>NC_083115.1:31112210-31727961 GCF_949774975.1 Lagenorhynchus albirostris | reverse complement strand
AACACAGCTGGGTCATATTTCACTTGTTTAAAGTTTAGCAAGTTCAAAACAACCATGTTCACCAGCAGGTGTAGACAGATCACGGCTTATTAAGTACTCTAGAGCATACACTAGTCTTCAGATGCTTTGCATTGTGAACTGAGCTGAATCTCCGTAGCACTTTCAATACCAGAATAAAATCATCAAAGTTGTTGCTTCTTTTAAAGAATAGCCATATACCATTTGAATGAACATCATATGAATTTTGACTACATTGTAGTCCAGGACACGTGTCTTCTCTGCCTCTGTGCTGTTAATTTGTCACCAAACACTTTCTCACTTGATCTGGGATGAGTTAGAGCAAGCAGATAGAGGACTGATCTTATCTGTACTGTTCTCTGGTGTCAAGGAAGGCATGTCATATAGCAGAATAATAACTGTGTCACTGTTTGAGACAATTGAATACAATCAAGTTGGAGAAATCAGGTGGCTGTGGAGTAAACTTCATTCAAATTGGAACATGCTCAAAAACACATAAATATAGTGAAATAGAGGGATGTAACACACGGTATTGAGTATGGTTATATTAAATTTGCATATGGCACAAACATATTCTAACGTCTTCAAATTTCTGGGAGTAGAAAAAGTAGTATGAAACAATGACTTGACAAGAAAGGATGAAATTAAAAGTCACTTTAGAAAATGATAAGGGAATTTACTTCTAATAGAACAAACTGGAAAATAGTAATAGAGGATTTGAAAAGAAAAGGATTTTTCCTAAAAGAAAATATTGAGAAGAAATACTGATGATCAAATAAGTTGATACTGTGTGGCAGAAATAACAATAATGACTAATTTGACAAATGAACAGATGAGGTGGAATTTAATGCTGAAAAATATACCATGGGGGCTGGTAATCAGAATTAAGGGAGTCTAAGGTACATTTTTCAATGTCAATATTTTCCAGGAGATCATGGTAAAATTAACTTTTTAAAGTTAAAGTTTAAAATTAACAATTTAAAGATAGTCAATGAGGAATAGAAATATAACATCCAATGTCTAAATCAAGAGTAGAAAGGTGAGGGGGGGGCCTGAAAACTAATCAATTCTAAGGAAGGTCAAATTAATAAGAAAGAGGACAAATTAATAAGAGAATAAGCAGGGTTAAAGGAAAGAATGAAAAATGGCCAGTAACAACAAATACAAATATATCAATAATGATGACAAATCACCAGTTAAAAAGGAGATTGTAAGGTTTTTTCCTTCAAATCCAGCTATATACCACTTATAAGAAAACAGATTGAAACTTAAAAATTAGAGGATAAAGTTAGTGTTGGTGTATTGACACAGAAAATGAAAGTACTTCCAATCAAAAATCATTAATAGGCCTAGTGATTAATGATGGTCACTACAAGATGATAATGAAAAATTCTCCAAGAAGCTTCTACACTTTAAAATTGGAGTATACATTACAACATATGGAATTTGGCAGAATCACAAGTAGAATCTGACAAATTCATATCAGAGGAGACAACATTACGGTTGTACTGTTTTCTGCATAATATAGGAAAGCTTTATGGGGTAAAAATTCTTCATTGGACTTGAAGAAATATAGCACCAAATAAAAGCTTTATCCTTAAATTTTGAACAATCCACTTGACATTTCTGAGCTTCAGGTGTCTCAATTGTAAAATGATTTACTTGTGTTACATGTTTTTATGAGTTCAAACATTCTCATACAAATAATGCTATTTATGATAATACTTTTAAAACCATGTGCACAACTTCTTCCAGGAAGATGGAGTAGACATACTTTTCCCTGTTCCTTCAATTAAGTATAATTTAACCCCTGGGCATTATATATAAACCATTATATTTAAGCAGACTCTGAAAGGTATAGAGTAGAGGCAGATTAGCCAGGGACTTCAGGACATGAGGGACAATGTGATGGTGAGTTCTCTGGGCTTTTGTAGGAGAAGGTGGCAACCCAGTAATGCCAATGGGTGCAAACAGTATAGACCCCAACAAAAGCCTGCTCTCTCTAGCTAGATGACCAGGAAAGAGGACAATAACTGTACAGAAAACATTTGGCCAATACTGCTCTGCTCCAGCCACAAACCCCAGGAAAAAAATGTAGCCCCATCTATAGTCACAAAAGCAAAGGTCCAGTGGGGAGCCTGGACTTCCGTACTTTGCAGGTGTAATGAGGTGACTGAAGTATTCCCATTGCCGTGCCGGGGTGGTATCAGAGAAGGCTGAGTAGGGAATCGGGATTTTCATTCCTTCCAGGAGTTAACTAGGAAGCTCTTTTCAACAGTGCCAGTGAAGACCATGTGGAGGGTGTGATGAGCAATCAGCCACTTTGAGTTTCCGCCTAGGCAGTCTTACATTATAGCAACCCTGCTCACACCCAGGATCTGGACGTTGAGGTAGGGCAGCTCCACAAGTTGCCACCCTGCTTTTCCTGGGCACCTTTACAAATGACCACTCAGACTTGAGCCCTTGAAAAATTAGTGACCTCTTCCCCAAGCACCTTCTAAGTGATAGGTGCTTGCTACCCTGCTATCTTTTCCGGTTCCCTCGTGACCTGCGTGGAAGGACTGTCTTCTGGCTCACTGTGCTCCCTTTCTGGGATCTGTAAGTGATAAACCCTATGACTCTGTTTCCTTTGTGTGAGTGTACTGAAACTGCACCTTCAGTCAGACTGCCCCTCCTGGATGTTAACTTCCACGAAGCCGGAGCCCCGTGTCTAGGGAGCGACCTGATGACCCCGTGTGGGTGGCTTGTGATCCGCATTCAGCAGGTCATCACCTGCATATTCTTAAGACACGGGCGCTGGGTTTTCCAACAATGAGGGCCTGGACTTCAACCCCCAACCTGGCAGAAATGGTGTGTCTCACACCTTCCCCAAGAGGGTGCTGACAAAGGAGGCCCTAGTGGAGAGTAGGGACTTTCACCAGTGACCCGTGATAACAGGGCAGCCCCTGTCTCCCACAGTGTCAGTGCAGGCCATGTGGAAAACTGTAGCAAGACCCTCCTGCACTTCCCGGTAGCGTGGTATTAGCAGAGGCCTAGGAGAAAACCAGAATTCTGTGTTCAGTGAGAAGTCTTAACTGTCCTATGCTGTTCATGGGATTCTAAAATTTAATTTTCAACAGTTTGAGGTATTAGGTGCTTATGATTTTCTAACATTGAAAGGTCATGAATTTATAGAAACTTTAATCTTTCTTTTCTACTTATAAACCATACGATTCCCTTCCTGATCTCAGCTCTTTCTTGTCATGCTTTGCCCAAAATAGTTAATATCAACCAACACATACAACTATGACTCATTGTCATACAACTATGTGTTGTATGACACATACAACTATGACATTATTTTCTTACCTTGCAGCAGAGAGGCATATAATCATGCTATTAAAGTTGAAACTTTTACAAAAAATTTTGCTTATACAAAATATATATTTTCCAATAATCTGTATAAAAATTCCTTATCACTCACCATCTGAATACTAGGCCAATGACACATAAAGATGTGTTACCACAGCACCTCAATTCTACATACAGATCTCTGGGGTTTTTTTAGTGTAGGTTAAGCTATTCCATAGGAACAAAGGCACCTCAATATCTCAGTTACTTTAATACAACAAAGTTTTATTTCCTGCTCAAACAAATGGAGATGTTTTTATTTGTATAGGTCTTCTGAATACTTCTCTTTTATGTAGTGGCTCAGAGAGCAGACTCTTCCCATCAGTACTTTCACTTTTCCTCAGTCTTGGGGGCCCACCCCAGATTCTTGGTGTCTAATTGGGCAGTGAGGGAGAAGAAGGAGGGCATGTTCATGGGCATTTCCATGGCTGGGCCAGAAATTGATATCTGTTCATCCCAGTGGCCCAGACTGATCACATGGTCCCACCCAGCTGTAAGGGGGATTTGCTAATGTAGCTTTTATGTGTGCCCAGGAAGAAGAAGAAAACTGCCTATTGGTCAGCACAAAGGCCTCACTAACTTGGAGCCTGGAGAATTTGGTTGCTGGGTGGACAGCCCACTTAAAGTATTCTTAGAAAAAAACAGAAAAGTGGATTTTGTTGTCTAAATAGCAATCTGCATGCCAAATATAAGCTTAAATTTCTAAGAAGTCTCAGGACATAGGGCAGTTAGGATCACTATAAATGCACAATGTTTTTGAAATTCCCATTTTACTTAAAAGTTCTGATATTGCAATTTACTACATAATATATCAATGTTAATTTAACATAAAAAGAAAACTCTTTTGCAACTACACACATTTTGGCAAAATGGGTACCCTTCCAAATATGAAATACTTCAATCTGTGCTTACCAAATATATATTCAGCACTTATTTGATGACAGACATACAGTGGGGGAATGGAAGGTAGCAGTGAACAGGATGACATGGCTGCTGCCTTCATGGAGTTTGGAGTTTAACTGATGTGGCCTTTCTCTAGCCACACTCCTAAATGCCCCATTTGGTAAATGTGCCCCAACTTGAGAAATTGTCTTAAACACTGCTGAGAGGGATGTAGATTTAATTATTTAAAGGATTCTCATATTTAAGCTGGTTTCAATGATCATTTCAGGTTTTACAGCTATTGAGTCATTCAAACAGGATCAGATCTCAGCTCTGGAATATTTTACCTTCCTGTCAATGCCGATATGAAAAACAAGGGGATTCAGTGATCTTATGCAGTGTCAGAAGTGAGATAAGATTTAGATAGAAGTAATATCTGGAACTCTGGGAGTGTTTAAAATATTAGAAAGAGCTCAAGTTTTTGTTTATTTGTTTTGTGTTAGGTTAATGTGTGATCCAATATTTTGATCAAGTATTTAAGGATTTTTTCATTAGATGATTAATAAATCAAAACTGTATTTTATAGTCTTTAATAAACAATCACATTATAAAATAAATTATTTCTCCAAAATGTGTTAAATAATATAGTAGTACACTTTCCCCAAACATGTAAAGATCCACTTAACAACATACAGGAATTTAGAGCATTTGCCACTATGTTAATTAAGGGTAAATAGACTGATCTGAATTACATTTGTACTGGTTAATATCTCAGAAGGCAGTCGAAAATTTCCCGTTTAGAGTTAATGACAGACACTGAAAAGTCCATTGGACTTAAAGGTGGTACTTTTCAAGAACTTAAAAGAGAGGAAATAATCAGTAGGTGCAATGCCTGTAATTATAATTGTCTCTTATTTTCATGAGAGACACTTTGGCATTCTTATCATATGTCCCGAATGTCAAAAGCAAATCCATAATTATTCCAAAATCATTTGCCCTTATAAGCGTAGTATTAGGATTTTGTGCACACAGACATGCACTGAAATAATACCAGTGTTAAATGCTAATTGTTTCATAATGTATCAAAAGAGTTTACACTTATTACTTTTTAAAGCCACATGTGGAAAACAATGAGGAACAAAATGCTTTCTATTTCATTCTAAAGATTCTCGTCCTGTCCTGTCAAGCAGTGTTGGTTTCTGCCACCATTTTATGTACAAGGCAGCATGAGGTTTGTTAGCTTGACTTAACATTTCAAAAGCAGGAGTCTTTTCTGTTTAAGCTCAATGCCAGTTCTCTGTGGACTGCCTGCTGCTTCCCAACTATGTATCTAAAATTTTGTAGTTTAATTGCCACTTGCACAGTGGTATTGTACATAAACACAGCAGCTGCTACTGTATGTTGGAAGTGGCTTAGAAAAATCTATGGACACTGTTCAGCTTTGACTCAAAAGCCAAAAAATTTAGACGCAGCTGCATTACTCTAACAGCTTGCAATATAACACCTTAACGGAAAGAATGCAACTCATTGGAAGTCTACTTACAATATGTTTGCAACCACACTAGAGAAAATTGCATGGAGCCATGTGGTCTAGTGGTAAAACTTCCCAGAAATGAAGATCATCTCTCCCTTTTTTGCTAGTCACACAGGTCCTTATCTTTTGTTCCTTAGTATTCTGTATTGCTAGAGATAGCCACTAGAGATACGAAAGCTAATATGAAACTTGGATATCTTCCTGTTACCAGGTAGAGATCATGTTCTTTTTTGGTTAAACCAATTAAAAGTGTGAAACCAAAGGAGAAATGCACAGAAACCTTGACAGAAGACCTCTGTTGCAGCAGTTTGCTGACTTTTTTTTTTTTTTTTTTTTTTTTTTTGCGGTACGCGGGCCTTTCACTGTTGCGGCCTCTCCCGCCGCGGAGCACAGGCTCCGGACGCTCAGGCCCAGCGGCCATGGCTCAAGGGCCCAGCCGCTCCGCGGCATGTGGGATCTTCCCTGACCGGGGCACGAACCCGTGTCCCCTGCATCGGCAGGCGGACTCCCAACCACTGCGCCACCAGGGAAACCCAGTTTGCTGACTTTAATGAACACTCTGTTATGTGGAAGAGGTTGACTGATGTCACATTTAAATGTAGTCATGAAAAACACTTCTCAGTTTGTACTTGTGTCTCTACATATATATTTTTTTGAAGCAGAAAAATTAGAAAGCCTTTTTTTCACAGACAAAGAAAATGCAGGGCATTGCAGTAAAAGAAGAAATCAAGACAACTTCATTTGTTTTATACTTCCTTGATGTTTATCACCCCCTCACCTTATGCAGAGTTTTCCATATTTCAGTATTTAGCAGTCCAAGTAGCATTCTTAGAAGAATAAAACTTCCCCTTGGAATTAGAAGCTAGACATTATAGGTTCACTATGGTATATTATTGTTACCTTACTGTTATTCTTTGTCTTTCTGATGAATTTTAGAGTGTCCAAGTTTATCTAGCAAGATCTTAAGCTCAACTCTGTCCAAAATATTATTTTTTTTAATCTTTGTGTGAACGGGGATCATCTAAGTGCAGTTCCATATGCCAGTAATTGGTTCCATCAATTTTGGTGTTTTAAATATGTGAAAGAGAAAATATTAGGGTGTGTGGACTAAGGGATTCTTTTAAAGTATAGTAAATCCAAATCCAATGTCTAGTTCCTAGTATTTGAAAAATAGGACTATTTATTTTCTTTCTCAGCGTTATAAATAGAGACAGCTATGTCTACTATGAGTTATGTCTACCCTTGTTCACAGTCACATTAAGGAATTCTTCTGAGGTAAATATTCTGCAATAACAACATAGCTGCAAAGGGTTTTCAAAGCTTTTATTAACTCAACAGAAGTATCTCTTAGTTTTTAACTAATTAAATCAAATGACTCCAGTTCAAAATTATAAGAAATGGCTAAATAAGTTGTCAATGTAGAAATTTGAATGCAATAGAAGTATATTTAATATCATTAAGAAATCTTTACACTACGTATTTTTAAATGTATCATGTTGAATATTATCCCAGTTTTTGGAGGAAGGGTTGATCTCAATATTTCAATAGTGGTTAACAGCAGATAGTGGAATTATAAGCACTTAAAAATTTTTTGTTTGCCTTATTTATCTTTTGCTCATTTTCTACAGTTACTCAGTAAATAAAATTTAAATTTTATACACGATTTTCTATAAAACTTTTGACTACACCAGGATAGCAGTGTAGTACCTGTAAACTCAAGGTTACTTAATGACTTAATTTATGTAGTAAGAAAATTTGGTCACATTAATATCTAGGGTAAGGGATAAAGGGAGAAGAAATGAACACATTCAATATAAAAGATATATCTGAAAATTGATCACAGTGTAGATAATTGCTACAACAACAGCAGAGTACATTAATGAAACTAATGAAAAGCAAAGATACAGAACTATACTCCAAGTCTATAAATTCTATACGTACATATGTGCTACATCTTCTTTATCCATTCATCTGTTGATGGACATTTAGGCTGCTTCCATGCCTTGCTATTATAAACAGCACTGCAATGAACACTAGAGTACATGACTCTTTTCAAATTATGGTTTTCTCCAGATACATGCCCAGGAGTGGAATTGCAGAACCATATGGTAGCTCTAGTTTTAGTTTTTTAAGGAACCTTCATACTGTTCTCCAGAGTCGCTGTACCAATTTACATTCCCACCAACAGTGTAGGAGCGTTCCCTTTTCTCCACACCCTCTCCAGCATTCATTATTTGTAGACTTTTTGATGATGGCTGTTCTGACTGGTGTGAGGTGATACCTCATTGTAGTTTTGATTTGCATTTCTCTGACAGTTAGTGATGCTAAGCATCTTTTCATGTGCCTTTTGGCCATCTGCGTGTCTTCTTTGGAGAAATGTCTAGTTAATTCTTCTGCCCATTTTTTGATTGGGTTGTTTGTTGTTTAGATATTGAGTTATATGAGCTGTCCTTATATTTTGGAGATTAATCTCTTCTCAATCGCACCATTTCCAAATATTTTCTCCCATTCTGTATGTTGTCTTTTTCAAATCTTAATTTCTACCAGGTAAAAAAATAGTGATCTTTTAGTACATAATGCTATTTGACATTGAAAATAATAACAATCTACCAAAACAAATTCTGTGGACGGTTTCCATGAATTCACGTTTATGGATTTGGTATTGAAGAGTAAGATAACAATTGTGAAATATATTTTATTGTGAAAAAGAAATCAAATGAAGCAAATATATAACTGCAAAGCAGCTTTGCTTCTTTTTCTTTTTTAATAATGTTAGCAAATAATAATGGTTTTATATAACATTTATGTATGCCTGCAGGCAATATTGAGACAGTTCTTCAATTAGCTTAATAGATGTATTCCAGAAAAGAAAAAGTGAGGTTTTTTTTCTTTTTTTAAATTAAAGGTAGAAAAGCCACAGCAGAATTGGGAAAAGAAAACATTGATGGTGGGCTACAGATGTTATTTCAAGGACAATATTGGAGTGGTTATTTCAAAGGGTATCATCCTGTTAAGAGCTGAACTCTTGAAATTTTCTACTTTTCTAAGATCACTTTGAAATGGAAATAAGAACCTTTAATGTCTTGCCCAAATAGTAAGGTGTGCAGAAATCAGATGGTAAGAGATAAGAGGCATTGGAAACAAAACTGGGATGAGCAAGTATAGCATGCATAGTCCCAGTAGAATAATGAGAAGATAGAATGGCTAGGAATTTCAAATGGAGATATCAAGGTAGTTAGAGATACCCTTCTTTATGTGTTACCTTCTTGTAGTGGCTGCATAAATTTTTATTTTATCTGGATCAAAATTTATATGTACATTGCTGTTTTGCTCTAGAAATATCCCGAGATTTTCTACTTGATATTGTTTCCTCTATTAATCGAAGTATAAATTATTTTAATATTATACAGCATTGGTTATACTATATATTACAACAATTCCTGTATGAAAAAGTAAGGTGAAAACTGTTGGAGTCTACACTTAGGTTCTATGTTAACTGTAAAGTACCAGAAAAAAAAAAAAAAAGAAATAAAGGAAGCAATATATTTAAAGGTATGCTCAGGAAAATTGCACAGAGAGAGCAAATTGAGGTATGGTATTGAGTATATCATCCTGAACTCATTCTGTACGAACACTGAAACTCCAGAAAGGCTTGATCTATTTTTTTTAGCTTCCGTTTACCAGAGAGCTTGTACAGGGGACTTCCTACAATATTGATACTTATCTTTTTTTGTTATCTGGAGAGAGCGATTTTAAAAAGAGTAAATGGAGTAGCCACTGTGTATGGATGAGGAAACTGATAGCTCAGCATTGGACATCTGAGACTGGCAGGGGGCTTCTGCTGAATACAGATTCATCAGTTTTCCTTTCTTCCAGAAGGACTCCACTCCATTTACTCCGTCAAAATCCTTGTTTCCAGGCCACGTAGGTGCATGCTGCATGTGAAGAAAAATCACACTGCTACTATGTGCGTGCCTGTGACTGTTCCTTACTCAGACAAGAGTTTCAGAAGACAGGTAATCTGGTCTTCACTTAGATTACAAAAATAAGTAAATAAACCAAAAAACAAATAGAAAAATTAAGTTTATACAAGTTTGTAAAAATAACTTACTTAATCTATATCAACTTTCTTCTATGTGTAAGCTTTTCCTATGCAACATATAAGCACATATTTATTAACTGGCCATTTCTTGCAAAATGTAAACGATCTTTTAAAAAAATTCCAACTGAGAGAATGCTGATTTTTTTAACATCTGCCATTTAACAACATCTTTAAAATAATTAACTTATAACTCTGTTTTAACTTATTAAAAGCAGCTCATTGAAAGTAAGATGAGTTTGCAAACTGAAGCTTATTCGTTCATTTGTCAGGATACTATTAGACTTAAAAAAAACCCTACAATTTCTAGTTTTCAACAATATAAACTTGAACATGAACAAAATGCCCATAATAAACTTATTTAAACTTCAAATTAAAAAATAATTATGTTTATTACAGAACTCTAATTCTATGTTGTATTATTTCTAAGTCATTGTGTTCATTTTAATTGGATTTTAGGGCACGTGATCAAAATATATATTTTAAAACTTCATAAGTATAAGTATTCCTCTCATATGTAAACTATCTTCAGATAATTAAATTTTAAAACATTTTGACTATAAATGATATCAGTTTTCTGAATATTACCATTGATCAGATATGAGTCCTAACGACATAAAATTAAGAATGTTGGACTGATTGATAATGTAGGCACTTATTTAATGTGAATAGAATTTAATGTGAGGAAATGTGAAGCAAAGTTTTCAGAAAAGATCACAGATGAAGATACCAATTAATTCGTTGCAAATACTGCTAGTTTTTTTTTTTTTTAAATAACGTGGGCAATGGTTTTCCCGAACTTTACCAATTATTGTGACAAATAACCTTCTTTGTCATGATCTTGCCAAATTTAACCTTGGTTTATAAATAAAACTATTTTTATCTCTGCATGGCAAAGCTCTATTAGACTGAAATTTCATCGGGGCATAAAGCAGCATGTCCTCTTTATTTAAATGACAACTCCTGGGTACATTTCTTTTAAAATGAAGCAGTGATATCGAGTTAAGAAATCATAAAATGTTTAGAAAGGCTTGATAAAATCGTTAGGTAGTTATCATATTGATATATCGGTAACTCACAAATCACAAATTTGTGATTATAAATAAGGAAGATCGGATACAAATGGTTAGAAATGGACCTTTGAAATCATGAAGAAAACTTATGATAGCTATATTTATATTTACACACCTTATACATTATCAGTTTAGTATGATTGGTGGTTAAAAATCAAAACTCACTATTCTTCAGATCAATGAAACATGTAATTCACTAGTCCACCTAGTAGGTAACAATATAAATGAAATAAATATTTACTATTTTATAGTAGCATACTTTGTTAATTACTTTTGGTATATGCCCATGAAAATAAGTGTTCCCAGGCCTTCAAATCCATAGCACTCTGTACATTTTATCTAAATCTTTATTCCTCTAAAGTTGTATGTGAAGTATTTAGGAAATTTAGTTAAATCTTTTGGCTGTTTAGATATAGTAAGTTGAGTTATTACTTCAAGAAAGATTTTGAGGACCTGGAAAATACAGTCTTTTTCAAAGAATCAGACTTGCAGGAAACTTTCTTACTGTTCATTGTGAGGAAGTGACAATTTACCTGATTGTCATTTTCTGTTCTTAAGGAGGAAGGCAGTTTGATGAACATGCATGTGGCTGACTGGTCACAAGAACAAATTAAGTCACATTTTCCTTAGACAGTTTTGTAAATTATTCTGTACTATGAGGTAATAGGATCATAGTTTCTTGGGGATTTAATCTTGACAGAATAAAAGCAACTGCTCATTTTTATTAAAAATTCAAGGAACTGTGGCTACACTTAGAAAATATCATTCAAATACTCCATTCACTTCCCTCCAACGTAACTCAGGTGTTCTTCTGCATCTTCTGTGGCAGCTCTTCTCAAACTTTAAGGAGAAAACAAGTCACCTGAGGGTCCTATTAAAACGCAAATCTGATTTGGTGGGATTGGGTTAGAAGCCCAGGCTGCATTTCTAGCCAACTCCCAGGTAACGCTTTATGGGGAAAGAGAGAGCGAGCGAGCGAGCACACGTATGTGTTGGGAATAATAACAGAAAGTGTGGTGAGTTTGTGTGTGTGTGTGTGTGTGTATGTAAAGTGTGGGTAAGACCAAGAAAGGTAGGGAGATAAAAAGACAAACAGAAGAGAGCGAAAAGAAGATAATCATCAGAATAATTCTGAATTATTCACTTAAGTAGCTGATGTCAGGAATTAGCATTCGCCCCGTCTTGTCCTCCAGGACCACAAACCATTGTGCCTCTGCTGCTTGCGTTTCTAATTGGATGGAAACCTGATTTGCACTGCCTTTGCCTTTGCCCTAAATGACATGGAGCAACTGTGTAATAGTGGACTTTTATTTTTTCCCTGAAAGTCAGGGTATGGGCCAAGGAGATAGTTTTGGTGTTGTCTCCATCAGTTTTGTTAGATTCCACCCAAGTCAAGTTCTTAGTGTCTATTATAGATTTTTTGTGTTTCTTTTTTAAAGAGAGTCATCAGCATTCCTGTTTAGATAAAAGAATACGTTTTAAAATTATCACATATTATTAGTATGATTCTCTTAATTTTTTCGTATCAGACCCCCAGTATACAATGCCACAAAGCAAGATATACTACTACGTGTTTTATTAATCCTGAGAAAATATGCATTACTTGATTCATGCCTGAAGTCTATTATTTCACTTGTTAAAAAAATCAGCAATAGAGAATAATCCTCCAGACTAGCTTGATTTACAATGACATGGGGTGATTTGTTGAAAGATGATTGGACTAGTTGTACCTACAAGATGATCTAAACCTGAGACAGTGTTTTTTGGGTTGGTTCCCAAACCATCTCTATGTGGCAAACAAAATTTTATCTAGGGTGTTGTTAACATATTTTCCACTTTAGTCGTTTATAGAAAATTCTTCTTTGTAATTTTGGGATCTTTTCCTGTGAATGATCTTTTTTTATATAAGTGTATTCCTCTTAAGATCCAATTTTGTAACTCCCTTATTCAAGACCAATAGGAATGAAGATGGGAAGCATTAGCTCTTGTTCTCAGAACACCATCCCCTCCTGGTTTCCATGCTGCTCTTATTAGGAAAGGGAGGATTCACAGCATTGTCCCTGCTCCTGGAAATTTTCCTCTTTCGTATCAACATATTCTAATGCTAAAAATTTTAACAAAATACTTTCAAGAGACCAGGGCTAATCTCACCATGCTTTTTTTGCATGTTTATATCAATAACCGCAAAAAAGCCCCAGACACCAGGCTTTTTCTCAAATCGCAGCTTTTCATGTCCTTACAGATGCCATCCCCATATAGCACTAACACATACCCACATTTTATTAATATTTCACTCCCAGTATGGAAACCTTTCCACTGAACTTCCTGGAATTCACCTTTAGTAAATCTCTTTTATTATTATTCCTTCCATGTTCTTGCCCTGACTGAAACCTGACTCTTACTTTAAGAATGTTCTTCTGGACCTGTAGTTATCTCAAGTTGTGGTAGTTTCTCTCCAGTTCTCTACAAATCACTGAGTATGGAGATGGGTAGGTATGTACTCCTTATTCCTCATTACAAATTACACACCGTTTTCTCTCTGTGCTACTTAAAATCCTCTGGATTTCAAGCCCATGTTATCAGATACAACCCACTTTAACTCCTCAGGTCAAGAATCCATAGATCCTGGTGCCATGCCTTAATGCACCTTGAATTTATTAGCTCTGGGTTGTGGTCACTTTCTTTTACACTAGTCCTGTCTTGAAAGTTCCGGACTTCTGATGGTTCAAAAAAATGTCATTGAAGAGAGGAAGAAAATGGCTTGTTTGTATCTAGGAAACTTAAAGATCTCCATCATGTCAATATGAAAAAGACAGATTAATGGAAACAGAAGGAATCTAAATGGTCAAGAAAAAAATATATATATATACTGGTTCTCACTTCATTAGTAATCAAGGGATTGCAAAAAGCCACAAAGACTACATACCCAAAATGCACAAACATTTTTGTCAAAAAGATGAACAAATCTAGTGTGTTTGGTAATACCAAATGATGGTGAGAATGTAGAGCAAAGGGACCTTTAATATCCTGCTGGTGGCATTGTATTTCAAAAGCATTTGTATTTTCTAACAGATATGAACATCATGCAGCCTATTACTCATATATTGTGTTTCTTAGTATTTAACCTGCAGAAACATATAACAACTTTGCTTATAATTGCACTAACCAGGAAGTAAATGAAAGCTCATCACCATGTTATTGTGGCATATTTAGGCAGTGGAATCTCATTTCAATGAAGATTTCTTGTTCTCTACATACAAAAACATAAGTATATTTTAACAATTGTTAAGTGCAGTAAGTCAGACACCAAATATGTATTCTGATGCCTCCATTTATATAATGTTCAAACAGAGCAATCTAAACTATACTTTAAAGTATGTATTTTTTGATCATAAAGTATAGTGGAAAATATTGAATCAATTATTGTGAGCGTCAGAGTAGTGATTCCTTCTAAGAGAGAATAATGGCATTTTGATTGGCAAGGAGTATACAGAAGCTTTAAGGGACTGGGAATTTTTCATGTCCATGAAACATGTGGTTCAAAATTACACAGACATTTGCTTTAAAATATTTTCTATTAAAGTGGCATGTATGTTACTAAATATGCGGTTTATTTCAAAATATAAAAGGTTTGTATAAAATTTCCTTGAACACTGCAATAGTTTTCCATTGCTGCTGTAACAAATTGCCACAAATACAGAGGCTTAAAACAATACAAATTTATTATCTACCTATTATTTGTAGTTCTGAACATCAGAGGCCTGAAATCAGTTGAGCTTCCTGCATTCCTTTTTTTTTGTCCGCACCATGTGGCAGGCGGGATCTTAGTTCCCTGATTAGGGATCGAACCTGTGTCTCTGCATTGGGAGCATGGAGTCTTAACAATTGGTCCACCAGAGAAGTCCCTGCACTCCCTATCTGACCCTGGTCTTCCTCCTACAAGGACCTTGTGATTGCATTAGACCTACCTGGATAATCCAGGGTAATCTCCCCTTGTCAATCTCCTTATTTTAATCGCATCTGCAAAGTCCCTTTGCCCTGTAAGGTAACATAATCTCCTAGGTTTTGGGGATTAGAGTACTCATATCTTTTAGGGGCAGTTATTCTGCCTCTAACATGTCAAAATTTCCTTTTAGCTACTGACACATTTCTATACTCACTGGTACAGCAAAACCTGTCAAAATATGTTAGGATCAAGATCTCCAAATCTCCTTTCCCATTTATTCCAATTCATTCGTGCTTTTCTTTCCAATATTCTACCAAAAAAAAAAAAAAAAAACACCCAAAACAAAAACCCTCTTCTTAATCATTTTGATACCCAATCCTCTGATTAATTCTCTTTCTTCATTATAATCAGTAGCCGGACATGTTCAGCCTCTGTATTTCTTGAAATACTTTTGGTTTGCTTATTTCTAATACAGTGCAGTCCTGCTTATCTTCCTACAATTGACTGCTTCATTTCAGTCTCCTCTGATGATTCCTTCTCTGTGTGTTACAGTGGTCTAGAGTTAAGTCCTCAGATGACTTCTTTTTTTTTTAATTTTTATTGGAGTATAATTGCTTTATAATGGTGTGTTAGTTTCTGCTTTATAACAAAATGAATCAGTTATACATATACATATATCCCCATATGTCTTCCCTCTTGCGTCTCCCTCCCTCCCACCCTGCCTATCCCACCCTTCTAGCTGGTCACAGAGCACCGAGCTGATCTCCTTGTGCTATGCGACTGCTTCCCACTAGCTATCTATTTTACATCTGGTAGTGTATATATGTCCATATATACACTACCACTCTGTCACTTTGTCTCAGCTTACGCTTCCCCCTCCCTGTGTCCTCAAGTCCATTCTCTAGTAGGTCTGCATCTTTATACCCATCTTGCCCCTAGGTTCTTCATGACCTTTTTTTTTTTTTTTTTTAGATTCCATATATATATGTGTTAGCATATGTTATTTGTTTTTCTCTTTCTGACTTTTCCTCTGTATGACCGACTCTAGGTCCATCCACCTCACTAAAAATTACTCAATTTCGTTTCCTTTTATGGCTGAGTAATATTCCATTGTATATACGTGCCACAACTTCTTTATCCATTCATCTGTTGATGGACACTTAGGTTGCTTCCATGTCCTGGCTATTGTAAATAGAGCTGCAATGAACATTGTGGTACATGACTCTTTTTGAATTATGGTTTTCTCAGGGTATATGCCCAGTAGTGGGATTGCTGGGTCGTATGGTAGTTCTATTTTTAGTTTTTTAAGGAACCTCCATACTGTTCTCCATAGTGGCTGTATCAATTTACATTCCAACCAACAGTGCAACAGGGTTCCCTTTTCTCCACATCCTCTCCAGCATTTATTGTTTGTAGATTTTTTGATGATGGCCGTTCTGACCGGTGTGAGATGATATCGCATTGTAGTTTTGATTTGCATTTCTCTAATGATTACTGATGTTGAGCATTCTTTCATGTGTTTGTTGGCAATCTGTATATCTTCTTTGGTGAAATGTCTATTTAGGTCTTCTGCCCATTTTTGGATTGGGTTGTTTTGTTTTTCTCATATTGAGCTGCATGAGGTGATTGTAAATTTTGGAGATTAATGCTTTGTCAGTTGCTTCGTTTGCAAATATTTTCTCCCATTCTGAGGGTTGTCTTTTGGTCTTGTTTATGGTTTCCTTTGCTGTGCAAAAGCTTCTAAGTTTCATTAGGTCCCATTTGTTTATTTTTGTTTTTATTACCATTTCTCTAGGAGCTGGGTCAAAAAGGATCTTGCTGTGATTTATGTCATAGAGTGTTCTGCCTATGTTTTCCTCTAAGAGTTAGATACTGTCTGGCCTTACATTTAAGTCTTTAATCCATTTGGAGTTTATTTTTGTGTATGGTAATAGGGACTGTTCTAATTTCATTCTTTTACATGTAGCTGTCCAGTTTTCCCAGCACCACTTATTGAACAGGCTGTCTTTTCTCCATTGTATATTCTTGCCTCCTTTATCAAAGGTAAGATGACCGTATGTGCATGGGTTTATCTCTGGGCTTTCTATCCTGTTCCATTGATCTGTCTTTCTGTTTTTGTGCCAGTACCATACTGTCTTGATTACTGTAGCTTTGTTGTATAGTCCGAAACAAGGGAGCCTGATTCCTCCAGCTCTGTTTTTCTTTCTCAAGGTTGCTTTGGCTATTCGGGATCTTTTGTGTTTCCATACAAATTATGAAATTTTTTGTTCTACTTCTATGAAAGATGCCAGTGGTAGTTTGATAGCGATTGCATTGAATCTGTAGATTGCTTTGGGTAGTAGAGTCATTTTCACAATGTTGATTCTTCCAATCCAAGAACATAATTTATCTCTCCATCTATTTGTATCATCTTTATTTGCTTTCATCAGTGTCTTATAATTTTCTGCATACAGGTCTTTTGTCTCCTTAGGTAGGTTTATTCCTCTGTATTTTATTCTTTTCGTTGCAGTGGTAAATGGGAGTGTTTTCTTAATCTCACTTTCAGATTTTTCATCATTATTGCATAGGAATGCAAGAGATTTCTGTGCATTAATTTTATATCCTGCTACTTTACCAAGTTCATTGATTAGCTCTAGTAGGTTTCTGGTAGCATCTTTAGGATTCTCTATGTATAGTATCATGTCATCTACAAAC
Source organism: Lagenorhynchus albirostris (assembly GCF_949774975.1). Taxonomy (NCBI): domain Eukaryota; kingdom Metazoa; phylum Chordata; class Mammalia; order Artiodactyla; family Delphinidae; genus Lagenorhynchus; species Lagenorhynchus albirostris. Next base: position 31,710,325 of record NC_083115.1, on the reverse strand, counting down.
AGTGACAGCTTTACTTCTTCTTTTCCGATTTGGATTTCTTTGATTTCTTTTTCTTCTCTGATTGTTGTGGCTGTAACTTCCAAAACTATGTTAAATAATAGTGGTGAGAATGGGCAACCTTGTCTGTTCCTGATCTTAGTGGAAATGGTTTCAGTTTTTCACCATTGAGGTAGATGCTGGCTGTGGGTTTGTCATCTATGGCCCTTATTATGTTGAGGAAGCTTCCCTGTATGCCTACATTCTGGAGGGTTTTTATCATAAATGGGTGTTGAATTTTGTCAAAAGCTTTCTGTGCATCGGTTGAGCTGATCATATGGTTTTTCTCCTTCAATTTGTTAATATAGTGTATCACATTGATTGATTTGTGTATATTGAAGAATCCTTCTATTCCTGGGATAAGCCCCACTTGATCATGGTGTATGATCCTTTTAATGTACTGTTGGATTCTGTCTGCTAGTATTTTGTTGAGGATTTTTGCATCTATGTTCATCAGTGATACTGGCCTGTAGTTTTCTTTTTTTGTGACATCTTTGTCTGGTTTTGGTATCAGGGTGATGGTGGCCTCGTAGAATGCGTTGGGGAGTGTTCCTCCCTTTGCTGTGTTTTGGAAGAGTTTGAGAAAGATAGGTGTTAGCTCTTCTCTAAATATTTGATAGATTTTGCCTGTGAAGCTCTCTGGTCCTGGGCTTTTGTTTGTTGGAAGATTTTTAATCACAGTTTCAATTTCAGTGCTTTTGATTGGTTTGTTCATACTTTCTATTTCTTCCTGGTTCAGTCTCAGAAGAGTGTGTATTTCTAAGAATTTGTCCATTTCTTCCAGGTTGTCCATTTTATTGGCATAGAATTACTTGTAGTAATCTCTCATGATCCTTTGTAGTTTTGCAGTGTCAGTTGTTACTCCTCCTTTTTCATTTCTAATTGTATTGATTTGAGTCTTCTCCCTTTTTTTCTTGATGAGTCTGGCTAATGGTTTATCAGTTTTGTTTATCTGCTCAAAGAACCAGCTTTTAGCTTTATTGATCTTTGCTATCGTTTCCTTCATTTCTTTTTCTTTTCTTTGTGATCTGATCTGATCTTTATGATTTCTTTCCTTCTGCTAACTTTGGGTGTTTTTGTTCTTTTTTCTCTAAATGCTTTAGGTATAAGGTTAGGTTGTTTACTTGAGATGTTTCCTGTTTCTTAAGGTAGGATTGTATTGCTATAAACTTCCCTCTTAGAACTCCTTTTGCTGCATCTCATGGGTTTTGGGTCGTCATGTTTTCACTGTCATTTGTTTCTAGGTATTTTTTGATTAACTCTTTGATTTCTTCAGTGACCTTTTGGTTATTAAGAAGTGTATTGTTTAGCCTCCATGTGTTCGTATTTTTTACAGATTCTTTTTCCTGTATTTGATATCTAGTCTCATAGCATTGTGGTCAGAAAAGGTACTTGATATGATTTCAATTTTCTTAAATTTAGCAAGGCTTTATTTGTGACCCAAGATATGATCTATCCTGGAGAATGTTCCATGAGCACTTGAGAAGAAAGTATATTCTGTTGTTTTTGGATGGAATGTCCTATAAATATCAATTAAGTCCATCCTGTTTAATGTACCATTTAAAGCTTGTGCTTCCTTATTTATATTTGTTTTGGATGATCTGTCCATTGGTGAAAGTGGTGTGTTAAAGTCCCCTACTATGATTGTGTTACTGTCGATTTCCCCTTTTATGGCTGTTAGTATTTGACTTATGTATTGAGGTGCTCCTATGTTGGGTGCATAAATATTTACAATTGTTATGTCTTGTTCTTGGGTTGATCCCTTGATCAGTATGTAGTGTCCTTCTTTGTCTCTTGTAATAGTCTTTGTTTTAAACTCTATCTTCTCTGATATGAGAATTGCTACTCCAGCTTCCTTTTGATTTCCATTTGCATGGAATATCTTTTCCCATCCCCTCACTTTCAATCTGTATGTGTCTGTAGCTCTCAAGTAGATCTCTTATAGACAGCATCTATATGGGTCTTGTTTTGGTATCCATTCAGCCAGTCTGTGTCTTTTGGTTGGAGCATTTCATCCAATTACATTTAGGTAATTATCAATATGTATGTTCCTTTTACCATTTTCTTAATTGTTTGGGGTTTGTTATTGTAGGTCTTTTCCTTCTCTTGTGTTCGTGCCTAGAGAAGTTCCTTTAACATTTGTTGTAAAGGTAGTTTGGTGATGGTGAATTCTCTTAGCTTTTGCTTGTCTGTAAAGCTTTTAATTTCTCTTTCAAATCTGAATGAGATCCTTGCTGGGTAGAGTAATCTTGGTTGTAGGTTTTTCCCTTTCATCACTTTAAATATGTCCTGCCACTCCCTCTTGCTTGCTGAGTTTCTGCTGAAAGATCAGTTGTTAACCTTATTGGGATTCTCTTGTTATGTTATGGGTTGCTTTACCCTTGCTACTTTTAATATTTTTCTTTGTATTTAATTTTTGATAGTTTGATTAATATGTGTCTTCGCATGTTTCTCCTTGGATTTATCCTGTATGGGACTCTCTGTGCTTCCTGGACTTGATTAACTATTTCCTTTCCCATATTAGGGAAGTTTTCAACTATAATCTCTTCAAATATTTTCTCATTCCTTTCTTTTTCTCTTCTTCTTCTGGCACCCCTATATTTCTAATGTTCGTGCATTTAATATTGTCCCAGAGGTCTCTGAGACTGTCCTCATTTCTTTTCATTCTTTTTTCTTTATTCTGCTCCCTGGCAGTTATTTCCACTATTTTATCTTCCAGGTCACTTATCCGTTCTTCTGCGTCAGTTATTCTGCTATTGATCCCTTCTAGAGAATTTTTAATTTCATTTATTGTGTTGTTAATGATTGTTTGTTCGCTCTTTAGTTCTTCTCGGTCCTTGTTAAACGTTTCTTGTATTTTCTCCATTCTATTTCCAAGATTTTCGATCATCTTTACTATCATTATTCCAAATTCTTTTTCAGGTAGACTGCCTATTTCCTCTTCATTTGTTAGGTCTGGTGAGTTTCTACCTTGCTCCTTCATCTGCTGTGTGTTTCTCTGTCTTCTCATTTTGCTTAACTTACTGTGTTTGGGGTCTCCTTTTCGCAGCCTGCATGTTTGTAGTTCTCGTTTTTGGTGTCTGTCCCTAGTGGCTAAGGTTTTTTCAGTGTGTTGTGTAGGCTTCCTGGTGGAGGGGACTAGTGCTGGTGTTCTGGTGGATGAGGCTGGATCTTGTCTTTCTGGTGGGCATGTCCACGTCTGGTGGCGTGTTTTGTAGTGTCTGTGACCTTATGATTTTAGGCAGCCTCTGTGCTATTGGGTGCTGTTGTGTCCCTGTCATGCTAGTTGTTTGGCATATGGTGTCTAGCACTGTAGCTTGCTGGTCGTTGAGTGGAGCTGGGTCGTGGTGTTGAGATGGAGATCTCTGGGAGATTTTTGCCATTTGATATTTCGTGGAGCTGGGTGGTCTCTATTGGACCAGTGTCCTGAACTTGACTCTCCCACCTCAGAGGCACAGCCCTGATGCCTGGCTGGAGCACCAAGAGCCTGTCATCCACATGGCTCAGAATAAAAGGGAGAAAAAAAAGAAAGAAAGAGAAAGGTAAAATAAAATAAAATAAAATTTAAATGTTAATAAAGTAAAGAACAGAAAATAATTGTTAAAAACAAATTTTTAAAGTAATTAAAGAGAAAGAATGAAAGGAAGAAGAGAACAGTCAAACCAAAAAACAAATGTACCAATGATAACATACTCTGAAAACTATACTAGAAAAAGAAACAAAAACAAAAATAAAAAGCGGACAGACAGAACCCTAGGACAAATGGTAAAAGCAAAGCTATACAGAGAAAATCACACACAGAAGCATACACATACACACTCACAAAAAGAGAAAAAGGGAAAACAGTATATTTATCTTTGCGCCCAAAGTCCACTTCCTCAATTTGGGAAGATTTGTTGTCTATTCATGTATTCCACAGGTGCAGGTACATCAAGTTGATTGTGGAGCTTTAATCCACTGCTCCTGAGTCTGCTGGGAGAGATTTCCCTTTCTCTTCTTTGTTCGCACAGCTCCCAGGGCTCAGCTTTGGATCTGGCTCCGCCTCTGCGTGTAGGTCTCCTGCGGGCATCTGTTCTTCGCTCAGACAGGACGGGGTTAAAGGAGCCGCTGACTCGGGGGCTCTGGCTCCCTCAGGCCAGGGGGTAGGGAGGGGCACGGAGTGCGGGGCGGGCCTGCGGCGGCAGAGGCAGGCGTGACGTTGCACCAGCCTGAGGCGCGCCGTGCGTTCTCCCTTCTCCCGGGGAAGTTGTCCCTGGATCCCGGGACCCTGGCAGTGGCGGGCTGCACAGGCTCCCCGGAAGGGGGTGTGGAGAGTGACCTGTGCTCGCACACAGGCTTCTTGGGGGCGGCAGCAGCAGCCTTAGCGTCTCCCGCCCGACTCTGGGGTCCGCGCTGTTAGCCGCGGCTCGCGCCCGTCTCTGGAGCTCCTTTAAACAGCGCTCTTAATCCCCTCTCCTCACGCACCAGGAAACAAAGAGGGAAGAAAAAGTCTCTTGCCTCTTCGGCAGGTCCAGACTTTTCCCCGGACTCCCTCCCAGCCAGCCGTGGTGCACTAACCCCTGCAGGCTGTGTTCACGCCGCCAACCCCAGTCCTCTCCCTGCGCTCCGACCGAAGCCCGGGCCTCAGCTCCCAGCCCCGCCCGCCCCGGCAGGGGAGCAGACGAGCCTCTCGGGCTGGTGAGTGCCGGTCGGCGCCGATCCTCTGTGCGGGGATCTCCCCGCTTTGCCCTCCGCACCCCTGTGGCTGCGCTCTCCTCCGCGGCTCCGAAGCTTCCCCCTCCACTGCCCGCAGTCTCCGCCCATGAAGGGGCTTCTAGTATGTGGAAACCTTTCCTCCTTCACGGCTCCCTCCCACTGGTGCAGGTCCTGTCCCTATTCTTTTCTCTCTGTTTTTCCTTTTTTCTTTTGCCCTATCCAGGTACATGGGGAGTTTCTTGCCTTTGGGGAGGTGTGAGGTCTTCTGCCAGCATTCAGTAGTAGGTTTTTCTGTAGAAGCTGTTCCACATGTAGATGTATTTCTGATGTATTTGAAGGGAGGAAGGTGATCTCCATGTCTTACTCTTCCGCCATGTTGAAGATCCTCCTCTGACTTGTCTTTTCTATTTAAATAAAGTCCCTAGTTTTTTTCTTCCAGTCTCATTTCTAGGCTGATGATTCCAAACTGTTTATCTCTTTTCCAGATTTCTCCTCTAAACCTAGCTGATTCATATTCAGCTGCCTCCTGGGTTTTTTCCTACAAAACAAAGAGGTACTTGAAATAGACCTAACATGTCCAAATTGAATTCTCAATTTTGCCTACCCTCTGCAAACTTGTTCTGAGCCATTCCTTAAGTGACAACTCTATTCTACAGTATTTCAACCCAGAAACCTTGTAATTACCCTTGATACCTGCTTTCACTCACACCTGACATCTATTCCTTATCAGATTTGTTTGCATTTCCTTTAATATATATCCAGCATCTGATTCGTTTTCAGTACCTTAATTACTGATCCCCATTCACATTTCCAGGTTAGAGAGTACTACATTTATTCAGACAAGAAGTGGGTATGCTGTTTTTGTTTGTTTTCTCATTTGCTTTTTCTTTTACCTTCCTATGGTCTGCTGGGAACACGGTATCCAGAATCATCCTTTCAAAAGCTGGAGTCGTGTATTCTTACTCTTCCTCTCACAACTGTCCAGTTGTCCACTCCTGGTCACAGTCACACCCTTTGTAACAGACAGCAACATCCTGCATGGTCTGACCCTTTTTACCTCTTCAGTTTCATTTCCTTCTACTTTCTCCAGTTTCCTCGTTACATTACTGTTCTCACGCTGTCTGCCTTGCTGCTGTTCACAGTCAAGCATGTTCCTCCCTCAAGATATCTGTTTGTAGTTTTCCCTAGTGGAAAGCTCAATCCCCACCATCTGTAAGGTATTCCCCAGCTATTTTCTGATCTTTGCTTAAGTGCCACCCAATTAGTGAGGCATTCCTTGAATACTACTACTACTACTGATGATAATAATAAATAGTTTACCTGCTCAGTCCCCATTAATTTTGTTTTCTTTTCAGAGCATTTTTATCATCTAACATGGTATTTCTTTATTGACTTATTTAAATGTGTTATCTGTTTACGCTGATAAGGCTCTATTACTGATAAGTGCAGGACCTTTGTTTTGTTCACTGTTGTATCTCCAGTGCCTAAAATATTGTAGATGCTCAATAACTACTTGTGGAGTACACAAGTAATTGACTAAATAAACATTAATTCTATATACTTTATGCCAAATAGATTGTTTCCCCACAATTAACAATGGTTAAGATAACAGAAGTACCTGGACTTGCCTAACACTATGTAGTGACCGCACCTGTTTCCTTTGTATCACAAAAGACCAAGAGCTTACTGGAAAATAAGATCTCTGGTAGTGAAGGTAAATATTGAAGTATCAACTGGTCTTTTACCACGTTCCATGGCAGTGCGTTGCTGGTGTTTTTGTTGTGGGAGATTTTATGGTGATATTGTACTTGGAATACAAGGTGTTACTAAAACAGAAATCTAGAAAATATTGCAGTTGGAAGTAGAGATTCTGTGACTGTGTATCATTAAATAATGTGCACCTCTAAGACACCCTGAGGCATTTTGGTGGCCTGCAGCCACATTGCTGTTTGTATTTACAAGAAGAATTAAGGCACCAAAACTTACTACAAAGAGTGTTTACACATCCTTATTAATCCTATTCTCACATCAGTCAAAAAGGCCTTCTGAGAGCCTTAGAAATACTCATTCCATAACTATAATAATTAATATTCATATATTTTTCCTTAAGAATATTAATTTTGCAAATATATACACACATATTTTAACTTCTGAAAAAACAGTGTAATGATGGCAAGTCTATGAAAACATTATTATAGAGATTAGCAATTTAATAACATGCCTTATGGTGTTGCTTCAGATATATCACTAGTTTTCTCAACTTACTGATCACCTACATGAAAACTGTTCATATGTACCTTATTTCTGAAAAGCAGAGAGTATTACAAAATACAACAATGCTATCAGTATTTTTATTTTATTTATTTATTTTTATTTTTTTCAGTATTTTTAACTGTCAAGGTTGAATAAGAAACGAGAACGCATTGGATATGTCTCTGAGTGTGTGAAATGATAATTTTTTTGCCATTAAAAACAAAATAATGTTACAACAATATCATTAGTCATCCTATAACTTTATCTACACTAGTTATATATTATTTGCAAGACACTAAATCAATGTTTTCATGTAGCTAGGAAGTAAGTACAGCATTTCTACTTTAATTACATTGAGAAAAAGTATATATGCAAAAGGTAAATGCCATGAAATGAGATAACACTTTGAAAATATTTGGGAAAGATTTTTTTTTCTTAAATATCCATTGACTACAGACCCTTTTTTTCCCCCCCAAAAAATTAAAATTTCAACCAGATTCCTTAAAGGAAGCATCATAATTCTGGCATAAATATTGGCCAGAAAAATAATTTTAAAATGAAAAAAGTATATATTGTTAAATTAACTTCAATACTTTCGGGAAAATTCTGCCATAGCATACTCACCTTCTACCCCCCAAAAAAGGCAAAAGTAAAAATCTGTGTATTTACAACAAAATACATATTATGTTTGGAAGTCCTATGGTTTTGATTCATCTCTTTAAAAAGTTAGGTGGGTAAAGACATGAGTTTTCCTAAAGTCTGTATGGAATTTTTATGTCAGCCATAGAAATATTTCTTATAAGTGGAATTTCTCAAGGTTTCCTTGAAACTCCCAGTTGTGAGTATGAGGGAATCAATTTCTACTTCAGTACATGCAGTATAATAACATTGAGTCTTAGAATAAAGGAAGAATGAAGATTTCAGTAAAGGAATAAAACAGGAGATGGATGAAAGAAAATGGCCTCTTGGTTTGCAATAGAAGAAAAAAAGTATTTTACAAGTGAGCTGTGCTAAATCTTGTCTGAGATCTAGAATTATCCTCCAAAAATAGTAAAGAGAAAGGAATATTTTCCAATAAGATTGGTAACTGAACTATATAAAATTATTGGCAATTTAAGTATGCATTTTAATGTATGTCATACTTTATAAAGTTTCAGAAATTTCTCAGGAGATGTCTCAAGACATATTAGAGTGTTTTTGAAATCATTCTTTCTCGAATTATACTCCATTTGGAATTATCTGCAGATTTATTTGCATAGCATAAACAAATTATGTAAATTTATAAATCTAATCCTGGTGGTTATCTTAATTCCTTTCCTAAAGGACATTTAATAAGAATGCAAAGCTCTGTATATTCTGGGCTCAAGTCCTTTGTCAGACATATGCTTTGCAAATATTTTCTCCCAATGGGAAGCTTGTCTCTTTTTTTCCTTACTATTATTTTGATGGAGTCAATTTATCTTTTGCTTAAAAAAAACCCAAATTGTTCTTTTGATGTCAAGTCTAAGAACTCTTCAACCTAATCTTAGTTTATAAATATTTTCTCTGATTTTTTTTCCTCTAACAGTTTGATAATTTTACTTTCAACATTTATATCTTTATTTTGAGTTAACATATACATAAGGTATGATGCTTATGTTGATGTCCTTCTGTCTGTGCGAGTGTGTGTGTGTGTGTGTGTGTGTGTGTGTGTGGCCCGTTGTTGCAATACCATTTCTGAAAAACACTATCCTTCCACCATTAAATTCCTTTGGTATTTTTATTAACCAAATGCCATATTTGTGTGGACCTTTTTATAGACTCTGTATTCTGTTCCATTGATTTTTGTGTCTTTTCCCCATTACCACAATGTCTTGATTGTTGTTGCTTTATTTTAAGTCTTAAAATATACAACTTCATTCTTTTTTCGCAAAATTGTTTTCACTATCTACTCCTTGCACCTCCATATATACGTTAGAATAAACTTATTTAAAAAACAAAAGAAAGTAAAAATGCTTGGCATGAGTCCAAATTTTATATTGTCTTACATTTTTTGACCCATTGGGAGAGAACTGACATCTCTACAATGATGTCTGCCAATGCAAGAACATAGTATGTCTCTCAACTTATTTAGATGTTTTATTTCCTTTATCAGCATTTTGTAGTTTTCAGAATATAGATGTTGCAATCATATGCTAGATTTATACTTAATTATTTAATTTTTGCTGGGTCGAAAATAAATGGTAGTTTTTAAAGTTTATATTCCCAATTGTGCATTGCTAATATATAGAAATAAATTTGATTTTTGTGTGTTGACTGTGTATCTTGAAAACTTGCTAAACTCGTTTATTAGTTCTGAGGCTTTTATGTAGATTCTTTTGGATTTTCTACATAGACAATCATCTTGTCTATAATACAGGCTGTTTTATTTCTTTGTTCACGATCTGAATGCTTTTTATTTCTTTTTATTGCCTTATTGCATATGCTAGGATTTTCATCACTATGTGTTGAATAGGAGTGGTAAGAGAGGATATCCTTGTTGTTTTTTTGTTTTTAATGAAAAATTATTTTCTCCCCATTAAATTTGATGTTAGATGTACATACAACTGTGCTTATTTTTTTTTCTTCTTTAAACCATTACTATGGTGGGTTACACTGATTATGTTTTCAAATATTGAGCAAGCTGTGTGTTCCTAAAATGTGTCCTACTTAGTTATGATATGCTGGTCCTTTTAGATATTTTTGAATTTAATTTTTTAACATTTGTTGAGGATTTTTGTGTGTGTCTAAATTCATGAGGGACATTGGTATGTAGTTTTTATTTTTGTTCCACCTTTGAGTTTAGTATTAAATTAGTCAGGGGGTATTCTCTTCCCTTCTGCTTTCTAAGCAGAGATTGTGTAGAATTAGACTTATTTCTTCTTAAAACAGGTAATGAGTTTCTAATCTAAATATTGTCCAGATATTTTTCTGCATATTTTTTACCTAGATATTTGGTTTACCTAATAGTTGTATTCAGATTGTCTGTTTCATCTATCGGGGTGAATTTTAATAGTACATATTTTCTATAGCAGTATATTTGCATTAGTGTCAAATAACTGCAGGGTCTCTAATGATACATCTTTTTCATTCCTGATTATTATAATTTGTGTCACTTTATTCCTTTTTGCTTTATCAGTCTTGCTAACAAGTTTATAAATTTTTGATCTCTTCAAAGAAACATTTTGAGCTCATTGATTTTTTTGATTGTTTATTTTCAATTTCATTGATTTTCGCTTTTTCTTTTTCTTTTACTTGAACTGTGATTGATTTACAACATCATATTAGTTTCAGTGTACAGTATTGTGACTGAACATTTTTATAGCTTATATTCCATGTAAAATCACCACAAAATAATGCCTATATTTCCCTGTGCTGGACGGTGCATCCCCATAGCCTACCCACTTTTTACACAGTAGTTTGTACCTCTCGAACCCCTAACCTATGCCACTTCTCCCCACCTCCTTCTCCCTCTGGTAACCACCAGTCTGTTCTCTATACCCAGTGAGTCTGTTTCTCTTTTGCTATATTTATTCATTTATTTTATTTTTTAGATTCCACATATAAGTGATAACAGACAGTATTTGTCTTCGTCTAATGTTTCAGTAAACATAATACCCTCCAAGTCCATCCATGTTGTTGCAAATGGCAGAATTTCATTCTTTTCTGTGACTAATATTCCATTTATAAAACAAATCTTTATCTGTTCATTTGTTGATGGACACTTAGATTGTTTCCATATCTTAGCTATTGTAAATAATACTGCTGTGAATGTTGGGGTGCATATATCTTTTTGAATTAATGTTTTCATTTTCTTCAGGTATATGCCCAGGCATGGGATTGCTGGATCATATGGTATTTCTATTTTTTTTTTTATTTTTTTTTTAATTTTTTTTTTTATTTTTTATTTTTTTATTTATTTTTTTTTTGCGGTATGTGGGCCTCTTGCTGTTGTGGCCTCTCCCGCCGCAGAGCACAAGCTCCGGACGCGCAGGCTCAGCGGCCATGGCTCACGGGCCTAGCCGCTCCGCGGCATGTTGGGATCTTCCCAGACCGGGGCACGAGCCCGCGTCCCCCGCATCGGGAGGCGGACTCTCAACCACTGCGCCACCCGGGAAGCCCTGGTATTTCTATTTTTAGGTTTTTCTGAGGAACCTCCATACTGTTTTCCTCAGTGGCTGCACCAATTTCTGTTCCCATCAACAGTGGACTAGGGCTCCCTTTGCTCCACACGCTTTGCCAATATTTGTTATTTAGTCTTTTTGATTATTTTTTAAATTATAGTTGATTTACAATGCTGTGTTAGTTTCAGTTGTACAGCAAGTGATTCAGTTATATATCTCTATATATACACACATATATATACACACATATATATATATTCTTTTTCAGATTCTTTTCCATTATAAGTTACTGCAAGATATTGAATATAGGTCCCTGTGCTATACAGTAGGTCCTTGTTGTATATCCATTTTATATATATTAGTGTGCATCCCAAACTCTTAAATTATCCCTCCCTCACCCCACTTTCCTCTTTAGTAATCACTGTTTGTTTTCTGTGTCTGTGAGTCTATTTCTGTTTTGTAAATAAATTCATTTGTATCATTTTTTTAGAATCCACATATAAGTGATATCGTATATTATCATATATTTGTCTTTTCCTCTCTGACTTCACTTAGTGTGATAATATCTAGGTCCATCCATGTTGATGCAAATGGCATTATCTCAGTCCTTTCTATGGCTGAGCAATATTCCACTGTATATATGTCCCACATTTTCTTTATCCATTCATCTCTCGATGGACGTTTAGGTTGCTACCGTGCCTTGACTATTGTAAATAGTGCTGCAGTGAACATTGGAGTGCATATATATCTTCTCAAATTGGAGTATTTGTTTTTTCTGGATATATGCCCAGGAGTGGGATTGCTGATTCATATCGTAACTCTATTTTTAGTTGTTTTTTTTTTAAGGAACACCCATACTGTTCTCCATAGTGGCTGCACCAATTTATATTCCCACCAACAGTGCAAGAGGGTTCGCTTTCTTCCACACCCTCTCCAGCATTTATTATTTGTAGATTTTTTGATGGTGGCCATTCTGACCGGTATGAGGTGATAACTCATTGTAATTTTGATTTGCATTTCTCTAATGATTAGTGATGTTGATCATCCTTTCATGTGTTTGTTGGCAATCTGTATATCTTCTTTGGAGAAATGTCTGTTTTGGTCTTCTGCCCATTTTTGAATTGGATTATTTGTCTTTTTGATATGGAACTGCATGAGCTGTTAATTAATTAATTTTGGAGATTAATCCTTTGTCAGTTGGTTCATTTGCAAATATTTTCTCCCATTCTGAGGGTTGTCTTTTTGTCATGTTTCTGGTTTCCTTTGTTGTGCAAAAACTTTTAAGTTTCATTAGATCCCATTTGTTTATTTTTGTTTTTATTTCCATATCTCTAGGAGGTGGGTCAAAAAGGGTTTTGCTGTGACTTATGTCATAGAGGAGTGTTCTGCCTATGTTTTCCTCTAAGAGTTCTAGAATGTCTGGCCTTACAGTTAAGTCTTTAATGCATTTGGAGTTTATTTTTGTGTATGGTGTTAGGGAGTGTATTAATTACATTCTTTTACATGTAGCTGTCCAGTTTTCTCAGCACCATTTATTGAAGAGGTTGCCTTTTCTCCATTGTATATTCTTGCTGCTTTTCTCAAAAATAATGTGACCACAGGTGCGTGGGTTTACCTCTGGGCTTCTACCCTGTTCCATTGGTCTGTATTCCTGTTTTTGTGCCAGTTCCAGACTCTCTTGATTACCGTCACTTTGTGTTATATTTTGAAGCAAGGGAGCCTGATTCCTCCACCTCCGTTTTTGTTTCTTAAGATTGCTTTGGCTAGTTGGGGTCTTTTGTGTTTCCATACAAATTGTGAAATTTTTTTCTAGTTCTGTGAAAAATGCCATTGGTAGTTCAATAGGGATTCCACTGAATCTGTAGTTTGCTTTGGGTAGTAGAGTCATTTTCACAATGTTGATTCTTCCAATCCAAGAACATGGTATATCTCTCCATCAGTTTGTATCATCTTTAATTTCTTTCATCAGTGTCTTATAGTTTTCTGCATACAGGTTTTTTGTCTCCTTAGGTAGGTTTATTCCTAGGTATTTTATTCTTTTTGTTGCAATCATAAATGGGAGTGTTTCCTTAAATTCTCTTTCCGATTTTTCATCATTAGTGTATCAGAATACAAGAGGTTTCTGTGCATTAATTTTGTTGAGGATTTTTGCATCTATGTTCATCAGTGATATTACAGGTCTGTAGTTGTTTTTTTTTGTGTGTGTGACATCTTTGTATGGTTTTGGTATCAGGGTGATGGTGGCCTCGTAGAATGAATTTGGGAGTGTTCCTCCCTCTGCTATATTTTGGAAGAGTTTGAGAAGGATAGCTATTAGCCCTTCTCTAAATGTTTGATAGAATTCGCCAGTGAAGCCTTCTGGTGCTGGGCTCTTGTTGGAAGATTTTTAATCATAGTTTCAATTTCAGTGCTTGTGATTGGTCTCTTTAAATTTTCTATTTCTTACTGGTTCAGTCTTGGAGGGTTGTGCTCTTCTCAGAATTGTTCCATTTCTTCCAGCTTGTCCATTTATTGGCATATAGCTGCTTGTAGTAATCTTTCATGATCCTTTGTATTTCTGCAGTGCCAGTTGTTACTTCTCCTTTTTCATTTCTAATTCTGTTGATTTGAGTCTTCTCCCTTTTCTTCTTGATGAGTCTGGCTAATGGTTCATCAATTTTGTTTATCTTCTCAAAGAACCAGCTTTGGGTTTTATTCATCTTTGCTATTGTTTCCTTCATTTTTTTTTTCATTTATTTTTGATCTGATTTTTATGATTTCCTTCCTTCTGCTAACTTTCGGTTTTTTTGTTGCTGTTCTTCTTCTTTCTCTAATTGTTTTAGGTGTAGGTCTAAGTTATTTATTTCAGATTTTTCTTGTTTCTTGAGGTAGGATTGTATTGGTGTAAACTTCCCTCTTAGAACTGCTTTTGCTCCATCCCATAGGTTTTGGGTCATTGTGTTTTCATTGTCATTTGTTTCTAGGTTTTTTGTTGTTTTTTTTTTTTGCAGTATGCAGACCTCTCACTGTTGTGGCCTCTCCCGTTGTGGAGCACAGGCTCCGGACGCCCAGGCTCAGCGGCCATGGCTCATGGGCCTAGCTGGTCTGCGGCATGTGGGATCTTCCCGTACTGGGGCACGAACCCATGTCCCCTGCATCGGCAGGTGGACTCTCAACCACTGCACCACCAGGGAAGCCCTCTAGGTAATTTTTGATTTCCTCTTTAATTTCTTCAGTGATCTCTCGGTTATTTAGTAGTGTATTGTTTAGCCTACATGTGTTTGTATTTTTTACAGATATTTTCCTGTAATTGATATCTAGTCTCATTGCGTTGTGGTCAGAAAACATACCTGATAGGATTTCAATTTTCTTAAATTTACCAAGGCTTGGTTTGTGACTCAAGATATGATCTATCCTGGAGAATGTTCCATGATCAATAATTCTTTTGTTATTGGGTGGAATATCCTATAAATTAAGTGCATTTTGTTTAATGTATCGTTTAAAGCTTGTGTTTTCTTATTTATTTTCATTTTGGATGATCTGTCCATTGGTGAAAGTGAGGTGTTCAAGTCCCCTACTATGATTGTGTTACTGTCAATTTCCCCTTTTATGGCTGTTAGCATTTGCCTTAGGTATTGAGGTGCTCCTATGTTGGGTGCATATATATTTATAATTGTTATATCTTCTTTTTGGATTGATCCCTTGATCATTACGTAGTGTCCTTCCTTATCTTTTCTAACAGTCTTTATTTTAAAGTCTATCTTACCTGATTTGATATTGTTACTCCAATTTTCTTGTGATTTCCATTTGCATGGAGTATCTTTTTCCATCCCCTCACTTTCAGTCTGTATGTGTCCCTAGGTCTGAAGTGGTTCTATTGTAGACAGTATTCATATGGGTCTTGTGTTTGTATCCATTCAGCCAGTCTGTTGGTTTTGGTTGGAACATTTAATCTATTTACATTTAAGGTAGTTATCGATATGTAACTTCTTATTACCATTTTATTAATTGTTTTGGGTTTATTAGTATAGGTCTTTTCCTTTTCTTGTATTTCCTGCCTAGAGAAGTTTCTTTAGTACTTGCTCTAAAGCTAGTTTGGTGGTGCTGAATTCACTTAACTTTTGCTTGTTTGTAAAGGTTTTAATTTCTTTGTCAAATCTGAATGAGATCCTTGCTAGGTAGAGTAATCTTGGTTGTTGGTTTTTCCCTTTCATCACTTTAAATATGTCCTTCCCCTGCCTTCTGGCTTACAGAGTTTCTGCTGAAAGATCAGCTGTTAACCTTATGGGGATTCCATTGTATTTTATTTTTTGCTTTTCCCTTGTTGCTTTTAATATATTTTCTTTGTATTTAATTTTTGATAGTTTGATTAGTATGTGTCTTGGCGTGTTTCTCCTTGTATTTATCCTGTATGGGACGCTCTGTGCTTCCAGGACTTGATTATTTCCTTTCCCGTATTAGGGAATATTTCAACTATAGTCTCTTCAAATATTTTCTCAGACCCTTTCTTTTTCTCTTCTTCTTCTGGAACCCCTATAATTCGAATGTTGGTGTGTTTAATGTTGTCCCAGAGGTCTCTGAGATTGTCCTCAATTCTTTTCATTCTTTTTTCTTTATTCTGCTCTGCAGTAGTTATTTCCACTCTTTTATCTTCCAGGTCACTTATCTGTTCTCCTGCCTCAGTTATTTTGCTATTGATTCCATTTAGAGAATTTTTAATTTCATTTATTGTGTTGTTCATCCTTGTTTGTTTGCTCTTTAGTTCTCCTAAGTCCTTGTTAAATGTTTCTTGTATATTCTCCATTGTATTTCCAAGATTTTTGGTCATTTTTTCTGTCATTACTCTGAATTGTTTTTAGGTAGACTGCCTGTTTCCTCTTCAATTGTTTGATCTGGTGGGTTTTTCCTTGCTCCTTCATCTGCTTTGTATTTCTCTGTCTTCTCATTTTGCTTAACTTACTGTGTTTGGGGGTCTCCTTTTCACAGGCTGCACATTCGTAGTTCCCATTGTTTTTGGTTTGTGCTCCAGTGGGTAAGGTTGTTTCAGTGGGTTGTGTAGGCTTCCTGGTGGAGGGGACTGGTGCCTGTGTTCTGGTGGTGAGGCTGGAGCTTGTCTTTCTAGTGACCAGGGCTGTGTCTGGTGGTGTTTTTTGGGGTGTCTGTGATTTTGCGGCCTCACTGCTAATGGATGGGGTTGTTTTCCTGTCTTGCTAGTTGTTTGGCCTAGGGTTTCCAGCACTGTAGCTTACTGGTCATTGAGTGAAGCTGGGTCTTAGTGTTGAGATGGAGATCTCTGGAAGAGCTTTCGCCTTTGATATTATGTGGGCCGGGAGGTCTCTGGTGGACCAGTGTCTTGAACTCTGCTCTCCCACCTTCGAGGTTCAGGCTTGACACCCAGCTAGAGCACCAAGAGCCTTTCAGGCACATGGCTCAGAAGAAAAGGGAGAAAAGAAAGAGAGAGAGAGAGAGAGAGAGACAGTGAGAGAGAGAGAAAGAAAGGAAAGGAAAGAAAGAAGGAAGGAAATTGTTTTAAAATTAAAAATGTTATTTAAAAATTTTTTATTTTAAAAGAAAGTAAGAAAGAAAGAAAGAAGAGAGCAACCAAACCAAAAAACAAATCCACACATGATACCAAGTGCTAAAAACTATACTTAAAAAGAATAAAATAAATTTAAAAAAGAAATGGACAGACAGAATCCCAGGACAAATGGTAAAAGCAAAGCTATACAGAGAAAATCACACAAAGAAGCATCCACATACATACTCACTAAAAGTGTGATAGAAAAAAATATATGTATATAAGGAAAAAAAAAAGAAGAGAGCAACCAAATCAATAAACATATCTACCAATGGTAAGAAGCTCTAAGTACTAAACTGAGATAAACATAAAAGTAGAAACAAATTAGATGCAGAAAGCAAACCCCAAGTCCACAGTTGCTCCCAATGTCCACTGCCTCAATTTTGGGGTGATTCGTTGTCTATTCAAGTATTCCACCGTTGTAGGGTACATCAAGTTGATCGTGGAGATTTAATCCACTGCTCCTGAAACTGCTCAGAGAAATTTCCCTTTCTCTTCTTTGTTTGCACCGCTCCCGGGGTTCAGCTATGGATTTGGCTCTGACTCTGAATATAGGTTGCCTGAGGGCGTCTGTACCCCGCCCGGACAGGCTGGGTTTAAAGTAGCAGCTAATTCGGGGGCTCTGGCTCACTCAGGCAGGTGGAGGAAGGGGCACAGAGTGCGGGGGCGGGCCTGCGGCGGCAGAGGCCATTATGACGTTGCATCAGCCTGAGGGCGCCGTGCGTTCTCCCCAGTAAGTTGTCCCTGGATCCCGGGACCCTGGCAGTGGCGGGCTGCACAGGCTCCCCGGAAGGAGGTGTGGAGAGCGACCTGTGCTCGCACACAGGCTTCTTGGTGGCGGCAGCAGCAGTCTTAGCATCTCATGCCCGTCTCTGGGGTCCGCGCTATTAGCCGCGGCTAGCGCCCATCTCTGGAGCTCCTTTAAGTGGCGCTCTTAATCCCCTCTCCTCGCGCACCAGGAAACAAAGAGGGCAGAAAAAGTCTCTTGCCTCTTCAGCGGGTCCAGACTTTTCCCCGGACTCCCTCCTGGCCAGCCGTGGCTCACTAACCCTCTGTAGGCTGTGTTCCCGCCTCCAACCCCAGTCCTCTCCCTGCGCTCCGACCGAAGCCCGAGCCTCAGCTCCCAGCCCCGCCCGTCCCGGCGGGTGAGCAGACAAGCCTCTCGGGTTGGTGAGTGCTGGTCGGCACTGATCCTCTGTGTGGGAATCTCCCCGCTTTGCCCCCCGCACCCCTGTTGCTGCGCTCTCCTCTGCGGCTCCGTAGCTTCCCCATCCGCCACCCGCAGTCTCCGCCCACGAAGGGGCTCCTAGTGTGTGGACAGCTTTCCTCCTTCACGGCTCTCTCGCACTGGTGCAGGTACCGTCCCTATTCTTTGTCTCTGTTTATTCTTTTTTTTTTGCCCTACCCAGGTACGTGGAGAGTTTCTTGCCTTTTGGGAGGTCTGAGGTCTCCTGCCAGCGTTCAGTGGGTGTTCTGTAGGAGTTGTTCCACGTGTAGATGTATTTCTGATGTATCTGTGGGGAGGAAGGTGATCTCCACGTCTTAATCCTCTGCCATCCTGAAGGTCTTGATCCCTCATTGTAGTTTTGATTTGCATTTCTCTGATGATTGGCTGTGTTGAGCATCTTTTCATGTGCCTGTTGGCCATCTGTGTATCTTCTGTGGAAAAATGTCTATTCAGTTCTCCTGCTCATTTTTTGATTGGGTTATTTTTTTTGGTATTGGGTTGTATGAGCTGTGTATGTATTTTGATATTAACTCCTTATCAGTCATATAATTTGCAAATATTCATTGCCATTCAGTAAACTGTCTTTTCCTTTTGTCAGTGGTTTCCTTTACTGTGTAAGAGCTTTCTAAGTTTAATTTTGTCCCTTTTTTTATTTTTGCTTTTCTTTCTTTTGCCTTAGGAGACAGATGCAAAAAACATTGCTATGGTTTATAACAGCGTATGCCTACATTTTCTTCTAGGAGATTTATGGTTTCAGGTTTAAATGATTTTACCTTTATTAAAGTATTTGGCAGTAATTGGGTTTGTTTTGCTCTTTTTTCTAGTCTATTAAGGGGAAAGTATATTATAATTTTGACACCTTTATTTCATTTTTCATAAGAGTATAAACTACGAGTATCCTTCTAAAAACTCCACTTAGCTATATTCCACAGATATTTATTTGCTATATTTTGATTTTTGTTCAATTCAAGGTATTTCTTAATTTCCTTTAGAATTTTTCTTTGACACACAGATTACTTAGAGGTATACTGTTTAATTTCATGTTTTTGGTAATTTTCCTCATCTTTTTTATTGATTTTTTAGTTTATATGTGGTCTGAAACATTTTGTATGGTTTTCACTTTAAAAATTTATGTTTTGATGTAAGGCCTGGGATATGGTTATCTTAGTAACTATTCCATGTGCACTTGAAAAAATTACTTACTATTAAATGGAGAATTCTATAAATGTCAGTTAGATCCACTTTGTTGATGTTATTCCATCCTTCTATATTTTTGCTTATTTTCTATCTACTAATCCTGTTAGACACTGTTGAAATATCTATCAATACATTTAAATTTTTGTGTATTTACTTTTAGTTCTAACAGTAGTTTCTTCATGTTATTTGAGGCTATGTAGTTTAGTGCATCAAGATGTCAATGTCCCCTTGGTGAGTTGCTCACTTTATCAATATATAACGTTTATGCACCTGGCAATTTACTTTTCTCTGAAATCTATTTTACCTGATATTGACATAAATACTTCACCTCTCTCTTTTTTTTTTTTCTTTTTTCACCTCTCTCTTAAATGAAATTTGCATGATCAAAAGTTCTCCTAGTTTTACTGTTAAGTTCATGAGGGATATTTTTTCGTAGTTTTCTTTCTGTTTCTTTTACTTAACATGAATCTTTGTAGACAGCATATAGTTGGGTCTTTTTTTAATGCATTCTGTCAGTTTCTGTCCTTTTTATGGATGTGCTTAGACCTTTACTCTTTAGTATTTTTAATATATATTTTATGTACATTTAGGACATTTATAATTAATTTAATTAATATGATATGTAGATCTTTGATATGTTTGAATTTAGTGCAGTTATTTTAGCATTTAATTTCTGTTGTTAATATTTTTTGGCTCAAGTCTGCCAATTTATTGTTTTCTGCATGTTCTTTCTTTACCTGTTTCTCCTTTTCTGCCTCATTTGGGTCATTTAAATATATTTTAGTATTTCACATTAATTTGTCTATTAAAGTTTGTGGTTATATCTGTTTATACATTAGTTTCATGGCTGTTGTAAGGTATTAACAAAGTATATACTTATTTTTAAAATTTAGAACCAGTACTATATCACTTTAATAGGAATGGAAGAGCCTTAGTACTATATACATTCCCTAAGTCTCCCTTTATGCTATATATTAAATAAAATTACATTATATAATGCATATACTTACATTGAACACTTCCTCAGATAATATTTATTTTTCTTATCAAATGCAAAACATAAGTATGAAGGGTGAAGATGAGACTAATAGTCTGTGGTATTTACCAAGATATTAAATTGTTCCTGTTGTTTCTTCTTTCTTCCTAAAGTTTAGCCTTCCTTCTAGAGTCATGTAACTTCTATCTCAAGAGCTTCCCTTGGCGATTATTTAGAACAGATCTGATCACAGGATTTTCTAAGTTTCCCTTCAGCAGAGAATGTTTACTCCTGAAGGATATTTTCTGGATATAGAATTATGGGTTGACAGTATTATTTTTTTAGGATTTTAAAATGTTTACCAATTCCTTCTGGCTTGCATGTTTTCTAATAATCAGTCTACAGCAATTCATCATTGATCTCTTACAGGTAATATGCCATTTTCCTCTGACTGCCTTTAAGATTTTTTTTTTAAGTTTTTATGAACTTGATTATGATGTGTCCACATGCACAGTTTTGGGGTTTATCCTATTTTGGATTTACTCAGCTTCCTGAGTAAAACAGATTACGTCTTTCACCATACTTGGGAATGTTTCATCCCATTTAAATTTGTTTAAAGTTATGTTTTTCCTTCTCTCCTTCTGGGCCTCTTATGATACAAATTTTACAACATTTGTTATTGTTTAATGGCTTATTTTTAAATTCAATATATTTTTTCTGTGATACTAAGTTGTATAATTTCTATTGACTTAACTTTAAGTTAACTAACTCTTTCCTCAGCTATCTCCTTTCTGTTATGAGCTGAACCAGTAAGTATCTTTTAATTTTAGCTATTGTATTTTTTCAGTTCTAAATTTTCATTGTTTCATCTTTATATACTTTATTTCTATACTGATATTTTCTAACGTTTGTTTTCACAATTCTTTGAGCATTTTTATAAAATCTGCTTTAAAATATTGGTTAGATAATGCAACATCTGTATCCACTTGTTAGCAGCTGTTGATTGTCTTTTCACATGCATGATGCAATTTTCATGGTCCTTCACATGCCTAAAATTTTTAATTGTATCCTAGCATTTTGAAGATTACTTCATGAGGATTTTAAAATCCTATAAAGAATGTTTATATGT
Source organism: Lagenorhynchus albirostris (assembly GCF_949774975.1). Lineage (NCBI taxonomy): Eukaryota > Metazoa > Chordata > Mammalia > Artiodactyla > Delphinidae > Lagenorhynchus > Lagenorhynchus albirostris. The sequence continues at coordinate 31,689,112 of NC_083115.1, read as the reverse complement.
TTATCAGGCACTTGATCTTGTTTGCTTCAGGCCTTAAGGTCCAACCCGCACCCTGTAGACAGCTGCACCATGAGTTCAGTTTGCAAATGCTGGTGTTGTTGCTGTCCCATCATGTGTGCCACCCAGTGGTCGGCTTTACCGCTGTATGGAGGTCTGTTACCTCAGTTTTCAAAGTCTTGCATCCTAATTAGGGACACAGCTACACGTGGGCAGGTTGTGTGGCGCCTGTGGATTCATGAACAGCCTTGCTTTCCCAGGCTCCTCGGACTTCGCTATGCTTGGTTTGCTGGGACTGTCCTTTTAGGCTCTGTGGCCTGAGACCCTCACTTCTGTGATTGCAGTGCAGAGTCTGGAAAACAAAGAGAAGGAAAAAAAAACAATGAGTCTGATCCCACTTTCTTGGGACCACAGCTCCATCTAACTGAGAAAGAAGTTCAAGTCTTTAGTCAGAGTTCCTGCCCCTGCAGGTAGCAGATTTTTTGCCACTGTCACACTCAGTATAGGATTGCCTGAGGTATGGGATACAAGTAAATGTAGAAAAGGTGAGGAAAAATGGAGATTTTCAATCTCTCTGAGTTTAAGAGTTTCCTTTCCCACTTCTCAAGCCAGAACTAGACAATTTCTCTGGGACCTCTCTTTCTGCAGTTCTCAGTTTCAGGCTGGTAAATACCTATGGCGGGGGGGGCGGGGGAAATGTAAAATTCACTACCATTTCTTTAGTACTTTGAATTTTTATGCTTTTCCTTAAATAGTTGTGCCACGTTTTTATTTAGGTTTTATAAGTGCTTTCAGCATGAAAGGAATGGTAATATGTGCTTGCTTCCAGAATAGGAATGTCCAGTTTGACCATTTCTTAAAAAAAAAAAAAAATTATGAGATCTAATCTGTATGCTTAAATATTGTCATTAAATATCACTTTTTAAACTACAATATAAAAAATTTCCTGATCCTATATAATAAATCTTGGCACTACCATGCTCTTGTGAAAGAAAATATTTCGTATGGCAAGTACAAAATAAACAAGAGTCTTGCTTTAGTCACAAACTTTACATTTCTCTCAGAAACTTTACAGTTCTCTTCAACTTTAGTTCCTTATTGCTATACTTCTTGTTTGCAGTAGATGAACTAAATAAATAAGAGATAAAATTCCACTGACTGTAAATTCTTTTTGTTTTTTATCTTGCTCCTGAGGTATCTTTATTTTCTTCCACATGTTTATCCCTTCCAGAGAATATTTCTTACTATTTATCTTTCTAATCTTTTGATTCCTTCCTTAATGCTTTATCATTGGACTTCAAGTAATTTTTTCTTACCAGTCCAACACCTTCCTCATTACCCATATATGTTTAAGTTATCTATTACATCCATCTATTTATCTAGATCTAGATCTACACAAAGACGTATCTTCCTTAATCTTTGTATCTCTATTGTTTCAATCGGATAATACTCTAGGCAGAAAATCCTTATGTAGCCTTCATTTATTCAGCCATCTCAGCTGCCACCTGCCTGCCTAATCTTTATCTTCAGCCTTCAATTTCTGTGTAATTAACATCAAGTTTTATTTTAGCCTATCTTCAGTTAAAGATTTTTGAATTTTATTGTTTTTCTTTTATTTGATTTTATGTTTTGTTGCATTCTTTTACTTCTTGAAGAGATCCTTCCCAAACCACAAGTTTTATATTACTAATCTGACAAATTTAATTTTCAAAGGAAGAAAGACTCTTCTCTCTTGGTGTTTAATTTAATATATATGTTTCATGTTATTGCTCTTTTACCTCTTATGGGTAAATTTTTCTTAAAATATTAATCTTGTATCTTTACCAGTTTATCATCCATATTTAAAAACTTTCTATATGAACACAGTTATGTAGAGAGCTGTGATAGAACACTTTTTCTAACTACAAAAGTAAAAGCAAGTATCCTCCTCTCATGAGTGTAAATTTTAAAGGAGATAATTTCTTCCCTTTCCTTAGTTCAAAAGAAATCTGTATTTTATAGCACACCTAAGTCCCTCTTATATTACTAATCATGCAGCCTAGCCTAGCTATATAGCTTATTGCTTTGTTATATAGATGAGTTTTCATTTAAAATATTCTTGTAACATGTTGAATACATCACTACTTTAGATTCTAATTTTTAACTGTATTTTTTATAACCAGTTATAATATTAGATTTTCTGTATCATACACAGAAAGTAGTTTAATGAGCATTAAGTGGTTAAGTTGTAACATGCATTGTTGAAAATTATATGCTCCTATTTTTAAGTTCAGTAGTATTTGTAAATAATGTGAACAATAATGGTCTTATAAGTATATTAATACAAATATATGTATTCTTATGTCAAACATATTTGGAAAATGTGTCTTCTTGAAGGAAATACAGAGTCTCTGACAAATGGTTTCTGTATATTTTGCTGTTACAGATTTTTTTTATCAAGAATTATTTAAGCTTACTAATACTTTTATAAGAAAAAAAGTATTGCTCTTTTCTTGAAATTTATCTCTTTAAACTATATGAGATAAAAACTGCAGTATTTGCATTTTTGCAAATCTGGTTAGGATCAGCACATTAATTTTGCTAGTTTTTGTTGACTGTGCATAATTTTTGCACTACTATTTTTTCGTAGGTATATGCAATGAGATTGTTTTTCTCGTTCTTAGTTTTAAAAACTATGTTTATTCGATATATATTTTTAAAAGGTGGGGTGAAAGATGATATACTTGAAGGGAAGCAAATATAAGTTAAAATTAAACTACTAGGAACTTATGTATGAAGACCTTAGCTTAATATTGAGACTATTAACAGTATTATAATACCAGACAATAAAGGTATGCACCAAAGAACTAAGTATTAAAAAATTCTTAGGAAAATTATAAATATAGAAAGGCTTATCTTGTTTATTTCTATAAGCTCTGTACCTACGACAATATCTAGTACAGTATAAGTAGTCAATAAATATTTGTTTAGTGAAAGAAGGAATAAGTGAATGTTGTTTATGAAAATAATATATTTTTTAAATGTAACAGTAAAAATAAAAGTTAGGGCTTAAAAGGTGTCAGGATATTCATACATACTTAGAAAATTAACACTGAATATTATTTAATTACAGAATAACTAAAAGTGAAAACGGTTTGAGTTTAGAATATCTTTCATAATTTAAAGTAAAACTATTTGCCTTTTTCAGTTCTAGGAATAATTCTATTTTAGCTTTCAGAACTTAGTCTTAGGAATTAAACATAGTAAGTAATTACAGATCTCAGCCTTCATTATGGGTGAGTGCCCAGAATAATCAGTTCTGATGTTTGCAAAGATACATTGTGTTCGACAGACAAGAGCAGAAAATATTGAATCTTTAAACAGTAGACTTGGCTGGCAAGTGAAATCAGTTCTTCAGACTGTATTGAAATCAACATTTTTAGGAATGTGTTCAGGAGAAATTATAAAATATTTTAAAACTGTGCACAGTATAAACTATTTCTATATAATCTATGAACATAATTAATGTTAAAAATTACTGAGCCACTGAAGACTCTAAAGAGTATTTACAGAATTGGAACAAGAAAAATAATTAAAATCCCAAAAGAGCAAGTGATTGGGAGAACACATAAATTTATTAATAAAGTTAAATTTATTGTTAGAGAAAGATGAGAGATTTGATTGACAAGACAGGAAGCAAAGCCCTATTTTAATCCCTAGAATTCATAGAGTGATGGAGAGTCATCCACGTTGACTTGTCAAAATCATCACTGACAAGGGTAATAGTATTATTTCTTAGCTTTTTTCTACTACTGGTCCTTATAGAAATCACCTAAATACTGCAGGTTAACAGCACAATTATAATTTCTCATACTCAGTACCTTGTAATATAAATAAGATGACAAACTTCTTAATATTTTGGATATATGGTTTAATGTCTTACTTGAAAATTACTTTTCTTCCTTTCATCTTAACAGATAGAAAAAAATTTTTTAAACAGACAATACTTTTGTTCTTTCAGAGACTTATGAGCAGAATTTTTCAGTTTCTTTTGAAGCAGTTTCTGATTGCTTATTGCCTAATGAATTTTTGGAAGTAAATTGGCATTGTAAGACTTACACAACTTATAGCCATATATATTATAAATAATAGATATCTTATCATCATGATATATATAATCAATGGTTCAGTCTCAGTACATGGAAAACAAACCAAATAGAGTATTATATGTACCCAGAATTAAATTTGCTGAATTACTCAATACACTTTGGAGTATAAATTGTGGCAGTATTTGAAGGGATACCTGAACTAAATGGAATACCTTAACTCTCATATTTTACATTATGTTTAATGAAATTGTAATAAATCTTAAAAGTAATCTGTCTTTCAACTGCTGTGCTCCTTGAAGTGTTCTTTTCCAAAATCTAAAAAGCTTCTCATCGACATTTTCACTGATCACATTTTTAATCTAAACATAATTTTAGGTGTCTCACTCCCGATTAAAAAGTATTATCATGGATTCATTTCCCTTCATAGCGAATCAATGTTAGCCTTTGTGTGTTTTCTTACTCTAATTCTCTCTTATTAGGTAGTGTGCTGAAGCTGCACTATGGTAGCTCTACTTTCCATTGCTTTAAATGATAGTTTAGTTAATAGATCAACTTACTAAACTTCATTTATCATCCAGCTGGAAAAGAAGTCCAGTTATACTCAGATGAAATCTGACCATTACTTCAATGTCTAGAATTATATATATATATATATTTTTTTTGACATAGGGTCTTTCTAACTGGAATTCTAAATGGGTGAATAGCTATATGCTTATCAGTATATATTATTTACCAAAATAGTATGTCAGATCTTATCAATTATATACAAAGAATGATAGCAAATTTGTGCTCCCATACCTTTACTTTTTTTTTTTAATTGAAGTATAGTTTTTTGTAATGTTGTGTTAGCTTCTACTGTACAGCGAAGTGGAGTTCCCTGTGCTATACAGCAGATTCTCATTAGTTACCTATTTTATACATATTAGTGTATATATGTCAATCCCAACCTCCCAGTTCATCCCACCGGCCCTTTCCTCCCTTGGTGTCCATACATTTATTCACTATGTCTGTGTCTCTATTTCTGCCTTGCAAACCGGTTTACCTGTACCATTTTTCTAGATTCCACATATATGCATTAATATATGATATTTGTTTTTCTCTTTCTGACTTATATCACTCTGTATGACAGTCTCTAGGTCCATCCATGTCTCTACAAATGACCCAATTTCATTCCTTATTACGACTGAGTAATATTTCATTGTATATTTGTACCACATCTTCTTTATCCATTCATCTGTACCTTTACTTTTACTTTTGCCCCAGAGGCTCATGATTAATTCTAAGCCTTTGCACAAAGCAGGAAAATCGATTTCTCATGTCCACTTAAACAATAGTGTAGGCCACTTATTTCTCACTCAAGCAGCGTTTTGTCTCATTGCACTATGTTATCTCTGTTTAAAATTTATTTAGTTCAGCTAACTGTGTAATATCATTATAATATCTATCCATAGCACAACTACATCTCCATATATATGTACCATATCCATCCTCTTATATTTTCTTTGTACACAATATCACTATTACCCTGTGTGATCAGACAGCATGGTATAATGGTTCCTTGAGGCCTTGAGCAGGTTACATAGTCATGATTATCAACTTCCTGGAATGGTAATACAAAACTCTCTGGATGATTTTAAATACTAGTTTGTATAATGAAATCAAGTCATCCAGTATAGCACCCAGGATATAGTTATTCAACGAATGTCAACTTCATTCCTTTTCAGTGTAGGTAATGGGTGATCTACCCCTTATGAATTAAGGAGTGTAGCATAAATTCAGACAATTTTAACTGCCACTGTAATGAAAACTTAACAAAAATAAAGACTGACAGTATGCAGAAAAGAATATATGCATTTTAATTTTCTTCACACAATTTATTATTATTTTTTCTGTCAGCAGGCTTTAGCTGCAGTGAGTTATAAGCAAAATAATTAAATTACTGAGCTCTGTGTAAATCAAATGAGAAATAATTGAGAGGTTCTATGTACATGATGCATAGATTACTCATAGTCAAAGAATGGGAACTTAATAACATATATTAAAACTGTCCTGATTATATTTTCTCTGTGTTTATAAACAAATATTAAGTTGTTATAGTACATCCTTATGATTGGTAGAACATTAAGTTTTAATTGAAAATATTGCAGTGCAGAAGTATTGGTAGATGATAACATTTTAGTAATATTTCAGGTAATCAATATTATTACTCAAGGAAGTTAAGATTGAAAATTAAAATGTATCTTAACATAAACTCTAAAACATGAATCTTTAAATATAAAATTGTCAAATAGTATAATATGTCAAATATAAAAATTATAAATTAAAAAAATGAAAACTATTATGTCATTGTATGTCATATTTAAATACATTTTTAAAAAACATAATTATGACCTGATTTCACCAGATATAGTTATCATAGAGAACATTTTGTTTCAGATGTAATTTATTTTTAATTGTTATATAATGTAATATATCCAATAGTCAGGAAATGAGTATGTGTCAGTGTATTCAAGATAACCAATTGGTGCTTAGTAGGCAGATCATATTTTAATTAGGATTTTGCATGTTTCTTGAGACATTCATGTGTAACTAGTATAATAATGGGAAACAATAAATGGAAAAAAACCTTTCCATTATCCATTTTCTTTATTCATTTAAAATGCCAAGCTTAGTATATTAAAATGAATTAAAAGAAGTATAATTTCTGCAAATATTTAAATGTCCTTTCTATTGTTTCTTACAAGTAGTCTTTATAGTACAGTGTTAATCAGTGATGGATAATTCCCCATTTCATAGGTATTACCACTACCTGTCAATTTTAAGTTGTTACTTGAACAGCTGTATCCTATAAAAGAATTTCCAGCATGATGATAAGAATTTAAAATAATAATTTTTGGGAATTCCCTGGTGGTCCAGTGGTTAGGACTTAATGGTGTCACTGCCAAAGGCCTGGGTTCAATCTCTGGTTGAGGAACTAAGATCCCACAAGCTGTGTGGTGCAGTCAAAAATATAATAATAAATAAAATAATTTTCTTAGTAGAACAAAAGCTGAAGTTCAACAAAATAAGTTGTTTTTGAAAATATTTTTGAGAACCTATGTTGTCTTGAAAAATAATGAATTGGAATATTGTCTTATAGGAATATTAATGATGATTATGCCATTTAAAATAAAAATGAAATCCTGTAACTACAGGACTATAAATCCAGAATATCAGACGGAGGATACAGGTGTCTTGATAGCTCTGAAAATTAATAAAACAAATTTCAAAAAGAAACAAGAAATTGGACGTTTATGGAAGATGGAAGAGTAGGAAGACCCTGAGCTCTCCTCCTCTCACAGGCACTGAAATTACAGAGCCACTGCTGATGGGAAAGTCCAGAGTATACCAGAAAGGATCTTCTACAGCTAAAGATATAAAGAAGGTACCACGTCGAGATGGGTATAGTAGGGGCAGAGTTGTGATTTAGTCAAGACCCATACTCCCAGATGGGCAACCCAACAATGGGAGAATAATTATAATTGCAGAGGTTCTCCCTAAGGACTGAGGAGTCTGAGCCCCACATTGGGCTTCCCAGCCTGGGGGTCTTGCACCAAGAAGAAGAGCCTCCAGAATGTTTGGCTCTGAAGGCCAGCAGGGCTTACTTTCAGGAGACCCAGAGGGCTGGGGTGAATAGAGACTCCACTCTTCAGTGGTGCTCACAAAGTCTTACACCCTCTGGGACCCGGGGAAGAAGTAGTAATTTGAAAGGAGCCTGGGTCAGACCCACTTACTGATCTTGAAGAGTCTCCCAGAGGGGCAGGAAACAACTGGAGCTCACGCTGGGGACATAGACACTGGCAGCAGCCATTTTGGGGAGCTGCTTCTACCATCATGGGCACAGTTGGCTTGCAAGCACCATTTTGGAACCCTCTTTCCAGCTTATTAGCCTCAGGACCCAGCCCTGCCTCTGCCCAGCAGCCTGTAGGTACCAGCACTGGGAGGCCTCAGGCCAAGCAGCTATCCACACGGGGACACAGCCCCACCCACCCGCAGGCAGGCTGCCTTAGGAGCCCCTGAGCCCCAGCCGTCTCTGGATGTGGCGCCACAGACCAGTGCACAGGCACTAGACCTGGGACCCGCCACGGTCCTGTAGCCAGAGACCCCGGGACCTGCCTCCGCCCACCAGTGGATGGCTGCCAGCCTCAGAACACCCTGGGCCCAGTCCCATCCACCAGTGAGCTGGCTCTAGGCTCGAGACAGGCCTCGCCCACAAGTGGGCAAGCACCAGCCCCATGACACCCTGGGCCCCGGCCCTGCCCACTTAGTAAGCAGACCCCAGCCCCAGGACTGCTGAAGGCCTGCAGCCTGCCATTGCAGGAACCAGCCTACCCACCAGCAGGCCAACATCAGCTCTGAAACACCTTCGGCTCCTCAGACAGCCACTCTGGGATCCGATCCCACTCACCAGTGGGCTGATACAAGCTTCAGGACACCATGGACCCTGCCGCCAGCTGTGTCAGCAACTGGCGCCATCCATCAGCAGTCTAGCACCAGCTCTGGGACCCCTAGTCCCTGCAGCCAGAAACCCCAGGAGCTGGCTCTGCTGCCTGTGGGTGGGCACTAGCCCCAGGACCTGGATTCACCCACTGGTAGCTGGGCACCAGCCGTGGGATCTCCTGGACTGTGACTTTACACACCAGTGGGCAGGCACTGGACCCAGGACCACCACAGCACCACAGCCTACCTTGTGAGGTCCCAGCCAACACATCAGCAGGCTGGCACTAGATCTGAGATGCCTTGGATTCCTCATCCAACAGCCCCAAGATCCAGCAGGCCATCACTGGCTTTGGGACAGCCTGGAACGTGTAGTGAATTTTGTCAAGAACACTCCCACCCATCAGCAGACCGACACTAAGATCTGGAAACCACAGCCCTGCAACCACCCCCCCCACTCCAGTACGTAGCTCTGTCCACCGGTGAGCCAGACTAGCAACAGGACCCCCCAAATGCTGCAGCCAGTTTCCTCACAACACAGCCTTGCCAACTAGCAGCCAGTAGCCTCACAAAGGCAGGGCGTGGTAACCAACTGGACGATGGGCCAGCCATACCTGCCAGACAGTCCACAGTAGTCAGCCCACCACAACAGAAGGACACAGACAGCCCACAGAGGAGGCACCCCTAGAGTATATAGCTCTGGTCACCAGAGGTGAGTGCACTGCTGGGACTCATAGGACATCTCCTATAAAAGGCCACGTCTCCTTACGTTACCTAAGGAGAAATGTACGTTACGTCGGGAAATGTAACCAACTTATCAGATACATGGAAATAAAAAAGAACATACCAAATGAAAGGACAAGGTAAACCACAGAAGAACTAAGTCAAGTGGAGGCAGGCAATCTACCCAATAAAGAGTTCAAAGAAGTGATCGTAAAGATGATCAAAGAACTTTGGAAGAAGAGTGGATGAACAAAGTGAGAATTTTAACAGTTATAAGACATAAAGAAGAACCAAACAGAATTTAAGAATACAGTAGCTGAAATAAAATATACAATAGAAGGAATCAACAGTAGATTGGATGATACGGAGGAATGGATCAGTGAGGTGAAAGAGTAGTGATAATCACTGAAGATGAACATAAAAAAAGAATAAAAAATATGAAGAAAGGAGCTCAGTTTAAGAGATTTCTTGGAAAACATCAAGTGTACTAACGTTTGCATTATAGGGATCTCAGAACGAGAAGAGAGAGAAAGAAAGGGGCAAAGAACATATTTGAATACACAATTGCTGAAAACTTCACTAACCTGGGAAAGGAAACAGACATTCATGTACAGGAAGCACAGAGAGTCCCAAAGAGGATCGACCCAAAGAGGACCACACCAAGACACGTCGTAATTAAAGTGGCAAAAATTGAAGATTAAAGAGAGAATATTAAAAGCAGCAAGAGAAAAGTGACAAATTTCATACAAGGAAACGCCTATAAGACTATCAGCTGACTTTTTAACAGAAACTCTGCAGGCCAGAAGGGAGTGGCATGATATATTTAAAGTGATGAAAGGAAATAAACTACCACCAAGAATATTTTACCTGGCAAGGCTCTCATTCAGATTTGATGGAGAGATCAAAAGTTTTACAGACAAACAAAAGATAAGAGTTTAGCACCACCAAACCAGCTTTACAAGAAATATTAAAGGAACTTCGCTAAACAAAAAATAAAAGGCCACAACTAGAAACATGCAAATTATGAAAGGAAAAACCTCATTGGTAAAGGCAGTAAATCAATGACATACAAAGCTAGTAGGAAGGTTAAAAGATGAAAGTAGTAAAATCATCTATGCTCACAATAAGTAATTAATTCATACAGAAAACAAAAAGCTGTAAAATATGGCAAAAAGAGTAATCATAGGGGGAGGAGAGTAAAATGGAGAATTATTAAAATGCATTTGAAATTAAGAGATCAGCAATTTAAAATAATTCCATCTATTATATCTTAGATATGTAGATTTATCTATATATCTGTAGGATAGGTATAGTTAGATTGCTATATATAAACCACATGGTGAACGCAACCCAAAAAGTTATGATAGATACACATGCAAAAAAGAGAAATAAATCCATACATAACACTAAGGATGCTTATCAAATCACAAGGGTAGAAAACAAAAGAAGAAGAAAAAAGAACTACAAAACAACCCCCAAACAATTAATAAAATGACAGTAAGTACATACCTATCAATAATTACTTTACATGGACTAAATGCTCTGATCAGAAGACATGGAGTGTTAGAATGGTTACAAAAACAAGACCAACATATGCTGCCTACAAGAGACTCACTTCAGATCTACAGACGCACACAGACTGAATGTTAGGGTATGCAAAAACGTATTTCATGCAACTGGAAATCAAATGAAAGCTGGGGTAGCAATACTTACATCAGACAAAAAAGACTTTAAAATAAAGACTGTTATAGGAGACAAAGGACGTTACATAATGATGAAGGGATCAATTCAAGAAGATATAATAATTGTAAATATATATGCAGCCAACATAGGAGCACCTAAATACGTAAAGCAAATATTAACTGATGTAAAAGGAGAAATTGACAGTAACATAATAATAGTAGGGGATTTTAGTACCTCACTTACATCAATGGACAGATTCAGACAAAATCAATAAGGAAACACGGGCATTAAATGACGCATTAGACCAAATGTACTTTATAGAGATATAATGAGAGCATTCCATACAAAAGCAGCACAATACACATTCTTCTCAAGTACACGTGGAACATTCTCCAGGATGTATCACATGCTGGACCACAAAACAAGTCTTGGTAATTTTAAGAAAACTGAAATCATAAGAAGCATTTTTTCCAACTGCAACACCATGAGACTAGAAATCAACTACAAGAAAATACTGCAAAAAACATGAACATGAGGCTAAATAATATGCTACTGATGAATGGATCACTGAAGAAAATGAAGAAGAAATCAAAAAATACCTGGATGTAAATGAAAATGAAAACATGATGATCCAAAATCTATGGGATGCAGGAAGAGCAGTTCTAAAAGGGATGTTTATAGTGATATAAGTCTACCTGAAGAAAGAAGAAAAATCTCAGACAACCTAATCTTACACCTAAAGGAACTAGGAAAAGAACAAACAAAGCCCAAAGTTAGTAGAACGAAAGAAATCATGAAGATCAAATCAGAAATAAATGAAATAGAGATTAAAGAAAACAATAGAAAAGATCAATGTAACTAAGAGGTGGTTCTTTAAAAAGATAAGCAAACTTGCTAACTCTTTAGCCTGACTCATCAAGAAAAAAAGAGAGTGGGCCCAAATGGATAAAATCAGAAATGAAAAAGAAGTTACAACCTACACCACAGAAATACAGTGGATTATAAAATATTACTAAGAACAACTATGTGCCAATAAAATGATCAACCTAGGAGAAAAGGACAAATTCCTAAAAATGTACAATCTCTCAAGACTGAACCAGGAAGAAATAGAAAATATGTACAGACCAATTACCAGTATTGAAATTGAATCAGTAATAAAGCCAACCAACAAACAAACAAAAACTCCCAACAACAAAAGTCCAGGACCAGAAGGTTTCACAGGTGCATTCTATCAAATATTTAGAAACAGTAAACACCTATCCTGAAACTATTCCAAAAAGAATTGCAGAGGAAGGAATGCTTCTGAACTCATTCTGTGAGGCCAGCCTCATGCTGATACCAAAACCAGGCAAAGATATCACAGAAAAAGAAAATTACAGGCCAGTATCACCGGTGAACATAGATGCAAAAATCCGTAATAAAATATTAGCAAACCAAATCCAACGATACATTAAAAAGATTGTACATCAGGATCAAGTGGACTTTGTCCCACGGATGCAAGGATTTTCATATCTACAAATCAATCAATGTGATATATTACATTAACAAATTGAAGAATAAAAATCATAAGATTATATGATAATCCCACAACTAACATCATACTTAATGGTGAAAAGCTGGAAGCATTTGCTCTAAGATCAGGAGCAAGACAAGAATGTCCACTCTTGCCACTTTTATTCAAAATAGTATTGGATGTCCCAGACACAGCAGTCAGACAAGATAAAGAAATAAACTGAATCCAAATTGGAAAGGGAGAAGTAAAACTGTTACTGTTTGCAGATGACATGATAGTATATATTGAAAAATCCTACAGATGCACCAAAAAATGTCTAGAGCTCATCAGTGAATATGGTCAAGTTGCAGGGTACAAAACTGTTATAAAGAAATCTGTTGTATTCCTATATCCTAGCAATGAACTATCAGAAAAAGAAATTAATAAAATAATCCCATTTACAGTCACATGAAAAAGAATAAAATACCTAGAAATAAATCTAGCTAAGGACGTAAAAGACCTATACTTGGAAAACTATAAAACACTGATAAAAGAAACTGAAGGCTACACAAACAAGTGGAAAGCTATACTGTGTTCATGGATTGGAAGAATTAAAATTGTTAAAATGATCTTACTACTCAAGGGAGTCTACAGATTCAATGAAATCCTATCAAAATACCAATGGTATTTTTCATAGAACTACAACAAATAGTTTAAAAAATTGCATGGAAACAAAAATACCCCCAATAGCCAAAACAATCCTGAGAAAGAAGAACCGAGCTGAAAGTAGTATGCTTCCTGACTTCAGACTATGCTACAAAGGTACAGTAATCAAAAGAGTATGATAATGGTACCAAAATAGACTCATTGATCAATGGAATGGAGTAGAGAGCCCAGAAATAAACCCACATGCTTATGGTTAATTAATCTGCAACAAATTAGGCATGGATATACAATTGGGAAAAGACAGTTTCTTCAATAAGTGGTGCTGGGGAAACTAGACAACCACATGTAAAAGAATGAAATTAGAACATTTTCTCACACCAGATTAAAAAAAAATATAAACTCAAAATGGTTAAAAGACCTAAATGAAAGACTGGAAAACATAAGTCTCCTAGTAGAAAACATAAGTAGAACACTCTTTGACATAAATATTAGCAGTATTTTTTTGGATCTGTCGCCTAAGGCAAAGGAAGCAAAAGCAAAAATAAACAACTTGGACCTAATTAAACTTTAAAGCTTTTACACAGCAATGGAAACCACGGACTAAATGAAAAGACAACCTATTGAATGGGAGAAAATATTTGCAAATGATATGACTGATAAGGGGTTAATATCCAAAATATATAAAATCTTGTACTACTCAATATATTAAAAGAAAGAACAACTCAATTGAAAAATGAGCAGAAGACCTGAATAGACATTTTTCCAAAGAAGATATACAGACGACCAACAGGCACATGAAAAGACGGTCAACATAATTAATCATCAGAGAAATGCAAATCAAAACCACAGTGAGCTATCTCCTCACACCCGTCAGAATGGCCACCACAAATAGCAATTGATGGAGAGGATGTGGAGAAAAGGGAACCTTCATGCACTGTTGGTGGGAACGTAAACTGGTGGAACCACTGTGGAAGACAGTGTGGAGGTTCCTGAAAAACTAAAAATAGAACTGCCAAATGATCCAGTAATTCATTCCTGGGTATATATTCAAAGAAAATGAAAACACTATATTTGCAAATATACATGCACCCCAATGTTCATAGCAATATTATTTACAATAGCCAAGATATGGAAATAATCTAAGTGTCTATCAACAGATGGACATTCAACCGTAAAGAATAATGAAATTTGCAGCAACATGGATGGACCTGGTGGGTAGTATGCTTAGTGAAATAAGTCAGACAGAGAAAGACAAACACTGTATGTTATCATTTATATGTGGAACCTAAAATATAAAAGAAAGGAATATTACTAAACAAAAACAGACTCACAGATGTACAGAACAAACTAGTGATTCCCAGTGGGGAGAGGGAATGGGGGAGGAGCAGCCTAGGGGTAGGGGATTAAGAGGTACAAACTACCATGTACAAAGCTACAAGGATATACTGTACAGGACAGGGAGTATAGTTTATATTTTATAATCTTAATTGAAATATAATGTATAAAAATTTTGAGTCACTCTGTTGTACACCTGAAACTAATGTAATATTATGTCACTATACCTCAACAACAACAAAAAAGCAATAATACACTGGAAAGAATCTTACCAGTCACACACACACACACACACACACACCAAGGTCTCTCATATGAGTGTGTCTGCACAATGGGTATCAACTTGAATCATGTGTGGAAAAAAACTTAAAAATTCAAATTCCTTGTGTGTAGGCTATACTAAGTAAATTACTTAGTGTTGAATTATCTAAGTACTATTAGTTTTTAAACTTCACACATATCAACTTCCATATGCTTTTACTTTAGATAAATTTTAACTTAGATATTTTTTCATGAAAATACATTATTTTTAATGAATAGAAATATATCCACAGAGTGTATCATAACTTTTTATTATGAAGCATGAGGCTTTCTTTATTTTGTAGCACCATGTATTTATTTATATATTCATGTACATGTGCATTATTCTATGTGTATATTATACATATATATAAAGGTATTACATATAAAAAACCTAAAGTATATGGAGTTTAAAGTCTGTCATTACTTAGGATTGTAGAACATGTCAATAGATTTGACATAGTTGTGCGCATTTTGATGATTTTCTTTATAGAATTGTGTATAACTAGCGAGAAGACCCGTGTCTCATTTTTTTACCTTAACTCTAGTGGTTAATATCATGTAACCATAAAAATCCCCCACATACTTCTTTTTAATACATTTTTAGATTAATTATTTTTAGCACAACTCATGTATCTTAAAAGAAGAGTTATGATTAGTACATGTACAGTTTAGCAGTCTGCAAATCCTTCATAATTTAATAGCGAGATCCTTTAATGTTAATCTAGAATATGTTTCTTTATTGTATTAGTAACACATTAGTTATTTGCAATTCAGACAAGTGGAAAATTGCTTTCCATAGTATCTTTTATAAATATGTTTTCAGCTTTCTTCTTATAGGTTGCTAAGCTAGCAGTGAAACACATTTTCTTTTTGATGAAATGCACTAATTTTCATGTCAACATAATATACTTGTTCTAAAGCATAATTTCTTAAAATGATTGTTTTTTATTAATAATTAAGGTAAATGGTAATTTCTCATACTGCTTTATTTCCGAAGGGATGTAAATGTTTTGTGATTGTAGTTTCAATAAGAAATGTTAAACTGTGGCAGTTCCTTATACTTATAAATTCAAGAATAGAACAAAAACTCAAATTATCAGGTGTGGAATATAAGGAGACTGCTGTTACCTATTCTTGCCTAACATGAAAGTCACAGTGCAGAATAATGAAGAGTATGTTTACTGTTTACGTTTGCTGTTCTTTGATAATGTAAGATGTCTTATATAAACAGCATTCATACCAAATTATAAACAATAATTAAAGTTTTCCAAGTCAGATGTTCTTATGTTGATTAAGATATCAAAAAAATTCTGCTCATACACTTGAATTTACAGACTTCAGTTTTTAAAAGAAAGAAACCTAATCCAAAGTGTATAGGTATACTTGGGCAATCCTAAACTAAATTGAGCTTCACTAAATGAAGTTCTGGAAATGATCAGTTCTTATGAGAAACAGAAAGGCCCCATATACAGAGAAAATCAATTTGCTATGCATATTACTTCATTCGAAGCCCATGATACTGCCTTTAAGTTTCCTAGAAAATTGATGGGGCCAAATGTTTTAGCAGTTTCGTTGATACTGCTGCTTTTTAGCTATCCCAAAGAATTTACTGATTGGCAAAGACATATGGAGATGTTGTAACAGTTGATATACCCCAGAATTAATTTTTATCATAGCTTTTCAGTTTTTCAAATATTAATTTTAAAGAATAATGGCTTGTTTATTTTTTCTAAAAACCCAAATGTCTATTTTTCATTTTAATTTGTTTATTGAAACTTTTGTTGTTAAAAGAAAAAAGCATCTGAAGAGAATTAAGTCAGTATTGTTTTTGTGGGTGAATAGAAGAAAATTGTGTAAGATTTTAATTGACATATGACAAATGACAAATGACATAGGTGTGCCTATGCATAAAGTTTTGTAAAAATTTAACTCCGTAGCTTCTATTTGTGCAGCATGATAAAAGTTCGGGAGATGGTTGGTGCCGACGGTTGCACTACAGTGTGCATATACTTAATGCAGTGGACTGGTGTGCTTAGAAATATCTAAAATAGGAATGTTAAGTTATATATATATATTTTTTCACTGTTAAAAAATAAGCTTAGTATTTGAAAAGTAAGCTCTTATTGAATAGTACCATTCACGTGGCATATTGCAGATGCCTGTCTGATAAATTTGCCTTGTTTATCATCTAGCATGTAAATACCTTATCACTTTATGTATATCATTCTAAAAAAGTTAAATTAGCTGGTAAAATTATTTCAAATTTCATAAGGAAATAACTTATGAATCTATTTGTAATCTTTAAATATGTTTTCATTGGGATTTTCAAATATAACATCTTCTCTCGTTATCATCTTTTGGAATTCCAGTTGCATCATTTTTCTTTTCCTCTGGCTTTCTTATTTTCTTTATTCACATCAGGTACTAATTTCTCTGTCTTTCCTATTCTCTCTATTCTACAGAGGCACTCAAGCTCTTTCCTCTGCCCCCAGACTTCTCTCTTCCTTTCTTTGCCTTATGTTCTGCCTGTTTATCTCCCAGGACACCATTTCCCTCTGGCAGTTAAGCACTTCAACTGTTAGAGTTTGGATTTTCTTTGTCCTAGTTTGCTTTAACTCTATCCATCCCATTCCTGCTAAAATATGATATTGCTCTTGGTCATTGTTTTCATGTTAGAAGTGATTCTCTTCTCTGATAATCTTTGTTTTTTCAGTTGATGGGAAAATCAGACCAGCTCAGAGCATATTTTTGAACTCAAAGAAAGATGCCAGGCAGTAAACTTCTTTTTGGACTCATCTCCCTACTTCTTTTTGATTTTATTGGATCTATTGATTTTTTGGTGATGGCCAACCTCGATTGGCCTATACTGACTGTACCCTTGGGGGACATTCCCTTCTCCCCTTTTAATACTTAATGAAGTCTTGTTTATCCCTCTTTAGCAGAAAAACCGTGTTAATGAAGATAGGCAACAGACTCAGTCACCTTGGGGTCAAATTCTGGTTCTAATATATTCTGATTAAGTAAACTTGAAGAAATTCATCTCTCAGTGTCTCAGTTCTTAGTTCAGTTCTCCATTAAATGGTCATAATAATGTTCAGATCAGTATTTTAAGGATTAAATCACATACTCAGCTAGAATCCTTAGAAGTGGGCCTTGTTTTAGTCTGTTCTGGCTGCTGGAAAAATGTCATAGACTGGGTGTCTTTAAAAAAGAGATACTGACTTCTCACAGTTATGGAGGCTGGAAGTCCAAGACTAAGCCACTGGTAGATTTGGAGTCTAGCGAGAGCTTACTTCCTGGCTTATGGTTGGTCCTCTTCTTGTAGTATATTCACACGGCAGAGGACCGTGTGAAGGAGCTCTCGTAGGTCTCATTTACAAGGTCACCAGTCCCCTTCAGGTAGGCTTCATCCTCACCATCTAATCACCCCTCAAAGGCCCCACCTCCAGATACCATCACATTGGGGTTTAGGTTTCAACATGGGAATTTTTGGAAGGCACAAACATTCCATCTATAGCAGACCTGAAAGAATAAATAATTAGTAAGCATTTATTTCTATCATTCTTATTGTTATTATTGGTTATTATTTTATGCTGAAGCAGAATTTCTAAAAAGGTAACTTACAATTAAAATATAGGTGATTCAAGCATTTTAAATAGGATATCTTTTTTGTTACATTTGTTCATTGCATATAAGACCCCATAAGTTGTAAATAATCTAAATTTTTTTAAAGTATATATTTTAATTATATCCATAATTTTAAAACAAAGTTATGTACTTTGGCCATGAAAAATATTTAAAATGTATCAAAAACTAAAAATTACTTCAAAAATAGTCACAATTTTTTTTTTTTTAATAACAGCTAAAGCTTTTAACTCCAGGTTCTAGAGTATTTGTCACTGTTTGCTAGACATACAACTTTTTAGATATAATAACATTGAGTATATATAAAATAATTAACCAGTGTCTGTTGATAAACCCTTAAGAGTGTGAGCATCTTGTGTTTTTCAGCCACATGTTTACCGTTTATTCTTGATACATTATTACCATCTCAGACATCTCTGGAGAACTGATTTACCATACGCACCAGTTAGAAGATTCTGTTTGTGCTGCTTTTAATCTGATCATCATTTAATCTGATGTTTACTCTAGGATTTTTGGTGTTCCCTTTAATAGAGGATGGGTGGGTGGGTAAAATTTTATGAAATAACATGTTGGATTTTATGAAACGGGTTTTTTATGCCTCTATTTTTATACTCAGTTTCTCTGTTGGCATTTGCTTCTATTTTGCTGTTTTTTTACTTCTGTTAATATGGCATATTACATATTGGTGTATGAATATGAATCCATTATGAATTTTTGGAGTAATCCCATCTTGGTTATGATATCATTGTTTTCGTCACTGCTTTGATGTTTTATATTGGGAGTCATCCTATTATTTGTTTAGAATTTTTTTACATCTCTCCCATTTCAGCTATTTTTTTGGCATACACATATTCATATCATTCTCATTATCCTTTTGAAGACTATACATTTATAATAATGCTCTGTTTTTTCAATCCTGGCATTGGTAAATTATTTGTTCTGTACTTCTTTCTTTGGGAGAAGATGTGGTGTGTGTTTGTTTTGGATTTTATTGATCTGTACTTTCGGTGTCTTATGATTACTTATTAGTCTTTTCAAAAACTAACTTTTGATTTAGTTATTATCTCTAGTATATACTTTTCTATTTTATTATTTATCTATTATTTTCTTTAAAATTATCTCTTTTATTTTAACTTTGAGAAAAACACTTGGATCATTTTCAGCCATTCATCTTTTTAATATAAACACTAATGTTTATAAATTTTCTTCTACACAAAGCTTTAAGTGAATTTCACAACTTTATACTTTTTATGTTTCAGTTCAATACGTGTCATAACTTCCTTGTGATTTCTTCTTTGAGACATGTATTTAAATTAATTGCTAATTATCAAATGTTTAGGGGATTCTTTTAGTTATTTTTTTTGTACTTAATTTCTGGCTTAATTTTACAATGGTAAAATAACATATTATTATTTCAATTCAGTGTTATCAAAACTTGCTTTATGTCCTGCTGTACAGCATAAAATTCTATTTTTATAGAATTAACTGGTACTAGTGCTTTTATTTATATTTATATGGATTTTGTTTTCAGATGAGCACTGGCTCAAATTTTTTTTTCATTTTTTATTCAAATTTGTCTGTTTAGATCATTCTTCTCTTCTGGGACTAATTTGGTTTCTTCGTTTCCAAATATTTTGCAAATATATTTGTAAGACTTTTCTTATATTTGTTATAACCTACTGATATGTTCTATCCAGTATGTATTAATTATCCATTTAGTTAGCATTTTTCCCCAAAAACAAAATTTTGGTTTTATTTTATAGTTTGATATTTCTCTGTATCCTTATTAATATATATATTTTTTTCATTTTCCTTATATCTTATTTCAGTTTTTCTTTTTCTCACATTATCTTGAGTCAGATACATGCATGATTTTTTATTATGCTTCACTTTATTATACTCCGCAGGTATTGTATATTTTACAAATTAAACGTTTGTGGCAACTCTGCATTGAGAAATCTATCAGCACTATTTTTCCAATAGCATTTCCTCATTTGTCTCTCTGTTTCACATTTTAGTAATTCTCGCAATATTTCAAACTCTTTTATTATTATTGTATTTGTTATGGTGATCTGGGCTCAGTGATTTTTGATGTTACTATTGTAATTGTTTTGGGGTGCCACTAACCATGCCCATGTAAGATCGCAAACTTAACTGATAATAGTTGTGAGTGTTCTAACTGCTCCACCGACTGGCCATGCCCCCATCTGTCGCCATTTTCTCAGCCCTCCCTATTTCCTGAGATACAATATTGAAATCAGGCAAAAAATAGTCCTACAATGGTCTCTAAGTTGAAGCCTTTGCTCATTTGTCATTTTGAAAATTCTAGTGCCCTTAAGAATTATGCTAAATCTACTCTGCCTGTGCTCTAGAAATGGAACCACAAATCCTGGATAACAGCATATCTGCTTACAACATAGTTTACTGAGTATTTTAAATCCATTGTTGAGACCTGCTGCTCAGAAAAACTAGATTCCTTTAAAAATACCAGTGCCCATTGACAATGCACCTTGTAACCTAAGATCTCTGATGGAGTTGTACAGTGAGATGAATGTTGTCATGCCTGTTGATACAGCATCCATTCTGCAGCTCATGGATCAAGGAGTAATTTTGACTTTAACGTCTTATTATTTAAGAAATACATTTCCTAAAGCTATAGCTGGCATAGATTCCTCTGAGGGAATCTGGGCAGTCACTTGAAAACTTTTTGGAAATGATGGACCATTCTAGATGCCATTAAAATCAATTGTGATTCATGGGAAGAGGTCAAAATATCTACATTAACAGGAGTTTGGAAGAGGCTGATTCCAATCCTCATGAAGGAGTTTGAGGGGTTCAAGCCTTCAGTGGAGAAGTAACTGTAGATGTGGTGGAAATAGAGAACTAGAATTAGAATAGAATATTTTAATATTTACTGCCTCGGGCTTCCCTGGTGGCGCAGTGGTTGAGAGTCCGCCTGACGATGCAGGGGATGCGGGTTCATGCCCCGGTCCGGGAAGATCCCAAATGCCGCGGAGCGGCTGGACCCATGAGCCATGGCCGCTGAGCCTGCGCGTCTGGAGCCTGTGCTCCGCAACGGGAGAGGCCACAACAGTGAGAGGCCCGCGTACCACCAAAAAAAAAAAAAAAAAAAGAAAACAATATTCACTGCCTCTTCTTTTAGTGGAAGAGAATTTAGAACATCTATCTTCACTGAATATCTTCTATTAACATTCTATTTAGTTATAACAGTAAATGGGCTTGGGAATATATATCACAGAAGAATATTTCTCTCTTTTATTCAATATATTCTAATAAAATCATTATATAAAAATGTTTTTGAAAACAAGATTAAAGAGACAAATAGAAATTTGTAGGTGCTAAGAATGTTTTCATTAATCTTGACTTTTTATCCAGGGTGTTGAGTGTTAAACTTCAAATAAATTCCAATAAGTATGAAAAGATTTGAGATTGAGAAATCCCCCTCCACCACAAACTTATAATTCTTCATATCTTTCCTTTAATTTTCATTTAAAATTGCACAGTTCAAGTGAATAGAATTTACAGTTGTAAATAGCAAAAGAAAAAAAAGCTCTCAGAGCTTTGAACAAATGGAAAAAATTGTGACTTTGTTGAGAAAAAAATCAATAGAACTATAATAAGGAATAAAGCAGTTCTTTCACTAAAGTGACAAATTATTAAACCATTCATATTTAAGTTTTTCAAATGAAACAATAACATCTGTTAAAAATTACACCTTTGAAGATTTTTTTAAGCTGGTGTTTTTTTTAATTCCCTTAAGTGATTGATTAATTATTAATCCCCTTAATAATTACAAATTGAATTTTCTTTTTTATTTACGTAATAGTCCAAAGGACTTAGAAATTATCCTGAGTGGAAAGGAAATGCCCAGTTTTCTTTTTTGTTTTTGCATAAAGAATTAAGTGGAAGTCACATTTTTATTTTCTTCTATCACTGTTAAATATTTTGACCCGTATAAAGCTTACTTGCAAAGTCCTTTAGCAGTAACTGCCCCAACCTTTTTCTCCTGCTGCAGACACCAGCCATTGTCCAGCTTCCTTACCTCTCCGGTTCAGGATTGGCTATGATACATTTACATGTTTCACTCAGCAATCTTAAAGCATAATTGAGTATCACTTAAGTATATATGTAAGTGATTATTGCTTGTTATTACCCTTCTTCATATCTGGTACTGCATTAATTGAAATCAAAACCTTAGGTGGGGAAAGGGGGAGAAAGCCCTAATATTAGCCTTTCTGGTACAACCTGCTATTAGAAAAAAATTCCTTTAGGGGGATTAGTCCTCCTCAGTACCCCTAATATAAGCTTCTCCACATAGCCACAGTCTACTTATTTTGGTAAAAGAGAAATCGTATTAGAATATGAAGTTAAATTACTTACTTTAACTATTATGTGTTTCAGATGGACATCAAAGGCAGAAATTTTATTTATTGTCTGCACTGTCGAATTCCCATAGCCATAGGCCTGATACATAGAAGGCACTCAATAGTAATTTATTAAATGAATGAATAACTATAAACCCTTGTTTCTTTAAAAGCTATTGTAGTTTTCAATTGTGTAGAGGCTAAAAATCAAGTACCATGATATGCTGGGGATCTGGAGTTCTCCAGTACCATCCTTAGGCTCAGTGAGGACTCAGAAAAGCTGTTTACTCATAATTATGATTTATTACAGTGAAAGGAGACAGATTAAGATCAGCAGAGGGGAAAGGTAAAGGGGGTGAAGTCCAAAGTAAACCATAGGGACATATTTAATTTTCCCAGCTATCATGTGTGACGACACATGAGAAACATTGCCAACCGGGGAAGTTCACTGGAGCCTTGTTCTCCTGGGTTTTATGGACATCAGTCACATAAGTATGCAGGGGGCTCAGCTACTCAGATACCCCCTCACTTCCCAGCAAGAATAGGCATTCACCGTAAATCACAGAATTAAGATGCATCTGTCTGATCAGCCTGGTAGAGCATGGCCCAAGGCCTCAGGGATACAAAAATACAGAATCAAAAATCACACAGAATATTCCAGATTCCCAGAGACCATCTGACAGGAGCTGGCCAGGGAAAAAACTTTGTCCTTTCACTTCAAGTGTAGAGTTTTAGAGTTTAGCATCCCAGGGCTGCTGAGTTAACCTCTCCCTGCTCACAGGGCATGGCATATAGATCCTTTTCATAATATTTTACTAAATTCCTTTTCTAGAACCTTCATCTACCACTTCTGCTACTCCATCTCATATCTTCCCATAATCTGACTATATTGAATTTTTTCCCAGGGCACATATGTTATTTGATGTTTCCATGTTCTCAACCCTCTGTCAGATTAAGTATCACGGCCCTTTATGACCCACTTTGCTCAAATGTTTCAGTGACTGCTAGGTGGATTGTCTGAGATGACATTCTCTAAGTGGCTGCATGGCATATAAAGAAACAATCAAGACTTAAAGCTGGGAGTCCTGGATTCAAGTTTATTTTTCACCATTTAGTAACTAGGTGATTTTAAGTTTGTCAGGTAATTAAGGTTACGAAGGGATGATTTTAATGCTTATCTCATGGGAAATTGTGAGACTAAACTGATTTACTGACACTGAAAAACATAAGTAAAGATTTGATGGATGGGTTATATATGCATTTGTGTGTATTTTCTGATATATTGTCAACAAATTAGTTTGACAGAGGATTTTAATATATGCAGATATATTAAATCCTTATTTTTAATATATAACACATTAAATATAAAAATATATATGTATATTAAAACTCTTTGTTTAAATCTAATTATCTGTTCATGTAAACTGCCACAATAGAAGAATTGGCTCTTATTATTTTTAATTGTATATTATGATTAGGAACAATCTGTCTCAATCTTTTTACAGTGCTTTTATGATAAGGCAAAGGGTCACTAGGTCGTGGTATTCATATATATGGCTCTTATCTGTTGTATTAAGACCACATAACTTTGAAACGAAACTAAAATTGAGAACCATAATGTGTGTATAATAGTTTACCTTTCTTCATCTCTGTGATTGATGCCAAAGCTGAAAACAAAACAAAAACCCTATGTTATCTTCCTCTGTTAAGCTGTCTACAGGACACAAGCTTAGTTGGCCCTAGTTCCCTTTATTTTTCTGTCCCTGTCCATCAGTCTCTTGAATGAGAGGAGGAATGACATCAAGTGATGAGTGCTTATGAAGGTGGCAAAGCTTTTTGGCCACACTCTGCCGACTTGCTTATATCACTTAATAGAGTCACTATAGTTAAGCATTTCATTGCCCATGCTATAGCAACAGGTTTCAAAACATGGATAGGCTATTTCTAAGAGACATTACTTTGCTTGACATAAAATTTATGTTTTATAACTCAAGATAGTTACATATCTATCAAAACAGCAGTAATAATGGAAAGTTAACAGAATGATAGCAGTCATCAACTTTCTGTGTTTAAAGCTACTGTCAGTACATTTTATCACGGAAGGTGTCTTCCAGCAAGACCTAGTTATAGCTTTGTTTGCTGCATGGCCACTCCCTTCTTTACTAAAGTGATGTATATTTATAGCCTTTTATAAGTATTTTGGGGCAGAAAAATAAATCACTTGGTGACAGAGATAGAATGCATGGTATATTCCCTTGACCTGTCTTTCACCTGAAGCTTATCTTTTATAAAATTATTAAAAACATTACCATTGACCCCTTTAGTGTCCAAAGTGAGTTTTGTGTAAAACTTTCTTTCAGGTTTCTCTTTCAGTGTTTCACATAGTTGAAGAAAATATTGAGGTTTAGGTCTGTAAATGCTGTTCTGTCTTTAGCTTCTGTCATAAATATCAAATTGTACATTTGGCTTTATACTTAGTGACACAAAACAATATTCATTCTGTCTTATGACTCCCACTTGTCCACTCCCTATTTCATGTTCTCTTTCACATATGAGATGTATTGAACTCTGCCCGCTGTGCTTCAAGTTTCTTGATAGATGGATGGTATTTTAATGAGGCTGAACACCAAAGATGACATTGCTATATTCTAGTTAGTTCAAGACCTATATTACACTTTCTTCAAAATATCTAGCATATCATGTGTCGAATAAATGTTGGTCTAACTCTTGAGAGAATGTAAGAAGCTGAATTATTTTCATTTCGTGGTAACATGTTTTTATTTTATTATGCTCATAATTTTGGAAGAAGATATTTCCTAGCTCCAAGGAAGAATTTAAATATTTTCAGCTCAATTAATGTGAGTGCTCATTTCAGAGAACAATAGGTTCATTAAAGGAAAGTTCTCAGATTGTTTTTAAAAAAAGGAATTGTTAAAATACCTTCAGAATAATATGAACTGAACAAAACTGCTATATCCTAAGAGGTTTGGGACTCTGAGTGCTGTCATTTTTTATTGAAGCAAATAGCATTATAATTTTTATTTATTAATTATTTACTTACTCTTACACCCACATTGCTGTCGTTACTAGCTGCCATATTTAATCCCTGGGGATAAATACATGTTATTAATGTAATAGAAATGCAACCCCAAAAAATGGTCTGTTTCACTCAGAGTATAAAGCTCATTTCCTAAATATGCCTCAAAAGGGAAACAACAATAAACGGAAATTTTAACTTGCCACAGTGCTAGATGGATGGACACATTGTCCTGGGATTTCTGAAGCTTTCAATAGTGAAATGTTTATAACAAACCCAAATTCATTTAATTGGTTAAATTACTGGCAAAATATCAGGTAGTATAATTCTTCAGGCACATTAAAATATATCTTGGGGATTAGGCTGATATTTACTATTAATGCAAGATTTGGGGAATAAAAAGAAAAGCCCAGTTTAAAATATAAAGATGTGCTGCCTTCAGATTATATCTATATGTACATATGTACACACATATGTTATCACATATATATTTTGGCATACACTTGTATACATATTTTAAGAAAATAATTAGCAGACAATTGTAATATATATATCTACAATGTTTATAAATCTAAATTTGAATTCTGAATTAGATGATTTTGATATGAAAAAATTGTATCTGTGGAATTTAGTTGTTTAATATTTACACATAGTTATGTCTTTTAATGTTCAGATGATCAGTGTAATTTGGTTTTAACAGAGTCACAATATAGTTTTCTGAAATTTCCCCTTGAATATTATAAATAAACTTTTATATATTTGTGTTACAGATACAATATCAAAATTATTTTTGAAAACAAGATCACAAAAAGGCAGGCTATTCATCTTAAAATTACTGAAGTGCAGATATATGTTTCATGAGGAAAGGGGTGATCATTCCAAAGTTTTAAATGAATTATGATTGTTTATTAAAACAATATATATTTCAGTATTTAAGCTTTATCATACCAAAGTTAGATACTTTTAAATAAGTTCATCAAAGGAAGTCATAAATTTAATTTTATTACATGATTTGACAGTTTATCAATGAAAGGTTAGTGAACATACGCAATATGGAATAACAAAGAACAAATT
Source organism: Lagenorhynchus albirostris (assembly GCF_949774975.1). NCBI lineage: Eukaryota > Metazoa > Chordata > Mammalia > Artiodactyla > Delphinidae > Lagenorhynchus > Lagenorhynchus albirostris. The sequence continues at coordinate 31,662,208 of NC_083115.1, read as the reverse complement.
TAGTCTCTTACATGAAACAACCAAAACTTGGAAAAAAATATATAAAACAGTGTTTTCTTTCAAGACCCTGGACATCTGTAAATGAAGGACAGTGGTTCCTGAGAGACAACAACAATAACAAAAATAAAGAGACGTCCTGTGTTTGCCCAGCTTATTGCCTTGAGAGAGTTTTCAGGTGAGGAAGGGGAACCCTGCTGGAGCCCGATGGGCTCCTGGAGTAGAGTAGTTAGAGTTGAGAGAGTCCAGGGAGATCAAGAAGGCTTGAGTTTCTAAGACAGAGCACCAGGGGTGTGAGAACTACACAGAATGGGAACATTATAGTTCTGAAGGGGGTCTCCATTAAGAATTGAGCAGTTAAGTGATCAGGATATGCCTGTGAGGAAACTATATAAAGGGGTAAAAATACATTTAAATTGGATCAGAGGTAACAGTGCCTACAAACTATGTTTGGAATAGTTTTCTTTTACCCCAACCAGACTGGGAAACATCATGATGCACAGAACATTGGCTCAATAATAGGGAATAATTAGCTCTAGACTAAATGGTGTTCTATTAACCTATAACAAATTTAAAAAGTACTAGAGAAAGAATCAAGTGGTCTTGAAATAACTTAAATGAATCCCAACATAAAGTGCAAGAGAAACTGTAGGAATACAAAACCAACCAGTGCCCCAAAAGATAAAATGATAATCCCTAAAATTCAATAAAATATCAGGCATGGCAAGAAACAGCAAAAATTGTCCCAAGATAAGGAGAAAATTCAAACAATCAAAATAAAGCCAGCCAATATTGAAACAGATGTTAGAATTAGAAGAAAAAGTTGTTAAAACAATTATTTTTACTACATTGTATATTGCATCAAATATTGTATATTTAAAAAATTGAAACTAGAAAGTGAAAACTACGAAATGTTGAGTGAAGACATGGAAGATATAGAGAAGATCCAAATTAAAATTCTAAAAATGAAGACTACAAAATGTGAGGTGTAAAATTCACTGAATGCAGTTAATTATCCATTAGACTTTGTAAAAAATATCATAGTGAAATTAAAAATACAATAATAGAAAATACTCAAAATAATAGAAAATATTCAAAAAGAAAATATAAAGATATGAAAAGAGTATATATGCAAGCTATGAGACAACCTCAAACAAAATGTATATGTAATTGTAGTTCCCAATGGAGAGGAGGATAGACAGGAAAAATATATATACTTGTAAGAAGTAATGAGGGAGAGTTTCTTAATTCGATGAGTTTTACTTGGAAAGAAAATGCTCGTAGACATTACTTTTCCATGTAGTTCTAATTTTGTTTTTAAGACTAGTATTTTCAAGGATACCATTAATTAGGTCCCCCTTTATAACTCTTAGGTTATCTTGGGTCCAACACATCCCTAGCCCCTTTTATTGGATTAAATTAAGCAATTCCAATTATGTCAATTTAACCTCATCCTCTAAGGAGCAACTAAAATCTGCTTTCAGGTAACATCAAAGTTAGTTGAATAATTAAATATTATTTAAATTTACCGTTAAATTATCATAAATTGATCATTTGACTTGGAGCTGTGAACTTTTAAATCAAGGCACACATATACATATGTCAATATTTTAGTTTAACCAATATTTATTGAAAGACTTTCAAGGAAAAATTTTTTTAAGTAGGTTAAAGAATTTGGGTGAAATTGATGAGGGGTGGGGTGGATATCCCATCTTTGATAATAATAATGTTTCTGTAATTGTGTTAGTTGCTGATGTAGTGTATGATCGTCTTCTGCCATTCACCACATACGCAGCATTTCATTTAATCCTTCTGTTAGAGGAGTGGCAGTGTGGAGATTTAATCCAGGCCTATATTTTTCTGTAGATAAGTTCTGAACAATGTCACTATTTTACTTTGCTTTAGTAGAAGTATCAGTAAAATCTCAGTAGCATTTTGACAGATAAAGAGTACACCATTGCTTTTAAATGTTTCTCTTATTTTCTGTTTTCTTGCAGTCTCTTAGCATACATTCTCTAAGAAAAATCACACTAATTCTTTAAATTATAAAGAAATATAATTGTTAATGCATATTATGGTTCATTATAAATAATTTTCAGAATAAATGTTAACGGCCTTCTTTAATAAGACTCTATGAAGGTTTATTAGATAGAAACCACTGAGATGTACGAAGTCACCTTCTGATTGATAATAATGTGAGTGTAGCTTCTTGTAACTTATGAATTCCTTTTTCTTAGTAATGTTTTTTCAGCAGCATGAAACATCATGTGATTCTCCTTATTTTCATTTTCTAAATCATGCAAATGTGGTTCCTCTACATGTTGAACATAAAACACAATGTCTGTGTGAAATCTGTCATACCTAGGACTTATTTTTACCATATTCTTCTTCAAAGTATTTTTATGCTATTAGAATTTCTAAATAATCATAAATTAATACACTTGCCAGTGTTTGGAGGAAAGCAGTTTTACGAAGTGACAGGTTCAACCACTTGTTTGAATTGTTACAGCTATTTTTCTTTAATAACTGTAATTAAGTTGACAAAACTGTAAAAAAAGAATGACGATACTTCAGTGAAGAAGGTGGTGGTCATGTTTATTTCATTTTTATTGTATAAATTCATAGAACTTACAACATTAATGTCTGTCAAGGGTATCAGTTCTTAACTGCAGTGATATTGGTTTGTCTGTTTAATGAGAAAAGTTTCAAATAATCTATTGCTTACATAGAAAAGTACATTCACTATAATTCCCATAATAATTTATTACTCATGAATATGGCAGTAGGTTTCCATTCATGAGAGTAGGAGTGAGATTACAATTTACAAAATATAAATAATAAACTTTTAAATTTGTTGGTTACTGATGATTAAAGTTATATTTATGTCTTAAACGTAATTATCTTTGTGCTTGTGAGTTACAGTCATTCTCGTTTTTGTAACTCACAGTTGTGATTGTGCATTACTAAGTAAGCAAACGATAGCTGAAGAAAACAGCAAAAATATACATGTATGGCAGATTAGCAGGAGGCATGTATATGTATATTTTTTTAGTAACATTAAAAAGCCGCTATAAACAAATTAAATGGGATCCATATTGCATGTGAAAATTCCCCAAATAGGGTACATGTCACATTCTATGAATCTTTTAGTAATATTTAACATATATTATAACATATAATATAGTATTAATATAGTAATAATATAATTAATTATATTAATAATTAGATTAATTATTATAATTAATATAATTAATTATATTATTATATATTATATATATAATTATATATGAATATATATTATATATAGTATATAATAAATTATATATCATAAATATATATATAATATATTTTATATAATATATAATTAATATATAATATTATATATTATATATATAATATATATATAATATATATTATATATTATATATTATATATTATAATATATTATATATATAATTAATATATAATATATATTAATATATAATTAATATATATAATATTAATAATTAATATATAATTATATATTATAATTAATATAATATAAATATAATATAATTTAATATAATATAAATATATTTAATATAATATATTATATTATATATATTACTATAAATATAATATAAATATATATATAATATATATAATATATATAATATATATTTTATATATAATATAATATATATATAATATAAATATATAAAAAAATAAATATATATAATATTATATATATTAATATAATATATTATATTATATTATATATATTTAATATAATATAAATTAATATAAATATTTATATATAATTATATATTATAATTAATTAATATAATATATTAATAATTAATATATATAATATTATTAATATTATATATTACATATTTTATATAATATATAATATTATATTATATATTATATATAATATATATAATATATAATATTATATTATATATTATATATTATAAATATATATATAAATATATATAATATATATAATATATATAAAATTATATATAATATATATATAATTATATATAAATATATAATATATATAATAAATATATAATAAATATATAATTATATATAATTAATATAATTAATTATATGTTATTAATATAATTAATTATATATTAATTATATTAATTAAATATAATTAATTATATTAATTATATATAATTAATATAATAATATACTATATTAATAATATAGTAATATAGTAATATATAATATAGTAATAACATATAATATAGTATTATATGTTATTTGCCTGTGTGGTTATTCTTTAATAATTAACTTCTTTGGGCAACATAAATATAACCTTTGAAGTAGTTCTAGAAAGCATACATGAAAATTAGTTTATGTGGTTTTCTTTTTCTTGTAAACTGGTACTGTTAAGAATTTAAGGAGATTTACTAAAGTTACAGTGAAATCTGTATAATACTCTCCATCTGTTAAGAAAAGTTGCCTGTGATGATTTTAACCTTCTTTCTTCATATGTTTTGTTCGGGCTTCTTGTCTGATGTGTGTATGTCTTTGGAAGTTTCTTGCGATTGGTATTATCTTTGAAAGGCCTCCTTACCAGTAGAGCATATGAGCCAGAGGCTATAAGGCACAGATAGATGAGTGAAGACGGAAGCAGTTGAATTATAAGCAGTAGATAAGATTCAATCAATGATGCATATTTATACAATGTCATTGCAAAATCAAGTGCTCCTCTGGTATATTTATATCAATGTAAATACCTATTACACCATAGGAATTTTGAAGGCAATGTGAAGCACATGAATCTTACGCAGAGGAGAAAGGAATACATGGTGTATTGGAGGTAAAAATCAAACTCTCATAGGGAGCAGAGAAGAGAGTTGTTAATCCTTATATGGCTTGCAAAAAGTGCAAATTGTGCTTTTGGAATGGATTATCAAATTATTTTTTCTACTCTTTTAGAAGAAGCCTCTTGAAAGAACAATTTATAAGGGCCTCCAGTAGTTCTGTTACAAGCCTAGACAATCTCAAGGGGTACTTAATTACAGGTATATACTTTGTATCTCTCCCAGCCTAAAAAGAAAATATCCACTCCCGCTACCCCTCTAGTCAGTGGGCTTTCATGTTTCACAGTGACTCTGCTGGTAGCTTCTCCAAATCAGACTTCTGACCCTGCACCTCTGATTTCTGGCTGCTGAATTCCTTTTTCTTAAGAAGAGAATTTTCCATCCGCTCAGTTACTTTTTTCCTCTGGTACAAATCTAGAACTTTATCTTGTCAATTTTTTAAACTTTTTATCTTTCCTTACTGTCTGTCTCAGAATTTCATGTTCTGCCTCTGATACTTGCAAGGCCCTGCTTTTGAAGACTTCAGACTGGCTTTTTCCTGGATCTCAGTGTTTCCCTGAAATTGCCTAGAATTGCCGACCTGGAAATGTGTGGTGTTTGACTCTTCTCTTAGGCTCCTGCTTCCATCTAAATTCTTTGTTTTCCTCTTTGACTGGTCCTTCTTTTAAGCTTGTGCTGCCACATCTCTGTCTCCATTTTTCACTTCAGAAGCCAAGTAACAGATTATGCTAAATCTCATTTGAAAATCCGCATTAAGATTGCAAACTTGAAGACATATTCAGTTCTCAGTCGCAGTAGCTGTGTAACCTTTGATGGGCCAGTTGACTTCTCTAAATGTCAAGCATTATTTGAATGCTTTATGTCATCATTTTCGGGTCTAGAATATAATGACTTTATAAATCTAACTCAATTATTTGAAATAATGTATAAACTTAATATCCAAGTGCACAAGTGCATTACTGTTATATTTTGCTGCCATATAATTTTATAATGATATATAAAGTTTTTAAGCTGTACCTTTGGGAATGATTTTGATACATGGAATATCCTTTGCTTAAAGGAGTGAACCAGGATTAGGAAGGAGACCAGCCAGATGTTTCAATGCTATGCTTTTGTGAAATATTATGCCAAATTATGTGAAATATTTCATGATTTCTGGTCTATAAAATGGCTATTTTACATAACCTAATAAAATTTGAATATAAAATTTCCCTTTTTGACATACAGAAAACTTTGAATTATAGTAGTACACATATTACACAAGAGGTCACCTTGTTCCATCCTCATGTAAATAGTAGGAGGTATTTTATCTTTGATATATTTTTAAGATCATGTAAAGTCCCATATTATACTATATTTTGATAATTTATCACATTTAATAACTTACATTTATCTTTTATGAACTTTGAACTGCTCATTATTTCCATTTTATTATAATTATTTAAAATTTTATTGCCATAGCATATATTAAATTCATATTTACATAGAAAGCTCTCAAGGGAAATATAAAACACCCATAGAAAATAGTTATTTAGTATAATATAAATTAAATGGCTATTTCATGTAATGCAAATGACACTATATTAGTTACAGAATTTTTATTGTTTGGGAGTTATTAATATTTAAGATCAGTGACATGAGAATGAATATGCTTGGCACATTACTTTAGAGCACAAAGGATTGCAACCAAAAATGGTACACAGAGCAAAGCCACTACTTGTATTTTCTCTAAACGTTTTCTATTTTGAGACTCAGACCTATGGAAGAAAAAGGAAAGTAAATTTTATATCCATTTGAGAAAAATACTTTTTCTAGAATACAAATAGAATTAAAACCTAAGAAGAATGAAAAACAAACACAACCCGAGTAATAATTTCTAAGGCATATTTTTCTCCTGTCTTAGGGTGGAAGGAAAATTTACTGAGCTAAGCTTAGTATTTATGACAAGTTTTCACATTGTCATTTTACTAATCCATGAATATAAGGATTAATCACTTCTTCCTGTGGCACAATGTGTTCCTGTCAAGTAGAATTCTTTTTAAAAGAAAATCCACTAGCCTGAACATTTCAGATAACAAAAATCAAACTAAATTTGTTAAACTTTCCAGTGCTTACAAGTAAATATATCTTATTTATACATGTTTAAAAATGATATAATCCTGATGAAAAACACTGAATCACATTGTAACCCAAAATGGCATGTGGCCTATAATATTAATAACTAACTTTCATAATTTTCTAATCTATTTGAGCCCTTTAAATGAGTGTATTACCATTATGTGCAACTGGTGCTACAAATTTACATAGTATGTTACTATGAATGACACCATAATTAAATGCACTAGATTGATGATGCAGAAAATATTTTATCTTTCAATACATGATTATAAAATACCAACCATGAAAAATACTCTTCATATCAAAAGCTTGCCCACTCCCACCTGCCAATGATAGAAAATAAATTTATTACTAGTAGTTAAGCAGAGATTATTAATTCTCAAATCACATTTCCAATATTTGTAGGTAAAGTAAGTCAAATAAAAATGATTTGCCCCGTGTTGACAGGAATTATATAATTTTGAGCACTGTGCCCTATGGGACTGGCCTACTTCAACTTTACTAATTTCAGTTTAAAGTGAAATAAATGCATATTGAATATTTTTTATGTGCAAGCAATAGACTACATGTTAGAGAAATAAGGTGTCACTGTATTTTACCAGTATAAGTTAGGTTAGTTCAATTCGACAACCACTTTTTGAGCATAAACTAGGTGCTGGTCACTCACTGTCCCCGGGGGCACAAAATAAACTAGATGTGGGAGCAGTCTTTGAAAAAATTACAATCATATAAATTTTCAGACAGCCATGATCCACTGGAAAAATCCAATGGCAAAATCAGGCAATGATAATTATGAGATAAAAGCTAATATTGTGCAGGTGTTTTTCTTTACTTGTGCTTTTTTGCCAGCAATGTGTATGTAAAACTTCTGAATTATGTTTACTCAAGTATTAACGAACTGGATTAAATCCTTAGCTATTAAGCAGAGTCAAAACCTTGTATTTGCCTTGTCAAATACATTATATTCCACTCAGGCAAACTATCAGGCAATCTTTTATGACCCTGGATGGGTCATATTATACAAGTTAACTATTAATTATTTCTCAGAAGAAATAAAACTTTCAAGCATTTGTTATCTTATTGGAACTTGTAAATGTGTCACGGAAAGCAAAAGATTTGTAGACTCATTTTCTACTTTGGGGTATAGATGTGATTTCTTGGACTATATGAATATAAAATGAAAAGTGAGATAGACTGTTCCTCTCCACTGCACATTATTATTTCTCTATTTAAAAGTAGCATGAATGGGAAGAAAGGGAGTAAAAAAGGAAAAGAAAGGTGATTTTTTTTTTGCTTCCCTTTAAAAATATCTTTTAACAAGACGACTGTAATCAAAGTATGGTTTTGTCTACCAAGTTTTAGGTTAGATATAGTCCCTTTAATGCAATAAAGCATAATAAGTGTAAGTTTTTCCCTTGCAGTGAATATTTCTTGTTTTCATGTTCCTATTTGATGTCTTTTACATTGAAGTCTTAGAACCTGTAAATCACATATTCAGAATTCTTCTTAAGCTGTGACAGTGACATATTTAACATTTAGAGTTATCTTTTATAGTATAATTTATTTTCCTTTTCAATGCAGTGTTCAGTATGTAATAATAATTAGTTGGAAAATTTATTTGTAAGTGCAATTAAAATATTTGAAATTAGTTTGGCATGAGGGAAAATATAATATGAACTGAGTTAATTCATAAATTAGAAGTGTATGTGTTTGCTGTAATGTAAGTTTATCATTGCCTGCATATGGTAAAGCTATATGAACCATATGTCTTCATTTTCAGGATAACATATGGAAAGTATTTAAAATAAGTACATTGTGAAAATATGACAGGTTTGCTAAAGGGTACTTTTCTAGTAAATAAACAATATTCCATGTGAATGAAGCGTGAACAATGGATAATAATACATTTCAGCTGGAAATCTTAGGTCGTTCAAATCGACAGTTCAAGTACTTAAAGAGGATTACTGCACTAAGGTCATCATTATTGTTAGTATAACCTTTATTGTGTAAGTGTGCATGTGTGTGTGTGTGTGTGTGTGTTCATATGTGACATGGTGAGACAGTTATGATGATTCTAATCACATTAAGCAATGGTAAAAAAAAAAACCCTTCTAATAATAGTTGAATAGCGCTCATAACCTCTATACGAGTTGGAATATCAAAGGGACTATCAACATGGTTTCCAAAAATATACTTACATATCTAAATTGTAACATTTCAGTAAAGGTATTGAGGAATATCAAGATTTAGATTTGTTTATATTCAAAGATGCAAACAGCACAATAATGGTCACATTCTTTTTTTAAAACTTAATTTTACTTCTTTATTTATTTATTGCAGGAAAAATTATTTAAATCTGTAGTGCTTTACAATTTTCAAAAGTTCCACACAGATTATTTCATATAATCCCTAAATAACCCTTTTTTCACCACCCCTATAATGCCCCCCTTCCCTCTCCCCACTGGTAACCACTAGGTTGTTCTCTATATCTGTGAGTGTACTTTTTTTTGTTTGTTTTATTAACTAGTTTGTTGTATTTTGTAGATTCTACAGATAAGTGATATCATACAGTATTTGTCTTTCTCTTTCTGACTTATTTCACTTAACGTAATGCCCTCTAAGTGTATCCAAGTTGCTGCAAATGCCAAATTTCATTCTTTTTTATGGATGAGTAGAATTTCATTGTGTATGTATATATACACAACGTGTGTGTGTATATATATGTATATATATCTCACATCTTTATCCATTTATCTGTTGATGGACACTTAGGTTGCTTCCATACTTTGGCAATTGTAAATAATGCTACTGTGAACAGTGTGGTGCATGTATCTTTTTGAATTAGTGTTTTAGTTTTTTTTTTCGGCTATATACCCAGGAGTGGAATTGCTGGGTCATAATTACAGGCCAATTTCACTGATTAACAAAGATGCAAAAATCCTCAACAAAATATTAGGAAACCAAATCCAACAATACATTAAAAGGATCATACACCCCAGGCTTCCCTGGGTGTGGTTAAGAATCCTCCTGCCAATGCAGGGGACATGGGTTCAAGCCCTGGTCCAGGAAGATCCCACATGCCGTGGAGCAACTAAGCCCATGCGCCACAACTACTGAGCCTGTGCTCTAGAGCCTGCGAGCCACAACTACTGAGCCCACATGCCATAACTACTGAAGCCCGCATGCCTAGGGCCCGTGCTCCACAACAAGAGAAGCCACCGCAATGAGAAGCCCGCACATCGCAAAGAAGAGTAGCCCTTGCTCGCCACAACTAGAGAAAGCCCACACACTGCAACAAAGACCCAACACAGCCAAAAATAAATAAATAAAATGAATGTATAAAACAAAAACCAAAAAACGGATCATACACCTCCATCAAGTGGGATTTATCCCAGGGATGCAAGGGATGTTTGTCAATATCTGCAAATCAATCAATGTGATACACCACATTAACAAATTGAATGTAAATTGCTACAGCAACTATGGAGAACAGTATGGAGGTTCCTCGAAAAACTAAAAATAGAACTACCATACGACCCAGAAATCCCACTACTGGGCATATACCCTGAGAAAACCATAATTCAAAAAGAGTCATGTACCACAACGTTCATTGCAGCTCTATTTACAATAGCCAGGACATGGAAGCAACCTAAGTGTCCATCGGCAGATGAATGGATAAAGAAGATGTGGCACATGTATACAATGGAATATTACTCAGCCATAGAAAGAAATGAAATTGAGTTACTTGCAGCGCGATGGATGGACCTAGAGACTGTCATACAGAGTGAAGCAAGTCAGAAAGAGAAAAACAAATACCGTATGCTAACACATATATATGGAATCTAAAAAAAAAAAGGTTCTGAAGAACCTAGGGGCAGGACAGGAATAAAGATGCAGATGTAGAGAATGGACTTGAGGACACGGGGAGCGGGAAGGGTAAACTGCTATGAAGTGAGAGAGTGACATGGACATATATACACTACCAAATGTAAAATAGGTAGGGAGATCAGCTCGGTGCTTTGTGTCCACCTAGAGGGGTGGGATAGGGAGGGTGGGAGGGAGATGCAAGAGGGAGGAGATATGGGGATGTGTGTATATGTATAGCTGATTCCCTTTGTTATACAGCAGAAACCAACACACCGTTGTAAAACAATTACACTCCAATAAAGATGTTTTTAAAAAATGTATATTGCAAAGAAACAGAAAAAAAAAGAATCAAAATCATATGATCATCTCAGTAGATGCAGAAAAAGCTTTTGATAAAGTTCAGCATCCATTTATGATAGAAACTCTCCAGAAAGTGGGCATAGAGGGAACATATCTCAATAGAATGAAACCTATATATGACAAATCCACAGCTAACATCATAGTCATTGGTGGAAAGTGGAAATCATTCCCTTTTAAATCAAGAATAAGACAAGGATGCCCACTCTTGCCACTTTTATTCAACATAGTTTTGAGAGTCCTAGCCACAGCAATCAGAGAAGAAAATGAAATAAAAGGAATCCAAATTGGAAAGGAAGAAATAAAACTGTCACTATTTGCAGATGACATGATACTTACCATGCATAGAAAATTCTAAAGAAAATCCTAAAGGACCTCCCTGGTGGTGCAGTGGTTAAGAAACTGCTTGCCAATTCAGGGGACACAGGTTTGATCCCTGTTCCAGGAAGATCCCACAGGCCATGGAGCAAATAAGCCCATGCACCACAACTACTGAGCCTGTGCTCTAGAGCCTGTCAGCCACAAGTACTGAAGCACGCGTGCCTAGAGCCTATGCTCCACAACAAGAGAAGCCACCCCACTGCAATGAGAAATCCACACAGCGCATCAAAGAGTAGCCCCCGCTCACTGCAACTAGAAAAAGCTGACGCGCAGCAACGAAGACCCAATGCAGCCATAAATAAATAGATAGCTAGATAAATAAATAAATTTAAAAGAAAGAAAATCCTAAAGACACCACCAGAAAACTACTAGAGCTCATCAATGAATTTGGTAAAGTTATAGGGTACAAAATGAATGTTCAGAAAACTGTTGCATTTCTATACACTAACAGTAAACTATCAGAAAGAGAAATTAAGGAAACAATCCCACTTATCATCATATCAAAAAGAATAAAATACCTAGGAATAAACCTACCTAAGGAGGTAAAAGACCTGTACTCAGAAAACAATAAGACACTAATGAAAGAAATTGAATACAACACAAACAGATGGAAAGATATACCGCGTTCTTGGATTGGAATAATTAATATTGTTAAAATGGCCACACTGCCCAAAGCAATCTACACACTCAGTGAAATCCCTATCAAAATACCAATGGCATTTTTCAAAGGACTAGAACAAATAATTTCAAAATTTGTGTGGAAACACAAAAGTATAGTTCAAGTTCACTGTTTCCTTATTGATATTCTGTCTGAATGATCTATTCATTGTTGAAAGGGGTGTTGAAGTCCCCTATTATGATTGTATAATCATTTGTATTGTATTGAACTATTATTTGCATATCACTCTTTGATGGAGCTGTAGAATTTTATTCACTAAGGTTTAACTTAAAAATTTTCGTTCTTTTTTATAAGTGCGTTTCTCTGATTATATTATATTTTAGTAGAATTTTATGGAAGTATATCATCGATATAGACAAGGACACAAATTGAAGTTGCAATAACTGAAATGAATTATCACACAGTTAACATGTGCATATTGTGACCCCTCAGATCAAGACTTAGAAATTTACTGGAACTCCAGAAGCAGCCCACAAAGCCCCTCTCTGTGTCCCTCTCCAAAGATACATATAATCTGACTTTAGACAACAACAATTATATTTACCTGTTTTTGAAATTTATACAAATGGGGTCACAAAGTGTTACTATTAGTACTGCTATTTTAATGATGTTTTATCATTAATATTACAACATAATTTTGGAGCTTGAGGATGTTCTTGTAGTCAAACACAATTTTCCATTTATAACCTATTTCAAATTAGAAAAGTCAGTTTATATTCATTATAGCAAAATATTTTCTCATATTCTCCATACTTAATTTAGTTTTACTTAATTTGGCATAGGCTGACAAAGGATAGCTAAAGATTCTCATTTCTGATGTGTTTTCATTAACTCTTTTATCCTTTCTCTCCTATGCATGCATTATGAGTTAAAGGCTGTGCTCTTTGGTTAATAAATATTTGTATTGCTTTCTCATTGTGGATTGCAAATGTCATCTTATTAAAATTACCTTTGTTACCTCTTTAATGCCATTTGTGTAATTTTGGAAACAATACTGATATTTAATTTTCTTTGTACTTGTTTACTTTCAAAATATTCTCTAATTATTATATTTTACTTTTAATTCAAACACAAATTACACAAATGAATAATTAAAATCATTTTTTTATAATAAAAAATCAGTCATTTTCTCTTATGTTAGCCACTTACTGTTTAGGATATGGGGATAATTTCACTACACATACATCTGTATTGTAAATGATGGACCGATATAGTTAGATGAACTGGATAACTTGCCAGGTGTTTCCTTTCTTTACAGCTTTCTCAAGGATGATTGTATTATATATTTGGAAGCCCTTCTGTTTTATCAAAAGTATATAAGGCACTAATACTTTTCTACTAAAACTAACAGTTAAATTTTGATGACATCTTTTTAGTAATAAGTAGCAAGTCTTTTGGTAGACCCTGTATAAAAATATGAAATGTAAAATAATTGTCTTAGCAGGTACAATTTGTCAACTTCAAAGCTGTATTTCATTAGCACACATAAAAGTATAAATTCTGAGATCCACAAACAAAATTACTTATGTAAAAGTTACTTGTACATTCGAACACTTTGGAAAATTGACATCAAAGTCACCTTTCCTAAATAAAAATGACCTATATAATTTTTGTATTATTTTAAAATTAATATAAAATATTTTGATATGGCTATGGAAATATTTTATTAAATACTACCCTGTAAATATAAAATAAGCTTTTAAATTTTGTCACACAAAAATCTATTTTTTCTCAACTTGCTCATAATTTGTTTACACCTTCATAAAGGCGCTTAAAATAAATAATTAGAAACACATAAGTGATTTGGGGAGAGCTTGATTATCTAAATGCTGTTATGTATTTGTTCAAATGATATATTTTAAAATATAACGACACAAATCATCACAACGCTTTACGACTTCATTATAGGACAGCTGCTAATTTATTATTATAAATATTCTCCTCAAGATACAGTAAGATTTATGAAATAAACATTAAATTGCCATTTAAAAAAAATGGGGCCATAGATTTTTTTTTGTTTTTGTTTGTTTGTTTGTTTGCGGTACAGGGGCCTCTCACCGCTGCGGCCCCTCCCGCCGCGGAGCACAGGCTTCGGACGCGCAGGCCCAGCGGCCACGGCCCACGGGCCCAGCCGCTCCGCGGCACGTGGGATCTTCCCGGACCGGGGCACGAAGCCGTGTCCCCTGCATCGGCAGGCGGACTCTCAACCACTGCGCCACCAGGGAAGCCCGGGGCCATAGTTTTATGTGTACCATTTATGACTTAAGTAGCTAACTCAAATTTAGTTTCCTTTTCTGTGAAATAAGATTAATAATCTTTGCTCGATATCCTTGTGGATTTCTCAGGAAAATAAAGTTGAAAAAATTATTTGAAATTATAAAGCACCACACAGATATTAGGTGGCATTAGGCTTAGTGACAAAACTCCAATTGAATTCATTTAATTACTATGATCTGTATATTTAATCTATATTTTAAAAAGAAGTATTATTTCAATTTTCATAAAATTATATATGTTAAGATTGACTACACATTTCTATTCAATCATATTTCTGGCTACTATGCAAGAAATGAGAGAGAAATTATATTAAAACAAAATTTTATAGCTTTTTCTAGATTGTACTTCATTTAAATTGAGTTGCTCCTTTCTTATGTTAATTTAAAACACTATTATTATTATTATCTTATTCAATATCAGAAAGTCTGTTGAACATTATCAAAATAAGTGATCACATTTTATTCTTTCATGTCAACATTTATAATAAATAATATAAAAGATGAAACTCCAGTTTAGACATTAATATTTAATTAAGTATATATGCACATGTGGTTTTAGAATGCTTATTAATCAGAAGATTAAAATGCATAGCATCAGGATTTCAATAAATATTTTTCTTTAGTAGCAACCTTAATCCTAATTCCAAAAGCATTTGTTTGGTACATATTGATAGAAATTAGCCTGACATTTAGACATTTCCCGTTAGCTTTAGTAGAATCTGATGAAATCGTTATTTCTGTGTACTGTTGTAGGCAAGTTGGGAATGAATCTTTACTCATCCTCGATGTATATTTTCAATTGTAAACTCTATTTACATTTTGGTTTAGTGATAATCACAGGCTCATGGCTGTAGTTGCAATAGGAAATCTGGAAGAATTTTAATAGATTAGAAAAAAGTAGAAGATTGTTGAGTTTCCCTCTAGAAATTTGTGACATCTACAAACTAAAAAGACTCGTTCTTTTATACCATATGGATGAAATTGTTCTGTTATACACATTGGTCAACCGTTGTTTTGTATTCTGAGAAACCAAGATAATGGCTTTTGGGGAGCTTCACAAGAAAGAAAATTCTCACCATGAACACAAAGACAACAAACCATTTAACATTTGTCTATCTAAGTATACATTATAATATATTAAGGCACATATCTTTTTAGTGAAATAACATTTTTACTTTTCAAAAAGATAAACAAACGGAGTACATTAAAATTTTGAAGCATTTGAGCGAAACATTGATTTTAATTGGACAGTGCCAAACCAAAACGGTTGGAGCACTCCACCAAGAGGTGCTGGGAAAGGTTTTTATAGAAAAGATGTGGAAGCAAAGCAAGAAAAATTATTTGATTGACTGTAGCTTAAGTGGTTGCATTATTTGGGAAAGAGTAGTTGATTTTTTATTATTAGCTCTTTTTAAGTTTTGTATACTTGGATTTGGGTGCATTGTCTCTGATGTAGGTTTCAATTTGCTTACATCGGCCAACAAGGCATTAGAGCCACCTCAGGCTAATGTCTTTCATGTTTAACACTTGCCCTCTTTTGGTCATCCTCTCCTACGTGAGATAGTGAGCAAAATTTGGTATTAGCACCACTCTCACTGACCATCAAGGTTCAGTTGTTCTCGTCTAATTGTGAAGCTCATAGGTGTGATTTCAAGTCTGTGGAAGAATTGGATTTGCTGTTCATCTCATTGTTCAACTTGTTTCTGTTGCTCCAAGTTCAGTGAGACCATTTCTTGTAGTGCTGATGGCTGCTAACATATATTTAAGACCATGGAGAGAAGACAATGTACCTGGGAGTCTACAGTGCTGATTTCAGGAGGGTAATGCCAAGAGACTGGCATCTGCTCCTTAGCGAGTATCCCCATGAACCTAACAAATTGGTATCAAATAAATCAAAGAATGTATCTCAATAGACATCAGTCTCATTTAGCCAAATAGCTTGTTAATTTGTTGTTTCTGAGTTTCTATACCAGAAGTGTTGATCCAGGTACAGTAGGAGGCATTTGCTTTGGTACAGATTCCTCTTTTATAAGCCAACGAGTAATCTAAAGCAATGCTCTTATCTAAAACTACCTTATCAGCTCAAAATAATCCTATGTGAAAGAGGCATATTTTGCAGTGGCTACTGTTCATTCCCTGCCTTTGAAAATTCCCCAAGAAGTTTCACAGTTTAGAAGTTCAGTTGGTAGATTGTTCCATCTCATTTAACCAGTCTCTTAGTCCTGTGAATAGGTCAATTCAGTTAAACAGTTATCTCATTTCAAGAGATAATATTGCAGGTGGGCTCCCAAAGTTAGGTCTATGTGTTGAAAGCAATCAGGAATTTAATAAGAGGCACTTTTCTGGAGACAAAAGAAAAACAAAGGTAATTGATGGAGCAGATTATAAATCAGTTTCTGAGTCCAGAGGGCAGCCAGTTGATATTCCCAGGTGGCAGGTTCCTAGACATTGGGCTCAAAGCATCTTTTGTAGTCTGAATGTCTCTGGCGATGTCATCAGACATTCTAGTGAACTTTTTGAGTGACCCACACAACAGATGAAAAAGTTGTCCATACATGAGCTGTTATCTTGATTTCTCTGAAATTTATATCAAGTCATCTAGCTTTAGTTTACAGGGCTTCAAAAAAAGGGAAGATTTCATTTTTATAATTACAAGTCAGAAAGATGGAAGAAAATTGGAAAGGCTAGTTTGGAGAGTTGTAGCCAGATATTGGAGGAAACTAGAAAAATTCAGGATCCAGTCCAAGAATAGTGATTTATGTATATTCTAAAATATTATGATTCCAGGTACAGCTTTGATGATATCTAATGGCCTTTAAGTTCTGAAACCAGAATTTTTAAAAGATAAACTGAGGTACATTAAGAGTTTATTTGAGCAAACTGATTCCAAACCGGCAGCTGCCAAACCGAAAATGGTTGAGAGCAGTCCCTTGACAGGAGCTAAGGAGAGGCTTTTATAGAAAAGGCGGGAAGCAAAGCAAACAAATTAGATTCGATGGGCTGTAGCTTAATGGATCACCTTGTGTGAGGAAGGCTGATTAACTGTTTGTGATTAGGTGTTCTTAAATTTAATTTTCTCAGACTTGAGTGCGTTAACTCTGGCTTAGGTTTCAGTTTGCTTACACAGCCCACTGAGGCATTATAGCTTCCTTAGTCTAATGACCTCCTCTTTAATTACTTTAACAAATGTATTATTTTCAAGTACAGTGATACTTTCAAGTTATTAGTCACTCTGAATTACATTAAATTGACTGTTACTACTATATGCAAGAGCAGTTAGAATGATACATAATGCTAGAAAATTTGGGAGAAATCATGAATATGTTTAACTGAATCCTCAAAATAAAATTTCAGTAAAATGTTAGTTTTTGTTTGAATCCATAGCAACATATTCTTCTAGGTTGTCCATCCGGCAAAGGCATGACGATAAATTTGAACAATATTTAGTACTTAGAAATTTGTTTTTTAATAACCTGAACTTTGAAAATTAACACGTATGTCCATTACCTTCTGGGCATTTGATCTTGCCTCCTGCTTTAACATTATATGACATTGTATAACATTTCACAGTTTCTTTAAAAGCAGGTGTGAAATAAGTTTGGTCTAGTTTTATCATATTTGACCTCAAGAAGCTATTAGAAGAAAAAACTTGTAAAAGGATAATTACTTTATAATTTTAGTGCTGTAAAATGTGGTGTGCAGTAGGAGAACAGAGGACACATGCATCCAAACACAGATGTTGGGTTAGGGAAGGTTTCCTGGAGTTGATCATTATATAGTAGTTAATTAGGTGTAAATTGGGGAAGGGACAGGAGGAATGGTTTTAATTATTTTAAAGAAAGACAAGGGAACAAACCTATTAGCTCAAATATGGCCCTCCAAGCCAAGCTCTTCTCAGTTAAATAGTCAGTGATTGCGCCGTCAGAAGTCATACTTCTCCCTCCCCAGGGTTTCAAACTACTATTACTATTTTGTTGTTAAAGGCTATTATTTAACTTACAGAAAATTGTCATAACGTATCTAGTGGCCAAGAATTCTGTGACCTAGTAGGAGAAATAACTTATGGATAAAGTCTCTCTATGTATCTAATGCTGAAACTGCAATTTTGATGTCATCTTCATGATAAAATTCAGTAAATGAGCATAATATGCTAGACTATGTTTATCCAAGTTCTTTTCTCAGGAACTAACAAAAATAGTCAATTCTTTTCTACACTAACTTTAAGCGATTGTATCTTTCTGTAGTGTCTACATACTCCTTTTTTTGTTCTTTCTTGACATAAGGTTATCAAAATTCTACACAATATAAAACATTCTATTTGATCCCTTTTCTACTCTCTTCTTCTCTATACCTCCTTCTCCCCACCATCAAATTCTTTATTTGATTAATTCCTACTAAACATTGTTTCTACTTTAAGGAACTATCATTAGAAGAGATACCAATGAGCCATAAATCTAATTCAGGCTCCACATATTATCTCAACTATCTTTTACTTTCATTCATAAAATGTTTTTCTTTTATATGTTTTTCTTTTATATTTGCTTAAGGTATTTTTCTCCTGTGACTAGATCATAAGCTCTCTGAGGGTAGCAATCTTGCTTCTCTTAACCACTTTTGTTTCTATCTAGCACTTAAGAAAGCCTCAAAACATATTTGTGAACAGAATGAATTGGTGGGCAAATGGATAAGAGATCAAATACACTGTATATTTTAATATTATAATTCTCTAAGTCAAGAAGAAATTATTTTTGGCTGCCTCATCATTTTATATAGACTTGCACAGAACTGAAAGCCAAATTTTGAAAGTTTATTATTAAACTTAATGGCTCCATCTCATACTGAATGCTGAAATTTTTGCAGCTGTCAAACTTTATACTGGTTCCCATTGACTCCAACCTTAGTAGAGCCTAGAGTATAGGTTCTGGCTTCAAATTAATCTTCACTTTAATTTTTGTTTCAGTCTTACTACGTTGTAACCTAGAGCACATTACTTAACCTGAGTTGCAGTTTCCTCATCTATAAAATTAGTAACATAAAACCTACCATATTAGAACCAATAGAAAGGGTACTTATATAGAGACAGAGATTTCTTGTAAGGAATTGGCTCGTAATTATGGAGATTGGCAAGTCCAAAATCTGAAGCATGGGCCAGTGGGCTGTAGACCTAGGAGAGCGGATGTTGCAGATGAAGAGTCTGAAGGACATCTTCTGGAGAATCTTGCTGTTGCTTAGGGAAAGCTGGTCTTTTCTTCTATTCAGGATGAGGTCCATTCACATTATGGAGGGCAATCTGATATACACAATAATCAATGACTTAAATGTTAATTTAATCTACAGAGCCTCACAGAAACACCCAGAAGAATGTTTGATTATCCATCTTGGGCACCCCGTGGCACAGCCAAATTGACACAAAATGAACTATCACACATACCAAAAAGGGCCTGTATAAGACATCAAGAAATCATGCATAATAGACTGTTTGATGCATATTAAGTTCTTAGAAGATGTTATCATGTTTGTTATTGTGTAAAAAAATAGTAATGATTATCAGTCTTTTTATGTCTAATTTTTCCACAAGTATCATGAAAATTAAACATGTATCTGGTACAGTAATGGAAATATTATTACTTTAAAGGAAGTATCAATATTTATCTCTCTTTAATATCTATATCTCTTTAATAGTTGTTAACATCCCTTAAATTTTTCGTTAGTTTGGTTATTTTAGCTCCTGTGATACTGACCTAAACTATAAGCTCTAGCAATAATGGAACACTTGATGGGTTTTCAACTATTAAGCTTTTATACTTATTACTTAATGAACTCTTATTCATCACTCAATGTCCAGCTCAAATGTTACCTCATTTTTAAGGCTTTTCATGATATCATTAATACCCTAGACTGTCTCTCAAATCATAATATCATTGTTTCTAATTTTATCATAATATATTCATCAATCGATTTTTAGTGTTTAGAATTAGATTTTAAAAAGCTATGATTCCAAACTTTTTTTTTTTTTGATTTGCTGAGCAGTAGACTTGAGATTAGATACTTTCTCAATTCAGTCTTTCAACTAAGAAAGGTATTTACTTTCTCAGTTCATCTTAATAGTAAGATGACATTTTAGCTACAAAGCTTGGGAGCAATAGAAATTTGCCTTGGCATATATATTTCTTCAGAGAAATCTCTGGAAAGGAGAAGTAAAGAAATAGTGTAACATTTTATTATGATTTTGGACGTTCATCCCAAAATAGAATTTACTAGAATTTAGGGTTGGACTGTGAAGACACTTATTTATCTAGGGTGGAAGCATTTTAGAACTTAGGACCACAGCAAGACCTGGGGCCCACTATTCCCCAAATGTAAGTCCATATCACACAGGTTTTTACTCCAATAAAGAAAAAGTTCATATCCATGACAAAATACAGAGAGACTCTACTAATGTCAAAAAATACTTTTTTATTTAATACTAATGATTTAATTCCCTAGGCTACCAGTGGTTAGATACACCAGAGGGTTATGCCGTTTCTGCCCTCCCACGTTTGTCTTAGAGCATGTAACACAGGTAGAGGAGGCTCGTGAGTTACAGTATGGAAACTGTAGACCTTGAAGTCAAAAAGTTGATTTCACGTCCCAAAATCCCCTCCTACTACGTTTTTACAGTCAACCTAGTTTCCTCTTAACCATTGGAAAATAACAATATGCTTTTCTCGCTGTAGTCTTCGTTTTTCACAAATGGTTTATTACGGTGTCTTTTGAGTCTGACTTCTTTCAGTTATACTGCATTTTAAATTTATCCATCACGTGTGTGAATCAATATTTCATTCTTACTTGTTGCTGAGTCGTATCATGTTGCACAGATGAAATGTATTTTGTTTATCCATTTCCTAATTGAAGGACATTTGGGTCATTTTCAGGTTTTGGTGTTTAGGATTAAAGGTGATATAAACAGTGGTATCCAAGTACTCCTTTGAACATTGTTTTTTAAACTTAGCTATTCCAATGGATAATGTCTCACTGTTATTGTAATTTGTATTTCCCTAATGACTAATGATTCTGAGCATCTTTTTATACACTTCTTGACTCACCATATATTGGTGATGTATCTCTTCACATCTTTTGGTCAATTTCATCAGGTAGTTCATATTCCTGTTGTTCAGTTTTGAGAGTTCTGTATCTATTCTGGATACAGGTCCTTTGTCAAACTTGTATTTTGCAAATATTTCTTTTTCCAGTCAGGCTTCACTTTTATTCTCTTGCCAATTTCTTTCACATGGCAAAATTTTTTTAACTTTTGGTGAAGTCCAATTTATCAATTTTTAATGGATTATACATTGATTTTATATTGTCATAGCTAAAAAAGTCTTTGCCTAATCCAAGTTCACAAGGACTTTCTCATATGCCTTTTAAAATTTTGGAGTTTTATGTTTTAAATTAAACCTATGAGCCATTAAAAAATTTTATTTGGTTTTGTATATACTAAAGTGTAGATCTATATTATTTTTTTGTAGGTGGATGTCTAATCTATCTAGCACCATTTGTTGAAAAGACCACATTTTCCACTGAATTGCCTTTGCATCTTTGTGAAAATTATATTGACCATATCTTTGTGGCTCTACTTATGGACACCATTTTGTACCATTATACTTTTGCCAATAGTACACTGTCTTAGATATTGTGGACTTTTAATATAGTTTTAAAATCAGGTTATGTGATTCCTCTTTGTTCTTTTTTTCAAAATCGTTTTTTGCCCACACTAGTTTTAGCAACAGCTTGACAATTTCTACCAAAACAAAATAAAACAAAACAAATTGACTGGGATTTCAAATGAAATACGTTGAATCTCTAGGTCAATTTGGAAAAATTAAAATGTTAACAAAATTAAACCTTCCAATCAATAAAAGTTTATCTCTCCTTGATTTAAATATTCTTTGGCTATTTCCACTTGCATTTTTGTTAGTTTTGGTATGCAGACCCTGCACGTATTTTGTTAGATTTTTGTAGAAATATCATTCTTTGTTGCTCTTGTCATCTGTACATGCAAATGTAGGATTGTAATAACTTCTTCGTGAATTGACCCTTTAGTATTATGCAATGTCCCTGTTTATCCCTGGAAATATTCCTTGTTTTACTTTGTCCGATATTAATAGAGCCACTCTGACTTTATCTTGCTTCATGTTTGCATGATATATTTTTCACTCAATCCTTCTATATTAAAGATGAGTTTCTAATAGGCAGAATATACTTGATTTTGTTTTTCTATCTGATATAACAATCTTTCAATTGATGTATTTAAAACATTTACATTAAGTATTACTCTTGAAATGTTTCTTTTAGGTTTGACATTTCCTTTATTCCTTTTATTTTCTCATCTATTTTTTGTTTCTCTGCACTCACCATTTCTTGCCATCTTTCAGAATTTTTGGAATATCTTTTAGAATTCTGTATGATATCTCTATTTTTTGACTATATCTGTTTATTTTCAGTGGTTACCAAACTTTCATAGCCTATTTAGAGTTAATGTTTTTGTTTTATCACTTAAAGTAAAACATAGAAGCCTTATAACCATATATTTTCTTAGCTTTTAATCATCTAAGAATGTCAACTTGCTTTCATTCGTGAAAGATATTTTCACCTGCATAGAATTTTGGGTCAATCATTCTTTTTTTCTTGACCCTTAAAAGGGATTATCCCACCTTGTTCTGCTCTCCTTATTTTGTCAGAAATATGTAGTCATTTGAATGGTATTTTCCCTGTATAAAACTTGTTTCCCTCTATTTGTATTTATTGTGTCTGTACATGGTTTTCTTTGAGTTTAGCCTCTTTGGGAGTTGCTGTGTGTTTTGAATTTGTACATTTACATCTTTCACCAAATTTAGAAAGTTTTCAGCCATAATTTCTTCTTCCAAACCAGTATCTTCTTCCTCTCATTCAAGAATGTTAGACCTTTGATATTTCCCCAGCATTTCCTAAGGTTCTCCTCATTTAAAAAAAAAAAATCTTGTTTTTTGTTCTTCAGATTGTATAATTTCTATTGATCTGCTTGCAATTTACTTTCTCTTTTTTCCTCACCACCGTTAGGTGAGCTGACACAGGTTGTGAAAGAATTCACAGAAAGATTAGCAAGGGAAGAAAAGAAAGTTTTTATTCACTTTGCAGGGGAGGAAACAGGCCAGACGCAGAGAGTGGCGTTGGCACTGAAGGGTGGGCGTTTGAGTCTTTTACTGGGCTTCAGAGGGCAAGGTGCAGGAAAGGGCTGGCTTTATGTCTCTTCTGGCCCACAGCACTACCCGGGCTGGCTGTATCTCTATAGGAGTTGTTTTTTTCAGAGAATAGACTTGCGGTCTTCAGTAGTTTTCCAGTCCTTGGGTGTCTGAAAGGGACTTGATAGTGGCCCTGGATAGGCGCTACTCTGTCGTGAGCAATGTTAGATGTGTTTACAACCACCATCTTGCTATGGAGCCAGTGAATTCTTTAATTTCAGGTATTGTGTTTTTAAACTCTGTAGTTTTCTTTTGGTTTTATTTTGTAGTTTGTATTTCTCTGACAAGAATTTCTGTTTTTCCTCTTACTTAAATGTTCACCTTTCCCTCTTGGTGCTTGATTGTAACAGTGGCTTCAAGTCTCTGTCTAATAAATACAACATTCGGGAATCTCATACTTGGCATTGATTTGCCTTTTCCTATGATAACTGGTAAGGTTTAATCGTTCTTAACAAATCAGGAAATTTTCTGTTGCATCCTGGACATTTTGAATATTATGTGATGAGATTTTGGGCCACATTAAAATCTTATCAGGAATGTAGATTTCTTTGTTTATTTGTTTTAGCAGGCAATCAGTCGGATTTGGTTTCAAACACAGGTCCTGTCTTACCTTCTATGGGTGGTTCCAATGCAACATCAGTTTTCTAAGCCTTTGCTGTTTTTGGCATGCACCCCTTGCATGATTGTGACTTTGGCTTATGTTATATAATTAAGTTCTCAGTGTTTTTGTTTATAATTTTCCATGTGTGTTCCAGGCATGCACAGCTTGAGTGTAAGCCCAAGACTTTGTTAGTTTATATTAGTTCCTCTTCTCTGGCTCTCCCCTCTCAGGGACTTCTGCTATACACTCTGGCTCTCAGGGTCTCATTTTAAAACCTTCTCTGTTCAGAAGGATGGGGTTGTTTCAGATTTTAGCTCCTTGTACTATTGAGCAGCAAAATGTGACAGAGACCAACCTAGGAGTTAAGCTTTGAGAGAAAAGAGAGGAAAATAATAGAGATTATCCTCACTCTTAGCCCCTGCTCACTGCAACTAGAGAAAGTCCCTGCGCAGCAGCGAAGACCCAATGCAGCCAAAAATAAATAAATTAATAAATAAAATTTAAAATTTAAAAAGAGAAAAAGGATAGAGAAGATATTTATAAAACAATGATCAGAGCACATTGACCCATGTAGGAGGTCTGATTTTTAAAATTTTAGTCAAGATATAGGTGATGATTAACAGATTTTATCTGACTTTTTTTCCTTATTTGCCTTCAGATAAGAAAATTATGAATGAAACATTGACACTGCATCAAAATTAATTCATTCAGAAATTATTAAGTCCCTTAAGAATTTCTTCAGTTATGTGTGACTACTGATGGCAGTATCTTATGCTTTAGGAACACAGTCAGTATAACTAGAAGCTTAACATAGAACGCTTAAAGCTTTTGGGATGGCTACAGCAGTCAACAGGTATGAGGCAGAAATGCTGAAAAAGAAAAAATATATGTATATAATGAAATGAAGAACTAAATTTGATTTTTAAATGGATCAGAGTGTTTCATAAAAAATTAGTCCATATCTATATATAACACAGTAGGGTCTAGTCAAATAAATATAATTCAAGTATAAAGAATATTACAAACGCCAAGGTAAAAATAGCTTTTCTTATGTGCAAACAAACAAAACCAGGTTGGATCAAAATGAGATTTGTGGAAAAATATTTAAAGCAAGCAGTCTTTACCTGGCAAAATCGCCATTTATATGTGAATGCAACACAGGAAAATATAAAAAATTCAAAGACATATATATATATATATTCTCTATTAAAAATTGATTAGAAGTTGCATGGCAGCCAGATGTCATGGTCTAAAATGCCTGACAGTAACAATTAAGCCATTAAAAAGAAACTTGAAATAATAAGAAACAATGATTGTAATTATGACCACACAATGTTGGAGGCCGTATTACTGCTCATCATGTTTTACTCTCTCTTTTGTCAGTGCACACTACTGTAGGATTATCTTTCTCTGGTTCTTAAAAGTTAGGCATGACCATGTGAATTGGTTTGTGTGATGATTTGTGAACAGGGGAATTAAGATCTGCCATCTCCATCTTCTCTTCCTCTTCTTCCAGCAAACCTTGAGGACATTGTGAGATAGTGGTGTGTTAAGACAGTGGAGCTGTCCTCAACTTTGATACGCCAAGTGACCGCATCAGACCAGTCTGCCATAGCCATGCAGTGTGAGGGAGAAATAAATCTTTGCTATTAAATATGACGAGTAACTGGGATTAACATTGCCTGTGACTTCAGAATAGCCAAATGTATAGTGACTGATAAATACAATAGAATATGGATGTCTTGGTCCCTTTGGGCTGCTGTAACAAAATATCACAGACATTTTAGCTTTTAAACAAGGATGTATTTCTTACAGTTTTGAAGGCTGAAGGTCTGAGATCGGGGTGCCAGCATGGTCGGGGGGGGGCCCCCAGCCTCACGTGGCAGAAGGGGGCAAGGGAGCTCTTTTACAAGAGCACCAGTTTCATTCTTGAGTGCTCTACCCTCATGGCCTAATCACCTCCCAAAGGCCTCACTTCCTAATACCATCACATTTGGCACTAGAATTTTAACATGTGAATTTGGGGGGAACACAAACATTTAGACCTTAGCAATGGATATTAAGATTCTAGAAATGAACACCGTAAGAGGTAAAAATGATACTATAACAGGCAGAATATAAATTCTGCACTTCCCAACAAAAAAATCAAGAGGAAGAAGGACTTGTTAGGTGTTCCAATTACTAACTGTTGCAGACATGATTCAGTATGATTCAGTATAGAGTGTTTCATTTTTTCAAACTGATACATTGAAAGCTAGTGGCTCAAGTGAAAAGTACATCTTTATCAGATTTTTAAATTCCAAAGGGGTGAAATAATTAAAACAAGGTCTGTACAGAAAAATATATAAATCAATAAATGTAAAACATATTTAATTTAAAAGTAAAAAAAATGTAGAAACCAGATTAATGACAGTGATTAGAACAATAGTTGTAATTTAGATAAAGTGATCCAGGGCCTTTTTCCTTAAAGTTACCATTTTTATTCTTGTGCTGCAGGATGGACATGCTTATTCATGGATCTATTTGCTTTCCTCACATTAGTAGCAGCATCTCAGGAAGTTTATGGAAGAATTTTCACAGGGTTTTCAAGTACCTAGGAGTGTCAAGGCCTTACTTGCATTAGTGAATAGGGCTCAGGCCACTGAAGTAACTCATCTTCTGCCTAGCTTCCTTTGTTCATAAAGTGTGAGGTACCGTTTAGTCATCCTCCTTTTCCTGATTAGAATCAGTAGCGTGGAGATCTTACGAGGTTTGAGTTCAGTGTTGCTGAGGCTCTGCTCACACTTGTTCTAAATAGGCCAGGTCCATGCTTTATGAGTCTAAATCATCCATGCCCAGTGATTTTATTTCCAAAATCTCTAATGTCTAAATAGTGACACTGTATTATTGGCTCAGTAGGGTTGTTTGTGAAGTTTATCGTTACTGTTTCTAATGTGAATAAGCACACGTTCTAAAGCACTGCTTCTCAATTTTAATGTGTACACATTCACCTTGGAATTTTATTGAATGAAGAATCAGATTCATCAGGTATGGGATAAGGCCCACGGTTTTGCATTATTAGAAGATGTTGTATAGTTCTCAGGTATTTAATAACTGAATTTTTATTTGTTTTGAGAGTAAAACTTCCTCAAAAGACAAATCCCTTAGGAATTGACCAGGAGTTTAAATTTCTCTGTCTTTGCTTCAGTATATTCATGTATGCATCCAGCTTACAAAATTTCATATATCCATTCAACAGTTTTTCCTGTAATCTATCTCTGTCTCTGTGCTGGTCATTTTTCTAGGTATCTAATATCTCTCTGTCACAGCACAGAATAAATACCAAATGTGTGTATGTAGTGTGTGTGTGTGTGTGTATCAGGTCAGATGCCAGAGTTTTATCCTCAAAAAATTTACTCATTTTCTGATAGGTCTTCATTTACAGTAGTACATCATTCCTTTTCCTGGTGTTAGAAACTTCCTGAGGCAAAACTCTAGTCTTGGAGCACACTGTTAGAACTGTACCCTATAACTCTAGGTACATTGGTCATTTTACCCCTCCATCTCCAGTGAGATAGTGTACACACACACACACACACACACACACACACACACACACAAAAAAAAATATATCTGAGAAATTTATATATACACATATATGTATTTTTTAAAATTTTCAAATGCACATATCCTCACGTTCCTTGTTATGCACTGTATTTATTACTCTATTTTACTTCTTATTCATATGAGTGGATGAATTTACTTCAGTTTGATTACATGCATCAATGAGAAAAATGAACATCCATCGAGCATGATTTTCAGGCATCAACAAAATTAGTTACGAACATTTTACTTGTTAAAATATTGACGTTAAGTTCAGTAAACCACACGTTTCTGCAATCCACTCCTTGCTCAGAATATGGTTCCCTTTGTTTATATACTAAGTGCTACACTAGCATTCTCCTGGATCTCCTATTAACAAATTTTTGTAACTTTTCTATAACAATTTTTGTAATGTAAAGTTTCTATTATTGTAAGTGGACTGCTTAAATAACACCACTGGCTGTCTCTGGAACCACATTAGATTTCTGATTTATTAACCTACTCTTATTATGTCTTTATCCACTGGCATCCTCCTTACTTTATTACATTCCCTGTGAGCTCTGACTCTGTAGTGCTTCATTGCAATCAATTCTTAAAATCTCTTTAAAATTCTAACTCCATTACCCCTCTATCTATGCCCAGCCGCTCCGCGGCATGTGGGATCTTCCCAGACCGGGGCACGAACCCGTGTCCCCTGCATCGGCAGTCAGACTCTCAACCACTGCGCCACCAGGGAAGCCCCCCCGCCATCTTTTTATCATACCTATTCATATTTGTATTCAAGTAACTGAGAGGTATATTTAAAAATCCTGCATATAAGGAAATTCATACAGAAACTCTAATAGTTTTGGACATTAATTTTTGTGTTTCTTGACTTTGTTTTTCTCTCCTTAGTTCTTTCTCTTCCCTTTTCAATGGAAAATATTAACCATTATTTATTTAAAGACCTTTTCTGCCTCTTTCTATCTCTCCTCTCCCCTGTCTCTTCCATTATACATTTATTGGTACATTTGAAGGTGCCCCCAGATTACTGAGGCTCTATTGTTTCTTCATTTTTTTTCTGTTGCACAGACTGGATAATGTCAGTTGACCTATCTCCAATTTATAGCATCTTTAGTCTACCAGCTCAATTCTGTTGTTCAGCCCTTTAAATACATTTCTTCTTTCTAGTCATTGTATGTTTTAACTCCAGAATTTTAATTTATTTTATAATTTCTATTCTATATTTAGAGAGACATTTCCATTCGTTTTTAGACGTTAATTATTTGGACATATTTAAAATATAGCTAGCTTAAAAGTATTTGTCTAGTAAACTCCGTATCCATCTGGGCTTCCTCGTTATCTGTTTCTCCTTACTGCTTCTTTCCCTGTGTTGAACCGTATATTTTTTGCATGGCTCATATTTTTTTTCTTAACCACTGGATACGTTAAATATTAGAATGTGGCAACTCTGGATATCAGATCTCCCTCCTTCCAAAGGTTTGCTGTTGTTGCTATTTTTATTTGTTTGTTTCGGATATTGCTGAACTAATTTTGTAGAGTATACATTCTTTTTTATGTTTGCCCAAGGAAATCTCTACATATGGTAGTTTAGTAGTCAGCTAATAATTGGTCAAAGATTTTCTTACATGCCTGGAATCTTACATGCCTAGAATCAATAATTCTCTAGCTGTTGACGGTGGATTCTGTGTTTTGGAGCATTCATTCAGTGCTCAGGCCATTTATAGTTATGCTGTAACCTTTACTTTCTGCTTGCACAGAGCCACAGGACAAAGGTGAGGGCTAGAGCCATCTTAGTTGTTTCCAGGCGTGTACAAAGCCCTATGTGTTTCTGTAACCTTCTACATTTCCCAAAATATGTCAGAACTCTTCAAAGTCCTCTATGTTCATCAGATTTCCAAGCTTTTCCTTTTAAGGTTTTTGTCATTTTGTTTATTTCAACTGCTTTTGCCACCTCAGACAGCTACAATATTAAGCAATTTCTGTTGAATGTTTTGATAAACACTTCCAAGAAAAAGGCTGTTCATATTGGGAGAGCTCTGAATAAGTCAAATAAAGAGAAGTCTAACAAGTGGGATATTCTGAGGAACTTCCAGACAGGTCAAATAATAAGAGTAATCTTGGAACGTGACTTTGAATGAATTCCCACCTCTTTCTTTCCCTTCCAGTGCCTGCAAGTTCATTTATTTTCAAGTTTCCCATAGAGTTGGGGAGAAGGTACTGGTAATAGTATGGGTTAAAAAAATCACAAAGCTCACTATTCTTTCCAGCAGTTAGCTGTTTTTCCAGAATAAACACTCATCAAATAGTTGCAATTCATTGGTTAGTTTCCAGAATTCTGAAAAAGTTGATTTTGACTTTGTTTTTTGCCAGTGTTCTCATTGCTTTTATGAAGAAGATTTTCAGAGGTCCTTTCACTGCCACTTCTACTAACATCACTCCTTCTTTTCTATTTTTTGTCCAAATCTAGTGGAATTCTCTTATTTACCTCAATTTGTTCTTTCTTGCCTCCTAAAGACCTCATCTGTAATACCTTCTGCTTTAAACAAATTTTAGGTCTCAGCCTGAAAAAATTGAATTTTAAAAAAGGCTTTCTTTATATTCCTCTTAATATGTTATAACCCTCTATTATAAATTACCATAGAATTGTATGATTTAAGTTACAATCATTGCATTTGAATTTTTTAAAATGTCATTTTTAATTGTAAAGTTGTCAGGTCTGAGAGATTGTGATTCACTCCTGTCTTGTTCCATGGATTGTTCCTAGGACTTAGCACAATTCTTTTTTTTTTTTTTTAATTTTTATTGGAGTATAGTTGATTTACAATGTTGTGTTAGTTTCAGGTGTACAGCAAAGTGAATCAGTTCTACATATACATATATGCACTCTTTTTTGGGTTCTTTTCCCATGTAGGCCATTACAGAGTATTGAATAGAGTTCCCTGTGCTGTACAGTAGGTCCTTATAAGCTATCTATTGTATATATAGTAGTCTGTATATGTCAATCCCAATCTCCCAATTCATCCCTCCAGCCCTCCCCCCTGGTAACCATAAGTTTCTTTTCTACATCTGTGACTCCATTTCTGTTTTGTAAATAAGTTCATTTGTACCATTTTTTTTTTTAGACTCCACATATAAGCGATATCATATGATACTTGTCTTTCTCTGTCTGACTTACTTCACTTAGTATGATAATCTCTAGATCCGTCCATGTTGCTGCAAATGGCATTATTTTGTTCTTTTTATGGCTGAGTAACATTCCGTTGTATATGTGTACCACATCTTTAACCATTCCTCTGTTGATGGACATTTAGGTAAGCACAGTTCTTTAGTGGGTATCATCCAATAAAATAGTGAAGCCATGTGAATATAAGAATATTTATTGAGCATTTGTATAAATATTTAAGTAATACCAGGTTTGTTTGTTTTTTGAGAATTGATTTAATGGTTATTGCAAGGTCTTCTTAAAAACATTATCATCATTATCGCCATCCCTTGCTTTTTTTTTTTTTCCTTATTAGTCATCCATTTTATACACAACAGTGTATACATCTCCATCCCAATCTCCCAGTTCATCCCACCACCACCACCACCACCACCACCCCACCGCTGCTTTCCCCCTTTGGTGTCCATATGTTTGTTCTCTACATCTGTGTCTCAACTTCTGCCCTGCAAACCGGTTCATCTGTAACATTGTTCTAGGTTCCACATATATGCGTTAATATACAATATTTGTTTTTCTCTTTCTGACTTACTTCACTCTGTATGACAGTCTCTAGATCCATCCACGTCTCTACAAATGACCCAATTCCGTTCCTTTTTATGGCTGAGTAATATTCCATTGCATATATGTACCACATCTTCTTTATCCATTCATCTGTTGATGGGCATTTAGGTTGCTTCCATGACCTGGCTATTGTAAATAGTGCTGCAATGAACATTGGGGTGCACGTAACTTTTTGAATTATGGTTTTCTCTGGGTATATGCCAGGAGTGGGATTGCTGGATCATATGGTAGTTCTATTTTTAGTTTTTTAAGGAACCTCAATATCGTTCTCCATAGTGGTTGTATCAATTTACATTCCCATCAGCAGTGCAAGAGGGTTCCCTTTTCTCCACACCCTCTCCAGAATTTGTTGTTTGTAGATTTTCTGATGATGCCCATTCTAACTGGTGTGAGGTGATACCTCATTGTAGTTTTGATTTGCATTTCTCTAATAATTAGTAATGTTGAGCAGCTTCTTATGTGCTTCTTGGCCATCTGTATGTCTTCTTTGGAGAAATGTCTATTTAGGTCTTCTGCCCATTTTTGGAGTGGGTTGTTTGTTTTTTTAATATTGAGCTGCATGAGCTATTTATATATTTTGGAGATTAATCCTTTGATGATTCGTTTGCAACTATTTTCTCCCATTCTGAGGGTTGGATTTTCGTCCTGTTTATGGTTTCCTTTGCTGTGCAAAAGCTTTTAAGTTTCATTAGGTCCCATTTGTTTATTTTTGTTTTTATTTCCATTACTCTAGGAGGTGGATCAAAAAAGATCTTGCTGTGATTTAGATCAAAGAGTGTTCTTCCTATGTTTTCCACTAAGAGTTTTATAGTGTCCGCTCTTACATTTAGGTCTCTAATCCATTTTGAGTTTATTTTTGTTTATGGTGTTAAGGAGTGTTCTAACTTCATCCTTTTACATGTAGCTGTCCAGTTTTCCCAGCACAACTTATTGAAGAAACTGTCTTTTCTCCATTGTATATGCTTGCTTCCTTTGTCATAGATTAGTTGACCACAGGTGTGTGGGTTTATCTCTGGGCTTTCTATCTTGTTCCATTGATCTATATTTCTGGTTTTGTGCCAGTACCATATTGTCTTGATTACTGTAGCTTTGTAGTATAGTCTGAAGTTAGGGAGTCTGATTCCTCCAGCTCTGTTTTTTTCCCTCAAGACTAATTTGACTATTTGGGTTCTTTTGTGTCTCCATACAGATGTTAAGATTTTTTTGTTCTACTTATGTAAAAAATGCCATTGATAATTTGATAGGGATTGCATTGACTCTGTAGATTGCTTTGGGTAGTATACTCATTTTCACAATATTGATTCTTCCAATCCAAGAACATGGTATATCTCTCCATCTGTTGGTATCATCTTTAATTTCTTTCATCATGGCGTATAGTTTTCTGCATATAGGTCTTTTCTCTCCCTATGTAGGTTTATACCTAGGTATTTTATTCTTTTTGTTGCAATGGTAAATGGGAGTGTTTCCTTAATTTCTCTTACAGATTTTTCATCATTAGTGTACAGGAATGCAAGAGATTTCTGTGCATTAATTTTGTATCCTTCAACTTTACCAAATTCATTGATTAGCTCTAGTAGTTTTCTGGTGGCATCTTTAGGATTTTCTATGTATAGTATCATGTCATCTGCAAACAGTGACAGTTTTACTTCTTCTTTTCCAACCTGTATTCCTTTTGTTCCTTTTTCTTCTCTGATTGCCGTGGCTAGGGCTTCTAAAACTATGTTGAATAAGAGTGGTGACAGTGGACATCCTTGTCTTGTTCATGATCTTAGAGGAAATGCTTTCAGTTTTTCACCATTGAGAATGATGTTTGCTGTGGGTTTGTCATATATGCCTTTATTATGTTGATGTAGGTTCTCTCTATGCCCACTTTCTGGAGAGTTTTATCATAAATTCGTGTTGAGTTTTGTCAAAAGCTTTTTCTGCATCTATTGAGATGATCATATGGTTTTTAATTCTTCAGTTTGTTAATATGGTGTGTCACATTGATTGGTTTGTGTATATTGAAAAATACTTGCATCTCTGGGATAAATCCCACTTGATCATGGTGTATGATCCTTTTAATGTGTTGTTGGATTCTGTTTGCTAGTATTTTGTTGAGGATTGTTGTATTTATATTCATCAGTGATACTGGTCTGTAATTTTCTTTTTCTGTAGTATCTTTGTTTTGTTTTGGTGTCATGGTGATGGTGGCCTCATAGAACAAGTTTGGGAGTTTTCCTTCCTCTGCAACTTTTTGGAAGGGTTTGAGAAGGATTGGTGTTAGCTCTTCTCTAAATGTTTGTTGAAATTCACCTGTGAAGCCATCTGGTCCTAGACTTTTGTTTGTTGGAAGATTTTTAATCACAGTTTCAATTTCATTACTTGTGATTGGTCTGTTCCTATTTTCTATTTCTTCCTGGTTCAGTCTTGAAAGTTTATACTTTTCTTAGAATTTGTCCATTTCTTCCAGGTTGTCCATTTTATTGGCATAGAGTTTCTTGTAATAGTCTGTTAGGATGCTTTGTATTTCTGCAGTGTCTGTTTTAACTTCTTTTTCATTCCTAATTTTATTGATTTGAGTCCTCTCCCTCTTTTGCTTGATGAGTCTGGCTAATGGTTTATCAGTTTTGTTTATCTTCTCAGAACCAGCTTTTAGTTTTATTGATCTTTGCTATAGTTTTCTTTGTTTCTATTTCATTTATTTCTGCTCTGATCTTTATGATTTCTTTCCTTCTGCTAACTTTGGGTTTTGTTTGTTCTTCTTTTTATAGTTCCTTTAGATGTAACTTTAGACTGTTTGAGTTTTTTCTTGTTTCTTGGGGTAGGCTTCTATAGTTATAAACTTCCCTTTTAGAAGTTTCATTTAGAAACTTAGTTTCATTTCATTTAGAAATGCAAATGTTATTGCGTTTAGTATTGTTCCAGAGGTCTCTTAGGCTGTCTTCATTTCTTTTCATTCTTTTTACTTTATTGTGTTCCACAGCAGTGAATTCCACCATTCTGTTTTCCAGGTCACTTGTCCTTTCTTCTGCCTTAGTTATTCTGCTATTGATTCCTTCTGGTGTGTTTTTCATTTGAGTTATTTTATTGTTCATCTCTGTTTGTTCTTTAATTCTTGTAGGTCTTTGTTAAACATTTCTTGCATCTTCTCGATCTTTGCCTCCATTCTTTTTCCAAGGTCCTGGATCATCTTCACTATCATTATTCTGAATTCTTTTTCTGGAAAGTTGCCTATCTTCACTTCATTTAGTTGTTTTTCTGGGGTTTTATCTTGTTTCTTCATCTGGTACATAGCCCTCTGCCTTTTCATCTTGTCTGTCTTTCTATGAATTTGGTTTTGTTTCACAGGCTGCAGGATTGTAGTACTTCTTGCTTCTGCTGTCTGACCTCTGGTGGATGAGGCTATCTAAGAGTCTTGCAGAAGTTTCCTGATGGGAGGGACTGGTGGTGGGTAGAGCTCAATACCAGATTTTTAACACTATATGTCCGATCATTTATTGGTTAAATGATTAAAATTGGCATGCCTTTGGGACAAATCTGGATTGTATGATGTTTTAGTTGGTAATCTTTGGGGGGGAGCATAATATGTGTAGCAACTCCATTGTCATTCTTCATATAAAAGTTATTATGAAAAATCTCTGTACATTTTACTAACTAGACACACAGGTCAAGGGGGACATTAACCTTTGTTTTTCTTATTCTTGGAATCTCACATATTTCTTATAAGACAGTTTCAACTGGCAAATTCCCAAAACACAGATATTATTCTTAGATTTCTCCTTTCTACATCCCAACATTTACCAGTATAAAATTAAGAGGGAATTCATAGTAGGATAAGAAATGCCTCAGAATATATATTTTCTGGAACTTTTCTTTCTCAGTAAAGTGTATAATGTTTAGCAAAGAGTAAATTTTTTATGAGGGAACAGAATTAACCTTAAGAGTGTAATGTATTTAGGTCATATTGTTACAGTAAAATAAAAAGGGTAATGAAGATCTTTGCTGCTTTGTGTTAAGTGATTTTTATTCCCAAGTCATTTTTAGCATAGCTTTATAGTAGAATTTTGTTTATTTCAGGTGGGCAGATTTTGGGCACTCTTTCAAAGATTCACAATCACCTTCTCTTTAATGCTGTATTATACATGTGGATCCTGGGCACATTTTAATTCCCAGTAAATTGGAAGATTAATTTGAAGATTACCAATGCTGTTTTCTTGATTTCTAACTGCATTGTCTAAATTGAGCAAACATATCATGCTGCCTTGAAAGCAAGAGGTTGATTTTCATGGTGTAAATAATTCTGTTCTTACGTATTATGGGAGATTATTCCCATGTTGTCCATCATAGGACATGATTGAAAATAGCATTCAAATGAGTTACTAAAATTTACAAGGGAGATATTATACCCAAAGCAGTAAGGGATCTGTCTTTTTTCTACTTCCCAGTTGCCATGAGTGGACTCATGGAAACTATTCCTCATCAGGAATAGTATATCAGGTCCTTTAAAAAAATAATTTACTAACGTTTACTGTGATTGCATAGTATATAAATCATAAGTGGGTTTAGAGGTAGACAGAAAATGTTGACCCAACCCAATAATTGGGTCCAAAAAATTATACTACAAAAAAATGAAATCAGAAAATCATAAAAATATGATCCAGGACATGAAACAACATCTTGGAAGTCTAGAACTAATAGATAATTGTTCAGAATGAATTTGAGACTTTAGATAAGTTAGTCAAACAAAATAATGTCAGCTGTCTGTCAATAGCCATAGTTGAGTAAGAGTATTAATGATTAAAATTCCTCTTAAATCTCTTTGGAGACACTCAGAGTAAGAATAAGGCTTTTCCTGCTTATTCTCTGCTGTCACATTTAGTGCTTCAGAACTTCCATCTGCTTTTCAGTTAATTCACTCACAGATTTAGCAGTGTCTCGGACTTCACAATTTTAGAAGTGTAAAGTGTATGGGGGGCGGAGTCAAGATGGTGGACCAGGAGAATGCAGAATTTGCATCTCTTCACAACTAGGGCACCTACCAGGCACTGTTGGGGGACCATGGGCACCTAAGGGGATGGGAGGAACCCCCAGTGACTGGGTGGGACATTGGGCGTGGGGGGGGGTAAGGGGGGAGAAGTGGATGCTGGGTGGGACTGGCGCCCCTGAGGGGTGGCTGGAGGAGGGGAAGGGATCCCACACCCAAAGCGGGAAATGGGGGAACCATTGGGAGGACAGAGGATCAAAATGGAGCATGGCCCGGTTTCCCCTGCCCACTTGGACCCCCAGGAACCTGCTGAGGTCCTGGGCCTGATCCTCTGCCCACCAAGGCCCCGTCCAGCCACGTGGATCCCAAGGGAGAGGGAGGGAGGGAAGGGGGAGCAAAAGTAAAGGCCGGACCGACAGGACAAGCACTCCAGAGGGGCGGCTGGGGGAGGGGAGGAGTTCCTAGACCCAGCAGGACCCTCCCATGGTTAGGGCTCCAGTGGGGATGGGGGAGACCCAGGGGTAGACTGGGGGGTGTAGAGCAAGGGAAGCGAATGGGACCAATGCTTTCCCTGTCCACTCAGGCACTGGGGAGCCTGTTGGGCTCCCGGGCCCAATCCTCTGCCCTCGGAGCCTCCCCGCTGCTGTGCAGAGCCTAAGCCCCACCCCTGCAACCCCCCCAGTGCCCCACCGCTACACTCGGAGACCCCCTCTGAGACCCCCTCCAACTGGGCTGGACCTAAACCCCACCTACACACCCTCACCCAGGGCCCTACCCCTAAACTCTGGAGGCACCCCTTTGGACTGCTGCCCAACCCCTTCTGCACAGGTTCTAAACAAAGGCACCGCCCACGCTTGAATGACGTCCTGCCTAGGCCCCGCCCCCAAGGCCTTTCCTGCTGCTTTCGTCCTAATCCTAGGCCCTGCCCCAAGCTCAAACTTACCCGGCTTCCCCCCCACACCCGCCTAGGCCCTGCCCCACCATAAACCCCGGCCCTGCCTACATTCCACCCCTCCCGCCTTAACTCCGCCCCCGATAGCCAAGGCTTTTTTTTTCTCTCTTTTGCTCTTAGATTGGGGTTGCGTTTTACCTTGTTGATTCATTTATATTTTTATTTTTTCTGATAATTTTTATTTTTGTAATTTTATTTTGTTCTTTATACTTAGTTTTTCTTGTACTCCTTTTGACTTCTCTGTTTTTTTTTTCTGTAGAGGTTTTGTTTTACCTTGTTGCAGTTGTTTCAATTATATTTTTATTTTTCCTAATATATATTTTATCTTTCTAGTTGTATTTTATATTTTATCCTTTGTTATTGTACAGCTTTTTTTTTTTTGCCGTGCCACACAGCTTACGGGATCTGGGTTCCCTGCCGGAGGTCAGGCCTGAGCTCCTGTGGTGGGAGCACTGAGTCCAAACTGCTGGACTAACAGAGAACCTCAGACCCCAGGGACTATTAATCTGAGTGCAGCCTCCTGGTGGTCTGAATCTTGGCACCAAGACCCAGCTCTACCTAACTGCCTGCAAACTCCAGTGCTGCACACCTCAGACCAAACAACCAGTAATACAGCCCCACCCATCAAAAAGGCAAAAAAATGAAACGACAAAATAATATGTTACAGGCAAAGGAGCAAGGTAAAAACCTACAAGACCAAATAAATGAAAATGAAATAGACAACCTACCTGAAAAAGAATTCAGAGTAATCATAGTAAAGATGATCCAAAATCTTGGAAATAGAATCGAGAAAATACAAGAAATGTTTAACAAATATCTAGAAGAACTAAAGAGCAAACAAAGAGTGATAAACAACACAATAACTGCAATTAAAAATATTCTAGAAGGAATCAATAGCAGAATAACTGAGGCAGAAGAACGGCTATGTGAGCTGGAAGATAAAATAGTGGAAATAACTGCCAGGGAGCAGAATAAAGAAAAAAGAATGAAAAGAATTGAGGACAGTCTCAGAGACCCATGGGACAACATTAAACTCACCAGCGTTCTAATTATAGGGGTCCCAGAATAGGATAAAAAAAAAGAAAGGGTCTGAGAAAATATTTGAAGAGATATAGTCAAAAACTTCCCTAACATGAGAAAGGAAATAGTCAACCAAGTCCAGGAAGTGCAGAGAGTCCCATACAGGATATACCCAAAGAGAAACATGCCAAGATACATATTAATCAAACTATCAAAAATTAAATACAAAGAAAAAATACTAAAAGCAGCAAGGGAAAAGCAACAAATTACATACAAGGGAATCCCCATAAGGTTAACATCTGATCTTTCAGCAGAAGCTCTGCAAGCCAGAAGGGAGTGGCAGGACATATTTAAAGCGATTAAAGGGAAAAAACTACAGCCAATATTACTCTACCCGGCAAGGATCTTATTCACATTTGACAGAGAAATCATAAGCTTTAAAGACAAGCAAAAGCTGTGAGAATACAGCACCACCAAACCAGCTTTACAACAAATGCTAAAGGAACTTCTCTAAGCGGGAAACACAAGAGTAGAAAAAGACCTACAAAAACAAACCCAAATCAATTAAGAAAATGGTAATAGGAATATACATATCGATAATCAACTTGAATGTAACTGGATTAAATACTCCAACCAAAAGACATAGCCTGGCTGAATGGATACAAAAAGAAGACCCTTATATATGCTGTCTACAAGAAACCCACTTCAGACCTAGGGACACATAAAGACTGA
The DNA here is from genome assembly GCF_949774975.1 of Lagenorhynchus albirostris. Lineage (NCBI taxonomy): Eukaryota > Metazoa > Chordata > Mammalia > Artiodactyla > Delphinidae > Lagenorhynchus > Lagenorhynchus albirostris. Next base: position 31,622,810 of record NC_083115.1, on the reverse strand, counting down.
AAGTGAGGGGATGGAAAAATGTACTCCATGCAAATGAAAATCAAAAGAAAGCAGAGTAACAGTACTCAAATCAGGTAAAATAGACTTTAAAATAAAGAGTGTTAGAAGAGATAATGAAGGACACCACATAATGATCAAGGGATCAATCCAAGAAGAAAACATAGATATTAGAAATATTTATGCACCCAACATAGGAGCACCTCAATACATAAGGCAAATGCTAACAGCCATAAAAGGAGAAATCGACAGTAATAGTGGGGGACTTTAACACTCCACTTACACCAATAGACAGATCACCCAGACAGAAAATAAATAAGGAGACACAAGCTTTAAATGACACAATACACCACATAGACTTAATCAATATTTTTAGAACATTCCACCGGAAAGCAGAAGAATACACTTTCTTCTCAAGTGCACATGGAACATTCTCCAGAATAGATCAAATCTTGGGTCACAAATCAAGCCGTGGAAAATTAAGGAAAATTGAAATCATATCAAGCATCTTATCCGACCACAACGCTATGAGATTAGAAATCAATTACAGGAAAAAACAGTAAAAAATACAAACACATGGAGGCTAAACAGTGTGCTGCTAAATAACCAAGAGATCACTGAAGAAAACAAAGAAGAAATAAAAAAATACCTAGAAACAATTGAAAACGACAACATGACTATCCAAAACCTATGGGATGCAGCAAAAGCAGTTCTAAGAGGGAAATTCATAGCAATTCAAGCTCACCTCAAGAAACAAGAAAAATTTCAAGTAAACAATCTAACCTTACACCTAAAGCAACTAGAACAAGAAGAACAAAGAAAACCCAAAATTAGTAGAAGGAAAGAAATCATAAAGATCAGAGCAGAAATAAATGAAATAGAAACAAAACTATAGCAAAGATCAATACAACTAAAAGCTGGTTCTTTGAGAAGATAAACAAAATTGATAAACCTTTAGCCAGACTCATCAAGAAAAAAAGGGAGAGGACTCAAATCAATAAAATTAGAAATGAAAAAGGAGAGATTACAACTGACACTGCAGAAATACAAAAGATCATAAGAGACTACTGCAAGCAACTATATGCCAATAAAATGTGCAACCTGGAAGAAATGGACAAATTCTTGGAAAAGTGCAACCTTCCAAGATTGAACCAGGAAGAATTAGAAAATATAAACAGAACTATCACAGGCTTCACAGGCGAATTCTATCAAACATTTAGAGAAGAGTTACCCCTATCCTTCTCAAACTCTTCCAAAAATTGCGGAGGGAGGAACACTACCAAACTCGTTGTACAAGGCCACCTTCACCCTGACACCCAAACCAGACAAAGCTATCGCAAAAAAAGAAAAGTATAGACCAGTATCACTGATGAACATAGATGAAAAAATCCTCAACAAAATACTAGCAAACAGAATCCAGCAACACATTAAAGGGATCGTACACCATGATCAAATGGTATTTATTCCAGGGATGCAGGGATTCTTCAATATACGTAGAACAGTCAATGTGATACAGCATATTAACAAATGAAAGAATGAAAACCATATGATCATCTCGGTAAATGAAGAAAAAGCTTTTGACAAAATTCAACACCCATTTATGAAAAAACGTCTCCAGAAAGTGGACATAGAGGGAACCTACCTCAACATAATAAAAGCCATATACAGCAACCCACAGCAGACATCATTCTCAATGGTGAAAAGCAAATCATTTCCTCTGCGTTTAGGAGCAAAACAAGGAGGTCCACTCTTGCCACTATTATTCAACATAGTATTGGAAGTCCAAGCCACAGCAATCAGAGAAGAAAAAGAAAGAAAAGGAATACAAATTGGAAAAGAAGAAGTAAAACTGTCACTGTTAGCCAATGATGTGATACTACACATAGAAAATCCTAAAGATGCCACCAGAAAACTACTAGAACTAAACAATGCATTTGGTAAGGTTGCAGGATACAAAATTAATGCACAGGAACCTATTGCATTCCTCTACACTAACAATGAAAAATCAGAAAGAGAAATTAAGGAAACAATCCCATTTACCATCACAACAAAAAGAATAAAATACCTAGGAATAAACCTACCTAAGGAGGCAAAAGACCTGTACTCAGAAAATTATAAAACACTGATGAAAGAAATCAAAGATAACATAAACAGATGGAGAGATGTACCATGCTCCTGTATTGGAAAAATCAATATTGTGACAATGACTATACTATGCAAAGCAATCTACAGGTTCAGTGCAGTCCCTATCAAATTACCAATGGAATTTTTCACAGAAGCAGAACAAGAAATTTTATAATTTGTGTGGAAACACAAAAGACCCCGTATAGCCAAAGGAATCTTAAGAAAGAAAAACGGAGCTGGAGGAATCAGGCTCCCAGACTTCAGACTATACTACAAAGCTACAGTAATCCAGACAATATGGTACTAGCACAAAAAACAGAAATATAGATCAATGGAACAGGATAGAAAGCCCAGAGATAAACCCATGCATATATGGTCACCTTATCTTTGACACAGGAAGCAAGAATATACAATGGAGAAAAGACAGCGTCTTCAATAAGTGGTGCTGGGAAAAATTGATAGCTACATGTAAAAGAATGAAATTAGAACACTCCCTAATACCATACACAAAAATAAACTCAAAATGAATTCAAGACCTAAATGTAAGGCCGGACACTGTAAAACTCTTAGAGGAAAACATAGGCAGAACACTCTATTACATAAATCACAGCAAGATCCTTTTTGAACCACCTCCTAGAGTAAGGGAAATAAAAGCAAAAATAAATAAATGGGACCTAATGAAATTTAAAAGCTTTTGCACAACAAAGGAAACCATAAACAAGACGAAAAGACAGCCCGCAGAATGGGAGAAAATATTTGCAAATGAAGCAACTGACAAAGGATTAATCTCCAATATATACAAGCAGCTCATGCAGATCAATATCAAAATAACAAACCAATCCAAAAATGGGTGGAAAATCTAAATAGAAATTTCTCCAAAGAAGACATACAGATGGCCAACAAATGTATGAAAAGATGCTCAACATCACTAATCATTAGAGAAATGAAAATCAAAATCATAATGAGGTATCACCTCACACTGTTCAGAATGGCCATTATCAAAAAATCTACAAACAATAAATACTGGAGAGGGTGTGGAGAAAAGGGAACCCTCTTGCACTGTTGATGGGAATGTAAATTGATACAGCCACTATGGAGAACAGTATAGAAATTCCTTAAAAAACTAAAAATAGAACTACCATATGACCCAGCAATCTCACTACTGGGCGTATACCCTGAGAAAACCATAATTCAAAAAGAGACATGTACCACAATGTTCATTGCAGCTCTATATTTACAATAGCCAGGATATGGAAGCAATCTAAGTGTCCATAGACAGATGAATGGATAAAGAAGATGTGGCACATATATACAATGGAATATTACTCAGCTATATAAAGGAATGAAATTGAGTTATTTGTAGTGAGGTAGATGGACCTAGAATCTGTTAATACAGAGTGAAGTAAGTCAGAAGGAGAATAGCAAATACCATATGCTGACACATATATGCTGAATTTTAAAAGCAGTCCTGGTGAACCTAGTGGCAGGGCAGGAATAAAGATGCAGACATAGAGAATGGACTTGAGGGCACATCAGGGGAAGGGAAAGCTGGGATGAAGTGAGAGAGTAGCATTGACACACATACCCTACCAAATGTAAAATGGATGGCTAGTGGGAAGCTGCTGCATAGCACAAGCAGATCGACTCAATGCTTTATGACGACCTAGAGGGATGGTGTAGGGAGAGTGGGCGGGAGGCTCTAGAGGGAGGGGATATGGGGATGTATATATACATATGGCTGTTTCACTTTGTTGTACAGCAGAAACTAACACAACATTGTGAAGCATTTATACTCCAATAAAGATGTGGGAAAAAAAAGATTGTAAGGGTATCAGGGGACATTTATTCCAGCTAATTTTCCTACAGTTGAGGAGAGAATAAGTGATTAATATAAAGTCTAAAACTAATTACTGGAAAACTAAGACTAGAATTCAGTTTCCTTTACTTGAAAATCTAATATTTTTTCATATCATTAAAAATTTTTCAATAAGAACTGTCTTAAGATTTTTCCTATACTTTTAGTCTTCTGGAATTTGTAAGTGTGATAATATATATAATTATTATATTGATTTGTTATCTTCTTATTTTTGTTGCTTCCCAAAGTATGACATTTAGTCTTGCCTGAGAGCATAGTCATTTGTTCCAGGAAGAAAATCCACAAATGACCCCACTCTCCTTAAATCATGGTGGGGTGCATAGGGGTCTAAGAGGCTGCACTCTGCCAGTTTATCTAAGCTCTTCACTGAGCCATTATTGCTGTTACATCCTAGGTACCCTGTGGAGTGAGAAAGGTACCTTGCAAGATGCTGGGGAGTGACAGCGACTCTCTTCTGTGGCTCACTCTAGCGTACATTGAGCAAGAGTTCTCTTCTCATAGATGCTCAAAAATATAATTCACTTGCTCTCTGAGAATTCTTGTTGCCCCCAGCTGATTAAATGAATCTCTGCTATGGGATAAATCTAGCTCAGAAGTTAATTTTTTAAAATTTCCAATTCTACAGTTTAATAAATCCTTCAGGCCACATTTTTTCCTTTCAAGGCAAAGCTTTTGCTACTCAGAAACCTCTTTCACAAGTTTTAAAAATCTTTATTGTGGTATAATATGTATAGAATAAATTCAGCTGTTTCAAGGGTATAATTTATTAAATTTTTGTACATTTACTGAAGATGTGACTATCAACACAGTCCAATTTTAGAACATTTTCATTAACCTAGAAGCATCCCTTATGCCAACTTGCATTCAATCCCATCCCCCACTGTCTAGATTCAGGCAACTCTAAGTTGTGTTTCTAAATATTTCTCTTTTCTAGATATTTCATATCAGTAGAATCACACAATATGTGGTCTTTTGCATCTGGCTTCTTTCACTTAGTGTAATGTTTTTTAGGTTATTACAGACATTCTGATAGGAATTGCATAATATCTATAGATCAACTTGGACACAACTGCTATCTTAATAACTTTAATATCTTAACTTTTATATATTAATAACTGTTCCTAATTAATGTGAATTTTCTCTTTACCGAGATCTTCTTTTTTGCAATAATGTTTTCTAGTTTTCAGTGTAAAAATTTTGAACTTTAAAAAAATGTACTTCTAAGAATTTTATACTTCATGATACTTGATTATGGAATTGTTTTAATTTCAAATTATTCTTTCCTGGTGTATAGAAATGTAATAGATTCATTTTTTAAATATTTGGTTGATTCACAAATGCATTAATCTGTGCCTTAGCTTGCTTTCTGGGAAGACTTTTAATTATTAAATCAATTCTTTTACTTTTTTAACTTATTTTACTTAGGTTTATTCAGATTTGAGTTAGTTTCAGTAATTGAGTCTTTCTAAAAATATCATTTAGCTTATGTCAACTTTGTACACTTATTAGAACTTGTTTTATATTTTACATATGATTCATAATAGGGAATGTGTTACCATTACTTTGTGCTGGGATTGTAAATTATAATATATGTCTATATGCTTTAAGACCATAAAACAATATATACACATATTGTTTCATGGAATTGCTGTATAAATCTGTTGAGAGACAAGAGAAGTATGCAATCATGCTGTATTTTATATTCATTTACATAACTGCATTTACCAGTGCTATGTGCTTTTTCATGTGAGTTCCAGTTAGTTTCTGGTATCTCTTGCCTTCAGCCTAAAGAACTTCTTTTAGTATTTATCATAAAGCAGGTCTGTCAGCAACAGATTTCCTCAGCATTCATTTATCTCTGAAATGCTTTGTTTTACTTAATTTTTGAGATAGTATTTTTATGGAGGAATAGTTGACTTACAATGTTATATTAGTTTCAGGTGTACAAAATAGTCACTCGATATATTTATAGATTATACTCTAAAGTTATTGTAAAACATTGGCTCTGTTTCCTGTGCTGTACTTATATCCTTGTATCTTATTTATTTTATACATAGAAGTTTTTACACTTAATCTCTTACTCCCGTCTTTCCCCTTCTCCCATCTGTCTCTGCACTGGTAACCACCAGTTTGAGTCTGTATCTATGTTTCTGTTCTGTTATATTCATTTGTTTCTGTAATTTTTTCGGATTTTACATATGCATGAAAACATACTGTATTTGTCTCTCTCTGTCTGACTTATTGCACTATGCACTCTCCACATCTATTCATGTTGTTGCAGATGACAAACTTTCCTTTTTTATGGCTGAGTATTATTCCACATTCGTTTATCAGTTCACATGTTGATGGACATTTAGGTTGTATCCATATTTTGTCTATTATAAATAATGCTGCTGTGAACTTTGGGGTCCATATATCTTTTCAAATTAGTGTTTTGTTTGCTTCAGATATATACTCAGGAGGGGAATTTCTGAGTCACATGGTAGTACAATTTTAGTTTTTTGAGGAATCGCCATACTGTTTTCCATAGTGGCTGCACTAATTTACAGTCCTTTCAACAGTGTGCTAGGGTTCCCTTTCCTCTACATCCTTGCCAACAATTTGTTATTTATTGTCTTTTTAACTAAACACTTCTGCCAGGTGTGAAGTGATATCTCATTGTGGTTTTGATTTGCATTACCCAGATGATTAGTAATATTGAGCATCTTTTCATGGCAATCTGTATGTATTCTTTGAAAAAATGTCTATTCAGGTCATCTGCCCATTTTTTATTGGGCTGTTTGTTTTTTTGATATTGAATTGTATGAGCTGTTAGTGTATTTTTGATATTAACCCCCTATCAGTCATATTATTTGCAAATACCTTCTCTCATTCAGTAGGTTGTCTTTTCATTTTGTTGGTGATTTCCTCTGTTGTGAAAAACCTTTTAAGTTCAGTTAGGCCCCATTGTTTATTTTATTTTTGCTTCTGTTTACCTTGCCTGAGGAGACAAATCTAAAAAAATATTTCTAGGACTTATGTCAAAGAGTGTACTGCCTATGTTTCCTTTTAGGAGTTTTATGTTTTTCAGTTATACATTTAGGTTTTTAATTAGGTCTTTTACGAGGGGCTAGAGCCAGAGCAAGGAGTCTATTTTACATATGGTGTGAGAAAATATTAGTGATTTAAGTTTAAACACATTCTAAAAGGTCTCCATTTTTACTCCTCCTCCCACATTTTATGTCATGTTTTAATGTCATGTTTTATGTATTTATGCCTGACCCTTAACTGTTTATTGTAGTTATATTTGATTTTACAATTTTTGTCTTTTAAGCTTCACAGTAGCTTATTTAAGTGGTTGATCCATAGCCTTTACAATATATTTCCCTTTACCCAGGTGACTTTTTCCTTCCTATATTTTCTTATCTCTTTTTATATCCTTTTTCCACTTAAAGAGGACTTTTTAACATTTCTTGTAAGGTCAGTTTAGTGGCAATGAACTATTTTAGTTTTTGCTTGTCTGGGGAAATCTTTATGTCTCCTTCAATTCTGAATGGTAACCTTGCAGAGTAGAGTATCCTAGATTATAGTTTTTTTTTTTTTTTTCAGCATTTTTATTATACTGTGCCACTCCCTTCTGGCCTGCAAAGTTACTGCTGAAAATCAGCTTCTAGCCCAATGAGGGCTCCTTTGTATGTGACTCTGTTTTTCCCTTGCTGACTTTAAAATTATTTCTTTAACTTTGCCATTTTAATTGTGATATGTTTTGGTGTGGGTCTGTTTGGGTTCATTTTGTTTGAGACTCCCTGTGCTTCCTGGTCCTGGATATCTGCTTTCTATCTCCAGTTAGGGAAGTTTACAGCCTTAATTTTATCAAATACATTTTCTGCCCTTTTTTCTCTTCTTTTCCTGGGCCCCCCTATAATGCTAATGTTAGTATGCTTGATGTTGTCCCAGACCTTCTTTAAACTCTTCTCATTAAATTTTTGTTTGTTTTTTGCTGGTCTGATTGGGTGATCTCCACTATTCTATCTTCCATGTCATTTATGCATTCTTCTATGTCATCTAATCTGTTAATTTTAGTGTATTTTTTATCTCAGTTATTGTATTCTTCAGATCTGACTGGTTCTTTTCCATATTTTCTAGTTCTTCTTTGAAGTTCTCACTGTGTTCATCTATTGTTTTCTTGAGTTCAATTTACATTGTTATTACTATTGCTTTGAACTTTTTCTCAGGTAAATTATTTCTTTCTGCTTCATTAGAGTGCTTTTCCTGGAGTTTTGTCTTGTTCTTTGGTTTGAAATATATTCCTCTGTCTTCTTGTTTTGTTTTACTTTCTCTGTTTGTGTCTATGAAATTAGGTGAAACAGTTACCTATTCCAGTCTTGAATGCATGTTCTTGTGTGTGGCAATCTTATGCAGTCTGCATGTGCCCAGTGGCTTTGGTGGGAGAGGTGGCTCTGAAGTGAGCTGTCATAGGCCGTCTCTTCTCCCAGTGTTCTCTGGCAGCCATTGCCTTGGTGAGAGGTAGGGCTGGAGTCAGAGGGGCTAGAGCCAGAACAAGGTGTCAGCCAGGGCTTCTCCCTGGCATGATTTCAGTCTCTGTGTTGTTTGGAGGTATGGATGGAGCCTGAGGGCTTGGGGCCATACTTCTGTGCTGGCCTCTTTTTCTTCAGTGCTTGTGCACTGGGTAGAGGCATGGCTGTGGCTCAAGGAATTGCAGCTGTGCTTCTGAGCCGGCTGTTTTTTCCCAGGTGCATGTGTGCATGTGCCACAGTGATGGCAGTCTTTGCTGTGGCTGGAAGCAGGACTGGGGCCCGAGCTAACTCTTCTCTTTCCCTGGTGTATGTGTGCATGTTGGCAACGGCGGTCTTTGTCTCAGCAAGGAGCAGTGTTGGAGCAAGAGGGGTTGGAGCAGGAGCCTGGTGAGGGCTGTGGTGTGTGCTGGGGTGGTCCTGGCTGGCCAAGCAGTTCAAGCAGAATCAAGCAGTTCTCAATCTGCTGCCTCTGCGCTGGGACTGGGATCAAGCAGGTCTGCATGTGCACTGCTTAAGAGTGGAGTCTTGGTTTCTTACAGCCCTCTGGTAAGGCCCACTTGTTTTTAAACCAGCTAAGGGGGGCTTGTCTTTCTGGTGTTGTACCCCACGGGTGGCATGACTGATAGGGAACTCGAAGCCCTTGCTCCTTAGGGAGGATCCCTGAGCCTCCTCTTCTTGTGCACCCTCTAGGGGTGTGGGTCCCAACTATGTCACTTACCTCCCCTCCTGCTGCATTCCATGTTATTCTTTCATTACAGCCTTGGTTTCCGACGAGCTGTTCTGCTACTTTTCAGGTCGCTCTCAGCAAGAGTTACCGTATATGTAGTTGTAGCTTTTATGTGTTCACAGAGAGAGGTGAGCTCAGGGTCTTCCTACTCCGCCCTCTCGATCTCACTCCCTTAACCTTCCTTTTAAAATGCACTGTTTATTGTGATTTATCATCTATGCATGCCAGCAACTCCAGTATGCCTCATAGTCAGAACATCAGCATCCTCCCTTACACCTGTTCTGCCAGTTTCAAAACTCTCCTGTTAGTCTCCTTAAGTGTGTTTCTACAAAAATAGGTATAGATAGGTAGGTAAGTAGATAGGTAGGTAGGTAGGTAGATAGATAGATAGATACAGAGAGAGAGAGAGAGAGAGAGAGAGAGAAAGAATCTTAAGATCGAACTGGTAGTTTCTTCTGTGTGTCCGTCACTGAGACTGACACCATTTTCTGCAGATGATTCTTGAATTTGATCTTCTGTGATGTTATTATCTTTATCATCTGACACAAAAGAGGTTCTAATTTATAGTTCTTAATTGAAAACATAAAATATTAAATGGAAGTGTTATGTATTAATGGGGCAAGTGTCTGGCCTTACTGTAATGCTATAAATTTATTTTAAACTTAAAATTTAAGTGATATTGAATTAAAGGAATCTAAAAAAAATGAATATTTATCTTATATATAATCATATACATTTATATATAATAACTGTTAGTATTGCACTATTGCATTTAGAAATGTCTTTATCCCTTTTCAGTTCTTATGTCTATCTCTTCTTTCCTCTCACCCTCCCTTTTATATCTCAATTCTGCTATTCACATTCAAAACTATTTCTCTATTACTTGCATGTTGTTTTTTGCAATATTTGTAGTTCAGAGTTAATTTTGATGAATGTAATATTTGCATTGATGTCCTCCAACTATAACATCCTATGAGATTTCCCTCTTGCTATGGAATATTTTCTATTTATTCTAGACAACAATTCACCCCTAAAAATGGAGATGAAATTTGCTTTAATCAGTAGATTTCTTGCCAGGCACATATGCAAAGCTTCTTTTATCTCAAGTTCAAATGTTTGTTTTCTTCTAGCAATTGCTTGTGCTTTGCTGGTATTTATTCAGTGGCCCATAGCTTAGTTATATTATTTATAGTAAGAAGAAAAATTTCTGTGATTTAGTTTAACTTTGCTTTAGTCTCAAATATTCATTTATTTTGTGAAATGTGAACACATAAAGTTTCTTATATCACCCAATTGCAAATTTTTAATATAAGTAACTTTGAACATCATATTTAGTAACTGATTACATTTCTAATAGCCAAAATAGGCATATTAACTTTCTAGTAGTCATTGAAATTATTTCACTTCAATCTAATGTTAATAATATCCTTTATCATTCTCTATTTATGGAAAATCAAAGTTTAATGGAGTAGAATGGCCTTGGTTAGCCACTACTCTGGAGATTTGGATAACTGCCTGGGAGTTCTAGATGTGTATGAATTAATATAGGCTATACTTTGCAATTTAAGTATTTAAAAAATTGTGTCATTATCTCTCACAATAATATTGTTCGCTTATTTCTATAGCTTTTATCAATACAAAATTTAAAATTAATATTTTGTAATTACTTAGCCTTGTGAAATAAGATCTACTGATACATTTGCCCCCTAAAATGTAAACAGTTGTAAGTGATAATTGGCAATTCAATAAACTTCTTGATATTTACCCAAAGGTTTTGAAAACTTACATCCATACAACAATCTACACATGAATATTTATAACACCTTTATTTATAATTGCTAAAACTTGGAAGCAACCAAGAGGATCCTCCGTAGGTGAATGGAATAATAAACTGTCGTACATCTAGACAGTGGAGTATTATTCAGCACTGCAACTAAATGAGTTATTAATCCATGAAAAAACATGGAGGAAACTTAATTGCATATAACTAAGTAAAAGAAGCTAATTTGAGAAGGCTACATACTGTACGATTCCAACTATATGATATTATGGAAAAGGCAAAACTATGGAGACAGTAAAAAGATCAGTGGTTGCCAGTGGTAAGGAGGGAGCAAGAGATGAACAGGAAGGGCACAGAGATTTTTCAGGGAAGTGAAACTATTCTTTATGATAATACAATGGTGAGTTGGTGTCATTATACATTTATTAAAACACACAGAATGTAAAACACCAAAAATTAACCCTAATGTAAACTGTGGACTTTGGGTGATAAGGATATGTCAGTGTAGGTTCATCAGTTGTAATAAATGTACCACTCTGGTGCAGGATGTTGATAGTGGATGGGGGTGTTCATGTGTGGGGACAGGAGATATAGGACAAATCTCTGTACTTTCTGATCAATTTTGCAGTGAACCTAAAACTGCCCTAAAATATGAAGTCTGTTTTTTAAAAAGTAACAGTGGAAAAAATGAGAAATATGTATCTTATAAAGAATTTATCCTTGGGAATTCTCTGGCAGTCCAGTTGTTAGGGCTCTACAGTTTCACTGCCAAGGGTGTGGGTTCGATCCCTCATCAAGGAACTAAGATCTTGCAAACTGCACATCATGGCCAAAACTAAAAAAAAAAAGAATTTATCCTTTCTGGAACTTATAGTTTAATTCAGATTGTACAATTAGACCATAGAATATTCACCCTACTCCTTCATTAACCAGTATTAGAAATATTTATAAGAAAAAATATGTTGGACCTGGAAGATACCATGATGAATGAGGAATATTTTCTGCCCTTAAGAAGTCTACCACCAAATATTATCTGGGGAAAATCAAATTTTAAGTTATTAAAAAGTGAAGGGAAAATATAATATTAGATATACAAAAAGTGCTTTGGAACCAAGAAGAACAATCTCTGTTGTTGTACATTGGGGAATTTGAACCTATAGATATTTTAATTGAGTGGAAATAACTTCATGGCCAATTAATCTTTTGTAAGGACTTCATGCATGTCTTTATTTTCGCAGAAAGATCTCTTACGTAGACCATGATATTTTCAATTATGAGTGATCCTTTACCATGTACCACAGGGAAGACAGTCAAGGGTTTATTAGGAAATGTCCTTAAAAATGGGATAGGCTGGGCTTCTCTGGTGGTGCAGTGGTTGAGAGTCCACCTGCCGATGCAGGGGACACGGGTTCGTGCCCCAGTCCGGGAAGATCCCACATGCTGCGGAGCGGCTGGGCCCATGAGCTATGGCCGCTGAGCCTGCGCGTCCGGAGCCTGTGCTCCGCAACGGGAGAGGCCACAACAGTGAGAGGCCCACGTACCGCAAAAAAAAAAAAAGGATAGGTTTATAGTAGAGGGAAATTAGACAACAAGAAAACAATAACTAATTCTTCCTATTCTTGTTCAAAAATATTCACTTTCTTCTTTAAATATCTTTCCTTTTTTTTTTTTTTTTCATTTGTAGGCATAGAAGCAGTATTTAAAACTTCTGACTGTCATGGGCAATAAATCTCTCTGATTAGTTCATATTTTCAAACTTTTCTAGAGTAATGAATAAAGACCAGTATCAATCTCTAGCAAGAGCTCTTGATGCAATTTTGTCCTGAGTCTAGAGGCTTTAGAACCAGTGATACATAAAATAAATTTTTTATATTAAGTTGATGAGTCCAAAAACGTATGTTCTTTTAAATGCAGGTTCCCATAAAGTCTTTAGTTAAACAATGAGTGGTAATAGGTTAAAATTGATGATAAAATGCATCTGGTTATTTTCACATTTATTATAGACTTCACAAGTAATTAAATATAGTGTTCAGTGTTAAAACACTAATGCTAACCACTTAAGTTATATTTTCATAAGTTATCAGATAAGGCTTTTTCTTCAATTAATCATGATGCATTCACTAAGATGTCAGTGTTCACCTTGCAAAACTATGCCATAATTGCAGAAACTTTATCTAGGTAGAAATTTACCATAGCTTGGCACAGAGGAAGCACAAAATAAATGTAATCTATTTTGTTTTGTTTTGAAAAACATAATGCATGTTTTTCCCATTTTCCACTGGAGCTGTTAAAATGTTAATTATTTAAGCTTCCCTGCTTGCTGATATCAACACTTCACTTACGTCACTTATATATTTTTTTCTCAGTAGTTTCTTCTAAGGATCGATCATGCCTTTAATATCTAAGTAATTTTTGCCTAACCCCATGTCTCAAATACTTTCTGTTTTATTGTAAAAGTATCATAGTTTTCAGTCATATATTCAGGTGTCTTGCCTATCTTGAGTTAAATTTTGTATATGTTGTAGAAATATGTAGAAAGTCTACTTTTTTTGCATATGAATATCCAATTTTTCTAGCACTATTTCTTGAAATTAATATTCTTTCTCCATTGAGTTGTGTTTCCACCTTTGTCAAAAGTCAGTTGACTTTGTGAGTCTGTTTCTGGTGTCTCTTATCTGTTCCAGTGATCTGTATTCCTATCATATAACAAATACATTTTGCCACCAGCAATGATTGAGAGATTCTGTTGCTTCAGATCCTCATCAGTGTTTGGAGTTTGGACATTCCAATAGGTGTGTTTTGTTTTCACATTGCTGTTTTATCTTTAAGTTATTAGTGACATATGATGTTGAGAACCTTTACATATGCTTATTTGCCATAAGTGTATCTTATTTGGTGAGATATTTGGTAAGAACTTTGGTCATTTTTTAATTGGGTTGTTTATTTTCTTATTATTTGTATATTTTGGGTACAAATCATTTATCAGATATGTCAAAAATATATCACCTCTATTGAAAGTCAGATAATTATATTCATGAGTATTTTGGGGCACTCTGTTCTGTTCCATTGTGTTTGTTAGTCTCTTTCTGGGTTCTCTATTCTATTCTCTAATTTTTTTTGGCAATATTACCCTGTCTTGATTAATGCAACGTTATAGTAAATCTTAAATTCAGATAGTGTCAGACCTCAACTTTGTTCTTCTTTTAAATATTGTGTTGGCTATTCTGGGTTTTACATTGTTGCATAAACTTCACAGTTAGTTTATTGATATCCAGAAAGTAACTTGCTGGAATTTGACTGGGATCACATTGAATCCATACCTCAGTTTGGGAAAAATGGCATCTTAACAGTATGGAGTATTCCTATCCATGAATATGGAATATCTCTCCATTTATTTAGGTCTTTTTAAAAATTTCTTTTATCAGAGTTTTGTAGTTTTTCTCATGTTGATATTGTACATACTTTGTTGAATTTATACCTAAGTATTTCTCTTTTTTGGATGCTAATGTAAATGGTATTTCGTTTTAAATTTCAAGTATCAATTCTTTTTGCTGGTGTATAGGAAAGCAATGCTTTGTGTATATTAATCTTGTATCCTGCAAATGTGCTATGTATACTCGTTAGTTCTATGAGTTTTTTGTTGACTCTTTGGTATTTTCTACATAGGTAAATCATGTCATCTGTGACAAAGAGAGTTTTAATTTCTTCCTTTCCAATCTGTATACTGTTTATTTTATTTTCTTGCCTTATTGCATTAATATGGATTTGTAGTACTATGTTAAATAAGATTGGTAAGAGTGGACATCTTGCCTTCTTTCTGATCTTAGCAGGAAAACATCAAATTTCTCACCACCTAAGTGTGATGTTAGCCGTAGGGTTTTTTGGTAGATGTTCTCTATCAAATTGAGGAAGTATTGCTCTTTGTTGAAATTTTTTTATTGTGAATTGATATTGGGTTTTCTCAAATGCTTCACCTGTATCTATGAATATGATCATATGATTTTTTTGTTTCCTTTGGCCAGTTGATGTGATGGATTATATTAATTGATTTTCACAAGTTGAGCCAGACTTGCATATGTGGAATAAATTCCATGTAGTCATGGTATACAATTATTTTTACATGTTCTTGAATTTGATTTGCTAATTTTTTGTTGAGGACTTTTGCATTTATGTTCATAGGATACATCAATGTGTGTATTTTTAATTTCTTCTAATATATTTGGTTTTAGGGTAATGCCAACCTCATAGAATGAGTTAGGAAATACTTCCTCTGCTTATCCATACTGGAAGAGATTGTAGAGAATTGGTGTTTTTACTTCCTTAAATGCTTGGTAGAATTCACCAGTGAAACATTCTTGGTGTAGTGAACATTTTGGTGTAGTGCTTTCTGTTGTGGAAAGTTATGAACTATTGATTCAATTTCTTTAATAGATATAGATATATTCAGATTATATATTTTTCCTTATGTGAGTTTTGGTAGATTATTTCTCTCAAGGAATTTTTTAATTTCTTCTAAGTTATCCAGTATGTAGGCATAGAGTTGTTCATAACATTTCTTTATTATCCATTTAATGTCCATGGGATCAGTAGTGATAACTCCTCTTTCATTTCTTATATTAGTAATTTGTGTCTTCTCTCTTTTTTTCTTGGTTAGCCAGGCTACATATTTAGCAATTGTATTCAACTTTGCAAAGAACCAGCTATAGTTTCATTGATTTTCTTTATTGATGTCCTATTTTCAATTGCATTGATTTCTGCTTTAGTTTTTATTATTTCTTTTAATCTGTTTATTTATATTTAACTTTCTCTTCTTATTCTAGTTTCCTAAGTTGGAAATTTATAGTACTGATTTTAGATCTTTCTTCTTGTCTAACATATGCATTCAGTGCCATAAAATTCCCTCTAAGTAATGTTCAGTGCATCTCACCAATTTTCATAGGTTGCAATTTCATTTTTAAATAGATTTTTTAAATTTCAGATAGATTGGAAGTCAACCAAGTGCTTGATACTAGATTAACAAGTTATCTCTTGCTTCATAACAAGTCACCTAAAATTTAGCAGATTAAAGAATTAACATTAATTACCATACAGTTTTTCAGGGTCAGGAATCTGAGAGCAGCTCAGCTGCGTAATTCTGTCTCAGGATCTCTCAAACTATTTCAGTCTGGCTGTTAGTCTGGGATGCATTCATCTCAAGGCTCAATTTAAATTAGAGAATCTTCTTCCAAGTTTACTCATATGGTTAAGTAAGCTTTAGTTTCTTAATGGACGTTGGTCTAAGGCTTAAGGTCCTCGCTATGTGAACATCTCCATAAGAATTCTCACAAAGTGACAGATTGATTTCCTCCTAGCAAATCATTAAATAGAGTTAATGAGCTAAGGAGCGAACTCCAGGGATGGAAACCTGTCTCTTATACCTTAATCTCTGAAGCAACATACCATTACATTTATTTGCCATTTGCTGTTAGTCACAGAGACCAGTCCTGATATCACGTGAAAGGGTGTGGATACTAGATGTGGAGATTACTGAGGGCCACCTTGAAGACTGGCTAGCTTTGGTATCTTGGTTGTTTGTGACCACTTTGGCGAAAAGGAAAATATCTGATGAAGAATTAGAGGCTACCAGGTCTGCCAAGCCATGGCAGTGTCTATAAAAAGGAAGGAAGTGATGCTAAAAGTGAATTGAGTGGGTATTTCCTTCAATGGGAAAACAACCCCATCTGCCTGATAACACAGTAGAGACCATGCAATTCATAAAGGAAGAGGATCGAGTGATAGTCAAAAGACAGGGATAATGAGTCAGAGTTGAGTCATTTTGTGGACTGACCTTAACAGCTTCCTGGTGAGCCGCTGCTGAAATGTATTTTATACATTTATGCAAAAATATTTATATATTGGTGACTATAGTGAACTGTATGTTTGCTTCCTCCAAGTTCATACTTTGATATCTCTGATGGCATAGGGAGGTGAAGACTTTGGGAGATAATTGGTTCATGAAGGTGGAGCCTTCAAGAATGGGAGTAGGGCCTTATAAAAGGGACCCCAGAGCACTTTCTCTCACCCTTTTTCCACCATGTGAGGATACAATGAGAAGTCAGATGTCTGCAGCCTGGAAGAGGGCTTTCACTACAACCCAACCATGCTGGCAGTCTGCTGTCAGATTTCCAGCCTCTGTAACTGTGGGAAATCAATTTCTATAGTTTATAACCCACCCAATCTATGGTCCTTTGTTATAGCAGCCTGAATTGACTAAGATACCAAGAAGTAGGGGTGCTGCTGGAACAAATACCTAAAAATATGAAAGAGGCATTAGAAATGGGTAATGGGTAGAGGGCAAAAGAATTTTGAGGTGCATGTTATTAAAGGCCTAGATTGCTCTGAATTTTATTTATTTATTTATTTATTTATTTATTTTTAAAAATTTTTGGCTGCATTGGGTCTTCGTTGCTGTGCATGGGCTTTCTCTAGTTGAGGTGAGTGGGGGCTACTCTTTGTTGCAGTGCATAGGCTTCTGCCTGTGATGGCTTCCCTTGTTGCGGAGCACGAGCTCTAGGCATGTGGGCTTCAGTAGCTGTGGCTCGTGGGCTCTAGAGTGCAGGCTCAGTAGTTGTGGCACACGGGCTTAGTTGCTCCACGGCATGTAGGATGTTGCTGGACCAGGGCTCGAACCCGTGTCCCCTGCATTGGCGGGTGGATTTTGTCCACTGAGCCACCGGGTAAGTCCCTGCTCTGAATTTTTAAGGCAATTCTGGTGAGGGCTCAGAAAGAAAAGAAAAGGGCTGTAGAGAAAGCTTACATTTTCTTAGAGAATATCTAAGTAATCATGAACAGAATGTTGGTGGAAATATGGACAATAAGGCCATTCTGGTGAGATTCCAGAAGGAAATGAGGAACTGTTATGGTCTCGCAAACACACCTGCAGTTGCTCTCGGGGAGGGAGCAGATTCAAAACAGAAACAAAAGCTTGCAGTAGGATTAGGTCATTTATTAAGCGCAGAAACACAAACCGATCGTTCGGGGCCTGTCCCAAAAGAAGGGTGAGACCCCCTCACTCAGAGGGTGATTTGGTTTTATACCCCCTTGTAAACAGGACGTTCATCTTAATTTCAAACAAAAGAACTGGTCGAGCATCTCCGAAACCCACTTTTCCCATTCACGGCGGGCTGGCAAGCCAAGCTCAATTTCACAGAAGCCAAGTCATGCGGTTAGCAATAAAGCAGTTACAGCACAAACAGTTTTTGGAAAAGAACATATTATTTATACCAGGTATTTGAATTGTATGTTCCGGGACATCGTGTCCCGCCACAGAACATGTTATTGGACAGTGGAGAAAAGGTGATCCATGTTATAAATTAGCAAAGAACCTGGTTGAATTGAGCTCATGTTCTAGTGTTCAGTAGAAGATTGAACTTGTGAATGATGAAGTTGGATATTTACCTGAGAAGATTTCTAAGCAAAGTGTTGAAAGAGCACCTTGTTTCTCCTGAATGCTTATAAAAAAGTGTGAGAAGACAGAAATGACTTGAAGACAGAATTATTAAGGAAAAAGAAACTGGAACTTAAAGATTTGGAATATTCTTAGCCTTCTCGTATTGCAAAAAATGAGAAAATGTGTTTGGTAGAGAACATTAAGGATGTGTTCAATGAGTCTTTGATAAAGAGATTGGTATGTTTATGAATCACAGACTTAAGGGCTATCTCAGCAGAAGCCAAGAGCTATTCTTTAACACACAAAGGAAGGGAAGAAGGACCACACAGAAGGCGATTCAGAGATGTCAGGGCTGCCACTCCCACCACAGGCCCAGTGTGCAAAGGCCAGGGGGTGGAGCAGTTTCAAAGGGTGAGGCTACCTCACCAGTGCAGGCAGGCCAGGATGCTTCCTTCCAGTGCCTCAGGTGTGGAGCCCCCCCAGCGAGCTGGAGCACGGGCTGTGCCCAGTGGAGCCTAAGAGCAGGGCCACCAGGATCACAACCTAAGTCTGGGAGAGCCATGGAGGGGAGATGGTGTCCCTGTGGTTTTGGAGGGCGGAGTGTTGAGCTGAAGAGGATTATTCTCCAGGTTTAAGGTTTACTGTTTACCCTGTTAGGCTTTGGACTTACTTGAGAGTCATTATCCCTTTCTTCTTATCTGTTTTCCCTTTTGGATGGAAATGTCCCACCATTGTATTTTGGAAGCACACAACTTGTTTGGTTTCACAGATTCACAGCTGGAGAGGAATTTTGCCTCAGGATGAACTGTACCTTGAGTCCACTCTTATCTGATTTAGATGATATGTAGATGAGATTTTGTTTTGGACTTCCGGTTTTGGAGTTGATGCTGGAATGAGTTAAGACTTTTGGGGCTATTGAGGTGGAATCAATGTGTTTTGCGTATGAGAAGGACATGAATTTTGTGGGTCCAGGGGCAAAAAGCAATGGCCTGAATATTTGTGTCCTGCCCAAATTCATGTTTAAATCCTAACCCCTAAAATATGGTATTAAGAAGCGGGGGCTTTGGTAAGTAATTAGTTCATGAGGTTAGGGCTCTCAAGAATGGGATTTGTGCCCTTATAAAAGTGTCATTAGAGAGCTCTCTTGCTTTCTTTAGGCCATGTGAGAATATAATAAGTCTGCAGTCTGCAACCTGAAAGAGCGTCCTCACCAAAATCTGACCATGGTAGCAGCACCTTGATCTCAGACTTCCAGCCCTCGTAACTATGAGAATACATTTCTATTATTTATAAGGCATCTAGTCTATTTAAAGACATCTTTGAAAATGCAAGAGAGGAATCTATAGATCCTCTGTAAGTGCCAGTTAATATCACATGAAGTAGAAGGTGAATTATGATTCTGAGTAAGAGACTGTAAGAAAGGAACTTGAGACTGTTAGTGCTAATGGGTAAAATGCCCTTAGTGTGGTGAAGGAATTTTATTGGGATTATTGGACACTGGTACACAATGCAGTACCATACACAAACCTGTTGACTGAAAGGTAAAGACAACATAATTAAGTTAGGAGGGTATGGTGATGTAACTAGAAGACATAAAAGTAAAAATATGGCTCAGAGTAGGAGTTGAATGAAATTATAATGGGTTTTTATATAACCCATGCATGAATGTATTACTACAATAAATGCGATGTCTGAATGTGGTATGATAGGAATGGGTTTGCATGAAAGTCTGCTGTTTGTCCCATTTTAATTGGGCATTCTTGGTGGAATCTTTAGAATTACCCTAAAATATTTCTTTGTTTATTTTAAAACAATATAAAATACCTAGAGGTCATCAAGAACTTTTGCCTTAAATTTAAAATCATGTTAAATGAAATTATATTCGTATCCACAAATCCCTTCTTTGGTGGCCTGTAAGAAAATACGGGCTGTGAGAAATCATATGGATCTTGAGGTTTAGTTATAGCCTACAGAGGATTAACTACATCTGTACCTCCAAATGTATCAGATGTGTTCAATATGGTATTAACAATTCAAGTTGGGCAATAAGTTAAAGGACATTGGTATTCTGTGATTGATTGGACTAACACTTTCTTCTTAATTTCTGTCTTGCAAGAAAATCAAAACCAGTTTGAATTCATGTGTGATGGACTCCAATACTTGTTTACCTCACTTTCTCAGGGATATGTAAGTTTACCTTCTTATGTCCACAACCTGGTGAGATGAGACTTAGATTTGGTTCAATTGAAAAATAAAGTTATTTGTTGTATTTATTATATACTGCTGATATTGCAAGCTGAATATTAAGCTAAAACTGAGTTTTGAATAGTAGTTAAATGTACAACCACAGGCGAGTGGATATTGAGCTAAGATACAGGTCCCAAAATAAATGTTAAAATTATGAGGAATAACATAGGCCAGAGCATTAGAGATACTCTTCAAGCAATCAAAAATAGGTTATTACCTCAGCCAGTTCTGAAATCAAAACAAGAGGCATAAGATTAGAATGAGTTGTTTGACTTGTGGAGACATCACCTGTCACATCTGGAAACTTTAATAGCCCCTATTCACAAATATGATGAAAAACTAGTAGACGTATATGGTGCTCTAAACAACTGCATGCTCTCTTAGAGCTTCAAAGAGCTATTACCCAGTTGATTCCTTCGGGTTCACACTACTCCAATGTTCAAATGACATTGAAAGCGTCAGCAATTTACACACAGACAGGAGCCTTTGGCAAAAGCCCGTGTTTGCCAACCAGTGGTGACTGTGAGGGTTTTGGATTAGACAGTTACCTGAGCTGGCCTCAGGATATAGTCCCTGTGAGAGGCAATTGCTAGTCTATTATTGAACTTCAATTGAAATTGTTTCTGTTACAGATGGAATTCAAAATATTTTAAGACCTGAAAAACGGATCATGTCTTGGGTTATGTAAGAGCAACACTCTAGAAGTGAGGGGGATGCATTCTCTAAATAGAAGGGGTTTATTCAATAATACGTAAAAGGGCATCACGGGGGGTACCCATCATAATTAAATAGGAAGCTCTTATGACTTCAAGCCCTACATTAGACCCCTCTGGTAACTTAATTGATTCACAGCTAAGTGAATAACTTTCTGTTTTTACCAGAAGATAGTAAACAAGTGATGTGGTTTACAGATAGTAGGTAGCTCAAGGGTAGAGGGCTAAAATTCTAACTAGAAGGCAACTGTATTGCAATGTATTGTAATGCAGCTGTACATTGATTGAAGAAGGAAAAGAAAATCTTCTCATTGGGTAGGATAACAATTGGTAATCCTCACAGCATTTTAGGAAAGGGACAATAGCAATCAGTACATTAGGAGATGTCAACAGGGCAAAGCCTGCAGAAGTCATCCTCCATTGTTTGCAGCTGAAGGTCCAGACGGGTCTGGGCAGATTTAAGGAGCATTCAATTTAGAGTAATCTATGTCTGTGATGTATCTTGATGCAGCTGCATGAACATTTGCAGTAATTCTAAGGTTTTAACTGTCTTTTGGTTTCCATTTGACAGATTTATCTATTACAGAGGGCACATTCTTAGGTAATAATGAGAACTGCTGCCTCTTAAATACACGCAAAGGACTTTGTCAGCAACAGAGATATGGAAACGTGTAACTTCTAAACTAATGATTTCTTTTTTTTTTTTGCGGTACGCGGGCCCAGTCACTGCCGTGGCCTCTCCCGTTGCGGAGCACAGGCTCCGGACGCGCAGGCTCAGCGGCTGTGGCTCACGGGCCCAGCCGCTCCACGGCATGTGGGATCTTCCCGGACTGGGGCACGAACCCTTGTCCCCTGCATCGGCAGGCGGACTCTAAACCACTGCGCTACCTGGGAAGCCCTAAACTAATGATCTTTTAAGAAAGATATCCACATATAATAGTTATAAGTATCTCCTGCTTTCCCAACTTGTTATAATATCATGTGACCTAATGCTTATAGGTTGTGTTTCGCAGATGGAAGGCAATGATCCAGGCAAAGCATATGTGGTAAACTGGAAGCAGTGTCATTTGGAGATGATTTGGAGCCCTGTGAGTCCTTTCCACTATCCAACACTGTGTGATTGCTGCAAATACCATTTCTCTAGCGGTCCCCAGCTTCAAATTGCATCAAGTCTATTCCTGAAGTATGTGAACTCATATTAATACATATCTCTGCAGGGGAAGGCACTCTATACACATTTTTGTTTTAGTTTTTTAAATTGAGGTGAAATTCATGTAACATAGTATTAACCATTTTAAAGTAAACCATCCATCGCCATTCAATACATTTACCATGGTGTGCAGCCACTACCACTGTTTAATTCCAAAGCACTTGCATCAACCCACAGGGAAAACCCACACCATTAGGCGAGTACTCTCTATTGCCTCCTCTACCGCCACCCTAACTCCTGGCAACCACCAATCTGCTTTTTGTCCCTACTGATTTACCTGTTCTGGGTATTTCATATAACTGTAATCATGCAGTGTGTGACCTTTTGTGTCTAGCTTCTTTTACTTACTATAATGTTTCTGAGGTTCATCTACTGCTTGGACCAGCACTATATTTGATGCTTGGGAAAAAGCACTGAATAGAGAAGATAAAAATTCATGCTCTCAGGAGTTTGCAGTTTTAGTAGCTAGGGAATGTTAAGAACAACATCTACAACAAATAAAAATTTATATAAAATGTATAGGGTGGGAGATGGTGATAATTGATATGTGAAAAAAGAAAATATAAAGCCAGCTAAGAAGTATTTGAGAGATGGAGTTATTGGTTGCAGTAGGCATGGTTGTAGTAATAAGTAACTGGCAGAGCCAGGACTTTCGTTTATTTTTGTAAATTTTATTTAATTCATTTTTTTTATACAGCAGGTTCTTATTAGTCATCAGTTTTACACACATCAGTGTATACATGTCAATCCCAATCACCCAATTCAGCACACCACCACCCGCATCCCACCGCCGCTTTCCCCCCTTGGTGTCCATACGTTTGTTCTCTACATCTGTGTCTCAGCTTCTGCCCTGCAAACCGGTTCATCTGTAACATTTTTCTAGGTTCCACATATATGCGTTAATATACGATATTTGTTTTTCTCTTTCTGACTTACTTCACTCTGTATGACAGTCTCTAGATCCATCCACGTCTCTACAAATGACCCAGTTCCGTTCCTTTTTATGGCTGAGTAATATTCCATTGCATATATGTACCACATCTTCTTTATCCGTTCGTCTGTCGATGGGCATTTAGGTTGCTTCCATGACCTGGCTATTGTAAATAGTGCTGCAGTGAACATTGGGGTGCATGTGTCTTTTTGAATTATGGTTTTCTCTGGATATATGCCAGTAGTGGGATTGCTGGATCATATGGTAGTTCTATTTTTAGTTTTTTAGGGAACTGCCATACTGTTCTCCATAGTGGCTGTATCAATTTACATTCCCACCAACAGTGCAAGAGGGTTCCCTTTTCTCCATACCCTCTCCAGCATTTGTTGTTTGTATATTTTCTGATGATGCCCATTCTGACTGGTGTGAGGTGCTACCTCATGTCGTTTTGATTTGCATTTCTCTAATAATTAGTGATGTTGAGCAGCTTTTCATGTGCTTCTTGGCAATCTGTATGTCTTCTTTGGAGAAATGTCTATTTAAGTCTTCTGCCCATTTTTGGATTGGGTTGTTTGTTTTTTTAGTATTGAGCTGCATGAGCTGTTTATATATTTTGGAGATGAATCCTTTGTCTGATGATTCGTTTGCAACTATTTTCTCCCATTCTGAGGGTTGTCTTTTTGTCTTGTTTATGGTTTCCTTTGCTGTGCAAAATCTTTTAAGTTTCATTAGGTCCCGTTTGTTTATTTTTGTTTTTATTTCCATTACTCTAGGAGGTGGATCAAAAAAGATCTTGCTGTGATTTAGATCAAAGAGTGCTCTTCCTATGTTTTCCACTAAGAGTTTTATAGTGTCCGCTCTTACATTTAGGTCTCTAATCCATTTTGAGTTTATTTTTGTGTGTGGTGTTAGAGAATGTTCTAATTTCATTCTTTTACATGTAGCTGTCCAGTTTTCCCAGCACCACTTATTGGAGAGACTGTCTTTTCTCCATTGTATATCCTTGCCTCCTCTGTCACAGATTAGTTGACCATAGGTGTGTGGGTTTATCGCTGGGCTTTCTATCTTGTTCCATTGATCTATGTTTCTGTTTTTGTGCCAGTACCATATTGTCTTGATTACTGTAGCTTTGTAGTATAGTCTGAAGTCAGGGAGTCTGATTCCTCCAGCTCCGTTTCTTTCCCTCAAGACTACTTTGTCTATTCGGGGTCTTTTGTGTCTCCATACAAATTTTAAGATGTTTTGTTGTAGTTCCGTAAAAAATGCCATTGATAATTTGATAGGGATTGCATTGAATCTGTAGATTGCTTTGGGTAGTGTAGTCGTTTTCACAATATTGATTCTTCTGATTCAAGAATATGGTATATCTCTCCATCTGTTGGTATCATCTTTAATTTCTTTCATCATTGTCTTATAGTTTTCTGCATACAGGTCTTTTGTCTCCCTAGTTAGGTTTGTCCCTAGGTATTTTATTCTTTTTGTTGCAATGGTAAATGGGAGTGTTTCCTTCATTTATCTTTCAGATTTTTCATGATTAGTGTATACAAATGCAAGAGGTTTCTGTGCATTAATTTTGTATCCTGCTGCTCTACGAAATTCATTGATTAGCTCTAGTAGTCTTCTGGTGGCATTTTTAGGATTCTCTATGTATAGTATCATGTCATCTACAAACAGTGACAGTTTTACTTCTTCTTTTCCAGTTTGTATTCTTTTATTTCTTTGTCTTCTCTGATTGCCGTGGCTAGGACTTCCAAAACTATGTTGAATAATAGTGGCGAGAGTGGACATCCTTGTCTTATACCTGATCTTAGAGGAAATGCTTTCAGTTTTTCACCATTGACAATGATGCTGGCTGTGGGTTTGTCATATTTGGCCTTTATTATGTTGAACTAGTTCCCTCTATGCCCACTTTCTGGAGAGTTTTTGTCATAAATGGGTGTTGAATTTTGTCGAAAGCTTTTTCTGCATCTATTGAGATGATCATATGGTTTTTATTCTTCAATTTGTTAATGTGGTGTATCACATTGATTGATTTGCGTATATTGAAGAATACTTGCATCCCTGGGGTAAATCTCACTTGATCATGGTGTATGATCCTTTTAATCTGTTGTCGGATTCTGTTTACTAGTATTTTATTGAGGATTTTTGCATCTATATTCATCAGTGATTTTTGTCTATAATTTTCTTTTTTTGTGGTATCTTTGTGTGATTTTGGTATCAGGGTGATGGTGGCCTCATAGAGTGAGTTTGGGTGTGTTCCTTCCTCTGATGCATTTTGGAAGAGTTTGAGAAGGATGGGTGTTTGCTCTTCTCTAAATGTTTGATAGAATTCACCTGTGAAGCCATCTGGTGCCGGACTTTTGTTTGTTGGAAGATTTTTAATCAGTTTCAATTTCATTACTTGTATTTGGTTTGTTCATTTTTTCTATTTCTTCCTGGTTCAGTCTTGCAAGGTTATACTTTTCTAAGAATTTGTGCCTTTCTTCCAGGTTGTCCGTTTTATTGGCATAGAGTTGCTTGTAGTGCTCTCTTAGAATGCTTTGTATTTCTGCAGTGTCTGTTGTAACTCCTCCTTTTTCATTTCTAACTTTATTGATTTGAGTCCTCTCCCTCTTTTTTTTTTTAATATTTATTTATTTATTTTTGGCTGCACTGGGTCTTTGTTGCTTTGCACAGGCTTTCTCTAGTTGTGGGAATAGGGGGCTACTCTTCACTGTGGTGTGCGGGCTTCTCATTGTGGTGGCCTCTCCCGTTGTGGAGCACAGTCTCTGGACACGCAGGCTCAGCGACCATGGCTCATGGGCCCAGCCGCTCTGCGGCATGTGGGATCCTCCTGGACCGGGGCACGAACCCATGTCCCCTGCATCGGCAGGTGGACTCCCAACCACTGCGCCACCAGGGAAGCCTCCCAGCCTTTAGTTTTATTGATCTTTGCTATAGTTTATTTCTGCTCTGATCTTTATGATTTCTTTCCTTCTGCTTACTTTGGGTTTTGTTTGTTCTTCTTTCTGTAGTTCCTTTAGGTGTAAGGTTAGATTGTTTATTTGAGATTTTTCTTGTTTCTTGCAGTAGGCTTGTATAGGCATAAACTTCCCTCTTAGAACTGCTTTTGCTGCATCCCATAGGTTTTGGATCGTCATGTTTTCATTGTCATTTGTCTCTAGTTTTTTTTTATTTCCTTTTTGATTTCCTCAGTGATCTCTTGGTTAGTTAGTAACGTATTGTTTAGCCTCCAGGTGTTTGTGTTTTTTACGTATTTTTTCCCTGTAATTCATTTCTAATCTCATAGCATTGTGGTCAAAAAAGATGCTTGTTATGATTTCAATTTTCTTAAATTTACTGAGGCTTGATTTGTGACCCAAGATGTGATCTATCCTGGAGAATGTTCTGTGCACACTGGAGAAGAAAGTGTAATCTGCTGTTTTTGGATGGAATGTCCTAAAAATATCAATTAAATCTATCTGGTCTGTTGTGTCATTTAAAGCTTCTGTTTCCTTATTTATTTTCATTTTGGATAATATGTCCATTGGTGTAAGTAAGGTGTTGAAGTCCCCCACTATTACTGTGTTACTGTCGATTTCCCCTTTTATAGCTGTTAGCAGTTGCCTTATGTATTGAGGAGCTCCTATGTTGGGTGTATATATATTTATAATTGTTATATCCTCTTCTTGGATTGATCCCTTGATCATTATGTAGTGTCCTTCCTTGCTTCTTGTAACATTCTTTATTTTAAAGTCTATTTTATCTGATACGAGTATTGCTACTCCAGTTTTTGTTTATTTCCATTTGCATGGAATATCTTTTTCCCTCGCCTCACTTTCAGTCTGTATGTGTTCCTAGGTCTGAAGTGGGTCTCTTGTAGACAGCGTATATATGGGTCTTGTTTTTGTATCCATTTAGCAAGCCTGTGTCTGTTGGTTGAAGCATTTAATCCATATATGTTTAAGGTAATTTTCGATATGTATGTTCCTTTGACCATTTTCTTAATTGTTTTTGGTTTGTTTTTGTAGTTCCTTTTCTTATCTTGTGTTTCCCACTTAGAGAAGTTCCTTTAGCATTTGTTGTAGCGCTGGTTTGGTGGTGATGAATTCTCTTAGCTTTTGCTTGTCTGTAAAGCTTTTGATTTCTCCATCAAATCTGAATGAGATCTTCGCCAGGTAGAGTAATCTTGGTTGTAGGTTCTTCCCTTTCATCACTTTAAGTATATCTTGCCACTTCCTTCTGGCTTGTAGAGTTTCTACTGAGAAATCATCTGTTAACCTTATGGGAGTTCCCTTGTATGTTATTTGCATTTTTCCCTTGCTGCTTTCAATAATTTTTCTTTGTCTTTAATTTTTGCCAATTTGTTTACTTTGTCTCGGCATGTTTCTCCTTGGGTTTTCCCTGTATGGGACTCTCTGCACTTCCTGAACTTGGGTGGCTATTTCCTTTCCCATGTTACGGACGTTTTCGACTCTAATCTCTTCAAATATTTTCTCTGGTCCTTTCCCTCTCTCTTCTCCTTCTGGGGCCCCTATAATGTGAATGTTGTTGCATTTAATGTTGTCCCAGAGATCTCTTAGGCCGTCTTCATTTCTTTTCATTCTTTTTTCTTTATTCTGTTCTGCAGCAGTGAATTCCACCATTCTGTCTTCTAGGTCACTTATCCTTTCTTCTCCCTCAGTTATTCTGCTATTGATTCCTTCTAGTGTAGTTTCATTTCAGTTATTGTATTGTCATCTTTGTTTGTTTGTTCTTTAACTCTTCTAGGTCTTTGTTAAACATTTCTTGCATCTTCTCGATCTTTGCCTCCATTGTTCCCCCCCACCCCCAGGTCCTGGATCATCTTCACTATCATTATTCTGAAATCTTTTTCTGGAAGGTTGCCTATCTCCACTTCATTTAGTTGTTTTTCTGAGGTTTTATCTTGTTCCTTCATCTGGTACATAGTCCTCTGCATGTTTATCTTGTCTATCTTTCTGTGAATGTGGGTTTTGTTCCACAGGCTGCAGGACTGTAGTTCTTGCTTCTGCTGTCTGCCCTCTGGTGGATGAGGCTATCTAAGAGGCTTGATGGGAGGGACTGGTGGTGGGTAGAGCTGACTGTTTCTCTGGTGGGCAGAGCTCAGTGAAACTTTAATCCACTTGACTGTTGATGGGTTGGGCTGGGTTCCCTCCCTGTTGGTTGTTTGGCCTGAGGCTACCCAGCACGGGAGCCTACCTGGGCTCTTTGGTGGGGCTAATGGCAGACTCTGGGAGGGCTCACACCAAGGAGTACTTCCCAGAACTTCTGCTGCCAGTGTCCTTGTCCTCACGGTGAGCCATAGCCACCCCCTGCCTTTGCAGGAGACCCTCCAAGACTAGCAGGTAGGTCTGGCTCAGTCTCCCCTGGGTTTACTGCTCCTTCCCCTGGGTCCTGATGTGCACACTACTTTGTGTGTGCCCTCCAAGAGTGGAGTCTCCGTTTCCCCTAGTCCTGTCAAAGTCCTGCAATCAAATCCCACTAGCCTTCAAAGTCTGATTCTCTAGGAATTCCTCCCCCCGTTGCTGAACCCCCAGCTTCGGAAGCCTGACATGGGGCTCAGAACCTTCACTCCAGTGGGTGGACTTCTGTGGTATAATTGTTCTCTAGTTTGTGAGACACCCACCCAGTGGTTATGGGTGATTGATTTTATTGTGATTGCGCCCCTCCTACCGTCTCATTGTGGCTTCTCCTTTGTCTTCGGATGTGGGGTATCTTTTTTGGTGAGTTCCAGTATCTTCCTCTCGACAGTTGTCCAGGAGCTAGCTGTGATTCTGGTGTTCTTGCAAGAGGGAGTGAGAGCACGTCCTTCTACTCTGCCATCTTGGTTCAGGGCCCAGGACTTTTAGAATGTAGAATTATACTAAAAAAGAGAAGGAGGTAAGGCCTCTGCTTAATTTTTCCTCCAGAAAAATGAAGTCTAGGAAATGATGTGGTGTGGAAGTGGGCCTACTGTGCTCAAGAAATAGCAAGGAGGCCAGTGTGGCTGGACCCCAGAGAGCAGGTGAGAATGGTAGAGGGTTAGAGGCCTCACTTTGAGGATGTAGCACAGATCATCTATACTGGCATCATGTTTTTCATTGTAAGGGCCTTGGTTTTTACTTTCAGTGAAATGGGAACTCATGGGAGGATTTTGATGTGATCAAATTTATGCTTTACTTATCTAATTGCTTTATTAAAAACAGATTGTAGTTATATAGTAGATTTAATAATCCAGAGAAGAGATAATGATGTTTAAACTATGAGGTAGCATGGTGGTGCTGAAGAACACATGTATTTTCAAGTACAGTTAACATACTTTTCTGATTAATTGGTTGTAGTGAAGAAGAACGAAAAATCAGTCTGTATTTTTGGCCAGAGCAACTGAGAAATGAAATTTTATGAGGAACATTTAGATATCCAGTCACTGCAGGTAGAATTTGGGATGAGTGGTCTAATCTCTTGGAAGACTTGTGGTGGGAAAGCTTAGATTTTGCTCTAAACTATGAAAAATCAGAAGTATCCAAGCAGGAAACTTAGCCAGGGGATCCGATAATGAAATATGAGGTCATGATATACATCAGCCTGGCTTCACACTGAAAATGCCCAGTGTCAGTATCCAAGATACTAGCACAGCACATGGAGGAGGTGTGGAATCTTGTAGATTTGAAATTTAATTCTCTTCCTGGGGGAGATTAGTCCCTCAGGGTCCCAACAGAAGAGAGATTTTGGAGAGTGTGGGAAGAGGAAGCCAGGCAGGTCTTGCCACTCCTTGTCTTAGAATAAGAGTTGGCAAATTATTGTCTTCAGGCAAAATTCAGCATTTCTTATGTGTTTGTAATAAAACTTTATTTTAACATAGTCACATGCATTTGTTTATATTTTGTCTGTGGCTTCTTTATTGCTACAAAGGCAGAGTTGAGTAGCTGCAAGAGAGACCATATGGTATACAAAGCCTAAAATATTTATTATTTGGTTCTTTACAGAAAATGTTTGCCAAGCACAGCCCTCAACTATGTTTGAGGGATAAAAATAACAGTTCATCCTTTCAATAGATGCTATAGTATAGTGTACCTAGCATAAATATTTCCATTTTCATGTTTTTTTCCTTTATTTTTAGACTTGTGAGCACTTAGCCAAACAAATCCAAGGTAAAATTGCAGTTACATCAGAAACTAGTGCCAGTAATATCAATACTTGTACAAATAGTGGCTGTACCAAGCTTGTAGATTCTGAGGCTCTATTAATAACTGATAATTGTTATTGAAAGAAATAATCTATGCCAAGATAGTCCAGGCTCATGGCTTAATTAGATAAGACCCCCAAACAAAGCTACTTTGCAAATGAAGTCAGTGTATGTATGAAGTAATCCTTTTTGGTAATTTATTTCACATCCCTTTGTTTTCAGATGTGAAAAAGAAATTTAAATATGAGCATCTACTTGGATGGCTCATACCTCTGACAGCAATGTTTAAACAAATAAGAGGATGATATTTTAGAGTTGGGTACAGCAATCCCTTTATTACTCTTAGCTGCTGAGGTAATATCTCATATAGAAAAATGTGAGCTTTACAAAAAAGAATTATTCCAGAACTCTGGAAGCATGTAGCAATCCTTAAAAACATATTAAAGTCTCAAATAAATTGTAGAAAATGTTAATCAAAGGCAAAGAAGTATTTTAATTACTGAATTCTAGAATTGTAAATGCCTTTACACAGAAGATATTGACCAACTGTTCTTCATCTCCATAGAGAGGAGTATAAAAGAAGCAGGTTTAACTAGAAGCAGTGAAGTTAGCAATAAGGAGAGTCTACTAAAAGCAAGAGTGAAAACGTTACAGGGTGTGTTAAGAAATCTTCCCTGGAGATCTTTTACACATGGGTGGATTCTCATTTGTCTGGAATGGTGAGCACGTGGCCCAGGAAAAAGGGAGAGGACTAGATGTACTTTCCCATCCTGAAAGTTCTGTAGGTGACTTTAAAATTCAGGCTATATTTCTCAACACTTGGAACATATGGAAGCTAATTCATGTAAGACCTTTCATAAATCACAAGTTTTAGTGTAGAATCAAAAGATACTTTCTGCTCTTGCATAATGAGTAGAAAATGGAAAATATTTTGAAGACACAATTTAGCAGATAGCTCCAAAAATTATTTTAATATGTTTTCTATCAAAGAATTTAAAAAATAGTGGTGAATAGGTGTTGAAACTAGCTTTAATATTCACAATCATTTGAGAAAATGGGATCAAATGTTTTTCGGTGCCATTTTGATTTTTTTTTTAACATCTTTATTAGAGTGTAATTGATTTACAATGGTATGTTAGTTTCTGCTGTATAACAAAGTGAATTAGCTATATGTGTACATATATCCCCATGTCATCTCCCTCTTGCGTCTCCCTCCCACCCTCCCTATCCCACCCCTCCTAGGTGTTCACAAAGCACCAAGCTGATCTCCCTGTGCTACGTGGCTGCTTCCCACTAGCTATGTATTTTACATTTGGTAGTGTATATATGTCCATGCCACTGTGTCGCTTTGTCCCAGCTTACCTTCCCCCTCCCCGTGTCCTAAGATCCATTATCTACGTCTGTGCCTTTCTTCCTGTCCTGCCTCTAGGTTCTTCAGAACCGTTTTTGTTTTTTTTATATTCCATATATATGTGTTAGCATATGGTATTTGTTTTTCTCTTTCTGACTTACTTCACTCTGTATAACAGACTCTAGGTCCATTTAACTCACTACAAATAACTCAATTTCATTTCTTTTTATGGCTGAGTAATATTCCATTGTATATATGTGCCACATCTTCTTTTTCCATTCATCAGTCAGTGGACACTTAGGTTACTTCCATGTCCTGGCTATGGTAAATAGAGCTGCAGTGAACGTTGTGGTACATGTCTCTTTTTGAATTATGGTTTTTTTTGGGTATATGCCCAGTAATGGGATTGCTGGGTCATATGGTAGTTCTATTTTTAGTTTTTTAAGGGACCTCTTTACTGTTCTCCATAGTGGGTGTATCAATTTACATTCCCACCAACAGTGTAAGAGGGTTCCCTTTTCTCCACACCCTCTCCAGCATTTGTTGTTTGTAGATTTTTTGATGATGGCCATTCTGACTGGTGTGAGGTGATACCTCATTGTAGTTTTGATTTGCATTTCTCTAATGATCGGTGATGTTGAACATCCTTTCATGTGCTTGTTAGCAATCTGTATATTTTCTTTGGAGAAATGTCAATTTAAGTCTTCTGCCCATTTTTGGATTGGGTTGTTTGTTTTTTTGATATTGAGCTGCATGAGCTGCTTGTATATTTTAGAGATTAATCCTTCGTCAGTTTCTTCTTTTGCAAATATTTTCTCCCATTCCGAGGGTTTTCTTTTCGTCTTATTTATGGTTTCCTTTGCTGTGCAAAAACTTTTAAGTTTCATTAGGTCCCATTTGTTTATTTTTGGTTTTTATTTCACTTTCTTTAGGAGGTGGGTCAAAGGATCTTGCTGTGATTTATGTCATAGAGTGTTCTGCCTATGTTTTCCTCTAAGAGTTTTATAGTGTCTGGCCTTACATTTAGGTCTTTAATCCATTTAGCGTGTATTTTTGTGTATGATGTTAGGAGGCGTTCTAATTTCATTCTTTTACATGTAGCTGTCCAGTTTTCCCAGCACCACTTATTGAAGGGGCTGTCTTTTCTCCATTGTATATTTTTGCCTCCTTTACCAAAGAAAAGGTGACCATATGTGTGTGGGTTTATCTCTGGGCTTTCTATCCTATTCCATTGATCTGTCTTTCTGTTTTTATGCCAGTACTGTACTGTCTTGATTACTGTAGTTCTGTAGTATAGTCTGAAGTCAGGGAGCCTGATTCCTCCAACTCCTTTTTTCTTCCTCAAGATTGCTTTTGCTATTTGGGGTCTTTTGTGTTTGCATACAAATTGTGAAATTTTTTGTTCTAGTTCTGTGAAAAATGCCATTGGTAGTTTGATAGGGATTGCATTGAATCTGTAGATTGCTTTGGGTGCTATAGTCGTTTTCACAATATTGATTCTTCCCATCTAAGAACATGGTATATCTCTCCATCTGTTTGTATCATCTTTAATTTCTTTCATCAGTGTCTTATAGTTTTCTGCATACAGGTCTTTTGTTGCCTTAGGTACATTTATCCCTAGGTATTTTATTCTTTTTTTTGCAATGGTAAATGGGAGTGTTTCCTTAATTTCTCTTTCCGATTTTTCATCATTAATGTATTGGAATGCAAGAGGTTTCTATGCATTAATTTTGTATCCTGCTACTTTACCAAATTCATTGATTAGCTCTAGTAGTTTTCTGGTAGCATCTTTAGGATTCTTTATGTATAGTATCATGTCACTGCAAGCAGTGTCAGTTTTACTTCTTCTTTTCCAATTTGATTCCTTTGATTTCTTTTTCTTCTCTGACTGCTGTGGCTGAAACTTCCAAAACTACGTAGCATAACAGAGGTGAGAGTGGGCAACCTTGTCTTGTTCCCAGTCTTAGTGGAAATGGTTTCAGTTTTTCACCATTGAAATGATGTTGGCTGTGGGTTTGTCATATATGGCCTTTATTATGTTGAGGTAATTTCCCTCTATGCCTACTTTTGGAGGGTTTTTATCATAAATGGGTGTTGAATTTTGTCAAAAGCTTTTTCTGCATCTATTGAGATCATCATATGGTTTTTCTCATTCAGTTTGTTAATATGGTTTATCGCATTGATTGACTTGGGTGTATTGAAGAATCCTTGCATTCCTGGGATAAACCCCACTTGATCATGGTGTATGATCCTTTTAATGTGCTGTTGGATTCTGTTTGCTAGTATTTTGTTGAGGATTTTTGCGTCTATGTTCATCAGTGATATTGGCCTGTAGTTTGCTTTCTTTGTGACATCTTTGTCTGCTTATGTTATCAGGGTGATGGTGGCCTCGAAGAATGAGTTTGGGAGAGTTCCTCCCTCTGCTATATTTTGGAAGAGTTTGAGAAGTATCGGTATTAGCTCTTCTCTAAATGTTTGATAGAATTCGCCTGTGAAGCCATCTGGTCCTGGGCTTTTGTTTGTTGGAAGATTTTTAATCACAGTTTCAATTTCAGTGCTTGTGATTGATCTTTATATTTTCTATGTCTTCCTGATTCAGTCTCAGAAGGTTGTGCATTTCTAAGAATTTGTCCATTTCTTCCGGGTTGTCCATTTTATTGGCATATAGCTGCTTGTAGTGATCTCTCATGATGCCTTGTATTTCTGCAGTGTCAGTAGTTCTCCTTTTTCATTTCTAATTCTGTTGATTTGAGTCTTCTCCCTATTTTTCTTGATGAGTCTGGCTAATGGTTTATCAATTTTGTTTATCTTCTCAAAGAATCAGCTTTTAGTTTTATTGATCTTTGCCATCATTTCCTTCATTTCTTTTTCATTTATTTGTGATCTGATCTTTATGATTTCTTTCCTTCTGCTAACTTTGGGGTTTTTTGTTCTTTCTCTAATTGCTCTAGGTGTAAGGTTAGGTTGTTTATTTGAATTTGAAGAGAATTTTCTCGCTTGCATCATGACATGAAACAGTTAATTTTATTTTTGTAAACATTCTAGGGCCTAACTATAACTGTCTCATCCTTGTACATTCTGCATATTGCCTTTTTGAAATCAAAGGAGGCATTCTCAGTGAAGACTTCAGTCTGAAATAGTGTTTGATTTTTGCATATTTTGAAAAAGCACATAGATGTAAGCATCAGTATATAAGCTATTCTTAAATTGGGAAAACACTGAGTTCTGCAATTGCCATTACACTGGTCTACTCATTACAGTTTAACAATGGAAATAAATAATTTTGCTCCATCTGTATTACCATATAATATTGTGTTTACAGATATGGTTATATGGGAGTTTTATGATTCTGCACTGACTTGAAAATATTTCATCATTATCTGAGGTGCTGCTGGACAGCTGCAAGCAGCCACTTTGGGTTAAGGGCATTGCACAACATACAGGTGGAAGTCCCTTAACCCACAGAACTGGAAAGGCCCGGTGAGATGGATAGATACCTCAGCTTGCCCTGCCTGCAGCAACTTCTCTGGCCATTTTAGACCTGGCATTGATGGGTTTCTGAGGGAGTGACATTCATATGCCCTTGGGCAAAAACACATCATCCATTATGTGGAATGTAAACGCTGAATGCTTTAAAGGTGGAATGTAAGATCTTTTTAAAAGTAGCAATTTTAAAGTTTTCTTTTTCCCCCAACTATTAATATGAAAATTCAGACAACTTTCCTTTAATCTGTACTTCATGTATCAACATGAAAGGCATTTTTAATCTTGACTTTATTCATTCTCTAGATATAAGCATCTGATGTAAAAGTGTACTTTCTAAAGGCTTAATACAGAATATATTACTCAGTAGTGCTTTTCCCCTCACATTGACTCCCACTTAACAACAACCATAAAAAACAAGTCAGTGAAAGTACTATATCGCCTAGTTCGCAAACTCAATATTCCCTCCTCAGAAGTGCTCTTGGGATCCTGTGATGCAATGCGAATTTCTACAGAAGAAAAAATTTAATATTTCCTTTTCATCATATAGTCTCATAATAAAGTCAATCTTAGAATCTTAGTTACCTTTATTTGAAATTATTTTAGGCCTGTAACATATTTCTTCGTATTCAAAAGAAAAAGAAAAAAAAAAAAACCTGAAGGGATTCTCAGTATGATAGTTAAGCACAACCTCTCACACTTTTACAGAATGGTTTATAACCCCAGCAATATTTTTGATGTTGTGTAGTTACAACCTAAACATGCCTATGTAAATAAGATTGGGCAGGTAGTTTCTTAGAGATGATATAGAAAAAGAGGAAATGCCAAGAAACCTAAAAGAGAAGTACTTCAAGTTATACATTATATGTATTGATGGGAAGGAAGCCTAGATAATTATAAAAATAAATAAAAACATATTGAAGCTTTTCCTCAAGGGGCAAAAAATAAAAAAGCAACCATTTGGATGTTCTAACTCTGTTTTGTGACCCTAAGAGAAAAGAAGTATTTACAGGGAAGCAAAATCAAAATACTGAAGATATTTAAATTAAATATTTAATTATCTAGAATTATGTAGAATTATTTTATTTTCTACTGGTATAAATCAAAGTAAAATGTGGAAATATTTGTTAAAAAGGTTATTCCTTTTGCAGTATGCATTTAATTGATACCACTTAAGATCATGTCTTCATTTATTCAAATAAAACCAATTCTAATACTGCATTTCCTGCTTTTAAAAAACTTATTGAGCATTTACATTTTCAATGCATTGTATTTGAAGCTAAGGGATGGCCAAAGTAGCATATGACATTTTCTCAGATATCCAGAGTTTAAAATCTAGATAGAGTGGGTTTCTCTGGTGGCGCAGTGGTTGAGAGTCCGCCTGCCTATGTAGGGGACGCGGGTTCGTGCCCCGGTCTGGGAAGATCCCACGTGCCGCGGAGCGGCTGGGCCCGTGAGCCATGGCCGCTGAGCCTGCGCGTCTGGAGCCTGTGTGCTGCAACAGGAGAAGCCACAACAGTGAGAGGCCCGCGTACCGCAAAAAAAAAAAAAAAAAATGTAGATAGAGTAAGAGCACATTTTTAAAAGGATATTATGCATAAATGGAGGGAAGGATCTCTGTGAAAAATCTAGTCAGCAGTTGGATATGAGTGCCTGGTGCTTAGGTGATAGACAGCTGTAAAAGGCATTAGCAATAAAATCAAATGTGGAACCATGTGAGTGGAAAGCATCTCTTGAGTGAAAAAGAACATATACCAAAAAGCAGAAGATAGATTATTGGAACACACCAATACTTACTAGATTAAGTAGTTGATAAGAAACCTATCAAGTAGTTGATAACAGGTACTAAACCCAAGAAAAAGAGAAATTAAGAAAGAAAAAAAATAGAGAAAAGATGGTGTCTTAGTTGCCAGGAAAAAAGTAGTCAGCAATGCCAAGTTCTGATGAAAGGTCATGTAAAATGAGTAAGGTTATTCAGAGATCATTCCTGAGGCTCTCAACAATGGAATTAGCACACTATTATTTTGAGTAACTTTGGCATAAAAGGCCAAATGAGAGTGACAAGCAAGAGAGGAATGTGGAATTAAAGCAGTAACTTTTACAAATGGAATATACATATGACAATTTAAAACATTAGGAAATGGCATGATTTTAAAATATGGAAGCAAGGGGATCATTATATCTACCTAGTAAGGATCTAAGAAACATCCAAATATATCCGTACCTGGAGAAGTGTACTTTTAGCTCACTACAGATGACAGATTTATCTAGCAGATATTTTTCTTTCATCCATCAGATATTTCTTATTGTGAAGATTTTAGTTTTTGCCTTTAAAAGATTG
Source organism: Lagenorhynchus albirostris (assembly GCF_949774975.1). NCBI lineage: Eukaryota > Metazoa > Chordata > Mammalia > Artiodactyla > Delphinidae > Lagenorhynchus > Lagenorhynchus albirostris. Next base: position 31,584,919 of record NC_083115.1, on the reverse strand, counting down.
ATTGCTGCAGATAATTTGGAAGACAGAATATAAAGCCTAGGATATGCCCATGTAGAGCTGGTACCACAAAGGTGGTACCACAAAGAGCTAAAACAAGTTAAAAGAGTAAATAAAAAATACTTGGAACAAGAAGTGAGATTTCTGTCTTGAATTTGGCACTGGATGGAGGAGAATATATTTTCTCTGAGAATTTGTAACCATAAGTTAGTCCTCATGAAATTTTTGGTGCAAATTCATATGACTAGTATGGACCATTAAACCTCAATAAAGGGTTTAATGCCATATTTTTCCCAAGTTGGGAATATTCCTGTGGAGAAATGCAATTCTACTCTTTCCTCAAAGATTAAAATTGTGGAAAGAAGGCATCATGACTATGAAAAAGCAAACTCAGGAAATAATATCTGCATCAAATATTTTTTAAATATTAAAAAGTAGGAAATTATAAAACTATAAATAAAGATAGTTATATTTGGGGAAAAAACCCTGAAATATATGTTCTAGAAATGAAAATTTTTCCATTGACATTGAAAATACATTGACACTTCATACTGCTGATTAGATAGTGTGAAAAATAAAATTTATGGACTAGAATACGAATCCCAACAAATTATAGGAATACTGCATTATATTACACTTTGCTTTATTGTGCTTCAAAGATGTTGCATGTTTCACAAATTGAGAGTTGGTGGCAACCCTGCATCAGGGAACTCTGTTGTTGCCATTTTCTCTAACAACAGTTGCTCACTTCCTATCTCTATCACACTTCAGTAGTTCTTGCAATATTTCAAATGTCTTCATTATTATTAAATTAAATAGCATGGTGATCTGTGATCAGGGAACTTCTTTTGAGGTGCCACGAACTACGTCCACATTCAACAGCAAAGTTTGTCAATAAATGTGTCGTCTGATTTTTCCACCAATGAGCCATTTTCTGTATCTTTTCTTATTCTTGGGCTTCCCTATTCCATGAGACACAAAAATATTGAAATTAGGCCAATTAATAACCCTACAATGGTCTCTAACTCTATGTGTTCAAGTGAAAGGATATCTTTCACTTTAAACTAAAAGCTTGAAGCGATTAAGCCTAGTCAGGAAGGCTTGTCAAAAGCCAGGAGAGGCCAAAAGCTAGGCTTTTTGTGCCAAACAGCCAAACTGTGAATGTAAAGGGAAAGTCAAGGACATTAAAAGTACTACTCCAGTGAACACATGGATAATAAGACAGTAAAACAGCATTATTGCTGACACAGAAAACGTTTTAGTGATATGGATAGAAGATCAAGTCAATAACAACATTCCCTTAAACCAAAGCCTAACAGAGAGCAAGGCCCTAAGAGCTTGGTTCATGAGATAGAAAGAAAGAAGCCAACTTCATAACATCGAAGTGCAAGGTGAAGCAGCAAGTGGTGCAGAAGCTGCAGCAAGTTATCCAGAAGATCCAGCTAAGATGATTAATGAAAATGACTAAACAACAGATTTTCAATATAGGTAAAACATTCTATTATTGGAAGAAGATGCCATCTAGAACTTTTGTAGCTAGAGAGGAGAAGTCAATGTCTGGTTTCAAAGCTTCGATGGACAGGCTGACTCGTTAGGGGCTAATGCAGCTGGTGACTTTCAGTTGAAGCCAGTACTCATTTACCATTCTGAAAATCCTAGGGCCCTTAAGAGTTATTCTAAATCTACTCAGCCTGTGCTGCAGAAAAGGAAACACAAAACCTGGGTGACACCACATCTGTTTACAGCACGGTTTGCTGAATATTTTAAGTCCATTGTTGAGACCTACTTCTCAGAAAAAAAGATTCTGCTTCACAGTATTACTGCTCATTGACAATGTGCCTTGTCACCCAAGAGTACTGATGGCGACGCACAATGAGATGAATGTTGTTGTCATGCCTGTTAACACAACATCCATTATGCAGCCCATGAATCAAGGAGTAATTTCATTGTAGTTTTGATTTGCATTTCTCTAATGATTAATGATGTTGAGCATTCTTTCGTGTGTTTCTTGGCAATCTGTATGTCTTCTTTGGAAAAATGTCTATTTAGGTCTTCTGCCCATTTTGGCATTGGGTTGTTTGTTTTTTTGTTATTGAGGTGCATGTGCTGCTTGTAAATTTTGGAGATTAATCCTTTGTCAGTTGCTTCATTTGCAAATATTTTCTCCCATTCTGAGGGTTGTCTTTTGGTCTTGTTTATGGTTTGCTTTGCTGTGCAAAAGCTTTTAAGTTTCATTAGGTCCCATTTGTTTATTTTTGTTTTTATTTCCATTTCTCTAGGAGGTGGGTCAAAAAGGATCTTGCTGTGATTTATGTCATAGAGTGTTCTGCCTATGTTTTCCTCTAAGAGTTTTATAGTGTCTGGCCTTACATTTAGGTCTTTAATCCATTTTGAGTTTATTTTTGTGTATGGAGATATCATCTCACACTGGTCAGAATGGCTATCATCAAAAAAATCTAGAAATGGTAAATGCTGGAGAGGGTGTGGAGAAAAGGGAACCCTCTTGTACTGTCGGTGGTAATGTAAATTGGTACAGCCACTATGGAGAACAGTATGGAGGTTCCTTAAAAAACTAAAAATAGAACTACCATACGACCCAGCAATCCCACTACTGGGCATATACCCTGAGAAAACCATAATTCAAAAAGAGTCATGTACCAAAATGTTCATTGCAGCTCTATTTACAATAGCCAGGACATGGAAGCAACCTAAGTGTCCATCAACAGATGAATGGATAAAGAAGATGTGGCACATATATACAATGGAATATTACTCAACCGTAAAAAGAAACATAATTGAGTTATTTTTAGTGAGGTGGATGGACCCAAAGTCTGTCATACAGAGTGAAGTAAGTCAGAAAGAGAAAAACAAATACCGTATGCTAACACATATATATGGAATCTAAGAAATAAAAAAAAAAAGGTCATTAAGAACCTAGGGGTAAGATGGGAATAAAGACACAGACCTACTAGAGAATGGACTTGAGGATATGGGGAGGGGGAAGGGTAAGCTGTGACAAAGTGAGAGAGTAGCATGGACATATATACACTACCAAAGGTAAAATAGATAGCTAGTGGGAAGCAGCCCCCTAGCACAGGGAGATCAGCTCCGTGGTTTGTGACCACCTAGAGGGGTGGGATAGGGAGGGTGGGAGGGAGGGAGACCCAAGAGGGAAGAGATATGGGAACATATGTATATGTATAACTGACTCACCTTGTTATAAAGCAGAAACTAACACACCATTGTAAAGCAATTATACTCCAATAAAGATGTTAAAAAAAAGAGTAATTTCAAATTTCAAGTCTTATTATTTAAGGACTACATTTCATAAGGCTACAGCTGTCATAGATAGTGATTCCTCTGAGGGATCTGGGTAAAGTCAATTAAAAACCTTCTGGAAATTATTCACCATTATAGATGCTATTAAGAACATTTGTGATTCATGGGTAGAGATCAAGATATTAACATTAACAGGAGGTTGGAAGAAGTTGATTTCAACCCTCACAGATGACTTTGAGTGGTCCAAGACTTCAGAAGAGGAAGTAACTGCAGATGTGGTCGAAATAGCAAAAGAGTTAGAAGTGGAGCCTGAAGATGTGACCGAATTGCTGCAATCTTATGATAAAACTTTCAGATGAAGAGTTACTTCTTATGAATGAGCAAAGAAGAGGGTGTCTTGAGATGGAATCTACTCTTGGTGGAGATGCTGTGAAGATTGTTGAAATGACAACAAAGGATTTAGAATATTCCATAGACCTAGTTGATAAAGCAGCAGCAATGATTAAGGGCATTGACTCTTAATCAATTGACAGACTTTTGACAGAAGTTCTATTGTGGGTAAAACGCTTTCAAACAGCATTGCATGCTATGAAGAAATCGTTCGTGATAGGAAGAGTCAATCAATGGGGCAAATTCATTGTTATCTTATTTTAGGAAATTGTGGAAGCCAGCCCACCCTTCAGCAACCACCACCCTGTTCAATCAACAGCCATCAACACCGAGGCAAGGCCCTCCACCAGCAACAGGGTTATGTCTAACTGAAGCTGCACATGATTGTTAGCAATTTTTAGCAATAAAGTATTTTTAAATTAAGGTAAGTTCATTGTTTTTTACACATGCTATTGCACACGTAATAGACTACAGTATAGTGTAAATGTAACTTATATGCACTGGAAAACCAAAAACTTTGTGTGACTCACTCTACTAGGTATTTGCTTTATTGAGGTGGTCTGGAACCGAACCACAATACCTCTGAAGATATGCCTGTATCAGTACAGATTACAAGTTGGCAAATATTTTCTGTAGTCAAATGTTACATATTTCAGGATCTGTGGGCCAGATATTGTCTCTTTTCCTCCTTTTCTCCTCTACCTCTTACTTCTCTTTCCTTCCTCCCTCCTTCCCTCCTTTCCTCTTTTTTCCCTTCTTTCTCTCCCCTCCCTCCTGCCCCACTCCTTCTCCCCTCACCCTCTTCCTTTCTTCCCCCTTTGAAAAAGCTTTGTCTAGTGAGCCACACAAAAGCAGGCCGCAGTTTGCTGATTTCTTGCATACTCTGTAAAAATAAAATGCAAAAGGCATTTATTTATTCACAGTTCCACAAAAAATAATATAGGGAATAAGGCAAAGCCATTATTTGAAGAGATAGACCTGAAAATATTTTAAATTAGTAATAGGCACCAATCCTCAGACTAAGGAAGTAGAACACATCACAAAAGAATCATACAAGTAAATTTAAAGCTAAGTATATCATAATAAACCTAGAAAACTTAAAAGATAGAAATAAGATGTTAAAAACGAGTAGAAAAAAGGACACTTTACCTGCAAAGACTGGCAATTAGACTAACAATTTAAAGTAGAAACAATAAAAGCCAGGTACGGTAAAAGAGAACCTTTAATGTATGTCATGAAAACGTCTTTTATACCAGATTTCAATGAGCATTGAAAAATGCAATAAATAATGTGAGATAAAATAATTTTTAGACAAAGCAGAGAGGTTTTATGAATGAAGGAAATTCTAAAGGATATAATGCAGAAGGGAAACTTGTCCTGGATGGAAAGTTTGAGAAGTGAAATAGAATGGAGAGCAAATAACGTAGTAAATATGTAGATAAATCCAAATGAACATTGACACTTAAAAACAATAATAATGTTCAACAAGTACATATGGTAATACACAACACAAATATTACATATGATAATACACAATTATGTAAGGCTGATGATTTTTTTTTTTTTTGGCTGTGTCCCATAGCCTGTGGGATCTTAGTTCCTAGACCAGGGATCAAACGCGGACCCCTGGCAGTGAGAGCATGAAGTCCTAAACACTGGACTGCCAGGGAATTCCCTGAATATTTAAAAAATATTCCAAAATACATTTTATTGTTTGAGAGCTGATGACATGATTCTCTATATACAGAAATCAATCTGTCAAACATGCTTGAAATGAAATAGTTTAGCAGTATAGCTGTATTTAGGATTGTTATATGCAAGTCAACTGTATTTTTAAGATACTCTTTGCATAGTATAAAAAGATGTAATATAATATATAAACCAGTCTTTATGAAAAATATGACATAATAGCATGCATACTTATATCTCAAGACTTAGATAGATTTTCAAAAAATGTATATGTAATCTATGTTCTAAATATTTAAATTCTATTAAACTTGACTTTTGCAATTTAATTAATTGCTAAAGATTTATCTTTTTAAGACCTGGAGAAATATCTTTTAATGTTTTATAGGAAAAACAAAGGTTCAATAACAACAACAACAACAGCAAAACCCACTTTTAAGACCAAGAATGATGTAGTGGAAATTCTACAGATATAGAGCAGATATAAAGTTATTTTTAAAATGTATAGTAATTAAGCATATTTATAAACAAAGTAAATATACAGATCAACTAATGAATACCATTTAAACTCTAGAAATAACTCCACATATACATGAGACACTTGTTATATGGGAGAGATGGCATTGCATGTGAATGGGGAAAGGATGGACTAGGAAATGAATGTTTTTAGGAAAATTTGTCATCTATGAGGAAAGAAAGCTAAAGTTAATCAATTCTTACCTCATCACATCATGCACACGTCAGTGTATGGTGTATTAGACACTTAAATGTAGATATTGAGTGTTAAAGTTTTTGAAGAGATAATAGGAGATATTAAACAAGTTTATAAACTGGATGCAAATAAGTGATTAATATATATTACCACATCAAACATTAGAAATTCTGTTCATCAAAAGATACTATAAACTGATTAAAAGTACACAATGCTAAGTAGGAGAAAATGACACCATAAGGGTGCCAAAAGTACTGTGAGGTGATATTTGTTACATATTAAAAACTACAAGTCAATAACAGTTTCGAAGAAGAAAAAAGTAAACACATTAACAGATATTTCAGAGAATAAAAACTACTGGTGCTATCCTTTGGTGAAGAAACCTACAAAAAGTTTGTTTCAACCTCATTAATAATCATGGAAATAAAAAATAAAAACTCGAGATACAATTGTTTAGCCGCATAAATTAAGCTTCAAAGTATCAAGCACTGGAAAATATATAAGGAAATGACCATTCTTGTCACGTGCTGACTGGATTACAGATTGTCACAAACACTTTAGAAAAGAATCTGCCGTTGCCTAGTACATTTGAAATTTCTTATTTATCCTATGTGATCAGGCCACCCTGATGAAATAAACTGGTTCTATTCCAAAATTAGGTTCAAACGTCCAGACTGGTGATGTCACACACGCACCGAGAGGATATAAAAAGTGCTGTTACTCACACAATGAGGCATTTGGGGGAGAGCAAGGCAGGCTTTCCAAGCTTGTTTGAAAATGACTTAGGGGCGCAGGGAAAAAGACTCCCTTGGGATTCTGGGGTGTCAGGAGATGGAGGTCAAGGGGAGGGCTTGAACTTCCCAGGAGCACCAAAGAAGAGGCCTCTCTGGATATTTCCATTCAAAACGCAGTTACCTCCTGTGTACTTCTACCAACAGTGTGGTTACAGTCGGCCCTCCACGTCCTCACAGGTTCAACCAAGGGCAGATCAAAAAATTTCCAGAGAGTTTCATAAAGCAAAACTTGAATTTACGTGCACTGGCAAATGTTTACATAGCGTTTATATCACATTTACAATATTTTATATAGAATGTACCTGGTGTTAGGTATTAGAAGTAGCCTACAGATGATTTGAAGTATAGGGAATGACACGCATAGGTTGTATTGCAAAGACTGTGCCGTTTTGTATAGGGAACCTGAGCACGCAAGGATTTTGGTATCCACAGGGGTGCAGGAGCCAACCCTGCGGGTACTGAGGGAGACTGTATGTCTCTTTTAGCATTTACATTGTGTCTTACATTATTGAATGTGTATTATTCCGTCTCGAATAAAATCCTTGGGAAAAGGGACCACATTTTACTCATTTTTATAACCTCATTATACCTACTGTGCCTTGTAAATTTTTAATACATTCCAGCATAAATTTTTACTGATGGAACACCACAAACTCCTTATCTAATAAATAATCGTAGACACTAAAAAAATGCATTGTTCTGTTTGGCATAGGGCATTTGTTATCTTGGCCTTCGAGTTTTATGATTTGGATTTTACATAAAAGGAGAGTCATTACTTCTTTCAGTGAAGCACAGTGTTTACAAAGAAGAACGCTGCCAGTTTGCTTCTGTCCTTGATCCTCAGTGTTTTTGATGACTGCGGGCCAGCAGATGAGTCTGTAATTGACTAAACAGGAGAAGACGTGGTCTCTAGTCTTACATTATCTTGTCTGTTTTGAACCTAATAACATAAATAGTGTTCATAATATTTCCATTTGCGTTATTAAAGGATCAAAACACATCATGCATTTTCATAGTTCACTCACCTTCTGCTAATAAAAAGAGCCGTAAAGCTTGAGAGGCTGTCTACAGGGTGGTCCCGTTAATGGAGTTTATAGCAAGAAATTGGAAGCCTGGAGGTGGAAAAGGTCGGGGCTATCTTTCCTGCTCCCTCCCTTCTCCACGACCTTGGATCTGGTGGTAGCATCACACCAAGATTAAGGTTCCACCCAGTGGCCCCTTTTCTGTGTGTACAACTACATTATTTCCATATTTACCACCTTAGCACTAGAGGTGGGAACAGCTTCTTGTTTTTACCAGATTCTGCATGTCATAACCCCCCTTACATCCTTAATCCTGCTCACACCTATGAATTCAAGAATCCATATATCCTTTTTACATATGTTTGTATTATCATCTGTCTAGGATTGATGGACACGGAGGACCCCGTATCATCTGAGACTCAGCTGATTTCAAATTATATGTCTGAAGGCTGAGATATTATCCTCATGGAACCAGAATTGAAAACTTGCTATATTAAGGCTGCAAGGTATGTTTAAGTTTGTGTAAATGGAAAATAATTATTTAGAGAAACTCTACATCTGGCTGCTTATTATACTGGTGGACACTGTTTGATATTGAGGCTCCTACTGAAAAATGCTATTTTAAGAATGACATTTTGATTTTTAAATATATTCTACAGTCATTATGATAAAATAGGGGGAAAAAAAAGTGTGAACATAGAGTTCATTCTTATTGAAAGAACAGAAACCCTCAGGGTGAATATCAACCTTGGTGCTCTCATACCTCCCAGGGCTGTATTATTTTCTCTTTGCTTTAGTCCTTACGGTTTATTTATATTTTGTTGGCAAAGATATGTGTTTACAAAGGGGTTTTTTTGGCTTCATTTTATCCATCATTTAATCATTTTATTTGGGAATGTCTTTTAATGTATGTTAGTTGCCATGCTTCTAGAAATAGAAAGTATGACTATTAGATTCTTGCCTTCATGTTTCCCAGGGAAAGCACATAATAAACATTCAAAAGGTAGGTTATATGAATGCCTGTATAGGAATGTGCATGTACCTAATCTCATAACCCATAGTAATTCTTAAGCCCTCTGATGAATATCTGCCTCTTTGCCTATATGTGCTACCCCAAACACTATAAGATAAATACTACTGGTATTTCTGAACCTTTGTCCATTCTCTCTGGTAAATTCTGTAATCCCAATAAGAATTGAATAACTTGTAGAACTCTAAACAACCTTTTGTAGCTATCATATTAAGGTAAGAAAAAAGATACTTTGAGTTTCTTAAGCCAATACTTTTTATTAGGAGCTTCTCATTATGCAAGAAAAGAAGTAGGATTTCTAGACCTCACTTAGACATGCTTCAGAGAGGTAAGGGGGGCAGAATTACTTCCACAAGTGCTCACCCTGAAGCCAGTTTCTAGGCCTGGCTTCTCACAGAAACTACTAAGTCATGGACAGAAGTACAAAAACAATGAATTATGTCAAAGGGTGATCTTTCTCCCTCACCTTAAGTGAATATGAGTGCCTGATTAGCTTTTTAAGATTTCTAATGCAAATTCACAGCATGTTTTTTCTCTGTATTTTGAGTAATTGAGATATTTCCAAGTTGATTGTAAATCACATCTCTGATATCAATATTATGCTTATTACTGTGCCAACTTTATTATCCATATTGAATGTCTTATATTTTAATTTTAATAAAATAATTTTACTCAGAATATTTGGTAAAGGAAACAAATGTACCTTTGCCAGCCATGATAACTTTTAAAAAGTTAGATAAAATTAAGCTTTTGGCCTGAGGCTCAATAATGGCAAATTTCCAGATGAAAGGCAAAATATTCTTCATTCTGAGAACATGGAAATAGAGATATAAAAGAAGATTCTTTTGCAGCTGTTAACTATACCTGTCACTGCACATGACAGATGTAATGAGTGCGGCTCTCTTGGGTTCCAGGGAAAAAGAAATAGGAACCTCAGGAGATCTTATCATTTACAAGAAACTTAGAAGGCTGACAGGTATTTTTATTGGATGTGTGTAATTTTTGTATTGCTCCTCTATGATTTTCCATTCAGCATTGTTATCATTACTAATGCCACTTACTGTATTGTAAACAATGCTTCAGAGCAGTGTGTCCATTAGAAGCATAATATGAACTACACACATGAGCTAATATATGCCATTTAAAATTTTCTAGTAGCCACACTAAAAAAATTACAAAGAAACAGAGAAAATTAATTTTACTTATGTAGAATTTAATTTTACACACGATGTTAATTATTTGGCTGATATCAGTACAGACTTCTTTTGCTGTTTTTTGAGAGAGGGATTATTAAGAAAATAGAATCCTGAATATTAACAACAGGAGGAGAATGAACCTACTTTAAGAAAACAAAAAATAATCCTTATTATGTCACACTCATAGTTGTTTCATTACGTATGGAAATATTAATATATACACTAGATAAATAAATGAGCATGCACGCCCATTTAATTATCTTCAGTAATTTGATTATTATTTCCATAGAAAATGATGTCATGTATCCATTCGTCAGCTCAGTTGGCTGAAAAGAGGCTCTGTAACCCATAGCGTCCATTTTCTCAAGATGCGAGCTGTGTTCCAAGCATTTTCAAGGAGAGCGGTTTGAGGAAATCTAGGGATAATATCGATTCTATTTGTTTTACTTTCCTGCTTTCCTGGACTATAAACTATAATTTCAGTTTCCCTATAATTTAAGGGTTTAAGAATTCAGGACCTCCCAGGTTGGTTTTATGAGGAACATAAAATATTGCTGTATTTGTTTAAATATGGATTTTGGTGTGTATAAACTGAGAGATTTCCTCAATTTACTGCCCTTTGTCTAAATAACCTTGTAAAGGGAATAAATCACATCTTACTGAACACAAAATAAAATTAACCAAAATTTCATACACACCCAATTTTGTGTCCATCTCTTTTGCAAAATTAGACATTGGCAGAGAAGAGTTAAACATACTCGTACTAGACAGGTGTGATAGAAACCACTTACAAGAGTCCTGGGTGACAAGCAAGAAGTCAGTAAACCTTCACTCATCGTAATCTTAACCGTTATTGATCATAAACCTGCCTTTAAATTAAGTCATTCGAGACTGTGTCAAAACAGACCATTCAAGTAGTAAAAGGAATTTTACCAATTTGAACAGGAAGCCTAGAGATCATTTATACATTTACATATAGCATTTATACAGCCAATTTATATATTTATACATATATCATTTATACAGCCAATCATTTATACATTTAAAATTTTAAAATGTACTTCAAAGTTCCAATGTTTTGATAAACACAGTGGAAACTGATTGTTCTTGCCTTCTTTAAAAGTATTCCAAATCAAGACAAGATGTGCCTTGGAAAACTATTCATTATTTGGGCATTTATTTATTTTCCCTTTTGGGAAGCTGTAGGGTATTCAGTAAAGCACAGAAAGAAAGATGGAGATTTTTAGGGAGAAACATAAAGGTATGGTTTTGATTGAGTATATATTAAAATACTTAGAAAACATAGTACATTTGTAATTTTAGAAGTGGTTTTAAAAATTAATATATCTGAATAAATTCATCTTAGAACAATTAACATAGGAAGAATACTTTTTTAAATGTCAAATAAACTAGAGAAAGTCCAAAAATCTGATTATATATTTAAAATAAATGTTCCCAGTGAAGTAATGTTTTAGAAGTGTTGAAAAAGTGTACTTATTAAACTAGGAAGCATATAGTTAGGTAAAGTAAAAATGGAGTACATTTTTAGGCCACAAACAAACATATTCTTGAGTTTAAAATATAGTAATCTCAATAGATTCAGCTTGCTTTCAAGAACTTATAAAAAGATTAATTAGTCCTGAACTTTCCAATAAGTGTAATTTATATTGACTGAATAAAATACTATTTGGAAAAACTATCTGCTTAAATGGTATTTGTCTGTCTGAATTGATTTGATTCAAATATATTAGTGCTTACTTCTGCCTTTCAGAATTTATAGTGAGAATTAAAATACATGGTCATCATCCTAAAAATAGTTTGATTTTTATGAACTATGTTATGAAGTATTAAAGAACTTTAAAAAATACTTTATTCCTTTTATATATTTAAGGAAAAGAACTGTTACTTAGTGTTTTTAGCTCATATGTTGGGATGGCACATATCAGATACAGTACATTGCATAATTAGATTTAATTAATTTTATAAATACGTTTATATGTAATAATGACTGTATCTGAATCAAACTGTGATTATTTTTGTTGGTTAATTTATTTCTGAGAAATATTTCTTTTAAGTTTAAAAATCTCCTATTTTCTTCTATGGATTCATGTAAACACAGAAACTTAAAGTTATGAAACAGATGTTCAACATCATAAAAATATATCAAAAATTCGTAGTCTTAGGAGTTATTCTTCTGGGAAACAGCTCAAATTTCTTGGTTGGTAGGCACCATACTCTTGCGAAACATATGCACTTTGACCAAATTTGATAGAGACAGGCAGTTAACCGACTGATCAGTTACACATATTGAGTAGTTATCGCTTCAGACTAGTAGTACTTTAGGTCCTGTGAAGGCTAACAAATGAAGTTAAAGATTTTCACCCTTTCTCAAGTAATTTAAAAAGAAACAAGAGTGGTAAAACTAATACAATTGAAAATAGGAATATAATAACCAAATTTGTAAGTTTATAAGACTTATACACATCTGTAGCTATACTTCATAGAAATTTATGTATTTGTGCTTAAGATGTGGTGTATAATTGATTTCAGTAAACATGTATTATTTACTAACTATGAGACCTGGGAAGGGGGTTGAAGATGCATAAGAATTAATTCAGTGCAATTCTTACCTAAGCTAATGAAGAAGACAGGCATGTAAATATCTAATTGTAATTATTTTTCACCATCAGTTTTTTTTTTTTTTTAATCTACCATATGCAGGGCACTGTGTTAGTATACATTAGGGATTTTAAAAGGTATGAGATGGTTTTTATTTCCAGTGGGTTTGTATTCTATTTACAGAAACAGAACATACACTTGCAGTACATGAGGACGTGCTAAGGGATACATTGATTATATAAGCAGAAAGTATTTGTAAGCAATGAAGTCAACATCGAGGCTAAAGTAGGTTAATGCCCTACTTCTTTCCCAGGCACTTCATGTGGATTGAAGGCATTGCTCTCCTGGTTATAATGATGCCAGTAGATGGTAGCACTTAATAAATATAGAGAATATGCCCACCTGCAGGTGGGGCAGCAGAATGAGGAATCCAGAACCACTGGTAGACTGAATGAGAGTTAAGACAGAAACTCATTTTTTTTTTCCAAAAACTCATTTTTAAAAGGAATTTGTAAAATTAAGGAGGGGGTGGGGGGTAGTTTTATCACGATTGCATTGGAAATATGTGGGTGTCTTAGTGGTATCAGCAAGTGATTGATAAGCAAGCAGGGCCAGATCTAAACATTCGGCTGTCCTTCTGAATTATTTCAGTGAGGTCTGGCCAGTCCAGGTAGTTTGTCATCCCATGTAGGTTGTCACTCTGGTCAGCTAATCACACTAACTAGAATATCATACTCCTTCAAACTGATATTCTTTATTTATTGAAGAGAGATAATTGATACCCTATCATTGTAAAATTAGTATTTCATGTTTCAGTGATATTTGTTACTGGCATTTATTGGGTTGGCCAAAAACTGTCTTTGGTTTTTTGTTTGTTTGTTTGTTTGTTTGCGGTACACGGGCCTCTCACCATTGTGGCCTCTCCCGTTGCGGAGCACAGGCTCCGGACGCGCAGGCTCAGTGGCCATGGCTTACGGGCCCAGCCGCTCCGCGGCATGTGGGATCTTCCCGGACCGGGGCACGAACCCGTGTCCCCCGCGTCGGCAGGCAGACCCTCAACCACTGTGCCACCAGGGAAGCCCTGCCTTTGGTTTTTAAGTAAAAATAAAAGACACATTTTTTCATTTTCACCAAGAACTTTGTTGAAAAATGTATTCACCCATTCGTTCCAGTACCTTCTGCCATTTTTCAGGCAACTTCACAATTCCATCTTCCCAAACTTTTTAAATCTTTTTGAGCAAAAAACTATTCCAGGTTCCTTTTACAGTCTTCCAGGGAATTGAAATTTTTTTCCATTAAGCGAATTTTGTAAAGACCAAAATAAATGGAAATCCGAAGGTGCACTGTCTGGTGAATACGGCAGATGAATCAGAACTTCTCAGCCAGACTAACCGTTCTTGCCTGGTCATCAAAGAAATATGCAGTTTTGCGTTATCCTGATACAAGATTATGCATTTTCTGTTGACTATTTCTGGACGTTTTTCGTCGAGTGCTGCTTTCAGTTGGTCCAATTGGGAGCGGTACCTGTTGGAATTAATCATTTGGTTTTCCGGAAGGAGCTCATAATAGAGGATCCAATCCCACCATATACACAGCATCACCTTCTTTGGATGAAGACCAGCCTTTGGTGTGGTTGGTGATGGTTCATTTCGCTTGCCCCACGATCTCTTCCATTCCACATCATTGTACAGTATCCACTTTCCATCTCCCGTCACAATTTGTTTTTAAAACGGGACGTTTTCATTAAGTTTAAGTAGAGGATTGCTTGTGGAAGTACAGTCAAGAAGGTTGTTTTCGCTTAACTTGTGTGGAGCCCAAACATCAAAGCAGTTAACATAACCAAGCTGGTGCAAATGATTTTCAATGCTTGACTTGGATATTGTGAGTATGTCCGCTATCTTCCGCATGGTATAACGTTGACTGTTCTCAATTAATGTCTCAATTTCATCGCTATCAACTTCAACTGGTCTACCGGGCTGTGGAGCATCACCCAGCGAGCAAACTCCAGCATGAAACTTCACGGACCACTTTTGACACGTTCAGTCAGTCACAGCACCTTCCCCATACACTGCACAAATATTTTTTTTGCATTTCAGTTGCATTTTTACCTTTCTTGAAATAATAAAGCATAATATGCTGAAAATGTTGCTTTTTTCTTCCATCTTCAATATTAAAATGGCAACAAAAATTCACCAATTTTGATGAGTCTTTTTTTAAATGCATGCTTGGTATGACAGCTGTCATGTACAATCTAACAGAATTGTTTTGAATGAAGCTAAAGACAACTAAGTGCTACTAGAGACATCTTACGAAAAAACCGAATGAACCTCTTGGCCAACCCAATATTTTATTCTATTTTTCAAACAAAATATGAGTATGAAGCATACCGAAAAATCATTTTAAATTAATTAAATAAATCTCTCATTCCCACTTAATTATGTCACACACTGTTGGCTTCTGTATTTTAACCAACTCCAGACTGATAGATGAGTTGACAGAAAAGGGGTTGTTCATCAGCCACTAGCACCTTCTACTTCATAATCAAGAAAGAAAAGGAAAAAAAAATCAAAAGCTATAGGTCTATACTTGGAAGTAGGGGTTCTTTTTCTTTCTTTCTTTCTTTTAAATTTTTTTTTCATTTGAGAGATTTATCTACTTTGATGGAAAGGAACAATGTATGTTTTGAGGAATTTCTTGTGGAAACCTGAATTGGTCTGCAACCATATTTCAGAGTTGCAGTGGTGTTTGAATATTCTATACAGATTGCTGCTCCAGTCAGCTGCCTGTCTGCCCCAGGCCTTCCTGTAGAGTCTAAGTGTGGGAGTGCCAAGTAGACTGCTCCGGCAGAATGTGCAGTATTTATGGAGCAAATGAGGCATAAGCCTGGACTTAACTGTTGAGTGGGTGTAAGAAAAGTGATGGCGTAAGAGCGTTCCATTCAGGGCCTCTGCAGAGACTAGAGTATCCATGATAATTCCAGAAATTCTCAATCTATCTATAGAAAAATAGTTTAATAGAGGGGCTTCCCTGGTGGCACAGTGGTTAAGAATCTGCCTGCCAATGCAGGGGACATGGGTTTGAGCTCTGGTCCGGGAAGATCCCACATGCCACGGAGCAACTAAGCCCTTGCACCACAACTACTGAGCCCATGAGCCACAACTTCTGAAGCCTGCGTGCCTAGAGCCCGTGCTCCACAACAAGAGAAGCCACCGCAATGAGAAACCTGCGCACTGCAACGAAGAGTAACCTCCACTCGCCACAACTAGAGGAAGCCCGCACATAGCAATGAAGACCCAACACAGCCAAAAATAAAAATAAATAAATAAATAAAATTTAAAAAGTAATAATTTAATGTAGAGTTATTTAGAACTCAGTCCTTCATGAGGCTACAACAGACTAACACTTGCTGGCCTTCCACATGGTCTAAATATCAAAACTATATAAACACACCCACAAACGCAGGCATACATGCACACACTCAGAGAACATGGAAAATTCAGATAATCAGTTACTTGATTCTGAGAAAACATAGGTCTAGATTTTCTTACCATACTTTCTCTTTTCTTCCCTCTCCCTCTTCTGGCTCCTCCATGCTCCACAGTCTCACCCTTCACATTCATTCCTCAGGAATCATCCTGGGGCCACCTTTTCTGTCTTTCACCTAAAGTGATTACATTCAGCTCTGTGGCTCTACCTGTTGATGTTTCCCAAACATCCATCTCCTGGTAAGACCACATCTCTACTGCCTAAACAATTAAATGAATGTATGGGATTTTAATAGACCTCTTAAACTCAATAAAACAGAGCTCTTCACAGACTTTCCTCCTCCAGTCACCGAATCTAAGTACTAAAAAGGGGACCTGCCTTCTACATCTCCTTGCAGCAAAGGCCTGGAGATTCTCCTTGATCTCTTCCTTTCCTCATTCCACAGATCCAGTCAATCAGAATATCCTATTGATTCTAACATAAATTGTCGTCAACTGCCACCACCCTATTTCCAAGCTACTGTCAGCTCTCACCTCAGCTCTGCAAGAGTCTGCTTCGGACTGGTCTCCCTGCTTCTGCATTTGCCTTTCTAAATAGCAGTTAAAATGATAGCACACTAACCCTTTTCTATAGTAACTTCGTGCCTTGTTATAAATTTATTTATTTTATATATTTATTTTTGGCTGCATTGGGTCTTCGTTGCTTTGCGCGGGCTTTCTCTAGTTGCGGCGAGCGGGAGCTGCTCTCTATTGCAGTGCGCGAGCTTCTCATTGCGGTGGCTTCTCTTGTTGCGGATCACGGGCTCTAGGTGTGCGGGCTTCAGTAGTTGTGGCACGCGGGCTTAGTCGTGGTTCGCGGGATCTAGAGCACAGGCTCAGTAGTTGTGGCTCACGGGCTCTAGAGCACAGGCTCAGTAGCTGTGACGCATGGGCTTAGTTGCTCCACGGCATGTGGGATCTTCCTGGACCAGGGTCCGAACCCATGTCCCCTGCATTGGAAGGCAGATTCTTAACCACTGCACCACCAGGGGAGCCCCATGCCTTCTTGATATACTAGGAATAAAAGCCAAATTCCCCATGACTGCAATGTCCAACATAAAGCAGCCCCTTATCACCTTTCCAATATTTTTATTAGTGTTTTCTCCTTAATCATATTTTCCATGCAAATAGACATTATTTTAGTATGTTGAACTTACTCAAGCTTTTTAAGGCTCAGGGTCTTTGCACTGGTTATATCCATTGCTTGGAACACTCTTCTCCTTGATCTTAATTTGGTGAGCTCAATTCCGTCTTTCCAATCTCAGCATAATTGTTACCTTCTCAGAGAGCCCTATCTTTCCACTATACCCAAAGTAGTCTCCTGACCACAGTATGCCCTGGGCATTATGTTCTTTCTGGCATCACTACATTTATTCATTATTTTTTTATGGTACTTTTCACTACCTGAAATTGTGTTGTATCCATGTTTATTTTCCACCTTGCCTTTTCGAATAAAAAAATACCATGACATCTATCGCCCCCGGCCAGAAAAAGGGAAAATTTTAAGCAAAGTGGGTTATATTAAATGCAGAATCTAGTGACGATAATTTGACTATGGTATGTAGGATGGTGTGTGAGAATATTTAATGAGATATTAGGTACAAAGTTTTTTTTCACATGTTCTATGCTAAATGTCTAGTATTTAGTTCAGACTTACTAACTGTAGGCTGTTAGAGTTATGATGAAGATGATTATGATCATGAAGGAGGAGGAGAAGAGAAAAGAAGAGTGTGTAGAGGAAGAAACTACTTCATGGCACGATGAGACCTCAGTAGCTTGCTAACAACGAAAGAGAAAAGAAGCAACAAAGCTGAGATGCGCAAACGAGATAGAGTGTATGGTGGGGCATGAAAATATATTCTAATAAAAAAGCTAGGTTTGACTCCCACATTTATTACCTACATTTTTATGTGACCTTAGACAATTTACTTAAATTTTCTGAGCCACAACATCCTCATCTGTGGAAAGCAGGTGTGCTCTAATTATCTATTACTATCTAACAAATCACCCCCAAAGTTTAGAAACTGAAAGTCACAATTTATTATAATCTCTTACAGTTTTGGGGTTTGGACTCAGGCAGATGGTTCTCACCTGGGATCCCTCCTGAGGTGACAGTAAGATAATGGGTGGGAATGGAATCATCTAAAGGCTTTTTATTCATATCTCTGACATTTGAGCTGGGATGGCTGGACAAATTAATATCTAGCCAGGCATCTCTCTTTCAACATGGCTTTTCTAAAAGGTTAACTTGGACTTTTTCGCTGCATGTTGGTCTCAGGGATTTGGACGTCTTTCATGGAGGATGGCTTCACTCATAGCAAACTTTCCAAGAGGCCCAGGTGATGATGCTGCCTTGAAAATCTCAGCAGCAATTTGCCAGTAGTGGGCATCAAAATAGTATTTTAAAAATCTGTTAATTTTATGAGAACCTCAATGAGATTATTGCCATCAATATTATATATCTCTTATGGTAAACCAAAAAAGTTCTTTATTTCTCAATTAATTATCAATTTCACAAAGAGCAATATTATAACTTATTCTGTTTTTCAGGAAAGGCATAATTTGGGAGTTTCTGATTTCTCTTTCTGTTTTCATTTATTCAGGCAATAAATAGGTCAATCATTTGCTTTAGTCAATTTTCTCTCTCTGTTCTCTCTTCAGGGTAAGGTTAACAAATATAGAGCCAGAAGTGAAAATGGTTTTACAGTGAGAAATAGAGATGAGACATTTGAGTAAGGTGTGAGTTTAAGGGAAGTCATGAGGAATAATTACTGCTGTGCACACAAGATCTTAACTATTTCCCAGTAAGTGGAATAAGGGATGATGTGAAATTTCACACGGCATTTTTGATGTCAGTGACAACACCTCCACAGTTTCCCAAACCCTCTTTCTTAACTCTTGTCAACCCAAATTAACGTGTCCACAGAAGTTAATTGTTCGCATGGTCCAAGGACAGACTTTCATTTAACAACTTTAGTGTGCGTTTTTCTGTAAGCTTAATTATTTGAACCAGGATCTGCAAATGGAAAATTCTCAAAATATTTAGTGCTGTGTTATGTAAGGGAGGAATCATAGGCTGAATAATGTCTGCTCAAAGATCGCAGGTCCTAATGGTTGGAACCTTTAAATGTTACCTTGTGCGGAAAAAGGTCTTTGCAACGTGATTCAGTTATGGATCTTGACATGTGGGGAGTGTTTTGGATTACCCAGGTGGCCCCTAAAGCCATCACAAGTGTCCTTATAGGAGAAAAGCAAACGAGCTTTGACACACAACACAGGGCAGTGAAGGTTGCGTGAAGATGGAGGCAGAGATTAGAGTGATGCAGGAAAAGGCTGGGGATGCCGGCAGCCACTGAAGCTAGAGGGGCAAGGAGCAGTCTTCCCCCAGAGGTACATTGATCTCAGCCTTCTGCCCTCCAGAACTGTGAGGGAGTAAATTTCGGTTGTTTTATACCATCAAGTTTATGATTATTTGGTACAGCAGCCTCAGAAATCTAATATAGGAGGAAAATAAGCTAACATGTGGAAATTAAAATAGAAAATAGAGGAAATCTTTAAGATGCCTGGATTTGAAAAAGTATTATGAGATGCCCCATCCTATTGACCCTTGCTAAAATTCTAAGTCACATTTTCTTATTTCCTTTTGATCTATCTGTTCGCCCTCCTAAAATGGCCGTTTATTTATGCAACAAATATTTAACAAGAGAAGACACAGGACTAGATTCTGAGGAATACAAAGTAGCCATGGAGTTGGCATTCCCCCAGAGCACACGGACTTTTAGGTGACAATTTATGACTTAATTATTGATTAAATGGCATTGTTTTAAGTACTGTGAAGAAATACAGGACAGTATGAAAGTGAATTGTGTGATTTTAAGCAACTTACTTAAAATCACCAAGAACCTTCGTTCTGTTCTGTTCTGTTGTGTCTCACCCTGCGTGGCCAGGCTTGAAAGGCACTCAGATGAGATGATGTGTCTGACACATATGTAGTTTATTAAAAAAAATCCCTTTGCATTATTTTTCTGTCCTGTCTAGACTTCTGTTACCCTAATAAGACTGAGACTATAGCCATGGTGTTAGAATTCTTACTCTCTTCACAAGTATGCTTGTTTTTAAATCATCCTTAATTCATAATCTTACCAAATGAATGTAATCATAGTTCATAATATATTTTTCTATATCACGTCCCTAGTGTCAGTTCTTCCAGTACTGTAAATTGTGTAACATTACATTGTGGACCCTCTATAAACCGTCAGTAAAACGTGTCTGTAGGGTGTAGTTGCTTACCAGATTTTCCTGGTCATGAATAATATCCTAAAATACGGTGTCATTTTTGACTTTAATATTTAAAGCTTTCAGCAAACCCTAAGTTTGCCTCTAAAATATGCATATTTTAATGCTAATGCTGTCAGGTATTAGGAGTAAACCTCAATTGAACCATTTGTATGCCATAAAATCCAAAAAGGAAAAATATATTTCTTAACCTGAATATTTACCAATGAGGAAGCATTTTAAAAGCGGACCATTTGTCTGAGACAAATCAGCACTCTAGAGAACTCTGTAATGATTAAAATATTGGTTTGAATTAAGATCCAACTTACATTCTACTTCAAGTTAAATTAAACGTGTAAAATGAACATTTTGTCATAGTTTCACATCAATCTATGTGAGTCTAAGCCAGTCCAACTGGGTCGAAATCATCAGGTAATCTGTCTTCGAAAAAAATATAGCAAACTTTTGATTACGGTACTCTGTTTTAACTATTTTTTTCTTATTGGACCACTATGTTAGTTTATGTAGATGAAACGGATTTAGTATATCCATATTTATATTAGAAAACCACCTGCTTTTATATCTGGGACTATCATAGCATTAGCTCAGAGTACTTACAAGCTGCTTCTCCCCAGCTCATTCACACTATTTCTAGGACTGCTCTAGGTGCTAAAATAGTCAGTTGTGGCACCCAAACTAATTAAATGACTATCTGCCAATACAGAATTAGATCAAATCCATTTCCTGAAAGAACTTAGATAAGTAAAAATTGAAATTTCTTATTTAAGAGTTAGTAAACTAGACTTAGCTTAAATGCTTAGCTATGGCCATTGAGTTGAAAATGACGGTTATAGTTTGCAAAAATCTGTATGTGTAAAAAGAAGTACAGATTAAGATCATAATTGTTTTTTTGCCTTTGATTAGGGAATTGGAAGAATGAAAAGTAGAAACATCTCAAATGAAGAGAGAAAAGCCTCAATGTGACTGTTAGCTAAATGACCACAGATTTCTGTTATCATTCCTACAGGAGAACACAATTATATGCCCTGGCTGAGAAGGCCAGGGGCTGGTGCCAGCCTGCTGCTGGGCAAGGCCGTGCCCCTGCATGACCGGCTGTGCAACCTGGGGGTCCCAGGACTGGCGCTGGTACACTGGTGGGTGGGCAAGCCCCTAGCAGTAAGGGGCAGAGAGAAGATTCCGAAACGGTGCCTCCCAGCTCCAGTGTTCTCACGGTAGAACGAGCCCCTCAGAATGGCTGCTGCTAACAGTGATGTCCCCAGGGAGTGTCTCCGTTGCCTCCCACCTGTCCAGGAGGCTCTCCAGGATCGCGGGTGGGTCTGACCCAGGCTTCTTTCCAGTGATTACCTCTGAGCTGGGACCCAGGCCGTGTGAGATTTTGCTTGCACCCTTTCATTGCGGAGTCTGTTTCTTTCAGCCCTCCAGCTCTCTCGTACCCAAGCCCCACTGCTCTTCAAAGCCAGACTTTCTGTGGGTTTGTCTTCTGGGTTCAGGACCCCTGGTCTGGGAGCTTAATGTGGGGTCGGACCCCTTGCTTCCTGGGGAGAACCTCAGCAGCTGTGATTATTCTCCTGTTTGTGGGCCAGACTTACCTGGGGCGAGCCTCGCCCGCACTGCATCTCCACTCCTCCCACCCATCTCACGCTGGCTCCTTTTTTTATACCTTTAGTTGTGGAAAATCTTTTCTGCCAGTCTTCAGCTCATTCTCATAAAGAGGTGCTCTTCAAGTAGCTGTAAGTTTGGTCTGCCCGCGGGGAAAGGTGAGCTCGGGGTTCTCCTGCTCTACCGTCTTTGCCACATCCCCTTTTCTTTTTTTAAAATGAAATGTACAGTTTCATGACCATGCTAGACTTAAATCTATGGTTTTTAGACGGAAAATGGGAGGAATTTCAGGAGAATATATTTTAGTAAATTCTTTCTTTGAAAATGGGGACAGTTGCATTTCAGTTTGAAAGATTGTTTCCTTTACTAACGTAAACAAATATTTTTCTATTGATTTTTGAGTAGTTTATAATCTAGTAGAGGGGAGGCTGATTATAGAAGATAAATTATAGCATATGATATTGTGTGTTTCATGCAAAATAGTGATAATTCAGACATCAAATGACATAACCATGAGCTGTTGTAGTTAAGAAAGGATCTAACAAGGATGGGCATAGAGGATTATTAGGATGTTATACGATTTAAAAAGGGGATTAATACATTTTACCTTTACATTTAAAACTATACATTCTAGTTCTGTGGACAGTAGATCTGTAGGGAAAAATAAGAGATCATGGTCATTGTATTAGTCAGATAAATTAGCTTACATGATTATGGAGGCTGGCAATTTCAAAATGTGTAAGGTGGGCTGACAGATTGGAGAGCCAGGAGAGCCGATGATATAGTTCAAGTCCAAAGGCCATCTGCTTGGGGGAATCCCCTCTTTCTTGGGAGAGGTCAGGCTTTCATTCTATTCAGGCCTTCAACTGATTGAATGAGGCCCACCCATATCTTGGAGGGCAACCTGCTTTACTCAAAATCCACTGATTTAAATGTTAATCTTATCCAAAAAACCTTGAGAGAAACATCCAGAATAATGTTTGAGTACACGTCTTGGCACCAAGGCCCAGCCAAATTGATGCATAAAATTACCGTCATAGCCATCATTGCAGTGATATAGTATAATACCTTTACAATGGGATATGCATATACTTAGGATGTAAAAGACAATGGGAATTTTTATGGGAATAACTTTCCAGATCCTGAACTTCCTCATTTACTCTTTCTTCAAAGTGATCTGAGAATAAATCTGTGGTCTACCCCTTCTTCTTTTTACCTTTCTTTTATTTAATAATAGTCTCTAGTCCACTTGGAAGACCAAGTTTAGCAAAAATATAGAGAATAGATATATCCAATATTTAATATGCTAGAAATTACATCATTTATAACTACTACTAATATTAAATTTCTCCCCAATGTAAGCATTGATGTCAAAGTTTTTTAGATGTCAAATTTCAGGGTTTATGTGAGTCAAAAATATAGATATATATTTTGATATATAGATATATAGCTATTGATAGCTTTGATAATGTGAGTTTTTACTATGATATTGCCATTAGTGCTTTAAAAATATCTATCACACTTTTTACTGCTGATAACAACCATATATGTATGCTCAGTATTCTAGAGATAATATAATGTATAAAAACTGAACTATTATTAAAATTTGCAAAAATGAAGAAAATAATGCCTCTGGTTTTTAACCAAGAGTGATTTGTTTCCCAGCAAGGGACATTTGGTAACGTCTAGAGAATTTTTGGTTTTCACATTCGGGGAGAGTGTGCTACTGGCATCTAGTGTGCAGGAGTCATGGACGCTGTCAAACATGCTACGATATGTAGGAAAACCTTAAACACAAAGAACTACATGTCACAGAATATCAAGAGTGTCCCTATTGAAAATAACTGAGAAAATCTGAAATATGGAACATTTTCATAAAAGCTTTACAGAAGAAATATATGCATTACATAATATCAGTCATCAGGAAGATGCAAATGAAAATCATGAGATACCATTCCTCATCTGTTAGAATGGATAGAACAAAAGACAGAAAATACCCAATGTACTGGGTATAGATGAGGTTGTAGAGCAACTGGAAATCTCATACATCACTGATTAAAAAATAAAATGGTACGACTACTTTGAAGAACTCTTTTTGTGATTTCTTAGAAACCTAAATAAAATCTATCCCATGACTCAGTAACACAACTATGTGTTTAAAATGAAAATTTCCCAACAACAAGAAATGTAAACAATGTTCACAGTAGTTTTATTGAAAATAGTCAGGAACTGAAAACAGCCCAGTGTCCACTAACTGGAGAACAGATGAGCACACTGTGTTGTATCCACACAAATGACACTCAAAGGGAGAGTGTACTCTACTCATATACTCTTTCCTGGTATTCACATCTATTGTACAGACATAATTCATTTGCCCGTGCAATGACATTGACAAATATAAAAAAAAAAATACTATGTTGAGAAAAAAGACACCAAAATACCTTTCGTATAACTCCACTTATATGAATTTTTTGAGAAGGTAAATCTAATCAATGCTTATAGAAATCATAAAGTGGTTGCCATTGAAATGGAGAGGGAGATGGAAAAGAAGCTCAAGGGAATTTTTTAGGATGATAGAAGTATCTTTTAGCTTGTTTTGGGTGGTTCTTACATGAGTGTCTATGATTGTGAATATTTTAAACTTAAAAATGAAAATAGTATAATAATCACTAAAAGCTTAAGGTCCATACATTTAATTTTATGTAAATTTTATTTTCATTGAAATATATAACACATCACTCACACTCTCCTGCTATGCAGAAATTTCCCTACACCTTTAAGTAGTCCTGGAACCTTCTGAAGATGAGTCAGAGATCCATAGTAAGAAGTTCTTTGTAATTAATACATGAATTAACAATTTAAAGCAAGGCTTGGTGTTAAAACAACAAAGGAAAAGATATACATAAATACTATAATAAAGTACTTTCTTTTTCTAATAAAGAGTGTGGAGGAATGTTAGGAAATGAGCATTGCCAAAATTCCTAGGTTTCATTTGATGAAACAAATATTAAAACTAGGAAAAACAGCACTTCTGGAAACTAGGAAGTTACATTTTATCCATATGCACAAACTCTCAAGAAAATCCTCAGAAAAAGAATGCAGGTGGAACTAAGCTGCGAGAAAGAAGTATCTTCAGAAATAGATATATTTTCCAATGTAAAGCGAGAAGACTTCAGTGTTTTAGATAAGAGTTGATATTAAGGGCAGGAAAGAAGGATTAGATGTCACAACTTACTTCACATTAGGTAGTTACAGAAGTTAATTGCAGAAACCGAGGGAACACTCAGTATTAGTCCAGCCAATACAGCAGAAATCAGCAGGGTTTTGGATGAAATTCACTGTAAGTTGTTAAAAAAGGAGACCTTGAGTGACTCTTCCAACACCATTGAAAGACAGGATCAAGAACAGGGGAGAAGTGACCATGAAGCAGTGTTTAACATGCATTGGAAATATTTGAAATGAGATCATTAAAAAAACAGTCTAGGGGGGCTTCCCTGGTGGCGCAGTGGTTGAGAGTCCGCCTGCCGATGCAGGGGACACGGGTTCGTGCCCCGGTCCAGGAGGATCCCACATGCCACGGAGCGGCTGGGCCCGTGAGCCATGGCTGCTGAGCCTGCGCGTCCGGAGCCTGTGCTCCGCAACGGGAGAGGCCACAACAGTGAGAGGCCAGCGTACAGCAAAAAACAAAAAAACAGTCTAGGGGACATGTGATAACTATACCAAACGAACAATCAAAAAAAAAAAATCAGAAATGTAATCAAACACAATAGGAAGCAACACCCCAAAGGACATTGAGGGTAGCTATGGTTTGTATCTTGCCTGAAAGCCTGTTAAAAAGTTGGCCTCTGGAAAAAAATCACTCAAAGAAAGAGAAGAAATGAGAAACAGATAAGAAACCAAAATGAGTAACAAACTTTTTAGTAGAATACTATTCTGGATTTCTGGTTCTTGTTGATGACTTAAAAAAAACACCTATTAGTCCTTCTTATGTTCCAAATATCTATTAGAATGATTAAGAAATTAAAAAAGGAAAAAAAATCCAGTGCCAGAAACTATGGAAGCATTATATTTACATGACAGACTCTAGTACACACACACACACACACACACACACACACACACACACACACACACACACACACACACACGTAAAGCTGTAATGAGACTAACTAGATAAATACGTTTATATTTATCTCATTAGAAGGTAAAGCAATTCTGGAAAGTAATTTGAAGAGATTCTTTGTGAACCCATGAATCCAATTCAGTGCAGAGTAGCAGAGTAGCATATCCTTTCATTATTTCTTATAAAGGAGTCATAGAGTACCTGCCGTGAACTGGTCACTTATAGGCTCATGCAAATAAAAATACATCCATCCATACTTGTTTCCAGTCTTTTACAAACTGAATAACTAAATATTTTAAAGCACTAACTCATATCAGTCCTATCATAGGCTTCCTTTCCTTCAACCACTTAATCATCTCCTACATGACCTATTTCAGGTGATTCAGTATTCTGCAAAAGACATCAGAGAAATATTGACCTTGGACATCACCACACACACACAAAAACCTTATCAGATATTCTTTTTTTAAAATTTACTTTATTGAAGTATAGTTGATTTACAATTCTGTGTTAATTTCTGCTATACAGCAAAGCGATTCAGTTATACATGTATATATACATTCTTTTCCATATTCTTTTCCAGTATGGTTTCTCATAGGATATTGAATATAGTTCCCTCTGCTATTCAGTAGGACCCTGTTGTTTATCCATTCTGTATATAATCCTTTGCATCTACTAATCCCAAACTCCTGATCCATCCCTCCCCTACCCCCCAGCCCCCTTGGCAACCACAAGTCTGTTCTTTATGTTCCTTATCAGGTATTCTTGACTACTTTTCAAGCAATTAAAGCACAAGGAATTTATCTTTGAGTGTGTACTAACCAATTAGGACAACTTCACCCAGTCTCAAAGTACAAGATTATACCCATCATCTTCTGTCTCAAACAGAGGGTCTCCAGAAGACTTCTAGGAATAGTCTACAGACGCAAACTATGGAATATGCATGAGGTAACCTGTATTCGCTAAACGCCATTGGGACAAGAGATTCTTAGATGCCTAGAACCATGTTTGTAATACCCTCTTTACATACATTTCCACTTTATCCCATCAGCTGTATTTTTCCTCTGCCAACCTTTAAGGCTATGTCTAAGATGCCCCCTTACTACTACTACCAACTTGCCTAGATCTACGTTTTACCAGGGACAATCTATAAATGCTTTCCCTAACTAATTTTAGTATATTCAATTTATGTAATTTTGCATATGCTAATGCCTACAAAATACAAATGAACTAACAAATTTAGGTTGTATCTGTTCTAACTGTTCAGCATAGGAAAACAATGAAAATAATATAAAGGCTATAGCAGACCACCTTAGCTATACTGATACTCTTTTGAACATAAAGGAAATTATCCTTGGGATGAGATAGGTAAATAAATGTTCTAGGAGTGTAGCAGTGATTGTTTTTTTTTTCAAGAAAACTGCCAGAGACAGTATACTTAGAACTCCACTAAAATTGGTTACATCTCTTGCACATTTCCTAATTTCTTTTTTTATGTGGGAATCATTCCTTTTTTTTTTTTCTTTTTCTTAATACCAATCTAGGAACAAGGCTTATTTTTCTGTGGGATAAAGAGTTAGATAATTACAAGTATATGACTCTCCAACTTTCTCAGAGGACAGTCTTCTTGAAGAGATGGGAGGGACAAAATTCTTTTCTGGTAAAATAACTAATACTTTTTAGAACAGACCCCTAAGGATGGTTATCCTACCCATTGGAGTAAACAATACAAGGTGGTAATCAAAAAATGTGTTCCTCACTTTACCTGATAAATAAAATTGCGTATTTCCTGGTGGCATAGCCTACCAATGTAATTCCTTAGCTTAAGTAATTGCAGATGAAAGAATAGCCTCTGATTTTCTTTTGGCCAAGCAGCAGGAAGTCTGCACTATTGTTAGACTTCATGTACCTAAATAAATACCACAATTAATATGGAAAGTGTATATCAGTCCTAATGAAGAGGCAGTCCTGCTAAACTTCATCTAATTTAAAGAAAGGAATGTATGTAATTAAAAGAAAATATAGACTTAGGGAGTCATTGACACTTGTTTTCTTGATCAAGCCTGAAAAATCTTATAATAATTTGTTATACTTGCATGTTTCATGTCCCTTTGATATGTTATCCAGAGCCTTGATGCTTTTGTGCAGCCACTGTCCCTACATGATTCAGTAAGTCATTCAAAGAAAAGACCAGTATGCAATCATGCTGATCAGCACTCAAATTGATAATCAGACTTTTACAAACCTTTATCTTCTGGTAGCATCAGCAACACTGGCGAGGTTCTAGACACTTCCTGGTAATAGCTCCTGCATTTCTGGCTTAGAAGGACAAAAGCGGTGGACTGAGGATGTAAAACTTCTGACCGAGGAGGGAAGGACTCATCTTTCTTAGAAGCTAATAACATCTAACCACTAGAGCTGTGTGAAAGTACTTCTAAATGATCCATGACAATTCGGCATCAGTAGGCAGGCTTCTGAGAGCCAGCCAATAACAACCTTACGCTTTCAGGATAAGAACCTTTCAGGCTTCTGAAAGTCAGCCAATCCATAAAGCATCGCTGCAGTTTACATACTTTTGAAATCTTTGAAGTTCATACTTCTAAACACCTGTATACCATCATTTGTCCACTTTGTTCAAACACTGCCTGTGTGTCTTACAGCTCTCCCTTCATTATTGATTAACACTGTAAATTCAGCTTTCTTTTTTCTCTTCCTTCCCTTCCTTCCTCCCTCCCTCCCATCCTTCCTTCCTTTTTCTCCTTCATGATGAAGTTTGACCTCTTTATTTATCATCCATATTTAACTGTGCAACTTAGTTCCTATCAATTTGTAGCCCCAAAATACAAAGGTGAAAATATGTTACCTATTCCTTTATTTTATATACCCTATATTTTTACATAAGTGATAAAAAAATTTAGTAGTTACACAGTATAATGCATGTACGATATTTTGTTTTACTTTCATAAATCAAAGAAATGTACATCTTGATTCTGTTTTAAAAAAGAGCTATAAGTCAGCAGTCTTGTGAATGTCAAAGAGAGTCAGCAGTGCAGACAATACAAAAGTAAGGCTGTGTTTCATTTTGTCAACATTGGCTACTAGAAATTTAGATAAAATATTGAGAAAGAAAGGAAAAATTCATCATGGCATTGACCTATTTTAACATCTGATTGATATCTCATTAATAGCTATTTCTTCCATTTCCAGATTTTCTCAGAGAATGTATCTTTTTTCCTTAAATGATAGTATTCACCACAAAAATGAAGAGCTATGTATGAAATGTTTGAAAGCAGAGAAATGCTTTAGGGGGTTGGGAGAAGCAAGAATATCTGGCAAGGACTTTGTTCATGTAATGTGTTTGCAAGTCGAAGTATATCAAAGGAAATAGAATCTCATGATCTTACTCTAGAGAGATACCAGCTACTAGGGAAGAAAACACTTACGGGCTTTAGCAAAACTCACAGTATAGGTCAGTTAAATGCAAATTGTAAAACACAAAGGTTGATTTTAATCCACTTTGCTTGCTTGGAAGAAAGCTTTAAGCCTTTCAAAATTCAGAGAGGCTCATAAATTGAGAGCTAGCTAAAATCCTGTTAAACCAAAGAGGGATTATGTAGATTAATAAAATGTTTTTTTTGTTTGTTTGTTTTAGTATAATATTCTCTGAATCAGTCTTGATTATTGTTGTCTTCCCATCGAGTCCTTTTTTGAAACTAGTATTCATACAGTCCTTATAAATGAGGGAGATTGCTAATTAATACTTTTTAGTGACAGATTTTACCAGGAATGAGGTCATTAAAAATATTTTGCTTATAGCAGTATGTGATAGAAGAACATATTAAGATTAAAAATGAAGTGTGCAAAAAGAGCTGCATAGGCTAGATCCACCAGAGCGTTGCATTTGCATGCAGGATGGGAAATTTTGCCAGGTTTATTTAAATTTCTTGATTTTGTTGCTGTAGTTCCCCGCCCTTCCCCCTATCCCCCCCCCAAATTGGTCAAAAGATGGATAGATAGACAGATAGATGTATGTATATAGATATCTATCTCTGTCCATCTATATACTTGATATCTTATTTGTCTGAGTAAACTTCAAAACTTCTATTAATGATACATTGACAGTTCTTAAAGAGACTTTTAGTTCTTCAAAAACTTATATGACTTGACCTTTAGAACAGGATAAGGGCTAATAAATGCAGGGTATGTGTATACAGTTAACCCTTGAACAATGTGAGGGTTAGGGGCACTGACCTCTGTGCAGTTGAAAATCCACTTGTAACTGACCCAGGGTTCCATATCCCCGGATTCAACTAACCGTTGATCATATATTTCTGTAGTATTTACTATTGAAAAATATCTGCACTTAAGTGGACTCGGGCAATTCAAACCCGGGTTGTTCAAGAGTCACCTGTGTATAGTTTTTTCACCTAATATTTCTTTAAATCTAAGATAGCTACTTTAAATGGAAAATTAGTGTTTTGATTCTTATTATGATACATAATTAGAAGGTGTTGTCTATTTATTGAATTACTACTTATGAGTCCCTGAGATGTTTCAGGGGTGGTGCTATGCACTGTGAATGAAGAAGGACTCTGCCCTTGGGCCAGCCACTGAAGGAAGTTGGTCATTGATTTCTTTATGTATGTCCAGACCCTTATCTATGTAATGAATAAAGATACAGAAATCTAGCAGGCAGAAGTAAGTATCCATACAGACATAGACACAGTGTAGAAAATAATTAGAAAAGCGTAGATGTATAGATAAAGGCATAAAATGTAGATACAATTAAATATTTTAAATTAAGTCAGTATTTAAAAGTGAGTAAGGCTCTTCTCTTAATTCCATTCCTGGGTTGTATTATTCCTAAAAAGGAACATGATTAAAGGCTTGTTTTAAAATATCTCCAAAAAAGACAGGGTTATTTAAAAAAATTGGCTGGGTAGTCCAAATGGGGAAAGATGGTAGAAAGAAATACCTTAGAGGACAGTTTTGGTGTAAAACATTTGGCCTTAAATAAATGCATGGACCTGCTACTGAAAATGTATTACATATGTCAAAGGAACAGTAATTAAACTGCTCCCTCTAAGCTTTTTTGATAGGCCATTTTCAGAATGAATGGCTGAGGCTGAGAAAGGGCACTTGGCATTTAAGATCCCTACCTTTAGGATATTATTCTCCCTGATTTTTCCATTCAACATGATTTCCTATTTCACTTTCATGACAACTTAGAAGAAAGTTTTCTGCTATTTAGCAAAAGATGACCTTAGAGCCACATAGAAATTGTAAATTGTTCTTATAGTATATGTAATTAATTTGGTCATTAAAGAGAAGTGATTAATCATGAGGATACATATATATACTGAAGAAGGATGACAGATTTAACAGGTGGTCATGATAAAAATTGCAAATTTTACAGTTTGGCATTGACTAATGGAAATTAATATATACCACAGTGATTGTCACAAAATAGTTGAAAATTATCATCTATTTAAAGTTGTTTTTTGTGTATGTATGATATATATAAATATAGTTTGTGATCACGGCCTGCAATTTCTTTTTGAGAACAAGTTATTTATGAACTAAATCCTTACTAATATTTAAAAGAAACTGATAAAAGTTGAACTGTTCTTTATTAAAATTAATTATTAATCACTTTCAAAACTCTTGCTTCTAAAAATTAAATTTAATTGATATTTTCCACATACTCTCATGAGTTTCTCTTCATTGTGTCTCAACACATATCATACAAGTGTATAGCACACATACTAACTTGCTGCACTGAAAGTAACATTTTTGTGTAACATCTGTGCCGGTGCCTCTTTCTTATTCCCAAATCTACTGGCAATAACTGGAAAAGGAAAGGAAGCAGACTAATTCAGAGTTAAGTACTAAACCTCATCATTTCAACCTGTATCTACTCCTGCCACATTTGATTTTTTAAAATCCTGTCACTGTCTTTTCATTCCTATCTTAACATGCTTTGTATTTTATTTCAATTTTTGGAACTATTGTCAGTCTACTTGTATCTTTTTGTATCTTTTTTCTTCCTATGTGTTTACAAGTTGTAAACCAAACTTAAAAAATTAGTCATAAGAATATAGTTCACACTGGCCAGAGTCTTAACAATTAATCACACAAGCATTCCTTCTATTTTTTTAACATTCTCTGCTTCTTATATTCATTTATTCACTTTTAAATTTTACAAATATTTATTAAGAACTTATTGTGTGCTAATCACCTTTCTTCTCATTAGGAAAACAAAGATAGTTAATAGCCTCTGTCCTCGAAGCACTAAAAATATGAGAAATAGAGAAACAAGATAACAATTACAAGGTGAGAAATCAATGATGGCAATAATGAAGCAATGGAAAAGGACTCCTAAATAAGTTAGTAATAAGGAAAGGGTGTGTATGTCTGGAAAAGACTTAGAGAAGCTTACATTCAGTCTGAAGCTTAATAGATGCTTGGTGAGTATAAATATATAAGGGAAAGAGTAAGAACCATCATTTCCCAAAAGCGAAGGAATGAGTAAAAGAAAGGAGGCCCCAAATGTATATACCATTCCATGAATATTTTAGGGGAGGATGGATTAATAATGAGAAATAAACCTCTTGGTAATTGACAAATATCTATATGTGTGCTGCTTCCTGAAATTCCAATAAAACCATTAGTTGTGTAATTAGTGGATGTGAAACCAAACAAATATAATAGACTTAATTTTGACGGTTCTCAGTTTGTTCTAAATGTCTTCATCCAAGGAATTCTTCTGCCATATCATGTCATAAAATATATAATATTCTAAAAGATAGACTAGATGAAGTGATAGGTGATACTAACTGTACTTAAAGGTATAGAATGATCACAAATGACCTCAAAATCATCACCCTGATTTGTCATATGGAAAAGCTTGATTTAACAAACATTAATAAAGTCATTATTCAAAAGACCTACCTACCTATTATGGATAAACACATGGAGGGGCCATTTGGTTGTTGCAGAGTATCTACATGGCTATTTATACGTGACTATTATATCTTAAGAACCAAGTTATTAAGAAGTTATGAATTAGTAGAGCCAAGACTTGAGACAGCCTCGTTCCAAAACCCATGTGATCTTTTGTTACTCAAATTGCATTACGTTAAGCCTAGGAGAGTAGTTTTTTCAATATGTTCATAAGTGAGTTGGGGTTGGTCGGAAGAGGAAGTTCCTACAATGAAATAATATGCAGCGTCTCAATATATAAAACAGACAAAATTGATACTCCTACACTTGAAACAAGATTGTAAACTGCTTTTCATGAATCATGATATAACCTTTATTGTCCATGATGAAGAATCTGAAATTCACAAACAGGTATTGTCATCATCATTTAAAAATTTTTTAAAGATATTATCATGGAAAATGTGACATTTAAGTTACCATTTTTTAATAATTTGCTCCTTGATATAACAGATAAATAAAATGAAACAACATACACACAACAATAATTTTAAAAATACTTTGTTAAATAACGGTGACTCAAATCTTATGTTTCAGTAATTATCAGCTACAACTGATTTAATGAAAAAATGTTATCAATTATTAATACTTCATATTATAAACTCTCAAATCATTTCTAGTATGCATGCTGTTTCTTTGCTTACATAGGGCAGTAATTCTGTTTCTTTCCTTTATTTGTCAAAAGCTCACAACACATCGTAATTTGGCTCATTATTTTTTAGGGAATGTTTCCTAAATGTTTATAGTGTTTAATTGTCAACTGATCCTTGAATGCAAGGACAAAATTCCATTATTTAATCTTAGAGTTAAACACTTAAACATGAGAATATGTAGCTAAAATTCCCCCAATAAGCTGAAATAATTCAACAGTGGTTACTGATTTTAATATAATTATTTTAACATGTAGTCGTATTTTTTTAATATGCAATACTAGACAGTTATCCTGATAACTTTATGTAGCAGGTAGTTGTTGAAAGAGATTTCAAAAAGGAGAGAACTGAAGTTATAATTATTGACTTAATAATGATTTATAATGTAATCAAAGATACTGCAAATGGAGTTTATTTGGAAATCACTGTATATATTAATCTACATTGTAGATTTTTCTTTAATAGGACACTTAAAGTGTTGTTCCCTTTCTTAGTAAACAAGAGAGATGCTAACAGAAAAATAGTCTTGCCTTAATCTGTTGTGAATGGTGTCAATTAAGGTTCATACCATAAGCGTGATTTTTCTATTTT
Source organism: Lagenorhynchus albirostris (assembly GCF_949774975.1). NCBI lineage: Eukaryota > Metazoa > Chordata > Mammalia > Artiodactyla > Delphinidae > Lagenorhynchus > Lagenorhynchus albirostris. The sequence continues at coordinate 31,550,412 of NC_083115.1, read as the reverse complement.
ATGTAATTTTAAAGAAATAAGTCATTGAATAGTTAAACATGATTTTAATTATATAAAATCACATATTTAAGAAAAGACATTTAAGTGGCAGTTTTAAAACTGATGAACCCATACAGAGAATATATTCTTCATTTATTGAGCCTTAGTAAAAGTAATACTTGTCCCAGCATCTTATTCACATGCTTTAATTAGAATATCACTTTGTGATTTATATCACAGAGTAAATATTTGGTTATAATAAAAAGGCCAACTCAACTTTAGGCAGGGAAGGAGAATTTATTAACCAGACACTGATATCTCATGATACCCAAGGACAGAAATATATCTATACCTTAAAAACTGCTGGAACTACAAACAAGAATGTCAGGACGACTTGGCCTCTCAATCTCTTTTTCTTTCTTTTTATTCTCTTTTTCTTTTGTTTTCGTTCTCTTCTTTTTCTGTTTTAGTTTTTGCTTTCTTTCATCTGTTAGTAAGGATGGTTTTATCCACATAAGAATCACACCCATGGATATATTTCAAATAAAATAATAATCTATCCCTTAATAGTATCTAAAAATCCCAAGCATTTTTTGAACTTAATATAAATGTGGAATGTCAAATCAATAGGGACATGTACATTAATTAATACATATCTGCGGATCGAACATTTGTTCAAAAGTACAGGTGGATTCATAGCTACCATATTACATTCAAATACAACTAATTCCATTTGTGATTTATTTCAATGGACAATATGAAGCACAAAAACATTTTAACATTTTCCAAAGTGTTACCCAATAAGTAATTTATTGGATAATGGTACTTTCTCTAAACATGCCAACTCCATGAATACAAACTAGGGTCTGTTTCTATTTTTTTCTTGTGTTAATATGACATTCTTTTACTAGGAGTTAGGAAATTCTTCAGAATCAGATAAAGTATTAAAATAACTATTTTTAAATATGTTATAGCTGTTCACATAAAACAGTTGTTCGAATAGCTCAGCAATGTATTATTAAATTTCAAATGATCAAAATACCTTTATAAATTTTACTTCAAAAGATAAAATTATAAATTCATGAATTTCAATAAGAGAGGACTGTCATAATCAAATATGGTGCTTTTAAAATTCTCATCATTCAGAAAGAGGCACGGACCACAGTGTTCACTGCAGCTCTATTCACAGTAGCCGGGACATGGAAGCAACCTAGGTGTCCATTGACAGATGAATGGATAAAGAAGATGTGGCACATATATACAATGGAATATTATTCTGCCATAAAAAGAAACAAAATTGAGTTATTTGTAGTGAGGTGGATGGACCTAGAGTCTGTCATACAGAGTGAAGTAAGTCAGAAAGAGAAAAACAAATACCGTATGCTAACACATATATGTGGAATCTAAGGAAAAAAAAAAAGGTCATGAAGAAGGGGTAAGGGGCAAGACGGGAATAAAGACACAGACCTACTAGAGAATGGACTTGAGGATACGGGGAGGGGGAGGGGTAAGCTGGGACGAAGTGAGAGAGTGGCATGGACATATATACACTACCAAATGTAAAATAGATAGCTAGTGGGAAGCAGCCGCATAGCACAGGGAGATCAGCTCGGTGCTTTGTGACCACCTAGAGGGGTGGGATAGGGAGGGTGGGAGGGAGAGAGATACAAGAGGGAGGAGATATGGGAACATATGTATATGTATAGCTGATTCACTTTGTTATATAGCAGAAACTAACACACCATTGTAAAACAATTATATTCCAATAAAGGTGTTAAAAAAATTACCAATTCATCTGTTAGAAGATATGTAATATATTGCACTATTAGTTTATTTTGGCTTTACCTATTCATCTTATTTTCAGGAAGGATGTTTGCCTTTAGGCAATACCAGTTTCCTTTTTCATGATGTTCATTAAGGTATTCAAAGTTCCCAATGTTTGCTAGACAGGGATTTCTTCAAGGCACAGCATCCATTTAACCCTAATTCCTAACACAGTGTTGGGAACACAGAAGATGTAAAATGACCCTATGGTTCTCAAAGGATAGCATGTTTTATCTCTCTCAGTTAAAGACTTTAAGCTCTTAGGAAGTGGCGAGTAATGTGAATAGTGGATTAGAATCATTCAGTCATACTCCCCTCCTTTTTAGCCAAATGACACTCAGATGTTCTACCTTCAGTTTGCATCAGAGCTTCAATGGGTTGAAAATCATGGCACATACCGAATATGGTCAATGTACATTTGTTTTTGCTTCCAAATAGAGGATATTTAGAAAAAATGTATTCTGTTTATTTTAAAATTTATTTTTAATTTCATTTTTCAACTTTACCTTCTAGTCAGAGAATGATGCCAAAGTATCTTTTTTTTTAAATTAGGCTTAATTTATTGCTTATTTTGTAACATTAGTAATGTTATTTGTTATTAAATAATATTCTATTACTGCCTCACGAAAGCTATGTATCTCTGCAGTTAATATTGGCTATTTAATGGGACACTACTATATTCTGATTCTTATTTAGTTCTATTATAAAATGACTATATTTTGTTTCTTTTTTCTTATTTGATCTACAAGTATCAAGAATACCAGTTTAACGTTTCCATCTAAATTCATGTTCTTGCCAACTTATCCTTATATCTCTAACAGTTCTATTTTGATGCTAAATTACTTAGTGGATAAAAGTTCAAAACCACTGAAGTTTCATATGGCTTCATTTTGTCTTGCAGTTTTACCAACGTTCTTTTGTTTGGTGTTTGCCTTTTGTACTATTTCCTAAATCTTAACAACTCATTAGAATCAACTAGGAATTGGAAATAAGAAAAACTTGGAATCCTAGGTTGTGTCACAGACTAAGGCCAGTTAAATTAGTGTTTCTGGGAAAGGGGTCAGGGATTACTTTGTTTTCAGAGGTCCACAGATAAATCTAATTTTTAGTATTGTGAGGTTTGCTGTCCTGATAAATGCTTGCTCTTCCTCTTCTTGTAGCACATTTTGCTTAATTGTGTCTCATGAGGGGAACATAAGTGTTCTCAGAACTTAGTTTATGATATTTTCTATTTTCTTGAGGAGGCAAGTTTATTAGTTAAGTTTGGACCTACTGATTACATCTGAGTTTTTAAAAAAAAAACAACTTTGTTTTGGATTTCTTTTTTTTTCTCTTTTATTTTTATCCTTTCATTCTTTCATGAGTGAAAAGCAATTCTAGAAGTGAGTAGGCACAATAATCATTTGGTGATCCTGTTAAGTTCCTTTTTTTGGACCGCAGTGTCTGTGAGTCTGCTTCAGTAGGTCTAAGATGGAGCCCAGACCTGTAACTTATCAAACAATTGTGGTGATCCTGATAAAATGCTGATTAAAATGACCAACATCAGTGAAAGGGATACGATATCTCCTCTCACCCCGTTTAATCAGGACTCCAAACTTCCGGCAGTTAGTTCTGAAAGAGGAATCTCAAAGGGAAGGAACTGCTGCCCAGAAAGCTGCTGTCTCCACCTTTGGCCAGTCTCAGTTCTCGCTCAGTCACTTCCACTCCATGAAGATTGTAGTTACACTCTGGATGCAGCTGTTTTCTCTTAGAGAAGATTAGAACACTTGGAGCAATCAACATCATTTATTAAACATTAAAGAAAGAACACTAATGATATGCATACAGGCTGTATAAAACCGTGAGAGCAATGCTAATATGCTTCTTATCCCGTACTTTGCCATTTGCTCTCTTTGACACAGCACACAGTGGCTCTGAGTGTTCTGTCTTGTATGTATTTAGGCCATATCCATTCCCAGACTCTTCTAAGTACCTTTGTTTTTACAGGTAAGATTGTTAGCACGGTGACCTGCATGGTGTATGAGTGTAAGAAAATGTGTCATGTGGGGAGTGGACTGCCCCAGAGTAAATCCTCCGTCAACAACGCTTCCTTCCCAAATCTTATTATTTTCAAAATAGAATTCACTGTTTATATTATATATGGTTCCAGAATTACGTTTTCAACATTTTCTACTCAAAACAGTATTACATTTGTGTTTTATAGAACTAAAATGCTTCTATTTTAGCTGAAATTCACATGTGGTCTTCAGTTACTGTGTTACAAAATAGGAAATAAATTTCCTTCACCTTTTCTCTAGTCTATTAAACATTATCAGTGGATACAGAGAGACTGATACCTTAGTTCTACCATTAAGAAAATGATTAGGTAGGTGCTGGGTATATAGTTGTGAAAATAATGCAATTTTGCCTTTGATGTATTTAAAATCCAGATAAACCAGTTACTATGAAACGACAAATTATGTTCATATGTAAGCCTATAGTACAGGGTTTTAGAAGAGAAATAAATTTTATATTTGGTTACGGACAGCATAGAGAAAACCTGGCCGAGGAAGAGTTATTTAAAAATTTATGAGTGTTACACCTGAAACTAATATAATATGGTAAATCAACTCTACTTACTTAATTGCCAACAATGTATCAGAATGATGGTCAGTAGGAATTAGCCTGTGAACCCATGCTGGGTGGCAGAGGGGCTGAGGGAGAAGGGAAAGAACCCTTCTCCGGAGGAGCAGCCTGTAATGACCTACTGATTAGACAGTTGATTATCAGGATGTGCTACATGGGGGAGGAAGGTTTCTGTGTGATGCGTTGCTGCAGGGTTGCTTTTCTGACAGGCAAGGCTGCTCACTGAGGTTCACGTCACTTTAGGACAGCAAAGGTGATGAGTCCTCTTGCCTCACAGAGTCCAGTCAGTCTGCGCTTACATCCACACGCTCGTAAACAGTGATGATCAGAGGTGCTATGATCCCTCTCTCCCCTCAGGCACAGGAGTGCACGATTTATCCCAGACATCTCGAGTGTACGTGGAGGCGGCCCCGCCTCATCTACTCCTTGGACCCAGTCGTTCCACCCAGCTGCAGCCCAGTCTCTCTAGGAACCTAGTCAGGGAAATTCCAGGCCTGCACCCAGGAGCTTCTGCTGCCTGCTCTTAACCTCCTCGGCTTTGGTGGCAATCTGGGACCGAGTATAGTTCAGGCATTCCCCACCCTCTCCCTACTGGCTTCCTTAGCATCCTCTGAGGTGAAATAGCCTTCCCTTCCGGGAAGTGGCCACGGAAGCATTTGCTCGCTGCTAAATAGCCCAACTCATGGGGAGGCTTAGAGAGGGCTTCATGCCAACATCATTATGCCCAGATCCCGCATCAGCACAGAGTTTAAATAAAAGCAGTGCGTCTGCTCCTTAAACGTGGTGTCAAGACAAGCCCCCTGCACCTCCCAGTCGCTGTGCCACAGTCAGCGCTTCTCCGTCGTCGGTGCTCTTGATGCTTCAATAACGAGCCACCTCTGGAATGTAGGGGCCACCAAGGCTGGAGGAAGCACTTTGTCCCTAAAAAAAAAAAAAAAAAAAAAAAAAACCTGATTTTTTTATATTATTAATAAAAATACACACATTTCTGATTTTGGGGCGTTAATTTATATATTTATAATTCTGAGATACTTGTGTTGGTACTACTTAATCAAAATGTGATTTTTTAATCTAATTAAAAGTTCTTGTAAAATAATAATGACAGAATGACTTTGGAGATTAGAAGAAGTATTTACACTGCTGTTAATTTTCAAAAGAGAATTTAGTAAATAGTGTCCTTGATGAAAGTGCATGCCAGAGGGATATTGACTTTTTTCTGTTAATTATGTCTACTATAAGCACAGAGTATTCAAGACTCTTTCTCTTCATTCTTTGAAATATGTGTGTGTGTATATATATGTGTGTGTGTCTCTCTCTATATATGTATATACTGTGAGATATATACTATATCTCAAAAAATTGGAGAAACTATCACTTGTCATAACTAGTATTGAAATTAATCTCTGTTGTGATTCTTAATTTGTAGGATTTGTAGGGGTCAGTGCTGGTATTATAACTTAAGAGGGTTCCCTTTTACCTTTCTTTCAAGAAATAGGTTGGAAAAATTGCAATCTTCTCAATTGTTATGAAAACTATTTAAAAAGCTGATTAAAATAAAATCCCCCCAAAATTCAAAAACCCAATAAATGAATCCCTTCATTCTTCGTGACAAATTATACTTTTCTATAATGACATACTATATTTTGCCTGAAAACAGAATTTGTAATTATGAATATTAGATAAAGAGAGCCTTAGTATATTCTACAGGGTGGTCATCATCCTTGTTCTATAAAACATGTTTATTAGTGAGTTGACCTAATGATAAAATGTGCAACAGTATTGTGGTGGGGAGCGAATAAAATATGTTGCATCAAATGATTCAAGAAAGATGGGATAAATCTAACAATATCAAATTTAATGGAAATGAGGTCAAATTATCCATCTTATTTCCAAGAAAACCAAACGATATTAGAAAAGTCAGAAGAGAGAATACATAACTTAGCATGAAAATCAGGAAGAAACTATTATAAAATAAGTAAATATTATGTTCGAAATTAGTAAGAAAAATGGCAATAATATCAGAAAGATCATTTAATTTAAACAGTACTAATAGGAGTAGATTCAAGTCAAGAATGAGATGATGGTCCTCAGGATGATAATGGAATATGATTTGTAACTCCATCGCTAGTCCACATGTTAGGATGGCCTGCCGATTTCTTCTGGTCCCCTAGGGCAGTATCTAATTGAGGTTGTTAAGAGATAACATTCCACCTGCAGCAAGTTTAACATGAGGACACCAGGCTTATCACATTACTTGTTTTATTTTTCCTGTGCCCTGTGTACAGCCTATTAAAAAGCAAGCACCTTACAGTAGTTCATGACATCTAACACACATTTCCCTGCAATATGGCCTTGGTGTGTCCCATCTTTTCATCTTTAATCAGGGATTTTAAAGCAAGATTAATGAGACATTATCTTATCTCCCACTTATAAAATTTTTAAAAAGTGACACCATCCGGGTTAAACATTTCTCCCAATGTCTGATGCTTCCAGTCTGTCCAGTGATCATCATCCTGATAGTGACAGCTAGAATGAAAAAAAGAAGGGGTGATTACAGTTGTCACACCATCCTATGTCTACTCCTTCCTTTCGGTGTTTGCCATTTTCTATTTCACAGAGATCTGAATGCTTTGACTGTCCACTGCTTCCTGCTAAAATTTGACCATTATTACATGCATGATGTAATGCCACATTTTGAGATCTTGACTTTCAGAATTAGCATATGAAGCTAGAATTTAAATAATATAATTCATCACAATGTGCTCCATATATAAAATTTGTAATTCTAGCAATATGGCTGGTTCCATCTGTAATATGGTAATTCCATGCACTTGTCTGTTGTTGTTGTTTTCTCCTGTCCCCTGTCCTGCTGAGATTCAAATGACTAGAACCAGCGCTCAGAGGCTTCACTCACTTGGTGCTCTTGTGAACAGTGACATTAATCCCTTGTGCATCATCCACATGCTGACTTTCCCACACAGGTGTTGGCCCTTCAGTTCCCACACCTGCAGAGGTACTCCAAGCCTGGGTGTGATCAGCTGCAGTTTACCCTCATGCTGTGCCATGCATAGCAGCCCCTGAGTCAGGCACTACAGCTTGGCCTTCACCACCTATATAATCTGAAGGAGCCGCCACAAATTCTGCGTCATCAGTTGCTTCATGAAATACCAAAAGAGTAGTGAAGACGCTGGGATCACACTACCTGGCCTATTAACAAAGTGCACAAACAGTCCCATCCTAAAAATTCTTCAGTTTGTTTGTCAGCATCTCGAGTGAGGCATTTAGCTACCTCCACCCCAGGTTATTTGTCCTCAGAGGTCAGGGTCATACAGGGTGGCCATAGGTGCAAACTCTTCATAGCAAAACAGTGAATCTTCTCTTCTAGGCCTGATGCAAGTCTGCCTCTCTATTGCCCAGCCCTGAGTTTCTCCTCTCCTTTCCCCTGAATGGAAGCTAGATAGATAGGTTTCTTTTCCTGCATTTCCTCAAAATGCCCCATGCTAGCTCTCCCGATGGCTGGCTCCCTTACTTCTTTCAGCATTTTGCAACAATCCTGGCTTCCTGGTGAGATCTGCCATGAGCATCACATACGCAATGGTAGTCCTCTCCCCACCTTATCCCCTGTCTCAGTAACACTTTTCTACATCACACTTATAACCTATTATATAACCTACTTGTTTATTGTGCTTGTTACTTGTATCTCCACACTGGGATATAAACTCTAAAAGGATAGATAATATTGTTTTGTTGTGTTTTGTTTAGCGCCAATTCCCCACTATTTAGTAAAGAGCTCAATAATTACTGAATAAATGAATTCAAAGTAACAGCCCCACATGTAGACCACAAGATTTTTCTTATCCGTCAGCAAACTGATTTTGTAAACATTCTAGGGCAGAATAGATATGGGTTACATAATGTCATTGTTCATTATGGCACTTAAATTGTTTCTAAGTTGTTAGTAATTATTTTATTATTGTTTTATCATTGAATATAGGATACGTATCCCAGTATCACTCATGAGCATATCTGGAGTTCAACGGTCAAAGTGATCAATGGGAAGAAATGGCCAGAAAAGTTGCTACTTTTTATACCAGGCAATGGCTGCGTTCAAGGTAACTTGCTACTAGGTTATGGCCTACTACAATTTACTTTTAGGGAAACTATAGATTATCCACATGTTCTATACATTGACTGTAATATGATACATAGCAAATACAGATTAATATAATATGAACGTGAAGTTGATAATGCTAAATACTATTTACTATTAGTAAATTTACTAAAACATTTTTTAAAAGTAACAGTAGTAGCGGTTGGATACATTTTATCCCTGGAATAGTCGATAATTTAAAGCTGGTAAAATAAACAGCAACCATAAATTAAACAATTTTTGCAATCTCAAAAGATATCAAAAACCAAATAAAATAATCACCTTACTTACACACAAGCACCTTAAATCCAATCAGAAACTAAACTAAGGTTAAAATGTTATTTTATGTCCAGTGGAATTAATTTATTATATTGCAAGGTGGAAAGACTATTCTACAAATGTTATTTCTTCCAATGTTAAATATAAGTAATTGGTAACTGCAATGAAAAATAATTGTATTGTAATATTTTTACTTATTTATTTATTTATTTATTTTGCGGTACGCGGGCCTCTCACTGCTGTGGCCTCTCCTGTTGCGGAGCACAGGCTCCGGACGCGCAGGCTCAGCGGCCATGGCTCACGGGCCCAGCCGCTCCGCGGCATGTGGGATCCTCCCGGACCGGGGCACGAACCCGCCTCCCCTGCATTGACAGGCGGACCCTCAACCACTGCGCCACCAGGGAAGCCCTGTAATATTTTTAAAATGGCAAATTATTTTAATCATCCATCAATATATCAATAACAATATCAGTATATCAATAAGAAAAAATGTACACATTTTTACAAAATAAAGAGTAAGAAAGTACAATTTTATGTGTGTTATTAAGGTGTATTAAAAGCTAAATGAGGCTTCCCTGGTGGCGCAGTGGTTGAGAGTCCGCCTGCTGATGCAGGGGACATGGGTTCGTGCCCTGGTCCGGGAAGATCCCACATACCGCGGAGCGGCTAGGCCCGTGAGCCATGCGCGTCCGGAGCCTGTGCTCCGCAACAGGAAAGGCCACAACAGTGAGAGGCCCGCGTACCGCAAAAAAACACAAAAAAACCTAAATGACTGAAAACAAATCATACAGACAGATTTTTCAGTAAAATAAGCATAGCTTTTACACAGAACCTTGTATATATTACTTGACAGTGTAATAATTGTCATATAAAAGTCAGGGGTACAAAGCAGGCCAATTTGTATAATTTGTCAGGTAGGTAGTTAGCTAATTGAAAAACTATCAATTTGTATAATTTGTCAGGTAGGTAGTTAGCTAATTGAAAAACTATCAATTTAGTTTTTAGTTTTTTTTATCAATTTAGTTTTTAGACATACACTTAAACAGATACAAGATGAAAACTTAAATGAAAAACAACACACAAATAAACAAAAATAGTTTTAGAAATTGAAATGTCAACATTTGAGTGCGAATGATGCTAACAGAATGGATGGGTCACCCTATATTGGTATTTCTCTTGAGGCATTTAATGATTTGCTAGAAGAATGAGATCAAGAATCCAAGCAAAAATTGGCTGATTCACTGTGTCAAAGAACTGAAAGGTTAGGATTCATGGTTACAAAGTCAATGAGGGATTGAGAGACTAAAAACCTATAGGAGACACTACTTGAGTTCAAAACATAGTGTGAAGCTACAGTAATCAAGACAGTGTGGTATGGCAACAACAAGGGAAAAAAAAGATAAATAGATCAGTGGAACACAAGAGAGAAGTCAGAATAACCCTCAGTATAGACAACTGATCTCTGACAAAGGAGCAAAGGCAATACAGTAGAGCAGAGATAGACTTTTAACAAATGGAACAACTGTGCATCCACATACAAAAGAATGAATCAAGACACAGACCTTACACCCTTCACAGAAATGAACTCAAAATGGATCATAGACCTAAATATAAAACATGAAACTAAAGACTTCTGGATGATAACATAAGAGAAGGCCTTGGGTATGGTGATGCATTTTTAGATACAATACCAAAGACGTGATTCTAGAAATAAATAATTGATAAGCTGGATTTCCTTAAAATTTTTAAAAGTCTGCTTTGCAAAAGGCAATGTCAAGAGAATCAGAAGGCAATTCACAGACTGGGAGAAAATATCTGCAAAAGACACATCTAATAAAAGAAAGTTATCCAGGGCTTCCCTGGTGGCTCAGTGGTTGAGAGTCCACCTGCCGCTGCAGGGGACATGGGTTCGTGCCCCGGTCCGGGAAGATCCCACATGCCACGGAGCGGCTGGGCCTGTGAGCCTTGGCCGCTGAGCCTGAGCGTCCGGAGCCTGTGTTCTGCAACGGGAGAGGCCACAACAGTGAGAGTCCCGCGTACTGCAAAAATACAACAACATCAACAACAACAACAAAAAGACTGTTATCCAGAATATACAAAGAACTCTTAAAACTCAATAATAAGGAAACAAAAAAAACTGTTAAAAAAATTGACCAAAGACCTTTACAGGCACCTCCTCAAAGAAGACATACAGATGGCAAAATAGCATACAAAAGGGTGCTCCTCATCTTATGTCATCAGGGGATTACATATTAAAACAACAATAAAATACCACCGCACATGTATTAGAATGGCCAGCTTGCACAACGGACAACAGCAATGCTGGTGAAGATGTGGAGCAACAGGAATTCTCATTTATTGCTGGTGGAAATGCAAAGTGACATAGCCATTTTGGAAGACCCGCAGTGTCTCACAAAACCAAACATACTTTTTGTATGTTTGATCCAGTAATTGTGCTCATTGGTAGTTACTGAAGGAGTTTAAGTCTTATGTCCACACAGAACCCACACATAGATGTTTATAGCAGCCTTCTTCATAATTGCCAAAAATTGGAAGCAACCAAGATGTCCTTTGGTAGGTAAATGAATAAATAAATTGTGGTACATTCAGAGAATGTAATATTATTTAACACTAAAAACATGAGCTCTAAAGCCATGAAAAACATGGGGGAACCTAAATTGCATATTACTAAGTGAAATAAGTCAATCTGAGAAGGCTACAAATTGTATGATTCCAACTGTATGACCTTCTGGAAAAGGTGAAATTACGGAGACAATAAAAAGATGAGTGGTTTCCTGGGGTGGGAGGAGAGAGGAAGATGAATAGGCAGAGCACAGAGGTTTCTTTAGGGCAGTGAAATTACTCTGTATGATATCATAATAATGGAAATATGTCATTATACATTTGTATAAAACCATAGACTACACAATGGCAAGAATGACCCTAAGATAAGCTGTCGACTTTGGGTAATTATGATGTGTCGATGTAGGTTCATCCTTGGTAAAAAAAACAAAGAGAACATTCTGATGAGTGATTTTGATAGTGGGAGCATATGTGGGGCAGAGGGTATGTGGGTAATCTTTGTACCTTCCTCAATTTTGTTGTAAACCTAAAATCGCTATTAAAATGAAGCCTTTATAAGAAAGTCCTACAGGAAAATGTACTCCAGAATGGCAAACCCAGTTTTTTGTGCCACTTTTACTCTAGAGGCATTTACCAATTTCTAAGCTGTGCTTCACAAGAGGCCAGCCAACTAGACAGCGGTCTTAAGTGAGGAGATTGGGAAATTAAGCAGTATCAAAGGAGTAAGGAGAAACGTAGAGTTCAGGAACTGCCAAAAAGGAGGTTTTCTCAAAAAAGTTTTTGTTTGAGATCCCAGAATAGCTCCACACTCTCAGCAAAGGCAAATAAAAATAATACAGAACTTAGAATGATTGAATCAAGCATTAAATTAACTCCATGAAAGACTGGATGAAGTGACATTTTTCTTCTCAAATTGGCTGACTGGAGATATATATCTAGATCAAGATAATTTTATCCAAAGTGTCTTAACTATTTTCATACTTAATGCCCAGCCTTAAAACAAAATTACTAGACATGTTTGGAGATAAGATCAAATAATAGAAAACCAGTGGAAAAGATATGAAAAAAACAGACAGACACAAGGATGCATATATTGTAGTTACCAGACGCAGTGTTAAAATCCCTAATATGTTTAAACTTGTAGATGAGAGATGGAGGAATTCCATGCAGAAGTGAAATCTCCATGTGTAATATAACCAAATAAATTTTTATAAATCAGAAACTGCTTGATATGTCAGATGACTCTGATGAAAGCATGTTAAAGGCAAACATTTTAATGTTAAGAATCCATAATTTGTTGGTGAGCAGGTAAGATGCAAGCAAAAAGAGAAAAAAATTATAGTGAAATAAAATGTAAAAATTAATCCAAAAGAAGTTAAGTAAGGAAGAAAAATAAAATACAAAAGTAAAGAATGGATAGGGGTGCCAGATACAGTCCCATAATATACTGTTAGATTTAAGTCTATAAATAACAGTGATCATAAAAGTAAGTCGGCTGAATTGTCTAGTTATGACATAGAAAGTATCACTCGAGCTGCTTTTTGCATGAGAAACATCTAAAGAATAAGGACCCAGAATGAATGGAAAAATATATATTAGGTAATGTTCAATTTTTAGAAAATCCTTGTATAGTGTTAGGCACATCAGACAATACAAATTGGACAGCAAAAATCATAACATAGGATAAAGTTTTCACTATAAAATTTAAGATATTTTACTTATCAAGATGATATGTAATTCTAAACTCGTACAAAACACAAAATCAGGAATATGCGTAGACTGATACAAGTAGGGAAACTGGCTTCAGGCCTGGACTTTTGAGGACTTTCTCTGGCCTTTCTCGAGTGATGCCCTTTTCTCAAATGGGTGAAGAGTCCACTGGGCATAGAGGAAAGTTTTCCTTTATTGAACCTCATTAAATTGAATAATACTATTGGTATTAAAAACACATGAAACAACATGTATTTTTTAAAATATTACGTAATTAGGATAAAGCTATAAAGCAAAGCAATGAATCACAAAATTCAGAATCACTCTGGGGTGAGACAGGGAATTATGATCAAGGCACACAGCGGACCGCAGACTCCATTTAGTGTTTTCTTTCTTAGGTTTGTCAGTGTGTGCACAGGTATTCATTTTATGGTTCTTCTTTAAAGGGTGTGTGTAGTTCATACCATCTTTTGTATGCATGATCATTTCACAAAAGGACAATATTAAAAGAAGAAAAAGAAATTTGAAAATAAGTATGTAGATTACACAGAATAACAAAAACTATGAAAATAATTGAGTTCAGAAGAAATATTCTGAAGTAAAATACACTGCAATTCTGAGTAAGTAAAATGTAAGGTGATTTTCAAATAAACAACAAAATAAGGAACGTTGGATTGCTCTTTATGTTGTTAAGGCTTCTTACATTTAGGAGCATAATCAGGAGGCTTCTATGCAGACTTCCTTAGGTTATAAAAAATTACTTAGGTGTTTAATTTCTTTGATTTGCCCAAGTGTATTGCTTATAAGATTGTTTGCCAAACTTTAATGATAGCAGTACCAGTAGTGTTTGTACCAGCTGTACTGGACTAATTATTTGGTTTCCTCAAATGTCTACTTTTGAAATAATTATGGCTTTTGAACACATAATAGACAATATGCTTGGAGTATACAAGAATTTTGCCTAAATCGCTTCTTTAAAAACCAGGCAAATCATTTCCATATTCTATTTTACAAGGTCATTGGCACCCAGACCCCAACAATCTTGCCCTTGTCATTATATAAGCAAATTTTATCTTTAGGTATAAATACCCTTAAGTTTACTTAAGGTATGATTTACATAAGTCCAGAATATGTTTTGTCCTGTAAGTATTTAAAATATTATATAGTATCTCCCTTGATTTTTTTGGAAAAAAAAAAACACATAACATTTCTAAGAGTAAATTTGAGATGCCAACCCAGAATTGCACTATGTGATGGATTAGTGTACCATATCACTATCAATTATCATAGTTATTATTTTAGTGTGAACTAAATTTGACAAGCTAAGTAGAATGGAATGTTGGTAGCATAGGTAGCTTGTATCTATAGTTGTCCAAACACATGTACAAACACACACACACACACACACACACACACACACACTCTGCAGTGATCATAACACTAGGCAATTGGACAGTTGTGAAAGCATAATGGTTTCATATCATTTAAAGTCCTAATGTTTCATAACCTTAAGAATATTGAATATGAGAAAAACAATATCATATAAACCAGTTAACAATGTTTTATTTTTCTCCCTTTCTGGACAATTTAAAAAGATTTATGTATAACTTCAGTGCAGAATGTATTTTAAAATATATTGCATCACATGACTAGTCATACACAATATTTTGAAATTTTGCCACTCAAAAGCTATTAAAATTTTTCAAGCTTGATAGCAAATGAAATCATACAAATCATTTCAACCATGAACAGAAGAAGAAACCACATTCAGTGCCTGAGGCATCATTCAATTATTTCTTTCCCTTTATAATTTTCAATATGACTGACAATTACATTTACGTTTTTCTCAAAAAAAAATCTAGCCTTCTTATTTTCTCTTTTTAATTGAAAACTATAGAGAAAATGTCAAGAATTTTGTTCTGCATTTTAACTTTCTGTGTTTACTGATTAAATGAGTTTATTAACAGGATAATTTATTTTAAAATATATTAATATATAAAAATATATTTTCATTTCTATTACCCTTTACCTTTATATTTTAGGTTCTTCTGTTAGTATTTTTCTCCATACAAAATATAATGTATTTTTTAAAAGTAATGGTTTCTTTTAAACTTCAATTGCTACTTTATTTTCTTTCTAGAAATAGAACATTTTCTAGTTCTATAAATTTCTATCAAATTAATAGCTTTTTTCCATAATCTTTATAACACATTGTCCAGTTATTGATCATTCTGCTTATTTAATTACGATTTACAAAAAAACTCTTTCCAAACTTCACTCTATTTGTGTATCACTTTTTTTCCAGGCTCTTGTGGAAGTTTTTACCTTCTACAGAGCATTCTGCAAGTAGTACTCAATACATATGGAAATGTTTTGTGCTTACTTTCAAGTTTATAAGCTCAATTATGGTACATTTATAAATTACCAGTTGGTGGAAAAATGTCTGTGTAAATTGTTAAGGAAGTAGTGTTTTAAGTTGATTCAAATACTGAAGGAACTCTTATATCAAGTTGGACAGAGCTCTCTCTCTCTCTCTCTCTCCTGAAAAAATCCACTGAAAATATTCTAAAATATACAATATCTACGAAAAAGTCTTCTCTAAAGGTGTTTCCTTTTTAGTCTGACTGCGTATATTCTCAACCCTTGGCAGTCTTTAATGTTTGAAGTTGAGCAGCCTTTGAGCTTAAGTAGGTATTTAGATTTATAAGTTTTTATTTACGTGGTAACATATGAACAGGTTTTTCCTGAATTAAATACGGTCACATGCATAAAAATGTTATCTGGTATTTAATCAATTTACCTTTGCTTTAATATTTGTCACACCCTTATGCAATAATGCATCATTTTAAAAATAGTTCACCATAGTCCTTTAATTCACTTAAACGAAAATGTATCTTCTCAGCATTTCATTTACCATCCCATGAGTCATATGTTTTGTTATAACACTACTAGTCTAACATTACCACTGAGCCTTTTTAGCCAAGGGTGGTCTACTACTTCCATTAAAAGGCTGATTTTCTGCCTTAGCCCATGGTTCTAGAAAACAGAGCCTGAGAGATATGTATTAAGGTTTTATTGGGCAGTGTAATCTCAGGACAGTAACAGTGAGGGGAAAAGGAAACTGAAGTAGGAAAGAGAGAAAACATATACAAAGTGAGGTGGTGTCTTACTGAGCTGGCCACAGATTTTAAGAAAGTGCCTGTTTCCTTGGTCCTGCGGGATGACTTTCAGAAAGACCTTGAGGAACCAGCAGCCTCAGCATAGTCCTTTGAGGGAGGGTGGGAGAGAACTTGGTCCAAGTTGTGTTTCCGTCTCTGTCTCTTAATTATCAAGGCTCGTTCCGGGAGATATTAACTGCCTCGTTTTGTGTTATTCTGTCTCTTGGCTGCTGTCAGGGAAGCCAGGTTCCATAGCTGGTGGTGTGGTACTTCCTCTGAATTCAAAAGTGATGGAGTAAGTCATAGCTTCCATGAGTTAAGAAATGTTGAAAAATATGTAAACATACTCTAATTTCTTATTTGGACACTGGGTTTACAGGTGATCTCAACTAATACTTTGAAAAACTATTTTACTGTGTCAGAAGTTTTCTGTTTCTTCAAACCCTACAGTTTCTGGTTACGGATTACAGGTTTTTTTTAAAAAAAAAATTCTCCAATAAAAAAGAAATGTGATCAACATAGTCTTATATTCGTAGGTACTATTATAATGTATGTTCATTTTATTGGGTTTATACTCACAAAAATATAACTATAGAAAAATAATATAAGTGAGATTACAGCTGATGAATATTTGGCTACTGGACTCTCATATCCTGCATGAGGTTTCTGGGTGTTGCTATACAGGATGGGCAATGAACAAGGACAAGAAGCCTTGGACCCTGCGTGGAACTGAAGGAAGGAGCCCTGTTGTAAGGATGTGGACTACCTTCAAAATGTATGTGCCTGCCCAGTTGTGATATGTTTTTCTAATCAAAATACAGGAAGTGTATAGACTATTGGCATCTCTGAATGTGAATTCAAGCAGAATTATAAGTGGGGCCTGGAGCAATTGTAATGGTTCTTGATCGTGTTGATCAAATATTAACCATTTTCCCTTTATTTTATGCCATGTAGAAAGCAATCTTGTGAAAATATTTTGAATCGTTCCGTGTGTTTGGTGATCTATATTATCTCCTCTAATATACTCAAAGGAAATGCCAATAAAACACAATTCATCCACATGCTGTAAAGCAAAGGTAAAACAAATAAACCAAAGCAATTCACAAAACTTCCATCATTTACATTTACATTTTTTATATTTAAATAACAGACGTTAGATGCTAGGCGGTTTGTTATAAAAGGTTGTAGGTGAAATCCTCTAATCCAATCACAAAGAAAGTCTTCCCACCTACTTCAGATCCCTGGAATTCATTGAACTTAGGGGAGACAAAATGCACATTGCTTTTTGAGATAATATTTCAGTGTAATCAAGTCTTAAGTTTATTGTCAATGGTCAGTCCCATAAGTTAATGCAAATAAGATATCAATTATCAAAAACTTGCCCATTTTTATAGGAAGAGCAGCGATGACACATATGGTAATTTTAATAGGAAAGCATTCAGGGAGTTGAGGATGTATCGAGCTGGTTGAAAATGCAAAAAATTGGGCTTCCGTGGTGGCGCAGTAGTTGAGAGTACGCCTGCCGATGCAGGGGACACGGGTTCGTGCCCCGGTCTGGGAAGATCCCACATGCCGCGGAGCGGCTGGGCCCGTGAGCCATGGCCGCTGAGCCTGCGCGTCCGGAGCCTGTGCTTCGCTGCGGGAGAGGCCACAACAATCAGAGACCCGCGTACCGCAATTAAAAAAAAAAAAGAAAATGCAAAAAATTTGCCTAGTTGAGGACCAATTTATTTTTTATTAACCAGAAAGAATATTTCACTTAAGTTTTTTTTCACCATATAGAAGCACAAAATTTAGCCATTTAAAAAGTTTAAACAATTAGAAAAATTACTCAAGGCATGTTTTCTTTTTTCTGTACGCGGGCCTCTCACAGTTGTGGCCTCTCCCGTTGCGGAGCACAGGCTCCGGACGCACAGGCTCAGCGGCCATGGCTCACGGGCCCAGCCGCTCCGCGGCATGTGGGATCCTCCCGGACCGGGGCACGAACCCGCGTCCCCTGCATCGGCAGGCGGACTCCCAACCACTGCGCCACCAGGGAAGCCCTCAAGGCGTGTTTTCTTGAGTGGATGTACAGAGAGAGATAAATAGATATAAAGAAACAAAACTGCCAGTCTATTATTTACCTCTATTTTCTAAGCATTGATTCCGCAGAGAAGAGATTTTATTCAATGTTTTATGAGTACCCTGTTATCATGATGTTTAAGTACTTGGAATCATTTTGTCAATGTCTTTTACTACAGACACATCCTTGAAGGAGTCTCACTCTTTTAAGAGTGGCTACCTTACTCTCTTCTCTCTACCATGTCCAGCCAGTATTATTAAATGGATTTGTATGCGTCCTGCTCTTTATCTCTTCTTATCTATTCATGTATATTCTCATGTATACATATATGTGGCTTCAATTATCACCTCATTTTTATACAAATATAATGATATCACATACATTCAATTTTTCTCATTTAGTAATACAATCAGAATATTCTTCAAATGTTCATATCTCATTCTTTATATGCATATATAATTATGAAAGTATGTGAAATATATAGATTTGCATGTTCAAATATGTCTTTCTTTTTTACATACTTATTTTACTACTTTTTGCTTCTACTTCTTTTTACTATTTTTTCTCAGTATGCTGCACTTCTCCTGTCCTGAACTTACCTTGCTCACTCTAGCAGCAGTGTCCTTTGACCTTTTCAAAAACCATTTCAAATATCATCTCTGATTTATAAATATGTCTCAGTATGCTCGTATAGCAAAACCGATAGCTTATAAGTTATGCATGTTTCTATCGAATGCTATTAAACCACGTATTACATTTGATATAGAATTACTTGATTGTGTGCTTTTCTTGTAAACTAGAAGTTTTCTTTATGATAAAAATTCTATTCTTATTTTATCTCTACTGTCTTGCATACTTAATTTTTTAGTTCATGGTAGATAGTATCACTTACATGTTGGGTATTTAAATTTAATGACATTTAGATTTGGCACCATGGCATGGAAGAAGGGGAAAATAAGAATTAAATTAAGAATTTCACCAAATTGAAAAATCATGAGGATGAAAATTATAGATTAAGGGAATACTTTATAGTAAATGAGCTAGACATACTATATGCGTTAGATAAATGATTGAACTAGCTTAATAACAGACTTTTTAATTTTTATTTGCAAAATATTTTAGTAATGATATTAGTGTTGTATAATCTCATTTGTGAAAATGGTTGTTTAGCTTAAAGGGTATTTTATATATTTGTATAAGCAATTCCCTTATCCCCCACCCCAAAATATTTGAATATCACCCAAAAATACATACCAGATTGCTGTTCTTGGACATAAACCAATTTTATTCCCAGACGAAACCTGATGGTAAAATCCAGAGCATGGAAATACAGGAATCTAATGTAGAGAAAAAAAATAAAGGAGAGAATAAAGGCTGTTTAATCATGTTATGGATTTTCCCGTCTTTATCCAACCTAATTCAAATAACTGACAAGAATCTGGTAATACTTATAACTCAGCTGGGACACAAATACCATTCATTTTGCCTGGTAATCCTGTCTGTGTCCTTTCCCAGCACATATTTATCACAGAAGCAGTCTTACAGCCTCAGTCATGAGCTTTTCCAGTTAAAGGTCCTGTGTTTTATATACTGTTATTACTTTGCAAAATCAGGTAAAGGAATTGAGCTGTTCTGAGTATCCAGTAAACATATTTTTATGCGATTATTTTCCATATACTGTACTTGGGGGTCAGTAAAAGTCATACATGCTAATAGTTCCACTCCATTAATAATAGAATGGCCTTTCATGTAAAATTATCTTTTTGTTTAAAAAATCAGCAAGAAGAAACCAGTTACCAAATGACAGTTGTCTAGACTTCCCATCTTTTAGGCAAGATTTATTAAGATACCAAGTCAAACACTGTCTCTGCTTCTTGACAGCATCGAATTCAGAGTAAAGTCCCATGTCCTCAAATTATTTGTAAAATCACCTAATACAAGCCCAATGTCTAAAGCAAGTTCTTCCCAACACACTTTTACCGAGACACCACATGGCTTCCTATGGTGTGTAGTGTCCCTCACAAAAAGGAGCAATGAACCCAACCGTTCAGCTACAGGTGCGTTCCAGGTCTTCTCCGGCTTACCTGGAGGACATTGATAAATTCGCTGAGTGTGATTTTGGACACTAGACACTGGCACATGTATACTGAGGTCACCACCTCCTTTGCATTTTGGTCTCTCACTCACTTTTTCTCTTTCGCTCTCCCTTTTCCTTTCACCTTCCCTCCCTGTTTTTCTCTCAATCAGTCTCACTCATCCACACACTCATATAAAAAAACCCAGTACAACCAGTGTAAAAATTTGCATAAAACTCGACTCCATAAAATGCCTACAGCTCTACCCACTGTCCTGTAGAGCTACTACTTTTAAATATAACTACTTGCTCTAAGAGAAAGGTAAATATTACTAGCTGTGGGTAACTTGAAAACAGTGATAAGAGCTATTGACTACCGTGAAAGTTTACAGTTTGATTGAGTATTGCCAACTGCAACTCATTTGTAAAAAATAAATGTAACTTATGGATTATCTGGCTCCAAAATTCAGTTACAGAAAGAGTCATGAACATGTACATGAGGTTATTCAGGAAGCGCACTTCACAATGTGAAACACTTCTGACGTTCTTGGTGTAAAATCCATAAGCAACACAAAAGAAAAACCACACCGTGTCCTGAGGGAAGAAATGAGAACCCAAGGAGAGTCAACACTTTCAATCAACATCCTGCTCTTCTACTTTTAGTGAAACATCTTGCTGCTGATGTGTGGTGATATCCCGCAGGGATTATTGCCACTTGAGACAGTTTCTAGAGCTGGCTCCTCCTCTCTGTGTCCTCTCTCTCTCTCTCTCTCTCTCTCTCTCTCTCTCTCTCTCTCTCTCTCTCTCTCTCTCTCTCTCGCTCCCACACACACACTTCAAAGCACTCCCCAATCCTACTTTTTTTTTTTTTTTAAACATCTTAACTGGAGTATAATTGCTTTACAATGGTGTGTTAGTTTCTGCTGTATAACAAAGTGAATCAGCTATATGTATACATACATCCCCATATCCCCTCCCTCTTGCGTCTCCCTCCCACCCTCCCTATCCCACCCCTCTAGGTGGTCACAAAGCACCGAGCTGATCTCCCTGTGCTATGCGGCTGCTTCACACTAGCTAACTATTTTTTACATTTGGTGGTGTATATATGTCCATGCCACTCTCTCACTTCGTCCCAGCTTACCCTTCCCCCTCCCCGTATCCTCAAGTCCATTCTCTAGTAGGTCTGTGTCTTTATTCCCATCTTGCCCCTAGGTTCTTCATGTCCCAATCCTACTTTTTTTTTTTTTTTTTTTGCGGTACGCGGGCCTCTCACTGTTGTGGCCTCTCCCGTTGCGGAGCACAGGCTCCGGACGCGCAGGCTCAGCAGCCATGGCTCACGGGCCCAGCCGCTCCGCGGCATATGGGATCTTCCCGGACCGGGGCACGAACCCGTGTCCCCTGCATCGGCAGGCAGGCTCTCAACCACTGCGCCACCAGGGAAGCCCCGCAATCCTACTTTTTACTTGTCTCCTGTGTAATTTGGTGTATATAGCAGAAGTTGACAGTTAAAAAATTGAAGCATCTATGGAAGGATTTTGACGCTTTTAAGAAAACATGAGAAATGCTTCCGACTAAATCACTTCACAGTATAACACAAAATAAATGATTAAATTTGTCACCCAAATATATTTCATAAACAAGAAAGTTGTTTTTAACTGCTTCTACCCCAAATTCTGTTAATTGGGTAATGAATCAAATTTACCACTTTTGAATAATAGAACAGTTTTACTAATTAATGTTAATTTGAAAAGGAAAAACAGTATTTGGTGATAACTCATTCATTACTTATGAAGAGTGCTGGCTTATGTGGAATCCTCCTTCTTGTTTAGTTTAAATAATAGACAATCATTTTGGTGTACATTTTTACCCGATGGCTTACTTAAAGTTATTTATCAATATTATTTGCACAGTTGAGAAAATAACTGTGTAAAGACCCAGGGTAAAATATGCCACAGTAGAAAATAATCTCTTTTATGTATGTATTTTTCTTAAAGACTCATGTCTGTCTGAAATTCTTATGGAAGAATGGGCTGTTTCTTCCGGTGGTTTCTATATATCATTGAGCTGTGGGACACCATTGGCAATTTAGAGAAGACTAATGCCCTACAGGTTAGAGACCAACAGCAGGAGTTTCTCCTATAAAGACAGATGTTCTAAAGATTTATCTGTTTACCTACATAGTTTTTTCCTGTCTAAGATGCCTAGGGATTTTTGTGCATCATTTGGTACTGATTTGTAGGGTACTGTTGTCATGAGAGAAAAAAAAAAAGAATGTTATATTTCTCTCATTGAAAATACCTCATTTTCTAGCATTTAAGGAGTAGCAGAGCCTATTAAAAAAAAAGTTTGTGAATTCCAAAATGATGCTACTAATTGCCTTTGAAAATCTAAGTACATTAATGGCATTTTGAATTTTCCATATGTGAAAACATCATGCTTAATATAATTTTAGTGCTATTCAAAAACTTTAAAAAAGCTTACTGTTTATATTTACAAAATCTCTAACCCGTTTTGAAGAACGTAACATATAAAATTAATTTTAAAATACCCTAGAACTATTAAAGAAAAACATGTTACAAATAATTAGCACTAAGTCATAAATATGTCAAGCAACTGTTTTCAAAGGAATTACGTAATTATCAAAAAATTTAAATAATTTCTGTCAGGTACAAGCAATAAGTCACACTGTAACATAAATACTTGCATTATAATAAAATTACAATTATGAATAATGGCATTGATATTAGTTGAATTTAATACTTAGATATCATTATGAGCCTAGGAATGGTGATCAGTGGCTCATTTAATCCTCATAGAAGTGATGTGAAAGCATCTTTTCCTACCCTAATGCCACCATAAGGAAATTAGGCACTGAAAATGTGTGTTTATAGTTAACACAGTTGTTTAAAAATAATGTTATAAAAGCCTACCACTCCATGGCTCTCCCCTTCTGAAAAAAATAGAAGAGATTAAAACTTTTACCTCAATTTAGAGTGGTCTTCCCCAATCTCATATGCATATCTAATTTTTAGCCAATTAAGTATAGCTCTGTAGTAGAAAGTGATCTATTTGATCATTCTTAGATGGAAGATACAACAGAGAATAAAGAGAAAAGTTCTCATACAGAAATTATTTTTCTCTCTCTACTCTCTTTACTCTCATCTCTGAGAATTTTATTATGAAAAAGATGGTCTCTCCACAGTGGAGTAGCATCCTCACATAGTGGAAAGTTGTTTACTTGTCCACATTTCTAGCTTTGATAGCATATGTGAGGCATTTTACGCTCCATGGAAGAAAGGCCTGCCATGCTCTGAAGGGAGCATTACAGTTATTACACCCAGGGCCCTTGTTTAAGGATCTGTCTTTAAACGACAACTACAAGGCCCATTTAAAATTCACTTCAGCTTCAAACATACTGATAATTTAACTTGAGAATACCCAAATCACCAGTGTACTATTTGTAGAATGTAGTTCTTATTCAATCTACATAGATCATTACTGACACCTAAAAGCCATTCAAAGATATATAAAACTTGGTCTGTTGAAGGTTAAATGAATCAAAAGAGACTATCATCAAATAAAGAGTACAACAGTGTGATCCGGTAAAGTCCTTAAAAATAAGGAAATATATCAATCAAACTATTTGCCTTTGTATACTGCAACTACAACAATTTAAAATAGTATGAAAATATTTCCTTTCAGTCTTAAATTAGGCACTTAAGTTGGAACCTGTCAGTAACAGTCAGAGAGTTTATGAACTATCCCAAGTAGCAAAATTTAATGGATATACATCTGTAGGGGACTTGTTTTTGCTTTTTGTTTGTTTGTTTTGGTATGTTCGCTTTATCTTCCCTTAGAGGATCTACAGCCTTAATCAGATTCTCAAAGGTCTGACATGTCTATATGCATGGATTTAAATGGAAGAATTTCCTCATGGCAATCATTACTCTTTACTAGAATAGTAGTTGGAAATTAAATCCCAGGAAGTGGCTAATCTGAAAATATTTTTCACTTCTCTAGATTACTAAAAAATTTACCACATGTTTCTCTAACCTCAACTCACTTATGTTAAAGCACAACTAGAAAGGGGAGCACATATGAATATTTAACATTTTTTTCATGTGTTCTTTCACAGCTTAACTTGTGACCTACTTGACTGCCTGATTTTTAAATTTTTTGGCTACCTGTGACGTTTTATATCTCTGCTTAGAACACTCTGTACAACAAATGTATATTACCTATTATGTGCCAGGTATCAAGGACACAGCTATAAACTAGAAAGATGGTCCCTGTAAACATTGAGCATGTATAGCCTAACAGGCAAGACAAATATTAAGCAAACATTTGCACAAATAATGTTAAATACAGTTGTAACAAGTGCTATAAAGAAATATGGAATTTTGTGTAAGTACATAATAGATCCCAAGTAAGCAATGAGCAAAATGATCTCAGAATATGAGAATAACCGCAGATGAGAAAGAGCTTGGCTTAATGGATACTATATTTAAAATAGCTTGAAAAATCGCTCAAGTTCTCACTTCCTAATGTAAAATATCTTTACAGTCATACAATCATTGTTTCCATTATCAACCAATATCACATTGTTTGGTGATTCTTTTCCATGATATATTCTTTCGACAGTGTATTTGTTATTTTTTATTTCTAGAACATTGGAACTTATGATTACTAGTCTTTGATGACCTTCTATCTCTTCCAATATGACCTTCTGTCTCTTCCAATATTAGTCTAAATATTCTTGTCATTTTTATTATTCCTTTTTAATATAATTTGCATTGTATGCAATCACTGAGACTCTAATCAGAGCATATCGATAATACTTTTTATGTGACTGAAGTCTCAAACACTTAGACCTGCCGCCCCCAAATGCAAAGTTAAGCAATAATATCAGAAATGTGAAGTCTACCATTCCATACTGTAGAATATTTAGATTTATTATTTTCTGTTACTGTTCATTGTTGAGAAGTTAGTGGAGATTGTACTGTCTTTATGAGTGAACTTTATTGCAACAAAAGGCCACAAAATGATATTATTTATCCCCGAAGCACTTTCCTTCTGGTTGCATTTAAAAGGAGTGTGTTGACACTAACAACTTCTCTAAAGTCTAGAGCATGTGGTGCAATATACCTTGGTATTGTCTATCTGTTATGGCTTTGATATTTCTACATGATGCAGACACTGAGACAGTTTTTATGTTTCTAAGATACAATTTAACAACTAAGTAATTTAGGTTGAGCATTTAAAAGGAACTGTGTCATGCAAAAGACTTATGAATAGGACAAAACCAAATGCTTCAATGCATACTGTTTCAAAAGAAAATTTGAAATTATTAACAAAATGAAATCTTCTTAAAGAAGAAAAGTATTTTTCTTTTTCATTTTTTTAACTATTGTATCTCATAGCTACTGAGACTACCAGGATCTTTTTCTGCAAAATGGGGATAAATAATTGTGCTTATTTCATAGAGCGGTATCAGGGTTACATGAAAACAGCACGACTGACAGAGATATAGTACATCAGCCATTCTTTTACGTATTATTTTTGGCCAAAAGCTCACTTTCTTTAACATTTGACACAATTCTGCCTTGAGGTTCATTTAACTTAGTTTATATATGCTCCGCGGCATGTGGGAGTTTCCTGGACCGGGGCACGAACCCGTGGTCCCCTGCATCGGCAGGCGGAATCTCAACCACTGCGCCACCAGGGAAGCCCTTGAATGATTTTTTTTTACTGAAGAGGAGTTACATGTGCATATATATGTATGCACATAGATTAATATAAATTGTCAGTTGTATAGAATAATAGGTAAATTTTGCTTTGCAAAGGAAAGTTAACTTATGAAAAATCACCCCCCCCCGTTGGCAAAACGTTAGATTGAAGAAACAAAAACATGCTGTATTCATCTCAGGATAACTGGTACTTACCCCACCGAGCATGAGACATTGGGCACAACAGTTATTTGGAAAAATTAAATGAATGAATCCCTACTCTTCACACTGTTGCCGGCCTTCATCATAGCAAAAAGCCTAATACTCTCTTACTTCTTACTCTGTCTTCTTGTATTGTTTTCTTCTGCCACCATGACGTTTATGTTACTACTTAGATAGAATTCTAAAACACTATTCTGTGTATAGCACTCCATTAATTACAAATCCTTCATGATTCAGTAAAATTTCTCAGTATGGTGTTATAGATCATTTATGAAATAGTCCTAATCTGTAATTCTTTTCTACTTACTCTCCCTCTTATAATTCCTACTTTCCATTCTCTCAAAACTCTTGATTCTATTCCTTCCCAGGCCTTCCCCATTAAAAAAGTACAAAATCTGTTGTCTAGTTGTTCACATAAAATTTAGAATCAACTTTGATTCTTCTTTCCTTACACTTGAAATATCAATCTGTCACACATAAGTGATATCATACAGTATTTGTCTTTCTCTCACTTAGTTACTGGGTTGGTCAAAAAGTTTGTTCAGGTTCTTCCATAAGATGTTACGGAGCAATAACTAAGCATAATATTCTCTAGGTCTAGCCACATTGCTGCAGATGCTACAAATGGCAACTTTTCATTCTTTTTTATACTCCATTGTGTGTGTGTGTGTGTGTGTGTGTGTGTATGTGTGTGTGTGTGTAATACTGAATAATACACCATTGTGTGTGTGTGTAGGTGTGTCCCCTTCCAGAGCCTATTTTATTTTAAAATGTGGTCATTTATTTTTATAATTATAGAAAGTGTTTTTCTATTTATAAATCAATAAAAGGCATTATAGAATCTTTGGAAAACTTAGATGACTAATAAAATCAGTTAAATTCAGTAGCCAAGAGGTAATGTCATTTACCAACTATGGATGTGTGTGCATCTGTGTGCTTGAGAGTGTGTATATGTATAAAATGTATTACTTTTGAGGCTTCCCTGGTGGCGCAGTGGTTGAGAGTCCGCCTGCCGATGCAGGGGACCACGGGTTCGTGCCCTGGTCCGGGCAGATCCCACATGCCGCGGAGCGGCTGGCCCCGTGAGCCATGGCCGCTGAGTCTGCACGTCCGGAGCCTGTGCTCCGCAACGGGAGAGGCCACAACAGTGAGAGGCCCGCATACCGCAACAACAACAACAAAAAAGTATTATTTTGAAACTGTTTCTCTCAGTTAAGAATTAAGAGTATACATTTGACTTTTGTTGGTATAGGTGCTTTTTATGTCATTATCCTTAATTATCCTTAACTCCCTAATGTTCAATCAGATGGATCTGTCAAAATATGGAACCAGGTTCAACATTTTGATTTTGGGGGGTTATTTCATAAATAATTTGTATTAATGTTATCAGAATTCTTTTAAATTATCTGTCATTTGCATGTACTATCAATATATTTTACTAAAACAGAATATTGGTTCCTGGGTCAATCATAATAATACCTATTGTTCATTAGGTTTTACTATTTATGAGCAGTATGTTCAGAATTTTTACAAATATTAACTCACTGAATAGGGAGCAACCACTTCAGATAGGTACTCTTATTATTGACAATTTTGACAATAAAAAAACAAAAGTTAATAGTTATAAAGTGTTTTACACAGTTATTAGCTAATGTTAGTTTTAGTAAGTTTTGTAAAATTGATGTCAATTTGTATATGTAACTATGGTGATACAATCAGTTAAAGGCCTTATTTTGTAATGGTAGGGGCTACCTGCTGGGACAGAAACTGCTTAAAAGTATATAATTTTTGGATTTCTCTGCAGAACTCTAATGCCAATTTTTGCCCAGTTTTGCCCTATCACAATAGTGAAGTAAATAAAATTCAGAATTAAAATTTCGTATCCTCTATTTCCTAGAATGTTAGATTCTGTCCCCATCCCCCAAGCAGAAACTGTTTTTTCTAAAAAATGAGAATGACATAAACAACCTAAAGTTTTTACTTTAAGTATAGCAATGAAGGATAAAACAGTCCAAAATTATGTACTGAGGTGCAGTTCATATCCACCCAGAATGTTAAAAAATAGTTTATATAGTGCTATACATATTGTCTAAACATCAATAGTTGCTGTCCTCCATTGGTTTCCAAAGCATTGAGGTTTATAATATAAAATACTGGTTTCTCCAGAATTCTTGACAAATGGTAACACTTCTTAGTCTAGTTGAAGCCCATGTGCTCATGGGTTTTAGAAGCAGTTGATAATCTACATTTCTTTGTCAGACTGAGCACTAGGTTGTATCCTATTGTCTCCTTATGTAGCTAATGGGAGAGTGGAATAAACTATGCAGCCAGGTCACTTAACTCCTCTTTCTTGTTGGGGGAATGATAAATTTTGGGACTTGAATCATTGTTTAATGTCCTTTTACTTATTTTGAAATATACCATTACATTGTATTGTTTTGAAAGATTTCCAGAAGACAATTAGTGATATTACAAACACTACTGATAATATACCATGATCTTAAAAAAAAAAAGAAAGACAAAGAAAAGGTGACTTAAAGTCACAGAAGAGTAAATAACATGGTCTTACCAGAAAAGCCATCCATCCATCCACTTTCTCATTTGTAAATTGCTCAATGCCACTATATTATATTACTGTAATAAGATGCCATATCAGACTTCTTAAAGCATGTGGGTCCAGGATTTTTACCTAGGGACTTCAGTAATGCAGGAATGTTTTGCATTTGAGAGCAGGGACACCAGTATAGCCAGGAGGTATATATTGAGCATCTATTAATTGCCAGAGACTATAAACTGTGACTATACTCAAAGGTACGACACCCCAAGCTTTGGAACTCACTGCCCAGTGATAGTGACACATACGCAAATAAATTATGCACACAGCAATATACATAAGAGGCTTGATGAAGCATTTTGAGAGTTTCAAATAATTTCCTAAAGGAAAGGTTAAACTCCATTAATAGCATGTGGGGGTTAGGTGTGACTTCAGCTGAAACTTAATGCAGAACTTAGTTCTAAGTGAAGTGAAGTGTAGGTTATTGACAATGGAAATAATTTCCTAAAGGAAAGGATAAACTCCATTAATAGCATGTGGGGGTTAGGTGTGACTTCAGCTGAAACTTAATGCAGAACTTAGTTCTAAGTGAAGTGAAGTGTACGTTATT
Organism: Lagenorhynchus albirostris; assembly: GCF_949774975.1. NCBI lineage: Eukaryota > Metazoa > Chordata > Mammalia > Artiodactyla > Delphinidae > Lagenorhynchus > Lagenorhynchus albirostris. The sequence goes on along the minus strand of NC_083115.1, from coordinate 31,520,856 downwards.
GACAATGGAAATAATTTCCTTCATTTCGAATTCTTTTTTTTTTTTTGCGGTACGCGGGCCTCTCACTGTTGTGGCCTCTCGCGTTGCGGAGCACAGGCTCCGGACGCGCAGGCTCAGCCGCCATGGCTCACGGGCCCAGCCGCTCCACGGCATGCGGGATCTTCCTGGACCGGGGCATGAACCCGTGTCCCCTGCATCGGCAGGCCGACTCCCAACCACTGCGCCACTAGGGAAGCCCCGAATTCTTTGATATTCTCCTAAATTAAAATAAATCAAAATGCTTAGTCCTGTTTTCTAAAAAAAAATCATATGGAAAACTTGAAAATATTTATAAACATATCGTGTTATTGTAGTTTTCCTACTTTATAATATTAGTATATGTGCCATAATATTGAATTTTTTTGCCATCACCTTTTTATTATCAAAAGGTTTTAACATGCTATGCCTAGTTTTCCTCTGTTTCCACCCAGATCATCTCATCAAACCTTTTTTGGTTATTCTTACAGACCTTTATTATATTCATATATGTGTATAATACATCATTTATTAAGAAAAGTATTTCTGTTCCTTGCGTTTTTTTTTTTTTTCTTTTTAGTACATTATCTGACTTGGAGAGATATATCTGTGTCTTTGATTTTTATTTAAAAATGTTTACTGTAAGACCAAAAACTTGTTCATGGTAGAAAATTTGTAGACTACACTGAAAAAAATAAGAATAATGGACAGTAATTATTACAATTTCAAATTAAGAAAAAGATTGATAAAGAGAAAAGAGGGAGAAAGAGGAGGAACAATTGAAGGAGAGAGGAAGAGAGGGGGAGGGAGAGGAAGGAAGGAAGGAGAGAAGATAAGATCAAAATGTGCTAAGCAGAAATCTTAAGATGGGCCCCAAGAATCCTGGTCTCTCATGCATACATACCTCGCGGTTATTTAATCAAACAGTAACTAGTTTATTCTGTGCTCTGTGAAAGATTTTGCAAACATAATTAAATTTGTGGTAATTTGTTATGCAGAAATAGAAAACTAATACAATTTCTGTCCAAGTACTCCTTTTTTTATTAAAAGTTAAAAAAATTAAAGGGTATTTAAATGAAAAATTAAAGCACTTCTCAACATGGATGTCTCTCCCCACATAATGACTGATTCCTAGACTATGTCTAAACAAAAACAATGTACACACTTCAGCGATTATGATTTAAATAAAATATACGCTGTAGAAAATATTTTACTGCTTGTTTCTTTTTAACCTATAACTATATCTGGGCTATAGCTGCATAGCAGAAATAGAGATCAACCTCATACTTTTTAATATATGCATCATATAGTATGTTATGTGTTTTATTTAACCAGTTCTCTATTGTGGACACTATATTTGCTTCCACTCATTAGTGCAAAAATATGCAAAAATAAATTGTCTTCTCTTGCAAAAATTTAATTGTGATTGAGGTTATCGTTCTATTCAGAGTTACTGAGAATTTGAACATATGTTGCTTTAAAATTTTTCATATTCTTTGTGTATTTTTCCTATTGATGGTTTATCATTTTCTATTCAATTTATCATTGCTTTAACATTTAAAGAGTAGTTTATTAAGATACATTAATTTGTCATGAAGTATGTCCATTTTAGACTTTTATAAATATTTATAAATTGCGTTCCACAAAATATCCACAACTAATGCTTCCTCCAGCATTACATGAGGACATGTTTTTCCCTCATCTATATCAATGCTAGATATGTGAATGATGGGTCTCTTGCTATTTTCTTCTCAAATGGTGATTCATTTTTGTTACCTTTCTGAATGGACCCTCTTTTCATTCAGTTTTTAAGTTACTGCCTTGCGTATACAAGAAATTTTTGACTTTTATCAGCTGATTATCTGAAGAGGTGGTAAATTAAGTATCAATTTATTACTTTTGGTACATTTCAGTTGATTTTTTTTTTGGCTTTTCTAAGTATTTAGCATATCATCTTAGATGATTACCTTCCAATATTTATAAGTAAAAAAAAATCCTGTCTTGTTTCATTGAGTGTTGATTGCTAATATTAGCAGTAATAGTAGACTTTTTTCTCTTAAAATTTTTAAGTGAGAAGACTTTGTCCTTTTAATGTTGTGCAATGCATTTGGAAAGTTCCTGATACATATATATAGTTGAAAAGGTTGAGGTTTATTTATTTAATTATAAAATTTAGGAATATGTGCTGAATTTCCTCAAATATTTTTGAGATAGTCTCATTTTTTGTTAATTTTTTAATTTAACTAATTTGTAGAGCGGATTGAATAAAAAGAGTCCATTACATTGAATGGTATTAAGTGCATTTATGTATATGCCATTGATCAGAATTATTCATTCATATATGGCTTGATTACATATGCTAAAATTTATCTTAAAATGTCAACTGATATTCATGAATAAGATTGCTTTCCAATTGTTGTTATTTTTTATTATTTTATTATTTTGGAATATGTGTTGGAGTAGTTTCATTGAATAAGTTTGGAGTCTTTATGTAACATGTCCATGGATTAAACATTTTAATAGAAGTCACTTCAAATATCATCACATGATTAATTTTTAAGCAGTGTACATTGACCACATTTTGCAACTATTTAAGGTGCATATTTATAATTTTGTGATTTGTAATTTTAAAAATTGATATTCATCTCAAGAAGCATGCACTTGATTTTTCATATATTTTGCCATAAATTTCCAGATACATAGTAATGTATTTTTTTTGTTTGTAAAACAAACATTTTTGTTTGTTTGTAGTTAGCTCTAATTTAGACTTAATGTTTCTTAAGCTAGAAGAGTTATGAATTCTTGGAGATTATATAGTTATTGTGCCGTTTTACAGAAGAGAAAATCTAGGAACAAATAGTGACATAGTGTACTTTTTTCTTTTTTAATATATTATTACAAGATATTGAATACAGTTCCCTGTGCTGTACAGTAGGACCTTGTTGATTATCTATTTTATAAATAGTAGTTTGTATCTGCTAATCCCAAACACCTAATTTATTATGTTGAGATATGTTCCCTCTGTAAGATAAGAGTTTTTATCATGAATGAATGTTGAATTTTATCAAATGCTTGTTCTGCATCTATTGAGATAATCATGTGATTTTTGTCCTTTCTTTTGTCCATGTGGTGTAGCAAATTGATTGATTTGCCTATGTTGAACCATTTTTCTGACCCTGGGATGAATCCAACTTGATCATGGTGTATGATCTTTTTCTATGTGTTATTGGATTTGGTTTGCTAATATTTTGTTGAGAATTTTTGCATCTATATTCATCAAAGTTATTGGCCTGTAATTTTCTCTTTTGGTATTGTCTTTGTCTGGTTTTGGTATCAGGGTGATGGTGGCTTCATAGAAAGACTTTGGGAATGTTCCCTTCTCTTCAATCTTTTGCAAGAGATGAGAATGATCAGTATAAGTTCCTCTTTGTATGTTTGGTAGAAATGCCCAGTGAAGCCATCTGGTCCTGTACTATTTTTGCAGTGATTTTTTTTTATTACACATTCTATTTCACTTCTAATGACTGGTCTGTTCAAATCATCTACTACTTCTTGATTCAGTTTTGGTAGGCTGTATGTATCTAGAAACTTGTCCATTTCTTCTAGGTTGTCCTATTTGTTGGCATAAAATTTTTCATACTATTCTCTTATGGTTGGTATTTCTGCTGTATCCATTGTTATTTCTCTTCTTTCATTTCTTATTTTGTTTATTGTATCCTTTCTCTTTTCTTCTTGGTTAGCCTGGCCAGAGGTTTGTCGATGTTGTTTACCCTTTCAGAAAAACAGTTCTTGGTTTTATACATTTTTTTATTGTTCTTTAATTTCTGTTTTATTTATTTCCTCTCTGATCTTTATTATTTCCTTCCTTCTGCTGACTTTAGGTTTTGTTTGCTCTTTTAATTCTTTAAGGTGGTAGATTAGTTGGTTTATATGAGAGTTTTCTTGTTTTTTTGAGGAAGACCTGTACTGCAATAACTTTCCTCCTAGGACTGCTTTTGCTGCATCCCATAGATTTTGTATGGTTGTGTTTTCATTGTCATTTGTCTCAAGGTATTTTTTAATTTCCTCATTGATTTCATTGTTGATCCATTGGTTTTTTAGTAGCATGTAGTTTAGTCTCCATGCAATCATTTTTTTCTCATTTCTCTTTCTGTGGTTGATTTCTAGATTCATGCCATTGTGGTCAGAAAGATGCTTAAAATAATTTCTATCCTCTTAAATTTGTTAAGGCTTGTTTTGTGGCCTAGTACGTGGTCTATCCTAGAAAATGTTCTATGTGCACTTGAAAGGAATGTATATTCTGTTTCTTTTTTTTTCTTTTTAATGTAATATCCTGAAAATATCAATCAAGTCTAATTGCTCTATTGTATCATTTAGGGTCTCTGTTGCCTTATTGATTTTCTGTCTGGAAAATCTGTCCATTGATATTAGTGGTGTGTTAAAGTCTCCTGCTGTTATTGTATTCCCATCAATTTCTCCCTTTATGTCTGTTAGTATTTATGTATTTAGGTGCTCCTATATTGGGTGCATACTTGTTAACGAGTATAATATCCTCTTCTTGTATTGATCCTTTTATCATTATATAGTATCCTTCTTTATCTTTCTTTCTGGCCTTTCTTTGAAAGCTTATTTTGTCTGATATGAGTGTTGCTACCCCGCTTTCTGGTCATTTCCATTAGTATGAAATATCTTTTGCCATCTTCTCACTCTCAATCTATGTGTGTCCTTCACCCTAAAGTATGTCTCTTGTAGGCAGCATATTGTAGGCTCTTGTTTTATTATCCAAACTGCCACTCTATGTCTTTTGATTGGAGCATTTAGTCCATTGACATTTAAGGTTATTATTGATAGATATGTATTTATTGCCATTTTAAACCTTGTCTTCCATTTGATTTTGTATTTCTTCTTTGTCTCTTTTTTCTTTTTTTTTTATTTTGTGGTTTTATGATTTTATTTTGTATTTTGCTTGAGTTTTCTTTTTTCTTTTTTTGGTTTTCATGAATGTACTGTATGTTTTTGATTTGTGGTTACCCTCTTTTTCAAGTATGTTAACCCATTACTATATCTAATTACTTTAGACTGGTAGTCATGTAGGCTCAAACACATTCCAAAATAAAAAACAATGTACATTTTCTTACACCCCTCTCCCACATTTTGTTATTTTGATGTCCTCTTTTACATCTTCATGTCTGTCCTGACATAGTGTACTTTTGATATAGTTATGTCTCATTTATTTCTAACCTTGCTTATAGAGCTAGAAGACTGATTATTTAGTCACAATGTTATCCTGATACATAATTGAGGAAACCTGGTAACAGATGCATAGTGAAAGCTTTTGTAGTTGTGTTCTCTTTCCCCTAATCTTATTTATAAAGCTAGTAGAGTTCTTAGGCACTGTGGTTAGTAGCTGATACTTTTAAAGCATTGCTTCTGTTTCAATTATGGAGATATTAAAATATATTAATCTAATCAAATACTTTGGTTTAAATTTAAAATTCAAGTTAAACTTTAACATCAAATAATTTAATCAGTAATAATAAGCTAACAGATTAGTGTTAGTTTTTATAAAAGTATTCAATTTGTACATTGCCACTTATATTTTAATGTCTCTAATAAAGCAAGAGAATTTTAAGAGTTTATTTAGTTAACACACACTGTTCCATTATTATGCAGAAGAGGCAGTGAATGAAAAGGGTGATGAAAGTGTGAACTTTTTAAGAATCAGTGATCAAACCTCATATCCTTATTCCCAGAGCTTGACTCTGCTATTTATATGGAGATACTGTAAAATCATATCAATGCTTTTATCTCTGATCCATCCCAAAATATATTAAATAAGGTTGACTGGTAGGCATATTTGCTTTTTGATGTGACATATTTTTGAAGGCCTGCAAAGATTCAAACAGGTTACAAACGAATTTTTTTTTTAAATCCCTCTGAAATTTTGACAAAAGTGGGACATGTCTCAGTAGTTTTCTATTTTCTGTTATTTGTTACTTTCTGAGTCCAGTGGCCCATATGGCAGAAGAGCTCTAAGAAATTATTTAGCTCCTCTGGGATGTATAAGGGCAGAACCACGTGCCCTTCATTATTTGTATGTACAACATACATTTTCTTCCTTCTAATACTTCCTGGTTCCCTTTAACTTAAAATCACTGACTCTTCCTTTGAAGAAAAGCATCCGTCCTTGTTGTTAGGAAGAAAGCTGTACGCTAACACTCTATATTCTTCAGGTGAAGCTAGGTGAGCATGATGTCTCCTTTACTTCTTTCTAAGGCATGAAGGCACAGGCTCAACATTTTTTCTATCAATTCCTTGGCGGTTTCTGTTTGACAAAGTCGGAGGAAGAATTTACCTCCTCCCTCAGGCTTACAGGTTGTAAGATTCTCAGAGATTTCCACTGCATAGCTTTCAGCAAATTCTTGTTTTGAGAAAAAAAAATCAAAAGTAAGCCATGTAAAGTGTTAGCAACAAATCTGTCTCTATAAATGACATAATCTGTCCCGACAAGTTACAGTCTGTTATGTGCTAATGTTTAACCGATTTTCATCTCTTAATATCACAATGGCTCAAAATATTTGGTGAATTCGTATTTTTGGTTATGTTATCCACCATTATTTGTGTCTAAGTGGGGGGCTTTCATATCATCTCATTCTACCATGTAGGATAGAATTATTTTCAAAAATGTGAAACTTAGCCAGGTTGTCTCTGGGAGTAAAATGAGAGAGTCAGAAAACGGAGGTCAGAGGGTATATGAATAGGGAAGAAAATGATTTTTCCTTCTATCTATGGTATCAAATGAATAGACCAGTGTATTCTACATCCATTTCATCTTTCACCAGTTGGCTTTCATATCTCATAATTAAGCATATTTCTATCTTTAGTCTCCCTTTTTCAAAAAATTCGCATTCTCTATTATGTATATGTAACTCATGTTTATAATTATTGACCTTCCTAGGTGACAGTGGCCTGAAATTTAACTGGAATTTGGAATAATAACCCCTAGTAATATTGGTGAACCTCAGCTCCCCTGGTTGAGGAATATGGGTTTCAGAATATAGATGTGAATGCAATGGTCTCCGTGTTCTTACCCAGATGGCCGTTTTTCTCTCATTTCCCCTCTCAACCCCTAACTTTATCCTTTGGTTTTTATTAATATAATCATCACGTAGTCTGTTGGGCTTGGGATTGAGTTTATTTACTCCAGAAGGAAAGGAAAGCACAGGAAAAGCACACAGGTGTCATCAGTCATTCTGACAATTTATGAGCTCCCGTAGCCCTGCAGGCACAGAGCCTTGTAAACATCATAGTTCACCTTTCTTGCACCGAATGTGATGTTTCTCATATAGCCCGAAAGTCAATGTAATTCACAATCACTAATCTACTCAACACCCTGGAATCGCTATTCTACCCTCTTAGACACCAAATTTTCTATATATTTATACCCTAACAATTTCCCATGTAACTAAAATTGTGGTTTTTTTCATTCTTTAAACTTACCTTTGAATTCAACATGTTTAGCATACAGTGCTCGGTGCTGGAGTAACATTTTACAAAAAGCACATCCATTTCATTTATGTATTCAACAAATTTATGTTTAAGAGGGGAAATATTTTTGAAATACTTCCCTAGGTATCTTTTCCCCAGTAGTCCACATACTTTTTTTCTTCACATTTGCAACCTCATTGTGGCTGAAGCAAAGATTTATCACCCCGGGAAGGGAAATGTGGGTACTGCCAAGAATGGTGATTTGCAATCCTAGATGCCCTTTAGAACCAACCAGCTGGGAACCGTTTAAAAATTGCCAGTGCCTGGGATCCAATCCAGACTAATTAAACCAGAATTGGGGGGATGGGTCCTGAACTGATTATAAAAGTACTCCAGGCATAATACTTTTCTGTTATGCAGCCAGAGTTGAGAATGATGGATCTAGTAAGAAATGGATGACTTGTCAACTTAATGAGATTCCTATTTCTTAAAATCCGGAATATCCCAATCCAAACTTTTGAAATTCAAGGGAAATTATCTACTTACCTATAGTTGGAAGAGATGGAAGTTAGTTTTATTATTGATGATATGCATTTATAATTTAATCTATTAAATACTTAATGAGCACCTACTATATATATGCAAGGAAAGTGTGATTAAAAACCACTCCTGGGAGCTGTTGGTTGGTTTGTTTACTTTGGGTCATAAATGAGTCCAGGATGGATGTATGAGTCTCTTTCACAGTGGAAAAGAGATGGTAGTAGAGTGAAACTAGTATCTGAGTAGGATTTAATAAAGGAGCCGTTTATCATGATGTGGGCAAAGTTTAGGGAAATCAACAAGGAAAGGGGCAGGACCCTCGAGCTGGCCAGTAGCGGTGAGAGACATCAGCGTTCCTAAGCCTGAAGGGGCCAGTCAGCCTGGCTGTATTGGGAAGCCTTCCTGACAGAAGCAGTGAACCTCTCGAGGGTGATGCAGCCAGTCCCACAAAGACCCTGGGTGATTCTAAGTTAATTCTAGTTGAGTTCCTGCCTCATGCAGCCCAAATAAACCCAATAAAGGCAAGCAACTTACTGTGGAATAACAGTGTTAAGTAAGATTTTGGCTTTGACTTTAACCGTATAGCATCTTAATGTTATTTTGAAATTTCTGTTTTCAGTTTCCTATAGAGATGTGATTTGGGCACAGTTGAGGGAAAGATGCAAAGAAGTGCAAAACCAAATCAAAACACACATAATGTCTGTGCCCTTATGGTTACTGTACACTGAAGCCCTGGAGTACTAGGATGAAAATGTGTCCCCAAGGTATATTTTGATTGACTTTCACAGGGTCTCCACGCCCCTGGGGGAAGGATCTGAATGTTTTTTGACAGAGAATTGTGCACTTCCCACTTAGTTATTATTCTGTCTACCACCTCTATCCTACAGACCATCCAGTTCAGTGGTTTTCTACATGAAGTCTCTGGGGCTTCAGTTATTGGATGTTATGATCTATGATCTCTTAGATGATGAAAAATTCAAATAGGAAATAAGTTAATGGGAAAGTCCAACTATCAGGAGAATCTCAAAGGAAAGTACATGGTACGATGAAGATGATACCAGGTGTGTTAGAGAAAATTTCTCATAGCAAGAGATTTTGTAAGTTTGTATTTGAAAATGTGTATGAGATTTCCTAGGTGGATTGGGGGTTTGAAGTAGAGCAATAGAAACAGAGCAAACGTGAAAATTCTTCTAATGCAGAGTTTCTTAAAGTGTGATCTGTGGACCCCTGAAGGGTCCCTGAGATCCTTCCGGTCCATCTGTGACATCAAAATTATGATGTTTCACTGTGTTGAGATTTGCACTGATCATGCAAAAAACAGTGGTGGGAAATACTACTGGACCTTAGCACAAATCAAGACAGGACACCGAGGTTTTAATTTTTCACCATCACTCACCTGCAGAATGTAAACATGCCTGTTTCACATAAGAATGTCCTTGGTAAAGAATTAAAAAATTAAAATTTTATTATATAGTGATGCTTCAGTACCTATCTTTTTGATATTCTGTTGGACAGTTGAAACCACTGATAAAGCACTTCTCTTGTAAGTTCTTGTGTTGACAAAGAGCATGTACATGATCCTTTCTGTTGAGAGTGGAACTAGCTACGTTTTTTTTTTTTTTTTGCTGTACGCAGGCCTCTCACTGTTGTGGCCTCTCCCGTTGCGGAGCACAGGCTCTGGACGCGCAGGCTCAGCCGCCATGGCTCACGGGCCTAGCTGCTCTGCGGCATGTGGGCTTTTCCCAGACCGGGGCACGAACCTGCGTCCCCTGCATCGGCAGGCGGACTCTTAACCACTGCGCCACCAGGGAAGCCCCCCCCAGCTACACTTTTTTAATGGGAAACCATTTCTACATACAAATAACGGTGTGGTGAAAGTAAGTCAGAATTGGTTGCTGAGGGACAATTTACAGAGGGCCTTTTAGGCATTAAAGATGATGCCTTTTCACATAGGAACAAACAAGCCATTTAAGGAAGTGAACATATGTGGAGATAATTACAAAAATTAATTGACCAATTTCTCTTTAAATGAATTATTTCAAGTTTAAAATTAGGCCTCAAAAACGCCCCTGCAAACTACCCATGTTTCTGAATCAAATTTACTTCCTCACTCCATCAGCTAAAATTTACTATATTATTTTATGTTCTATTTTTCATGTGTTTCCCATATGCCTTTCTCTATTCAAAGTTTAAGTTGGTAATCTCACTTGTTCCTCACTCAGTAAAAAAGAATTTACCAGATGACAAGTCCTTCATCATATTAAGAATATAATATCTAGGGGGCTTCCCTGGTGGCCAGTGGTTGGGAGTCCGCCTGCCGATGCAGGGAACATGGGTTCGTACCCCGGTCTGGGAAGATCCCGCATGCCGCCGAGCAGCTGTGCCGGTGGGCCATGGCTGCTGAGCCTGCGCGTCCGGAGCCTGTGTTCCGCAACGGGAGAGGCCACAACAGTGAGAGGCCCGCGTACTGCAAAAAAAAAAAAAAAAAAGAATATAATATCCAGTCTTTAGAAGCTATCTCTATAAAGAGATGAGGAAACTACAGGCCTAATTGCTTACATTTTTTAGTTGCAGATTTAAAAGCTAGATCTACTGTCTGCCAGCCTGGCAAGATTTGTGCCTAATATATTTTTAAAATACTATTTATTTATTCTGATATTTTAACCTATAAATAACAATATTTAGGGCAAAGCATTGGAAACTAGGAAGACATGTATTATCACTATATTTTCACAATCAATCCTGAAGCTAAAGTGTTTTTCTCTCTTGGAACAATTTTACCTTCGATGTGGTTCCTAGCCTAGAGCTTTTAGAGCTCTTAGTGACAGGTGATACCAGACCAGGCCACTTACCAAAAACAAAACAACAACAACAAAAAAAACGGAGACTCCCTTAATAGAGACTTTTTCCACATCAAAATTATAGAAGGTCAATTATTATTTTTTTAAGGCAATTTCAGTCAACAACTAGAGGAAACAATCTTCAGTTCTTCAGGCAAGTCAATATAAAATTCTTCATTTTTGTCATCAATCATTATTGTTGACCATTATCCCTAACTTCCTGTTGAAATTTCTGAAAGGTTTTATTTTCCTCATCTAATAATTTTCCTTTAATAAAGTGAATTAGCTGACCCTGAAAATATTCCTCTAACATGTTACTTGTAGAAGCTATGTACAGTCTTCAAATAAATGCCCATTTTTATCATTTATCTTTGTCTAGATAAATGATAAAATCACAAATGGATGGATATAGCATTTATCACAGAGGGGCTAAGAGGAACATTTATAAGGAACTTAGAGTTCAGACTTTGGATTAAACATCTCCATTACCCTGTACTTCCATTCAGAAGGATAAAAACAATTGAAAAATAGCTCTTTATCTTGCAGTTTTCCCCTTGAAATGTAAATGATCACACTGTGTGCAGCATGAATTCATAATTTTACACATCCTAATACCATAGCTACAGTTATGCATATATGCTGTATTATATACTTTTTTGTGTTAAAGATGTTTATTTGCTATATATAAACATTTAAAATACTTAGCCTTTGGTGTTGCCCTTTTTTCAATTCTTTGTTTTCGAATACACTTGAAGCCCTTATACACAGAGGTAACTCCAAATCTCTAAATCTCTGAGAATTCCAGTTTGATACAAACAAGGAAAAATTTTCCTCCTATTTATACCATTAAGTATCTGTCAGACCAATAAGAAATAAATGTATTTAGGGAAGTTATAGCAACGTAAAATCAGTAAGTAAATTTTGGGTTTAAAATATAGTTAATGTATTGTTATTAATTGTTTAGTTTATTTTACATAATGCGATGTTATTTAAAGAGTTTTCGATAGATGAAAACTATATATCAAGCTAAAATTCACTTCAGTAACAGATTTCCACTTTTGGAGAGAAAAGTAAAGGAAAACTAAAAGATAATATGCATTAAGCAGATTCTAAAAAGGAAAAGATGTGGTGGGAAGTAAAGGAAAGCTCAGTTAGAGTAAAAATGTTAAACCTTAAGCTGAGTTGATAAAATATTAACTGAACAACCAGCCACACCTACTGGCATTTTAAAGTAGCATTCCCAGTGAGGAGTGCAATTATGTGTGTGTGTGTGTGTGTGTGTGTGTGTGTGTGTGTGTGTGTGTGTACCCGTTTCAATGTTGAATAGATTGGAACAGATTTAAAGTTATAGCCACAATAGTTGCTTAACTGCAAAGAAATGTAAGTATAAAGCCATTGTTTTCCAGTTAAAATTATTGTTATTTCATAAATACAGACTAACTCTTCCCAAATTTTTTTCTCCCATATGTTCGTTTATCAGAACTATTTTTTTTAATAGAAAATTCTTCTGTTTCCAGCAATAGTAAGTTGCAAAAAGGGGCATCTGTTTTACTTCCTTCTTACGTATAGCCTTTACAGTGTGACTTTGCAGTTACTCCCATTGAGATGTGAAATCTAGTTCTCTTCCCCTTGAATTTGGTGTGTTATTGTGATTTTCTTTGTCTAATAGACTGTAGCAGGAATGATGGTGTTCTAGTTCACAGCCTTGTTTGCTTCCACTCTGCATTTTTGGATTACTGGCTTCCATGTGGGATGCCTGGGCCAGCCTGCTGTAGAATGAGAGATTATGTAGACCAGAACCATGTCATTTCAGATGATGCAGCCAAAGCTCCAGACGTTTAAGAGAAATGAATCCAGATCAGTAAAGCTAACACACAGCTTACGTGCATCTGACAACAGATGAATGAGAGAATCCAGCTTCAACCAGAAAAACCACTAAGCTGAACCTAGCTGAAATTGGCAATCCACAGAATCATAAACTAAATCAATCCTTAGCCACTAAATATGGAGATGCTGCGTTACGCAGTAATGACTAAGTTACACCAAAACCCATATTGGAGTGTGTTGACTCAAATGCAAAAATGTCCTGCTGTAAAGCAATTTTTAATGAGTAAAACTGGTTATCTTTTCATTTCACTTCAAGACGGGTAGACAAAATATATACAATTAGAAAATACACAAATTATCTGACTTTTCTTCTATTATTATTATCTTTAGAATTTTTATTTTTACATGATGTTTAAGTTTGCAAATATATTCTTATTATATGGTTAAGCAGGAAATTATGCTATTACTTTAGATATAAACCATTGTTTATTTTATACAAATTATTAAGTGAACAAAATGTTATTTCATGTGAATATTGAAGTTTGTATATATTTTGCATATTTATCATAAAACTGTTCCATTAGTCATATATTTTAACCTTTGTTTAGCTGCAAATGGAAATTACAAATAAATGGTATAGATTTAGTAAATCTACATTGAAAACCCAGCTGTTGTAAATTGACAAATAAATTGTACAGTTATTAAATAATTAAGTTCTATAATACTGAATTGTCTGCTCTAAGAATGAAATACAGTAAAATATAGTTAAATAAAATATCATTTTAGGTACTATTACTCCATTAATATGTGCTACCTTGGAAAAACTAAACTCTGACAAAATAAACTTCCACAACTGAATGAAGTGGCTCTTGTTCTGAAAACTTGAATTTTCTCTCAGAACTTATTTCATTTCCATGGCTCTTGTGTAGAACTCATATCCTATGTCACATAAAAATATTACACTCTAAATTCTTACTGAGAAATCCTTACTGTAGTGTATAGACACATAAGGATTGGGTAGCATGCATACTTAGGTAAATGTACAGAGAGATTTTCTTTGCAATTTTTAAAAAGAATGTGATGTATGATACTTACATTCTGTTTAAAATTGCATAGAAACACTGAACTTCATACAGTTCCTATAAAAATAATTTAATTTTGCATTATGTTCATAAATCACCTCTGGTGTTGAATACATATATAAAAAATGTAATGGATTCAAATAACGTAGAGATATGTATGTTCAACTTATTGATGAAAATACCGGATCGTAGATCCTCTTAAGAGTAGAGAGATTTCATGGTATATACTCTTTGTATTAACTCCCGGTTTATAAAAAGTTTCCTGGTTTATAATGTTCATTTCAGTTGTGAAATATTTAATGTCACAGGATGGCACTTGATTTAGCATGAAAGGGAATCTATAGCATGGACTTGAAATCCATGGATCCTTGCGTTTCAGTCCATACTTTTAAAACGTTGTGTCAGTTTTAACAATCACCATTAATTCACTTTGCTATGAGACATGTAATTTATAATTTACCTTGTTTTATGAACAACATAGTAACTTTTATTATTTTTTTATTTTTTTGCGGTACGCGGGCCTCTCACTGTTGTGGCCTCTCCCGTTGCGGAGCACAGGCTCCGGACGCGCAGGCTCAGCGGCCATGGCTCACGGGCCAACACAGTAACTTTTAAATTTCTATGTGTAATTTTTTGAAAACTGTTATTTTTATTGTATTATACAAATAAATGAAGATATAAAGGTGAGTGCTAGGGAGATAACAATGGAGAAATATCACAAAGATTTATTTTAATCTGAATGAAACCAGAAAATTGTTATCAGTAAACATCATTGATAAGAGTTTTTAATTTATTTAGAACAATGACTACTATATTTCCCATTTTGGTTATATGACATATATTTGTGGATTTCCTTCTTTTTGGCTGAATAATATTCATATATATATTCTATGAATGTATATATCACAACTTCTTTATCCGTTCATATCTACAAATGTTATATCCTCTTGTTGGATTGACCCCTTTATCATTATATAATTATATATATATATATATTATATAATGAGCTTATTACAGTCTTTGTAATAAAGATGCTGACATCCTTACTGATTGCAATAATTAAAGTTAATTAGGTTTAATTAATACAAAATAATTAACAGACTTCACTTGGAAAGAACATTGTATGATGTATCAAAAACATTTTTTCTAGTTCCAGAATTTATTATTCCAAATTATTTTAATGTCACCTATATTCCAGGCACATATTTTTTGATCCCCAATCTTGGGAATTCTTCAGGTGAAATTCAAAACTGGCTCTACAGACAGAGGGAAGGGAGAGACCAAAGGAAGAGGCTGACCATTTCAGATTGGTAAGTGGCAGTTTTGATAAGCAAAGGAACTTTTATATGAGGCTTGTCTTGGGCAAAAGGTGTAGATCTCTGCATCTGCTTGCCAGAATTTTAACATTTATACAGAGGACTAATAGGAGTTCGTTCACTTATTCAGTCCAGATTGTCTCAATAGCACATTACTCTCTCAAGTCTGCATCCCCGAAATGGCTGCCAATATGGGAATAGTAGGCAGAATGTACGGTCCAAGGACAGAGAGAGGGTAACAAGCTTCCAGTTGTCTGGTCCACCTTGTGGGTCAACTGGTGGTCAAGTCCTTCTGATGACCTCCTCCAACAACATTAAGAGGAAAAAATGTATATATATATATATATATATATATACATTTTTTCATATATATATATATATATATATATATATAGAGAGAGAGAGAGAGAGAGAGAGAGAAAGATAGAGAGGGGCAGAGAGACTACTTAAAATTTAAATTGTAAAATTTAGTCACTTTGAAATAGTAGAACATTAAATACATATGCTTTTTTTTCTTTAAAGAATTTTATCTAAGGATTAGATTTAAATTGATAGCTAAAAGATACCCTAGTAATTATCTAATTAAACCATATAATTTCATAGAAAAATTAAGGTAATCTACTGGGATAATAGAATCATTATCTAAGATTCTATGTTGAGACTCTGGATACAGGTACAAATGTTTGTTTTAGGAAAATTTTGCTCATTGATTATTTTATTTATATTTTCTTAATTAACCGCAAGAATGTTTTCACATTTAAGTTTTAATGTTATGTTTATTCGTGTATGCTTTGCTAATTTTTAACCTTTAGATGCAAGTATAATTAATACATGTATAACCTAATGATTAAAACATTGAGTATGAAACAAGGCATGTGTTCTATGAAACCAAAAGTCACTCCTCTACGTCTATCATCTACAAAGAGATCATGCAAAGTTAAACATTTCAAAGGATTGCAGGCAAGTGAGGGGAACAATGTTAGTAGGTAAGGTAACAACAAAGAAGCAAAATAAATGAATATGATTTATTATGCTATTGATACAATGCTAAAAATAAATGTCACTAACATATAGACAGTTTTAAGTAAACAAGCTGACTTAAATAACTTTAGAAAACAGTGTTTTGACTAGAAACCCTAAGGCTATGATTAAAAAATTGTAATAAAAACAAAAGCTGTATTAAGTTCTTCTGCCCATTTTTTAATTGAGTTGTTTGTTTTTCTGATGTTGAGTTGAATGAGCTGTTTATATATGTTGGATATTAACTCCTTATTGGTCATATCATTTGCAAATACTTTCCCCTATTCAGTAGGTTGTCTCTTCGTTTTGTCGATGGTTTGCTTTTCTGTGCAAAAGCTTTTAAGTTTAATTAGGTCCTATTTGTTTATTTTTGCTTTTATTTTCTTTGCTTTAGGAGGCAGATCAAAAAAAAATATTGCTGCGATTTATGTCAAAGGGTGTTCTGCCTGTGTTTTCCTCAAGGAATTTTATAGTATCCAGTCTTATGTTTAGGTTTTAATTCATTTTGAGTTTATTTTTGTATGTGGTATTAGAGAATGTTCTAATTTCATTCTTTACTATGTAGCTGTCCAGTATTCCCAGCACCATTTATTGAAGTGACTGTCTTTTCTCTGTTGGATATTCTTGCCTCCTTTGTCATAGACTAATTGACTATAGGTGTGTAGGTTTATTTCTGGGCTCTCTATTCTGTTTTGCTGATCCATGTGTCTGTTTTTGTGCCATTACCATACTGTTTTGATTACTGTAGCTTTCTAATATAGTGTGAAGTCAGGGAACATGATTCCTCCTGCTCTGTTCTTTGTCAAGATAGTTTTGGCTATTTGGGGTCTTTTGTGTTTCCATACAAATTTTAAAATTATTTGTTCTAGTTCTGTGAAAAATGCCTTTGGTATTGGTATTTTGATAGGGATTGCATTGAATCTGTAGACTGCCTTGAGTAGGATGCTCATTTTAACAATATTTTTCCAAAGAGGAAATTCAGAGGCCAACAGGCACATGAAATGATGCTCAACATCACTAATCATCAGGGAAATGCAAATCAAAACCACAATATCACCCCACAGCTGTCAGAATGGCTATCATCAAAAAGAACACAAAAAATGTTGGTGAAGGTGTGGAGAAAAGGGAACCCTCATACACTGTTGGTGGGAATGTAAATTGGTACAGCCACTGTGGAGAACAGTATGGAGGTTTCTCAAAAAACTTAAATTAGAACTACCATATGACAGCAAGTCCACTCCTGGGTATATATCCAAAAAAACAAAAACACTAATTTGAAAAGATACATGCATCCCAGTGTTCATAGCAGCATTATTTACAGTTGCCAAGATATGGAAGCAACCTAAGTGTCCATCAACAGATGAATGGATAAAGAAGGTGTGGTATATATATATATACAATGGAATATTACTCAGCCATAAAAAAGAATGAAATTTTGCCAATTGCAGCAACATGAATGGACTTGGAGAGCATTATAAGTCAGACAAAGACAAATACTGTGTGATAACACTTACGTCTGGAATCTTAAAAATACAACAGATTAGTGAGTATAACAGAAAAGAAGCAGACTCACAGATATCAGAGAACAAACAAGTGGTTGCCAGTGAGGAGATGGGGACGGACAGTGTTAGAAAGCTTCTTTTACAGAATAATCCCAAATGATATATTGATATGGGTTTCTTCCCTTTCTGAGATGGAGCTTATTCATCCCTCCCACCAAATGGGCTGGAATTAGTGATTGCTTCCAAATAATAGAATATGGAAATGAGAAAATGTAACTTACAATAGAGAAATTCAGCAAACACCACCTTAACCAACCTTAAAGAAGTGATCAAGGTTAACTGCATCAGCAGTAGGGCATTTTGGTATCAACCTTTTGATACCTGACACAGTGTGAAGAAGAGCACTTCACCTCCATCTGTTTGTCCTCAAAATCCATAACCCAGTGCAACAGTGGGACAAAGAAAATAGCCACACCCCAATTGAGGGACTTTGTACAACTCTTCAGATCTGTCAAAGTCATGGGAAAACAAACAAACAAAAAACAAGGAGAATCTGAAAAACTGTCACAGAATAGTAGAGACTTAGGACACATGATAACGAAATGCAAAGTGACCATCTGTGATTGGATTCTGGAACAGAAAAAAAGGCGTTAATAGAAAAACTAGTGCGATTCATATAAAACCTCAAGTTTAGTTAATACTAATGCACTAACATTAATTTTTAGTTTTGACAAATGTGCCATGGCATGTAAGATGTTAGCATTAGGGGAAAATGAGTAAAATATATGTTGGAACACTCTGTACTATCTTTAAATCCTTTCTGTAAAGCTAAAATTACCCCCAAATTAACATTTATCTTATTTATTTAAAAAAAAATGAGAGAGAGAGAAAACATTAGGAACAGACCATCAAGGATTCAAAACTTGAGGAAATGAAAATTTTCATGATTGCACCAGAAGGAACTTCATCTCACCAACATGCCGGCAGATATAGCGGGAGGAAAATGAAATGAATGCTATAGGAAGGCAGTTAGGATTAACATCTTAAGTCTCACAACAGTTTAAGAAGCATTACTCTAGCTAGCAGCTATGTTTTATGTGAATTAAATTTTCTTTTTATAGTCTCCCCCCACCACATAATTTATTTGAAGCTTGCCTTATTTTCAGGTGGGAATATAACTGAATTAAAATCATCCTTAATAATACAGTGTCTGATACAAACTTTGTGGCTTCCCTGAGTTGGGATAACAGGGTTTCATTCAGATAAACGGTGTGGAAAAGAGGTTGCTGTGTTAAATGGAGTTGTCCTTTCACATCTATTCTCTACACTTCCCAGCTGAGGAGCTCTTGAACAGACTCTTATCACTTCTTCTGTTTGACTTCAGTTAGGAAATAAGAGGGCGGAGGAGGGTAGAATTGTAATTGATAATAGCTGTATACTCCACAGAAGCCTCCTATTGGGGGGTTTCTCCTGCTGGTTAAGCTTTCTATAGCTTATAGCAAAGGGTCCCTGCTTTGGGCTGAATTATGTCTCCCCAAAATTCATGTCAAGGTCGTAAACCCCAGTACCTCAGAATGTGACTGTATTTGGAGTTAGGTCTTTAAAACAGGTAATTAAGATTAAATGAAGTCATTAGGGTGGGCCCTAATCCAGTATGATTAGTGTCTTTATAAGAAGAGGAGATTAGAAAACACACATGCACAGGTAAAGGACCATCAATAAGCCCAGGAGAAAAGCCACAAATCAAATTAACCCTGCTGACTCCCTGATCTCAGACTTCTGTGCTCCAGAACCATTAGAAAATAAATGTCTGTTGTTTCAGCCACCCACTCTTATAACTTGTTATGGCAGCCCTTGCAAATGAATACATCCCACACCTGTCTCTTCTAGCACATCCTCCTCTTACTACTGTTGCTAGTTCTGAGATGCTTCACCATCTCTTGTTGGTTTCCCTTATCCCTGAAAAATTTTGTAAGTTATTTTTAATCAATCACCGAGATTTTAGTATATTATGTTATCTGCCAGGATCCTGTTGGATGTATTACTCATCACAAAATAAACAAAGTGAACAATCCTTTTCTCTAGATATTCTAAATAAAATATATGTCCGTTTTCTGGATTATGAATCACAAACTGGATTTTAAACAAATGTTCTCAATGAGACATAGCTGGCGTTTGGGGGTAAGTATTCCACTAATTATCATTCTCATGTAGCTTAGCATCTTTGAGTTTATATTAATACGATTAATTTATACATATACCAAAATATATGTTTAAGTAGCCGGCCTCTTTAAATTATGAGACTCTTAAAAGAGTAAGTCAACATTTCTTTGCCAAATGTGTCACCTTCATTTTGAAACTCATTTAAATCACCATTTCTTGCCACACATAAGATAATTAATCCTATTGCTTTGTATTACATCTTGCTTTTGAGAAAACTGATATAATTCATTTGGATTACTCTTTCTGTCTAAAAAATAAATCCTACTGTCTTCCAGTGATGAAGATTTGTCATCACAGGGTACTAAAGATCTTCCAGGAATGTTTAAATTTATTATTTTTTTTTAATTAATTAATTTATTTTTGGCTGCGTTGGGTCTTCATTGCTGCGTGCAGGCTTTCTCTAGTTGCGGCGAGCGGGGGCTACTCTTCTTTGCGGTGCACGGGATTCTCGTTGCGGTGGCTTCTCTTGTTGCGGAGCACGGGCTCTAAGCATGCGGGCTTCAGTAGTTGTGGCACGCGGGCTCAGTAGTTGTGGCTCGCGGGCTCTAGAGCACAGGCTTAATAGCTGTGTCCCACTGGCTTAGTTGCTCCGTGGCATGTGGGATCTTCCTGGGCCAGGGCTGGAACCCGTGTCCCTGCATTAGCAGGCGGATTCTTTAACCACTGCGCCACCAGGGAAGTCCCAAATGTAAATTTAAAAGAAATGTGTCAAAACTGGCTATATAAATAAAGGTGATTTTAGATTAAGTATATTGTACAGCTTGGTGACTATTCCAAAGTACTACTTATTGAAATAAGTATGTTAAAAGTTAATTTCTGCTTGTTTTTGTTTGTTTGTTTTTAGTATCTTCAAAATCTGTTATTCTCTGTGATATATTTACTTTAAGGAAACATGGATTATTAAGTACTGACAAAGTCTGAGCAGAAAAAAAAATCTTTATACTAAAGAAAAGAGAGAAAAAACATAATTTTAAATAAATTCCAAATTTTGAGGTTCATAGTATTGGCTTTTTTAGGCAATGCATTTGTTATTTGCCATTTCTTATATTTGAGATATTAGAAAATTTCAAAGAAATCACTACATATTTTTTTTTACTTGGCTCTTGCTAAATATTATTGTTGTATGGACAAGGCTTTGTAAAATGAAATGACTTAAGTTGATTTATATGTGTACAATATATATTTTCCCCATGACTCCAAATTCAGGTGAGACTATAAACCCCTTGGATTGTGCATAAATGTTCACTAGGCATTGCTGCTTAAAATTTTTAGAAAGATAAAAATTACTTAGTCTTTTATGAAAGCATTGTCCATCAGGTTGCATTTAGAATGGTACAGAAAATTCATGAGAGTAACAATTCTTGTGTCTGTCAGTCAGACTAAAATGGATACATTAGATTTCATAGAGAATCAAAATGAAACAATTGCCCTGCTGATTGTAGGACAAATCAGTGAAGCCTCTTACAACATCTGCTGGAAGTTGTTAAGTGTTTGCTGATATGAAGCCTGCCTTCTATTCCCTGCCATCACTCAGAGAAGTCCTGACCAGTTTAAAAATCAGTGTTCACAGATGCACATAAATCACCAGAGATTAGTGTTATATTTTCAAAAAGCTGACTTTTTCTCTTGTGCCTCTGAAAGTTTAGCAAATTATTTAATATTCATTTTCAGATTCAGAAGTTGATTAAATTATTCTGAAGATCTTAAGATAATCAACCAGAATTTGTCACCCAACTTAATATGTAAAGATAATAGTGATATTTACATTTTCTTAGCAATCAATAGTTTTCTTGATTCCTCGCTTTACACTGTAAAATTGAAACACTACTGGAATATAAGGAGAAAAGAGTGAGATGCAGGGCATCATCTTTATTGAAGATTTCCATGTGGTTGGCTTTGGCAAAAGGGTTAAGAATGACCAGTAGGATTTCAGCCCTTCTAACTTCACTTTTTATCCTCTCTGGTCTTTAAATTTAGCTCTATTTCATTTCTATAGTAGCGCTTAGTCCATCAGCTAGCAGAAACAGACATTTTTAAGAAAGTTATAAAAGTTCTCTTTTAGATTTACATGTCCTAATAAACATATGTTAACAATAATATCTACCTTAGAATGTAGGACTAATTTAGTTATCTATAAAATATACTGAGAACAGTGTCGAGACATATTAAGAAATACATAAATATTTTCTGTCTTCATCATTACCCTCATTATTATTATGAGAAGAGTTATTTGATTCACAAAAGTGTATTATAGACATCTACTTTGCTTCAGGAATTTAAAAAAAGACTCTGAAATATTTTCAAAATAATACAATAGCTTATTACCCAGTAGTATAACCTAAAATGTGATTCCTGAGTGTTCTGAGCCCTTGCGGTTTGACTCTTTTCCTCAGTGGAATCATCAGAGGATGCCCTTAAAAATTCTCTAGATTACAGCTACGTTTTCCTTTGGACCTAAATTATCAGTATCCCTATTAATGATAGTTAAGATTAATCCCCTTACTCATCAAGGTAACTCTTGCTGTTGCCTGCTAGTTCAGTAAAAACCTTATCTTCCTATTGAAGCAACCAATATGTGTATACCAGTGAAGTATTTCTCACTAGGAAAGCAAAAATTCTAAGCCAGATAATCCCAGTAGGCCAGGGAAGGGGGAGAAGGAAAAGCAGATTTTTTTGTTTTTGTTTTTTCAGTTGAATCATCACATGTAATAGTGAAAGATATGACTGCTTTTTCCATCTATTTTTGTTCTTTTCTTTTTGTTTTTATTTTTTTAAACTCTATGTTCTAACTGAAGGAGAGGAAACTCCATCATGCATTGCTAGCGTATCCCTAGAGCTACTCAGCTAACGTCTACATATATTATCAGCTGACAGGCTTCATTACTAAATTTTCAATATGTTACTTCATATTGTAAGGACTGTTGTTCTAATGTGAGGGGCAGTATGATAAGTCCAATGAAGGAGGTGGGTTTTGTAAAAATGTATTTATCATATAAATAAAAACACTTTTGAAGAGTCTAGGAGAGAAATGAGGATAATATTAATAGGTTTACTACAAAAATTGGTCTAATCCAGGACCGCTTCAGACAATCCTGGATTTAAAGTCTTCCCACCAATGAATGCCATGGACCTCAACCTATCATATTAAATATATGTTCATACATTGAATTATTTGCATAAAATCATTGCCATTACTAGGTTTCTCATGATGTGATATAAGGCATTAAGCAAGTCCAAGTATGCTTGGACTAACAGTAGGTAGAAGAAAGAAATCCATATCCCAAATAATCAAGAGTAAACCTTGCTTCTCCAAATGCAATCAACCTTCCATGATGTGTCTGCCTTGCTGTGAGACAGCACAGCAGTGTGGAGATCTAGAAATCCTTTTAGCTTTATTTCCATTCAGTGGAAACTGTTCAGATCAGCACAAGTGTGTTTTTTGTGGCTTAAAGATTACTTTAAAGAACGACGTCTCTTCATTCATTTTGGAAACAGTTATTTTACATACCCTAGAACACTAGATCAACAGAAATTTTACTGAAATGACAGACACATCTGTCATTTTATGGATTTAATTTTATGGAATTAATCCCCTACTTTATGCCCCAAATAATTCTTAACAGTATATATTATACCAGATATCCTGTGTTCTCTAAGTACTATCAGTAGGGAGATGTAAGGAATTTATGCTGTAATGTCCCATGCAGTGTTGGACATTTAAGGCCCTTTTATTCTCATTTGTGTCTTAGAGCCAAAGGGTGACTAAAACCCAGTGTGATAGAATGAACATATGCTGTTATCTCTGCCTTCAGCTTCTGGTATTCTCTAACTATCGGAGTGAGAGGGGAAAACCCCCACATTTGACAGTTTAGGTGGTACTTATCAAATCGCAGGGCTCTATTGATTTGCTCAAGCGAGGAGTACACGTCAGGTAAAATCTCCGAATTTGAAGTTTCCAATTAATGAACATGTTAAACCACTATCTTTCTCCCAAAACCATGTGACTTCTTTTGAGAACAACCAGGAAATCTTATTTTATGTCTTTGTGGTGACACTAATCTGTGTGATTCCCCAAGTGAAATAGTATTGCCTTTGGTTGAGTATTTTGGGAGAAAGATGTTTCAATTTGGTCCCTCATGCTCAAATGATCATATAAGGATTAGAGCAAATATGAGAATTCTGCCGAATGCTATTACAAATATATGTTTAAAAACCAGAAAAATAATTTTAGGTAGGATTAAAAGACTCACTAAGAGAAATATTTATCACTTGACGAAGAAAGCTTCACTCTCAGCAGTGGACCCCAGAGGTGTTCAGTTTGCCCAGAATTCATGAAGAGCTCAGAGCCAGTTTTGAATATTTTCTGTAATGTTATTTTCAAGATTTTTTTGGTGTCCTAGTACATATTTACTCTGTAAAAGTAGCAGCAATTATATTTGAGGAATTCTAGGAACAAGAATTATGGAACATACCTGCGATGTTTTATGAAATACTTTCCGAGACTTTGCTGTCCTGGGAATCCTGAGGTCCCAATTGAAATCAGAAAAGCCCATTTAACTGAAGTATCTCCCTACAGTGAACAATGAATCTACAGCGACCAGGGTCATTATGGGGAATTCATTATGGTGGCCATAGACAAGACCACTATGGACTCTGTTCAGTAGATTTCTTAATGACTTGGTGAATGAATTGACCTCTGTCCATTCAGAGGGCATTGTTTGGGGGCAGTGAGTGTCTTACACCTGATAAATCTACTCAAAAATTTTATTTCTCTGTGTTCTTAAAGTCTATTCACTACATTTTAATCAGGGATTTCTGGGATTTCAAATTTAGTCTTCATGGCCCACTACTGAATCCAAATATATCATCTAATCAAGAAGAGTGATTATAAACACTCCCATCTGCTTGACCTAGCACACCGAGTACAGAATATCTGGCAAACGCACTCATATTCATAAATTCAAGCCAACCAAAATTACGTTCAACCTTAATTTTTTACAGCCTTCAGAAGCCATTCACAGATTTTCTTCTCCTGATTTTATTCTAAATAATGAAATTTAGAACAACTTTAGAGTCATTAAGTCCTTACATGTAGGTCTTCTGCCCCCAGGTTTGACTTGGTAATTCATCCACAGAGCATGATCTAATCTGGTACAGTCTGGAGAAAAGGGGGAGACTTGCATAATATTTCTTTCTTCTTGCAAGATTTTTCTTTCAGGAGAGGTTGCTAATGGATCTTCAGAAGGGAGAGGAAGAAATGATCCTACTAGCAAGGGAGACTCTTCATTATAAGATAAAGTTCATGACAAAGTGATATTGG
The DNA here is from genome assembly GCF_949774975.1 of Lagenorhynchus albirostris. Taxonomy (NCBI): domain Eukaryota; kingdom Metazoa; phylum Chordata; class Mammalia; order Artiodactyla; family Delphinidae; genus Lagenorhynchus; species Lagenorhynchus albirostris. The sequence goes on along the minus strand of NC_083115.1, from coordinate 31,495,683 downwards.
TTTTTTTTCAGCATCTAGAACAGGATGTAGAATGTAATAAACTCTCAAAAGAGATTTGTTGAATGAATGCATGAATTCAAACCTTCAAATTTGACCCCCCTTCTCTTTTTCAATCAATTCCCAAATGTTACATAGAAAATCTAAAAGGTTATGAGTTCAAGTGTTATTTAAATTTGGCAATAGAGGATTTGAAATTTGATTTTTTTAATCAGTTTTCTTAGCTGTGTGGCTGAAAAAGATAAGACTGTACTTTAGCCTCATTACAGAATTACGGCATTTAGCCCAAGCAGAGGACATAGAAATGTGAAGTTTGCATCCTTTTTATTTAAGCAGAGTATTTGAAAGGATCAGCCTTCCTCTATAGTATTTGAAATAATAAAGTAGAAATACTGAATTTTCTACTGTGGCAGCGACAGTTTATTCCTGAGGTCTTTAACTCATTTCTCCATTCAGCACAAAGGGATTGGTGAGAATCCATCACAGCAGTGACACAGCAGTGAATAAAGAGAGATCTTTATCCTATGGAACTAACAGTTTAATAAAATGAGACAAGCAGTAAGCAAATTGAGTGAATATATGGCACATCTAATGAAGATGGATGCTATGTGAAGGAAAAAAAATAGTTTATAGGAGGATAGGGGGTGCTGGGAGAGGACATGGGTTGCTACTTTATATTTTCTGCCCTTTCCTACATTTTTCCAGGTGATGAAAGGGGATCACTTGATGAATTGTTTTATAACTGCACTCCTTGAACTGACATAAAGCCATCCCTTGTCCTTAACTGGATCTTCACTGCTTTAAGTCCCACCCGTCCAGATGGCTTCTCCCACATGTACCCAGATAGCCTACTCTTTGTGTATAATCAGTACATGCACCAGTTGCTCTGTCATTCAGGTTTTGGTGTTGAGTGTGAAGGCAAAAAACAAAACAAAACAATAAACAAACTGCAAAATTGAAGTAGGAAAATCAAATTATTAGAAACTGGTGTTAAGATCAATGGAAGCTCAAGATTGTTAGAGAAATAAAAATGTAATTACACAGTCACAGGGATAATACCCAAAATAGTAACACAGAATCAGTCCTCTCATGGCACAGATACACTGCAGTTTCTACCAAAATTCCACAGTTGTTGGATACTAGATGCTGCTACCCAAACTGTTACCACATCTACCTTTATAAATTATTGCCACTCCCACAGCGCTTGCCAAAACTTATATCATCGGATTTTGTTTAAATGATGGGGATGTGTTTATCTCATTTATTGAAATTATGATGCAATTATGACCTAGTCTCAAGGAAGATAAAAATTGCTGACTCTCTTGGTAGGTTTTGATCAGAGGATAGATCTAACCTAGATATTTCAGTCAGAACGTTATAAATACAGAGGTTTGGAGGCTTACCACAGTGTTTGAGTGGAGGATGAATGCCAGGAAAGCTGTCACTAGAAATGCAGGAATCGTAGGAAAACAGCACTAATGATCACAGCTCCCTGATGCAAGAAATGACTCATTCACTAAAGAAGAGCCATATGCTTCTAGAAAAATATCTCGTTGACTATCTGACGGTCACAAATTTTCTTTTTATTTTTTAGCAACTTTATTAAGGTATAATTGATATATAAACAACTGCACCTATTGTCTATAATTTGATGAGTTTGAAACATATGTACACACGATACCATCACCACAATCAAGGTAATAGACATATTCAACATATCGCAAAGTTTCCTTGTGTCTCTTTTTTGTTTGTTTGTTTTTGTGGTAATAATGCTTAACGTGAGATCTGCCCTCTTAACAAATTCTGAAGTGCGCAATACCGTATTTTAACTATAGGCACCGTGCTGTACAGCAGCTCTCTAGAACTCACTTATCTGGCATGGCTACAACTTTGAGGTCAGGCCTGATTGGTACTTGGATGGGAGGCCACGAGCTTTCCGTCACTGCCAAAGCAGTAACAGCTTCTGCCTCTATTTTGGTTTTATAAATTTCAAGCAAGTGATTCTTGTTGGTAAACTCTAACTCAGAGGTTTGCTGTAAGTGAACTTAGAGAATATTGTTCTAAAGTTTCCAGACATTTTGATGAGGAGAGAACATAGAAAGGGGCTGGGACTGGAACACAGATGGCAAGACTCTATCCCGTGCATTCACTTCGTCAGCCTTCCTGAAGCTAATCACAGGCATATGTACTCATACAACATTTTTTAAGGTAAAAAAAAAACAAACAAAAGTAATTATGTAATCACTGTTATGAATAAGAGCAGAAAGAGGAACTCTAAGAATTTAGAGAAATATTATTAGAAAATGAGAAATGAAAAATAAACCGGTAGATCTCAGAAAAGAAATGAAAGAAAATAAAGAACCATTACAGTATTTATGTGAATATGAAAGCAGTACAAAAGAACATAGCACTGTTAATATAATAAATTAAGAAACATAAAAAGCACGATCAAAAATAGAGAAAGGAAATGAAAATTAACAAAGTGTTAAATAAATTCTGAGTGAAATAACTGAAATGGAAGGCAGGGAAGAAAATCTAACTTCTGCCTAATTGGTGTCCTTGAGGACAGAATTAAAACAATAGATTTAGAAAAGAGAGAATATTGAATACATAAAAAATTTTCCAGAAATTAAAAATAATTTTAACACATACGAATTAAAAGGGCATATGTTTTCCAAGGAGATAAAGGAGATTTGGCATACAATAATCAACACAAAGATACAGCTGGTAAAGGTACTGAAATTTTCTAATATAAATAAACAAATCTTAAAGCAGAGAGGCAAACAATTATAGTAATTTCTAATGGAAAATTTATATCCTACTTATCCCTTACTACATCCATTGGCAGAAAATAATGACACAATGAGATGTTTCTCTAAGACATTTTGTAGTAAACAAACTATCGTTCCCCCAAAAAAGAAAAGGTAGCTGAAAACTGTTGGATCAAGTAAGAATTAGTTCCCATAAGCCCTTCTTTTAGAAAGTACTAAATACTGATATTCAAGCAAGCAAGAAATTAGTCAAGCGATTTTGCCAAAATCTTGGAGGTGACCAGCGACCATTGACTATTACAAAATAATAAAAGTAATACCAAAATAAATACGGTCACAAGCAAGGGTATTAATGATATAAAACCGGCATATGTAGAAATGATGTAAAAATATGTGAATAAAAGTATATGCAGAAAACTACAAAACAGTGATGCAAAGTGTTAGTGACGATCTAAATAAATGAAGAAGTAAATCATGTATATGAATTGGAAGACTTGATATTCTTAAGATGTTGATTCTTCCCAGTTGTATCCATAGAATCAACATAACACACATCAAAATCTCAGCAAGCTATCTTGTGGATATCAATAAACTGATTCTAAATTTTATATGAAAAGTATAAAAACCTAGAATATCCAGCACAGTTCTGAAAAAGTAGAGGAATATTGGTGGACTCACATTATCCGATTTCAAAACTTACCGTAGAGGCCACTTTAATTAAGATAACATGACATTGGCAAAAGAAACGGTATGTAGATCATTGGAACTGACTAGAGAGCCCAGAAATAGATCTACACTAATGTAGTCAACTGATGCTTGACAAAAACCAAATTTCCAAAAAAGGAAATTAAGGAAGCGATTTCATTTTCAATAGCATTCAAAGTCCTAAATTAACCTACGGAAATCAGTGGCCTTTTCATATAAAAGCCACAGGTAGAAAATATATCAAAAAAGTTCCATTTACAATGGCCGAAACTGTGTTAAAACCTCTGGATATAACACAAAATGAGCTTGATCTATGTGAAGAAATATTTAAAATATTACTCCAAGGCCCAAAGATGGCATAAATAAATATAATGCATAGCACGTTCTACATAGTAATATTCAAAATGATAAGAATGCCATTTCTCTGTATGTTCTTCCATAAGTATAATGAAATCCCCCCAAGAATAAAAGTAATATTTTGTGGGAAGGAGACGAAGCAATGAATCTGGTTTTAAAGGTCACATGAAAAAATAAATCAGCATGATCAGCTAAGAGCTTTCTAAAAAAATAGAGTATAGTGGAAAGGCAGAAGGGGTTAACCCTATCAGGTATTAAAGCACAATGTAGAAATGCATAGATCAAAGTCAAAATTCTAGAAATAGCCTTCACACAATTCTGGAATCTACTATATGAATTATGGTACATTTAAAAACCAGTGGGAAGAAAAGATGGATGATTACATAAACTGGTGGGGAAACTGGAATGCCAGGTGGTTGGGGGGAGCCATATATTTTTTACTAGAGGCAATATTTAGCTTCTTGGAAAAAAATCTCTACCATGTATAATCTATATAGGTAAAACTTGTATATGCTATACTTACATATGTTATATTTTATGTACTTACATATGTTATGTTTTATATTTTGTGTAAGTTCAAAGCATTTGAACCATATACGATATTACATTTGCCCCGAGAACTAGAACTATTTTAACGTTGGGACAAAGATGTAACCCTATATTTGCAGCATCAGATACGGAGCAAACTTCTTGCGTGATCTGATGTTTGGATAGTTTTTTTTTCTTTCATTTTCTACTCTATAAATTTATCAGTCAGGTTGTTTGTATAATTTCTGTTTTGGTTGTAAAAAAATGCAGTAGAAGAAGGAATATATGACTTCTATTTGCAAGGTCTTTTTCAGAAGTAGAATTTGATGATGTGGAGAACTTACTTGTAATAAATAATCTTATTGAATATGTTAGTCACTATATTTTCTCTCCCTTATATTGATTTGCAATAAATATTGATTTGCAAAGTTTGGAACATTGAATGTGCTACATAAATATATTGATTGGGCAAATGAGATTTATATACCCCTGAATCTTCAAACAATCTATGAAATAATTATAATAGTGGTTTTCCTCATTAAACTGTACTTCAACATAATGTCACTTATCTGTACATTATCTATACATTAAATTTGGACTTGATTAAATAATATAAACAATAAAAGCTAATTACAACAGTTTAATAATTAAAACTGCATGATAAAATTAAACAAAAAAAAAGTGTTTCACACGCTAAATTCAGTAAGTGGTTGTTTAAAAAATGCATAGAAATCAATGATCTTCTCACATAGAAGCAAACACCAGTAGCCTCTAAGGCCCAGATATATCAATGAATTGAATCAGGAGGAAACTCATCTGCTTCTAACTAATCTTTACATGGGATTCCTCAGTATATGCTCAGAGGTTCTTAAATGGTTTGGCTGTAAAAGAAGATTTGCAAATTATCATATTGCTAAAGAAATAGAAATTTGAAATCTAAGCCATTTTTCCTTTAACAAAAGAACCCCTTGCAACATCTTCATGAAACCTTTAAGGATTCACAAGCTGAAGGCTGGCGAATGCTGCACTAAACTAAACAACTACCAGTGTTTTGTTCACCATTGTGTTTCTAGAGCTTAGCCTAGAGGATTGAATAAACGCATAAAGAATACATGATTACTGAAGTAGGAAATAAGGGAAAGAAACTTCACCAGCATGACTTGACACACAATAAGCTCCAATTACTTTCAAATTAAATGGCCTAATAAACATTAAGTTGTCCTAAGTAGAATTTTACTATCAGTTATATAACCTTAAATATTAACATGTTCCTAATGATTCTCTTTATAGGTTCTAAATTCTCAGGGTAGTAATGAAGCAAATGATGCACTAAACTTTGAAGAAATTTGCTGAATGGCATAAAGCTTGTGCGTGACAGTAGCAGAACTGAGACCCAAGTTTTCATAATGTATTTTAATCATTTTTATAAATTTTAATGACAGTTATTAAACAAATACTTTTAAAAATAAATACATTTTATATAGACACAGCTTACACTATCTCAAAGTTTCAGTTCGTATCTACTTTTATTATTTTCCTTCTCATTATCTTTTCTTTTCTGCTTCCTTTTCTCAAGCTATATATCAAAACAATTAAAGTTAAAATGCATACCAATATAGTAGCACATTTCTCCCAAACATTGATTCATAATATTGATTATGTTTCAAAGTCTTCATACTTTAAGGAATCAAAAAGTAGAAAAGGAGTTTTGTTTTTTTTTCTGTATCCCCAGTTGTGTTGCATGATGGATATAGTGTCATACTTTATCGACTGATGAAGGCCTTAACAAGAACTTATATTATGCTTTGATAATATGTATTTTAAATAATTAACCTGAAATTATGTATTACATGTCTTTAAGTTATTTACTGAACATTGTTTATGTTTGAGTAAAATGTGCTTTCTATACTTTAAAACACAGAGACTATTCCAAAGAGAAAGAAGTGGGATATCGATACCTCTGTTAAAAAGCTAATTTTCAGAAGTAGCATGAACTAATTCCTAAAATACTTTCAAATAGGATTCTGTATTTTTCTACTGGGATTTTCTTAATACATGTGGCATGATCTTTATAAATAACAAAAATATCTGAAAGAAATTTCCAGAACTTGAGCATGAGAGAATGAGTCAATTAATGACAAGTAAAGGAAATAAAAGGTTATAAAACAAATTCCAAATTGTTCATAAAATTCCTTCACTTTTCTTTTTTATAATTAGAAAACTGGATATTGTTCCTAATAGAATTACAAGTCCAAAATCAATGGAAATGTTGATAGATCTCACAATTAGGCCAACTGAAATAGTAATTTCAGCTGTAAGCCTTATTGATGGCCCTTAATTTTTCAAATACATATTGCTTTAAAATATATTAAATTGTACAAATTTATCAGTGTTAGAAAAACAGTTGCCCATGTAAGATTAGACTATGGCCCACAAGCAAATCTATTATAATTGACAGTTAAAAATGCACTAATTTTCTTTAATCTTTGCATAACATTTCTGTTCTTCAATACTGAAGGAACTAATTCTGTTTATTTTATAAAAGTAACTATAATTTGCACATGGTTTTCATGAGGAAACAGTAATATACTGTATTTTGTAAACCGTGCCAACCACATACTATCTGGTGAATTCATTCTCCTTTCATGCTCTGGTCGTGCACATATTCATCCATTTAGTAGACTATATTAAAGATATGACTATTTTAAGTGTTCACATATTTAAAATGTGAATAGGTAACCACAACATTTCAAATCAGTAAGGAATTCATATCTAAAATATGCAAGAAATTCTTCCAAATAACATGAAAAATATAATTATCTGTAATCAGATAAATGCAAGTTTTAAAATGTGTTTTCATCAGCAGTGTATGAGTGGTCTATTTTCTCTGCATCCTCACCAGCATTTCATGGTGTTACTGTTTATTTTTCAGCTGTTCTGACAGTTAAGTAGTGACACTCAAAGTAGTCTCAATTAGCATTTTCCTTAAACTAATGACGTTTAACATCTTTTCATGTATTTGTTTGCTATCCATATAGCTGCTTAGGTAAAATATCTCTTCCTCAGTAGTGTTTTGTTGTATCCAGTATATAAATTTTGTATACAGTTTGTGAAATTTACATCTAAGTGTTTTTATTTTTAAGAAATTACGATGAAATTGTATTTTTCATTTCAGTTTCCACATGTTGATTGCTAGTATATAGAAATATACTTATATTTTGTATGTTGATCTTATATTCTGTGAACTTGCTGAACTCAGTTATTAATTCTAAGAGAGTTTCTTAGAGATCCCTAGGGTTTTTCTAAGCAGAAAATACTGTTATCTGAAAATAGGAACAGTTTATTTCTTCCTTCCTAGTATACATGTCTTTTGTTTCCTTTTTTCCCCTTATTGCACTGACTAGACTTTGAGTATTATGTTGAGTAGCAGAGATGAGAGTGGAAAATTATGCCTTGTTTCTTATTTTATAAGGAAAGCATTCAGTCTTTCACCAAGCATAATGGGAATTCTGGGGTTTTGTAGATTTTCTTTATAAGTTGGGGAAATTCCCCTCTTCCTAGTTTCTGAAAAGTTATGAATGGGTATTGGATTTTGTTGAACATACATTTCTGCATAAATTAATATGATCATATATTTTTCTTCTAACGCTGTTATCATGGATTGTGATAACTAATTTTCAAATATTGAATCAGCCTTGTATACATTTGATCATGATATATAATTATTTTCAAATATTTTGAATTCGACTTAATATTTTGTTTGAAAAAATTTACACTATATTAATGAAGGATATTGGCCAATAATTTGCTTCCTTCCTTTCCTCCTCCCTCTCTCCCTCCCTCCCTCCCTCTCTCCCTCCCTCCCTCCCTCTCTCCCTCCCTCCCTCCCTCCCTCCCTCTCTCCCTTCCTCCCTCCCTCCCTCCATCCATCTCTCTCTCTCTTAAATTATTTTCTTTTTGGTACTGCCTTTGTCTGGCTTTTGTGTCACTGTGATGCAGGCTTCAGAGAATGAGTTGAGTGGTGTTCACTTCATTTTTTCTCGAAGAGAATCTGTAGAATTGATGTTAATTCGTCTTTAAATATTTGATAGAATTCTCCAATGAAAGCATCAAGACCTGACAATTTATTTTTCCAGAGGTCTCAAAGTATGAGTTCAGTGTCTTTAGTAGTTAAGGGGTTATTGAAATTATTTATTTCATATTTAATGTTTGTTGAAGTAGTTCTTACTTTCTGACTAAATCAAAGTGTGAAATTTGTGTGTGTAGCACCGTTTATAGTATTACCTTATTATCCTTCTGGTGTCTGCAGAGTCTGTAATCATATCTCGTTTCATTCCTAATATTAATAGTATGTCTTCTCTTTTTTTCCCCCTTAGGTGTCTTGCTAGAATTTTGAAAATTTTATTAATCTTTTCAAAGAACCAGCTCTTGTTCTATTAATTTTCTTCTTAGTTTTTCTTTTCAGGTTTCATTGCAGTCTCTGCTCTTATTTTTATTTTTTCCTTCTACTTCACTTTGATTTTTGTTCTACTTACTCTAGTTTCTTCTGATAGAAATTTAAATTATTTATTTGAGACCTTCCCTCTTTGCTAATATAAGCATTTAGAGCCATGCATTTCCAATTCAATACAGATTTAGTTGTGTTCCACATATTTTAATATATTGAAATTTTCATTTTCATTCAGTTTAATTATTTTTAAAATTTCTCTCAATGCTTTTCTTTAACCAAGGCATTATTTAGACGTGTGTAATTTAGTTTCCAATTATTTGAAAAGTTTCCTGTTTTCTTTCTGTTATTAATTTCTAGTTTGATTCATTGCTGTCAGAGGATGCACTCTGTAGGATTTTAATTCTTTTAACATTATTGAGGTTTGTTTTACAGCCCAGGATATGGCCTATCTTGGTATAACTTTTGTGGTCACTTGAAAAGAATGCCTATTCAGTTGTTGTTGGATGGAATGTTCTATCAATCTTGATTAGGTACTGTTGGTTGATGGGGGGATTGATATCTTTGCTGATTTTCTATCTAGTTGTTCTTTCAGTTGTTGAAAGAGGGCTGTTGAAGTCTCCAACAATTTGAATTTTGCAGTTTTTATGTGTTCTTGCAGTTCTGTCAATTTTTGCTTCACATGATTTGTAGCTATTTTGTTATTCTAGATGCATAACGTTTAGAATTGCTGTGTCTTCTAGATTGGTTGAATCTCTATGTCTCTAGTAATTTTCTTTGCTCTGAAGTCTAATTTATCAGATATTAATATAACTACTCTTGCTTTCTTTTGACAATATTTCCATGGTATGTATGTGTGTGTGTGTTCTTTTATTTTCATACTACCTATGTTATTATATTTGAAGTGGGCTTCTTGTATACAGCATCTAGTTGGTTTATTTTATTAATATACTCTGCTGATCTCCTTCTTTTAATTGATATGTGTAGACCTTTTACTTCTCATCCAATTATTAATATGTTAAAGTTTAAATCTGACCTCTTTTTCCCAGTCAATTCTCTCTGTATTTTGTGTCTGCTTTCTTTTCCCTTCTTTCCTGTGGGTTACTTGAATATTTTTTAGAATTCCATTTTTATTTATCTGTAGTGTTTTTGAGTATCTCTTTTAATACATTTTTTTGGTGGTTGAGATCTATCTATCTTTCTCTACACACACACACACACACACACACACACACACACACATACATAGTCTTAATATTTTAATAAGAAGCTTAAGAATCTAAATGTTAGAATGTCAAGTGCAATGACATTTGTGTGAAGCAAGAATCATTTCAATTCCATGGAATTATAGTAATTTCAAAACTAGTAATTTCTAGAAATAATTAGTATTGTAAGCATCCACGTGTAACAACTCTAAACACAAATCTGCTTAGAGTACCTGTACTTCAGTTTCCCATTTCTGTGATGCTCAGGGGTTAAAATGAATTTTGATCCACAGTGGCTTAGAGAGTCTTTGGCTTGAGATTGTCTTTGAGATTGAAAGTGTTAACAAAAGAAATATTCCACAAGAGTGACCTCTAAGTCTGTAAACCCCCCCATGGCTACAGAATCTCATCTAATGGTACCCCTTGACAACCTAACAACCTGAAATAGCAGTTCCCGTTGCTGCTGCTCTTGCCATGTGTCTGTTCTAAAACCTGCAGACTGGCTGCTTCCATTGTGCCATCCAACTGCACGCGCATGTCTGAGGTTGATATACGAGATTGAATTGCCCGCGTTTATCACAGCTTGGTTTTCCAGCCTTAGTCCCCTCCACTCGCTATCACTCTGTGGCAGAAAATACTTCCATTAGCTCAGCTTTGGGAACTTGTCCCTGCCCTACCAAAGCCCACATCAGTCATGTGCCATGTTGGTGATTCTTTTATTCCAACTCCCTAGCTACAATCAAAAAGAAAAGTTAATTCTCTGCTTTCTTTGCTATAAATGTTTCATCAAATCACAGAGCTTGAGGGGTTGATATATGTAAACTAACAGAACTGGTACCACTTCTTATGAGCCCTTATACTTCTAAAAACATCTTTCTCCCTACACTCCCAGCTCTTTCGTTCCTCTGAGTTTGTTTTGCACATTTAACTTCAATCTTTCTGCTTTTTCTTAAAACTTTACCTCCACTTTTATTCAATAAATAATTCATATTACTACGTTAATCTATTCATTCACTCATTGTAAAAATAATTCCTTCAATGAAAGCATTATGTAGTACTGAAGACAGAATAGGAACACTCGTTTTAAATTTTTTTTTTTTATTAATAATGAAAAAGAAGGAGATAGCAATTTGCACATTGTAGGCACTTGGTATATCAGGTAGACTTTGCCTGGAATAATACACCTTAAAATAGTACTTCTCAAACTTTACTGTCAGGGATGTTGTTAAATGCAAATTCATATTCATTAGGAATGACATAGGGCATGAGACTTGCCATCTCTAGAAAGCCAGGCAGAGTGCTACAATTGGAGTGGGATGGTCTTAGGTAGTTTCAGTTGAATATATCATCTTTGGGCAATCTGTGTTAGTGGTCTTTTTTTACATTAATAACAACACTTGAAAATAATATAAACCAAGTTAAAACACGAACCTGGAAGAAGAGTACACTGTGCATAAAAATGGATAAATCTTTATTTTGTTTTTAATTGTATCACCACCATTATTTCTTTTATTTTACTTTCTAATTAGTTCCACACAACTTGAATTGAGAATTCATAGCTTTGCCTACTCCAGGTTCATTTATCAGAAAATGACTAATATGACACAATTTGATTAAGTAATAGTCATTCTCTTGAAGTTTTTCTCTAAGATATTTCACTTAAAATTTTTAAAAAGATATGAATATATTCTGACTTACCTTAAGTACTTTATGTGCATTGACTTTTTTAAAAGGAACTTCAAATTATTTTGTGTAAAGATAAGATGTTGAAATTCAATTTTTTAGACCATTCAAGTATTCATATTCTTACTTGTCTAATGACCTATTACTTTTTAGAGCATTTATCATTATTTTAGTGACTTCTATAATTTTCTTCATAATATTTGATTGAATAACAAAACTATAACTCATTATCTGTTTAAGGTTTATAAAAAAAAGAAAACTTCAGATTTCCTAATGGCACTGCACCCTTAATTACACTTCAAAAATGACTAGCCCACTTAGAAATACTAGTAAAACATATTGAATATGCCTTTGCAATCTATTGATCTAAAGGAGAAAATTACTCTTTATATTAAATAGCTCTGCAGCTTGCTGTAAATGGAATTAGATATGGACTTATTTTAAATATATATATGTTTAAAGTTATTTGCAAGATTCAAATAGCATAAGAATTTAGTTTCATAGAAGAAACTAAAATTACCACCACGCCCTCACACTTCAAAATCTTGCATGACACCTACTTTTCAGATAGATTACGCCCTTCAGAAGCTGAATTTTTATTGCTATTATTCTGGCTACTTTCAATATCAGCCAGGCAGCAAAGGTTTACTAATTTTTTACCACTAGTAATTCTCCTCCTAAGACTACTCTAGGTGGTGGATTTATGAAATGCAGTTACATAATAGTAACTTTTTAAATACAGACACTTACTCAAGTAGTCCACTTTGGGATGCTATCCATTGATTCCATAAAGCTTTGTAATCCACTTTTTTAAAAATTACTTTTAGATGCCACACGGGTCCAAGCTATAGCTTTGGTGTAGTTCATTCAGATCTTCAAGTATAGTTACCTTCTTACAAAATTGTTTTATTATAATGTAAATAGTTAAGTATAACCCCTCAGTTTTCTAGATCTTGTTATATAATGGTGTCTTGATGGGCTTTAGAATTTTGTTGCAGTTTCAAATAATAAAGAAATGAGCAGTTTATTAAAGAAATTTCATTATTCACAGTATTTCTGAAACTTTTCTTTAAGAAATAATCTTAAGGCCATCAAGCAGCAACATAATAAAGTCGGTCTCATTAATCTGTAGTTTCATCTTATCTCTGACCTCAGATATTTCGACTCAACTTACTTGTCATATTAACCCCCATGTTCTAAGAGAAATTATGACATGAGTGCCATATTCTCTAGACCTATATATATATAGACATGAAACTAAAAGCATCAACTCATGAGTCTAAGAGGTTAGATGGAGCTCGGAATCCAGAGGCATATCCCAAGAGTTCATGTAAGTCAGAATTTAGGGAGATTTAATGGGTAAGAAACAATCTAAACAAGGAAAATTTGCCAGTGGAGATAATAGAGATGACCAGAGTTGGGAAAAAAGGATTGGTTTACCCTGAATATAGCTCGTGTTTTTTGCTAGCCATGCCGTTTTTCATATTTTGTGGAGTCCATCTATTTCAACTGCTTTCCATCTTTGCTTATACACATGTTTTATCTTATCCATGAGCGACTGAAATGCCATTACTTCCTCCAGGGACCCTAACTGATTCTTTTACAACACTTATTCTCTCTTTGATTAAATGTTACAAACAGCATACCATCGTATAATAAATACTACTAAAATTTATCATGTGTGTTCTTATTTTCACAGTTGGATTTTGTATTGATTTGTTTTTCAAAACCTCATAACACAGAGCTCAGAAGTAGACACATGGTAGATATTAATTAAAATAATAATTGACACAATATATAAAGAAGTAGTTGAGAGAAATGACTGCAGCCAAATTGCCTGGGTTTGAGTTACAATGTTATCATGTTTTAGATGTTACTTAACCTCTCTCTGGTTAGTTCTTTTATCAGTAGAAATGAAAGTAATGTTACCTTTTAGGTTTGTTGTACTGATTAGTGAGCAAATATGTGCAAGAACTTATTCCAGTTCTGGGAGAATAATGAGTACTCAGTAAATGGTGGCCACTGTTATTCAGCAATAACTTTTGTGTTGATGATCTTTTCATCCTATCACAACTTACTGCTTACTTCATATAAGAATACAGTTAATGACTAGGTAATTTATCTGTAAGATTCTGAGATATTAATTACAACTATGAATAATAATTTTCCTATAAAGAGTAAATATAGAATATTCAAATAATGCTCTGACATTTTGGTTCAGATACACTTCATTTCAACATTACCTAAGTTAATTTTCTCAGTAAGTCCTCTTTATTTAAACAATATTAGTTTTACATGAGCTCTGTGAGCCTCTTCTCTGTCATCCGTATACCGTGCTTAGGACTAGCTTTTTGCCCTTGAGTATCAATGGTCTGCTGCCAGATTGCCCTTCTCAAGCACAGAATAGAACAAATGGTCGTATTAAGTGAGTCAGCGAATCAGCAGCACTCTTGGGAAGAGGATAATGATTGACATATACTTTCATCAGGCATGGAATAATTAGAGGCCAGCTGAGCATGGTCTCAGATGTGTTACCAGGTACTCACGTCTGATCTCACGTAGGGATGCTCTCGTACCTTTGACTTTAGATTTGTATACCCAGCCACAGAGAAGCCACTGCCAAGTATAACAGTTGATGGTATGGAAATGTACAATGTCTTTGTACCTTAGATACATGAGCAGGGTAAGAAGATTATAAATCTAAAATCAGATTATTTGAAGGAAACTGTAGCTGGTTGAGTATTATTAATACATGCAGATTTTCAGGAGTCACAGAATACTTTAATCCAGTGTGTGTGTGTGTGTGTGTGTGTGTGTGTGTGTATGTGTGTGTGTGCGTGTGTGTGTGTTTGTGTGTGTGTTTGCTTGTTAGTTTTTTAAACTAGAATTCTCTTAACTGAAGGAAGAGGGAAAAACACTTTTTTTTCAAATAACTGTCTATGAATCAGCTATATATAATCAGAAAAACAAACAGTGATGCAAAATTGGGAACAGATGCTAGTCAATACATAAGGGATGTACTGTGCAGTGTGATTGCTTGAACAACCCAAGTAATTGATAGAAATACATTCAAACACTGCTTTGTGTTTGGCAGAAACCAAAATAAATCAAAAGAGGAGAAAAAGGCATTTTTGATTGAGGGATAATAATTTTCCCAGATTATGTAGAAAATTGTATAATTTTACATAATATACAGTGGCCTTTGTGTAACTTTAGAGTGCACTATTTTGATAAAATCGGAATGTATGACTGTTAGCCATTCTGAAGTAGCTGAATCATTCTTCATTTGAGTTAAGCCTTTTAAAGAAATCTGTATATAATGTATGTATATTTTTAAATGATTAAATAGCTAGAAATAATATTTAATAATGACACTCTTCCCTGGCAACATTATGCTATATAAGTTATGAATTAATTGTTTATAGTTGTAAGTCTAAGTGTATATTTTAGCTTAATATTTTATGTAGCAGCATTCTGTGTAAATATCTTTTGATCATCAAAACTCAGCTTAATGAAGTGTCTGGTTGAGGCACGGGGCGGCGTGCAGCTCTGTATGAGAAATCGAACCACCTTTTTAGTTTCCTCAAACTGGGTTCTGGGTATTATCAACACTGGGATTCTGGGTATTATCAACACTAGTTTATTAATCAAAACTTCATAAACATAGTATCTTCTCTAAACCAGAGAAGTTCCTTTGTCCATTAAAAAAAAGGGACTAATAATAAGGTGAACAATCTGAAATTACCATTTTGTACTTCAGAATGACCAAACAGCAGCAAATTCATGTGTTTTAAATCTTTAACTTTCCAGTTTTAGTGAGAATATAAGCTTGATACATTAATAATGCTTTCAAATGTTAGTTTTATTCATTTCAGCATTGCTTTAATAGTAAGACTATGAACATTCAATATCTACCAGAGAAAATTGTCTAATTAAATTATGATATCTAAGCTAAGCCTCAAACTAGTAATAATAGTAATAAAATAAACCAAAAATATAGAGTTAAGTAAAAAGAGAAAGTTAAGCTTAGTTGGTTTTTTTTTTACATTTTGTATTATAATGAACTAAAAATATATACTCCTATTTTTACTTGTATTGATATAAAATAATCTCTGGAAGCATAAACAGCAATAATGGAGCTTCTGTTATGTAGAGGATTGGAACTTGTTCCACGGTGGCAAGAACGAAGTCTTTCTTTTCTTGCTGTATAATGTTTCAGTTTTAATAATCTTGAAGCACTTGGATGCATTCAGAAATTAAAAATAAAAACCATAGATAAAGTTCATTGCCTTTCTTTTCCTCATGGTCATTTCCCTTTTACCCAATCTTTTACATCACTGTAGTTGCACTAATAGTAATACAACTTTTCCTGATACAGGTTTCAAGTACTTTAGACTTCCCTTTAATCGTGTAGCTTCTTCTAATATTTAGATTTCCAAAATGGCAACATATATAAGAATTCATGGAAAACTCCATCAATGGCTCATCCCATTCCAAGACACAACAGAAGTAGCCCGGTTTACTTGTTAATCTTTCATCCATTTAAATTCCTTCAGATTTCTCCCTTCTGCTTTTTTCTCCTTTGTATAGCAATATCAAACTTTTCAAGAGAGAAACACCCATTGGGAGTGTCTCATCAGCAGTTTAATGAAGCATCCACAATGAGAGGTATCAGACCACATCCACATGTGTGGGTCCTTTTTCATGCCTAGTCTACAGCTCGTCGTTTTGGCTCAGGCATCAATCCATAGAAGAGTAAATTGTGGCCACAATAACATGGCGGCATTGCATCAGACATGGCAAAATTACACAAAAAAATTCTCCTGTGAATATTTTTCCAGATTGGAGCTCTGGGCATAGCAAAATTTTAGTGTATCTGTGAATATCAGTTACACAAACATCAAACTTACCTTGTAGAGTCTATGTGAATTTTCCCACAGCTTGAGTGGCTACATCACGTGGACCTTCAAGACAATGATAAACCATTTATTGATGAGGAGGTATTGAAGCGTTTGAAGAGCATAATGATATAATGTGATTTACATTTTTTAATGAACCTCTGGCTCTCCACAGAGAACAAAATTTGGCGGGGGAAGAATGGAATTGAGAAGACTGGTGATAAAGTTCTTCCCCAGGGACAGCAATGGGGAGGAGATCAGCCTAAATCGTTTACTTACTGACTAGGTTGATAACTGTTCTTAAAATTGAGGTTTGAAACATAAAAGTAGGAGCAGTTTTGATACAGTTTACGGGATAAATTTGGACTGTGTTTTTTGCTTATGTACATCCAAGTTGTATTATAGTAATAATATTTTGTTACATGAGAGAGGAAATTCATAAGAAGGTATAAATTTATGTATCACCACAGTTAAAAAGAATATAAGTACTCTTTTAAAAATACGTATTTAATCCTAATATAACATCAAACTTAAATTATTACCTTAAATACTATTTTTTAAAACAAACAGAAAATTTCTTTTACTTTATTCCCCAATTCAAAGCCAAGTGCAATCAGACTGTGCCATCGCAATTGTAGAAGTGCTCGTATGGTAATATTGATGAATTGCAGGAGGTCAAGTGTGGACTAGCGAAAGCGTCGTAATCTTCTAGGGCATGAGATGACTGCTGCTGGGTATGGGGTTTCCCACACAATCCTGTGAATATACTAATACACATTGAATTGTGCAGTTTAAATGGGTGCTTTGTGTAATATGTTAATTACATCCCAATAAGCTGTTAAGAAATGGAACACAGCAGGTACTCTAGAGTCAGACTAGAGTGGCCAAATCATTATACGTCTCCATAAATCTTTAGTTTCGTCTCTAAAATTGGAACAACATTCTTCAAATTAACTATACAAATAATACATGATAAAGATAATTATAGAGCACTGAGAGAAGCGCCTGGCCTATGACACTCAATCATTATTAGTTATTATAGATATCTGTTAACCTTTGGATGTGACGTTCCATATTCGAAAGTTTCTATGGAAAGAGAAAGAAAACCTCTCTAAGAGAAATATCAGACTCATATTTGAATAAGTTGTTGGTAGAGTGTAACACAAACTGGCAAAAGCGAGGTTATTGGAGTCTATACTTACAGTTCCATTGTGTTATGCATCTATTTGTTCATTTAAGTAAAAAAGTAAAACAGACTGAAGAACATCTGTACGGATGAAACACATACACACCAAAAAGGTCAGTAAGAAAGTGCGTTGGAATGACACTGGGTTGAACTGCAGGGGCCAGAGTCAGCCACATCTAAGGCTTTAAATTTTATCCTAAGTACAAAAGTCGTCTGTGGAGGAATAGATTTCAGAGAATACTCTGTGGCCAAGGTCTGCTGTAAACACGATTTGATTAATCAAATAAGGTATAGAAAATGGGGTCATTGACAAAATGATATAAATAAATCTGAGTTGATATGAAGATATAGAAAATGTTTTATAAGAGGAGGAAGCCTGTTCAGAGGTTTAGTAAAGGTTAAGTGTTAAGCAGATGCATATGTGTGTATTGTATGTTTATTTCTGGAAAGTAAACATATTCAAATTGATTTAGGTGCATTACATGTTTTAAAGGATCTGTAAAATATACCTAAGAATTAGATGATGTTTAAATTTGCGATGTTAATTTAAATCAGTGCTGTGCAACGCTGGCTAAACAGTAAATTGCTTGCGAGACTTTCAAAACCAAATAACCATGCCAAGTCTGTTAAATCAAAATTTCTGGGCTTTAGTAATGGATAGAGGTATTTACATTTTTTTTAAGTTTTAAAAGTTTTTATTTTTAGGTTCTCCAAATGATTCTTAAATTAGCCAGGTTTGGGAACCATTGATTCAAGTAATCCAAATGGTAAAGGGCTTTTATATAAAGGAATTTTTAAAATATAATTGTTTTTAATTAATTTATTTATTTCTGGCTGTGTTGGGTCTTCGTTGCTGTGCGCGGGCTTTCTCTAGTTGCGGCGAGCGGGGGCTGCTCTTTGTTGCGGTGCGCGGGCTTCTCATTGCCGTGGCTTCTCTTGTTGCGGAGCATGGGCTCTAGGCGTGCGGGCTTCAGTAGTTGTGGCTCACAGGCTCTAGAACGCAGGCTCAGTGCTTGTGGTGCACGGGCTTAGTTGCTCCCCGGCATGTGGGATCTTCCCGGACCAGGGCTGGAACCCGTGTCCCCTGCATTGGCAGGCGGATTCTTAACCACTACTCCACCAGAGAAGTCCATAGAGGAATTTTTTTAATTGGTAAAAATGGAAGCTATGATGGCTTACTATTAAACACAGCCCATATTTTAAGACAATATCTTTATTTAGTAAGAATACTATTTCAGAATTAGAATGAGTTTAAATAAATGAATATTTGATTTATCTTTGTTTTAAGCCTATTAATTCAAGAAATTCAGATTTATTTAAAATCTATAATTTCTTGATTACTAACAAGAAAAGATTGGATCTTTGGGCACACCCAAAGATCATTGTGATATTAGTAATCATTGTGATATTAGTAATCAGGTCAAAAATTGGCATCATTGTGATATTAGTAATCAGGTCAAAAATTGGCAAAGTTTAATAAGGTTGCTGATCATGGGGAAATGTATAGCATTGATAAAATGCATTGAGGGAAATGGTGAATGCTAATATACTGGTCTGTGTTCCACACTATGAAATATGTGCATATTTAATAGCCAATTATGCATATTGTTAAAGATTATTTTACTGGCAAGTGATGGAAACTCAACTCAAACAGCTTCAGCAAAAAGGAATTTTATGTTAAGTACTGAGTATGCACATGTCACAGGATCAAAGAAATAACTCAGGTTTGATCTGTTGGTTGTTTTGACTTTATTTTGCCAACAAATTCTGTCTCTAAATGGTTCAAAGTGCAGTTTTACATCAGCAGAAAGAAAAAAATTTCCCAATGTTTATATAGTAGTTCTGGATTTTTTTTAAACTGCTACTACTTGGTCATTTGTCCATCCATCAGGAAGACAGGCTTGATATATAGATCAGCCTGAGCCAGATGTCTATTGCTGTGTGTTTTCTGTAACTAGAATAAAGAAGTTGGGAAATTTTACATGCAGAGGAAAAATAAGCTACCACAGTTCACCCTACAATGATTAAAAAAATAGTATAAGTATTGAGGTAACCATCTCTTCATTTTATCAATAACCTATCTTGAAAAATCAATGCCCATTTCTTTCTTTTTGAGTTATGTTACTATAAACAGTAAATCTGTATTTCCCCTAAAGGCCCACCAATGTTTAGTGCTACACAATGTTAAATTTATTTTGGATTGTGTGGTACCAAATTGAAACCACTGATGAGTTAGTTAGATAATAGTAATTCTTCCATTCCCTTAAATCAGTAGTTTTCAAACTTGCTTCTAACAAGTTCCCAGGTGTTGATGAGGATGCTGGTCTGGAGGTCACATTTTAAGAACTACTCTCCCTGCGATCTATAAATTACACAAGTATAAAAAGAAATGTTTCTATTCAAAATTTTATTTCAACCTTATGAACACCATGGTTATTAGGAAATATATAAAATACTTTATGTTGAACAAATCTTGATAATATCTTATAGAAGATAACATAGCATTTATGAAATACTGAGAGTTATGGCAAGATGTGATATGTAATATAAAATCCAACTCAAACTGGCCTTGACAAAAACTGACTTTATTGATTCAAGTAATGAAAAATCCAAGGATGGTGCTGGCTTCAGTCAAGACTAAATCTAATGACTCAGATAATGTCAGCAAGGTCACAGTTCTTTCTTTTTCTGTACCTTTGCTCTATGGGCTTCATTCTCAGGTGATGATGAGAGCCTTTTGCTTACCCAGCCAACACGGACAGCTCCAGGCACTCCGCTATTGGTCCAGAAGAGTGGTGGAAGCCGCAGCTTCTCATTTTGGACCATGGCATGCGAGAGAGTAGAGCATTTACTTTATTTTCCCACTGGCTATAGCAATATCTGCTCACGCCTCACTGGCTCTGCTTGATAACCACCTAGGCTAAGAAGATGGAATACACAGATTCCCTTAAGGACAGCAAAGGCCCATTCTGTAGCCAAGATTGGGGACAGTTGTCCTTAAACATAATGAGTCCAGAGAAAGAGAATTGCTTCCTCTAGAAGAAAATTAAGATACTAGTTTATTAAAAGAAGTGTGACTAGTGTGACTCAAGATTGAGGAGGAAAGGAATTCAGGTCTACTATGTTAGTTAATCAATATCAGATATATCATCTTTATGAATAGACTTTTCTAATTTTATACATTAACAAATACATTCTAACATGTTCTTATACATGAAAAAGAGGAAAACAAATACATTCTAACATGTTCTTATACATGAAAAAGAGGAAAACAAATACATTCTAACATGTTCTTATACATGAAAAAGAGGAAAACAAAATAAGTTTATAAGTTGGTAAATTCAATTTGCAATTATATTCCATTTTAATTATTATTGGAGGAGTGATTCCCAAATTTTATGAATAACCTCAGAATTTTATAAAAATGCAGGTTTTTGGTTTCTACACACAAAGGTTCTTTTTTTTTTTTTTTTTTTTGCGGTACGCGGGCCTCTCACTGTTGTGGCCTCTCCCGTTGCGGAGCACAGGCTCCGGACGCGCAGGCTCAGCGGCCATGGCTCACGGGCCCAGCCGCTCCGCGGCATGTGGGATCCTCCCAGACCGGGGCACAAACCCGTGTTCCCTGCATCGGCAGGCGGACTCTCAACCACTGCGCCACCAGGGAAGCCCCACACAAAGATTCTTATTCACAAAGAATATGGTGGTTCTTCATTCTTGACTTTTAACAAATCTCTCAAGTGAGTCTCCCATTCAATTGATTCCCCTAAAATACTGTGAAAGTTTTAAAATTCAATACTTATCTTCAAGTTCAGAATTTTAAGTGCAAAATGCAGGTAGAAAAACATATGGTATATACATTATACTGTTTTTATTTCAAGGGAGAGAACACAAACTCAAATTCACAGGAACAGGAAAAAGGACATTTTAGGCTTAAGGGAAGAGGATTAAAATAATCTCTGTAGGATCAATATCTTCTCAGGCTGTTTGTGGTCTCCCACTGCTTTAGACTCTCCACTTATGGACATAAGTTGGCTACAGCCTCAGAATTTACCATGTCACCCCACCAAATCCATGAAAGAGAGAAAAATGCAATGTAGCAGAAACTCTAACAGAGGTGTCCAGTATTTCCTTCTTAGGCCATGTGTTATTCCTGAACGAAACATATTTGCTAGAAGAATGAAATATATAGAATGGCCAATCAGAGCTAATGATGGTGTCAGTTTACCCCCAACCACACAGGTTGGATGGAGGAGTTGTGATTTTTCAAGTGAAAATCAGAAAGCTGTGCTTGGAAGAATGGGGAGATGCATGTTGTGAACAAAGTTAACTTGATAGAGGGTAATATGGTATATTTAGTTTCTATTGCTGACATTAAAAATTACCACAAACTTTGTGGCTTAAGTCAACACAACTTGATTGTATCACAGTTCTGTAGATCAGAAGACTGAAATAGTTCTCACTTAGCTAAAATCAAGGCGTTGATTGGGCTGCTGCATTCCTTTCTGAAAGCTTTGGGAAAAGGGACTTTGTTTCCTTGCTCATTCAGTGGTGGGCAGAATTCAGTTTCTTGCTGCTGTAAGACTGAGGTCCCCATATTCTTTCTGACTTTCAGCGTAGCCCATTCCCAGCTTCTGGGGGCTGCCATCATTTCTTGACTCAAGATTCTGTTTCTTCATCTTCCAAGCCAACAACAGATATCTCATGCTTTGCATCTATTCTGCATTTTCCTCTGTCTTTTCTCTCCCTAACTTTATCTGGGAATGATTCTTTGCCTTTAAGGACTCATGAGATAAGCCAGGTAAAGTCTCCTCATCTCACCATGTCTACTTTAATCACAGCTGCAAAGTCCTTTTTCTCTGTAATGTAGCATAGTTAACAGGTTTTGTAAATTAGAGAATAGACTTTTCTGGGAGGGGAGAGTCATCATTCAATCTCCCAAACATTGAATATTGTTGTAAACCAAACCGCTATGCTTTGCTTTCCAACGTTGTTTCGCTAATTTTACAAATGTAAATTTGAGGTTTATTGTTAAGTCAGAAACTGAAGATCTTACTACTTGCAAGGTAACAAGTACCCTGTTACAGCATGAAATATATGTATATAGTGCGGTAACACTACAAATATATTTGTGTGTGTTACAGAAAGACACAAAAATTTTAAAACAAAGAAATAGGCCTTTTATTATTCACAGCAGAAACAGCAACCAGAGAAACATCTTGCTCTGATGATGGCTGGACATTACCTGTGTGCACAGTGGAAGAACCCCCAAATTAGGAAGTGCTGAGCTTTTATGGGGCTGCTGGCATAGCTTCCCATTCTTTCCTCCATAGAGAGAGATTACACAGTACCCTTAAGTATAAGTAAGTCTTCTCTGGGAGTAAAGAGGGAAGATATCTTAGGCTTATTACTATGGAATGTAAGCAGATGTGTCTGAAGAGTGGAAAGATAGGACTTGAGCTTTAACACCATGATATGCCCCCCGGGAGTATCTCTAATTCTCCCTGGGGCATGTACTAACTGTAGCTTCCAAGACATATATGCTATTCAAACATGTCCTTTGTTCAGAAGCCCAAATCATGCAAAAAACCCCATAAATCTATAGAGGATTTGTCTCCCAACAGTGATATTCTCGTTTTAATAATTCTGTTTTTGAATCAAAACCAGATTATTCAAATCTTTAAATATAAGTAAAACTTATAGTGGAGGAAGTGTTTTATCTTTGATAAAATATAGATAAGCTTATAGGTGGACATATGTTATTTCTTTGAACATCATAATTAATAATTGAGTATGTATATTACGTATTATAAATCAGACTCTTTCTAGCTACATTCTTTATGACATAGTTAAGAATAGGTCAAATGTTGCAGTTTTTAGGATGTGGCAGTGAAAAGAATGGTGTAAGTTAGTGATAACCAAAACTGTTATATCTTCCAAACCTCAGTTAACACAACTTGTTTTCTGTGATTTAGTTATGAAGCATCAAGTAAAAAAAATATTTAAAGAAGTGTATTTTTAATCTATATATATATCAAAATTTATTTTAAAAAATTATCCAGAAAGATACTCATGCCTATTTTTAGATAGTGTCTCATCTCTTTTGAGATGTGGAGTAAAAAGTAATTAATTTTTCATCTATATAAGCTAAGAATAAAGGAAATTTTCAATCCATTGTAAAATGGCTTCTTACATCTTTTTTTATGTTGCAGTGTAAAGATTTTAACATTGAATTTACCCTCAATAATATCTCAGCCGTTTTCCCTTTGTGATCAGTAAACTGTTGCTTTACCTTAAGATTTTATCATTATCTACAAAAAATTCCTACTTTTTATGAAGTCTAGAAAATATAGTTATTTTAATTGAGCATATTTAAATTATTATTATTTTTGATGCATTGGTTTATCTCCTTTAAAAAAGCAGATATAGTGGTTGCTACTGCAAAAAACTGTGGCCAAATGAACAATAAACTACTTTAAAATAACAGAAGGAACCAGCAGCTTTTCACATTTAAATACACTCTTTATTCCACACATTGAAATGGCATCTCATTTTTCAGTGAGTCCCAGAACAGCAGGCATATATATACAACTCCATCAAAGCACATGAATCAATAGACTAAACAAGTTACACTGTAGCAGTTTATACATCAAAACCACTTGTCTATTTCTTTGAGCAATATCGTCAAAATCAATATATCCCCCAGTCTACAGCTATTCCCCAAACTATCCTTTCATATTACATATTCTAACAGCTGTAAACAAATTAATAAATTGCTGTGGACTTTTGTTTTCTCTCCTCCTGAATTTTAATTGATTCATATCATGAGAAAATCCATGCAGGCTTGTTATCTTCGCTTTTTCCCCTTTTCTGGCATGAAGATGAATACAGTGAATAAGAGTTTCAACCTCACGCTTCACTAACCACTTGTAGTTTTGATGTTAAACTCAGAGTTCTTCTGTTAAACATTTAGTATGCAATTTTCTTCTATCATTGAAACACAAAGCAAAGAGTTTTCTTATCCAGACCATAGTGATGAGCCCTATAATGCCAGTGAAGCACAAAATGTACAGATGTCGTTAGAAGGCATCCAGGCTATGCCAGCTAATAAAGCAGTGATTAGATAACTGACATCTGCATAAGCTAGAACACTCAGGAGGAGTTTATTGCTAAATGTCTTACTTGCATGTTATATTAAGGAAATTACCCTATTGAATTCCTTTTTCCTTTTTATTGGCTTTTTTTTCTGTATTTATGTGTGTTTTGTGCTCTTATAGTGAAATGTTATTACTTAAATTTGAAATATTATACCTAGAAAACAAACTTCAACCAACCAGCAGTTTAACTGTATTTAATCTTTTGTTGCTGTTAAAAATCATTAAGTTGATTTCAGATGAGGTTCGTATTTGATACAATCCTAGGTATAAAATTATACATATTGTGTAGTGGTAAACAAGAAAGCATAAAATGTATGGGATTTGGAATTTTGAGGCAACATAGCTATTAACCTGGCCACGTGGTGTGACTGATGTTAGCCACAGGTTGTTCAGCTGTTGAGTGATGATAATGATACACAGCTCTTATGGTTATTTTCAAGGTTAAAGATGAAGTATTATAAAGTATTTATCATACTATTCAATAACATTTGTTTTCTGTATATCCTCAGTTCACCACATTTATTTGCTGAGTAATCAAAAGAGTTGCAGATTTTGTGTGACAAGCATTGAGTGGACAGGAATCTCAAGAAACTTAACATGGTCACACAATGTCCAACCAAAAAACTTCAGGTCACTTTTCTATTTGTGTTAGGTTATTTAGGGTTAGTTCATCAAGAGGATAAAACAATTATAAATGCACACATTGGGACACCTAAATATATAAAGCAGATATTAACAGACCTGAAGGGAGAAATAAACAACAATAATACTAGGAGACTCTCAACAATTGACAGATCATTCAGACAGAAAATCAGTAATGAAGTAGTGGATTTGACAGCATTATAGAATCAAAGGGACCTAACATGTACAGAATATTCCATCCAACACAGCAAAATGCTTATTTCTTTCAAGGGCACACAAACGTTCTTCAGGGTAGATCATATGTTAGGCCACAAAACAAATCTTAACAAATTTGAGAAAACTGAAATTATATCAGAAATCTTTTCCAACTACAATGGCATGAAACTAGAAATCAATAACAGGAGAAAACTTTGGAAATTCACAAATATGGGAAATTAAACAACACATTCTTGAACAGCAAATGTGTCAAAGAAGAAATCAAAGGGAAAACAAAATATATCTTGAGAGAAATGAAACTAGAAACACAACATACCAAAACTTACAGATGCAACAAGAACAATTCTAAGAAAGAAGTTTATTGAGATAAACACCTACACTAAGAAAAAAGAAAGAATCTCAAATAAAAAACCTAATTTTACACTTCTAGGAACTAGAAAAAGAAGAAAAAACTAATCTCAAAATTAACAGAAGGAAGGAAATAATAAATATTAAAACAGAACTAAATGGAATTAAGGCTATGAAAATAATAGAAATAAATCAACAAAACTAGGAGTTGGTTTTTTGAAAAGATAAATAAAATCTACAGATCCTTAGCTAGACTAAGAAAAAGTGAGAAGATTGAAACAAAATTGGAAAAGAAAAGGAGAGATTACAGCTGATGTCACAAAAACAAAAAGTTTTGTGAGAGACTACTGTGTATACTTATATGCCATCAAATTGAATATCCTAGAAGAAATAGATGCATTCCTAGAAATATACAACCTACCAACACTGGATCTTGAAGAAATAAGAAGTCTAAAGAGATCAATAATAAAGAAGGGCATTGAAGCAGTAGTCAACAATTTCCCAAAAGAAAAGCCTGGGACCAGATGGCTTCACTGGTGAATTATACCACTCATTTAAAGAATTAACACTGATCTTCTCAAACTCTTCCTAAAAGCTGGAGAGTAGGGAACACTTCCAAACTCATTTTATGATGCCAGCATTAACCTCAAACAAAACCAGACAGGGGTACTAGAAGAAAATACAATTAATGACCAATATCCCTGATGAACATAGGTACAAAAATTCTCAACAAAATATTAGAAAACCTAATTCAACAGCACATTAAAAGGATCATACAACATGATCAAGTGGCATTTCTTCTAGGGATGCAAGGATTGTTCAGTTTCCACAAATCAATCAATATGATACACCACTTTAACAAAATGAAGAATAAAAATGATATGATCATTTCAATAGATGTAGAAAAAGCATTTGTCAAAATTCAACATGCTTTTGTAATAAAAATTCTCAACAGATATAGAAAGAATGTACCTCAACATAATAAAAGACATGTATGACAAGCCACAGCAAACATCATGCTCTACGGTGTAAAGCTAAAAGCTTTACTTCAAAGATCAGGAAAAATGCATGGGTGCCCACTCTCACCACTTTTATAGAGTGCTGGATGTACTAGCCAGACCAATTATGCAAGAAAAAAAGGCATCCAAATCAGAAAGGAAGAAATAAGACTGTCTGTTTGCAGATGACACGATATCATATATAGAAAACCCTAAAAACACCATCAAAAATCTGTTAGAACTAATAAGTTCAGTAAAGTTGTAGAATCTGAAATCAACATACAAAAATCAGTAGTGTTTCTGTACATTAAATGAACTATCTAAAAAAGAAAGTAAGGAAACAATCTCATTTACTGTAGCATCAAGAAAAAAAAAACAGGAATAAATTTAAACAAGGAGGTGAAAGATCTATACACTGAAAACTATAAAACATTGGTGAAAATATTGAAGAAGACACAGATAGATCGAAAGATATCTTGTGTTCAGGGACTGAAAGAATTAATGTTAAAATGTCCATACTACCCAAAGCAATCTACAGATTCAAGATAATCTCCATAAAAAATCCAATTGCATTTTTTACAGAAATAGGAAAAATTCTAAAATTCATGTGAAACCATGAAGGACCACAAATACCTAAAGCAATCTTGAACAAAAGGAGTGACACTGAGGAGAGTGCACTACCTAATTTCAAAATATACTACAGAACTATAGTAATCAAATCAGCATGGTGCTGGCATAAAAGCAGACATATAGACCAATGGAACAGAACATAGACCCCAGAAGTAAATACATGCATTTGCTATCAATTGATCTTTGACAAAGGTGCCAACACACTGTGGAGAAAAGACAGTCTCTGCAATAAACTTTACTGGACAAGCTGGATATACACATGCAGAAAATGAAATTGGACCCTTACCTCACACATCTACAAAAATCAACTCAAAATGATTAAAAATTTAAATATAAGATCAGAAACTGTAAAATTACTAGAAGAAAATATAGAGGGAAAGCTTCTTGACATATTCTGAGCAGTGTTTTTTTTGGATCTGACTCCCCCAACAGCACAGGCCACAAAAAGCAAATATTGACAAATGGGACTGCATTAGCCTAAAAGCTTCTGCACAGCAAAGGAAACAATCAAAAGAGAGAGGATACAACCTCCATAATGGGAGAAAATGTTTGCAAACCATCCATCTGATAAGGGTATCCAAAAATTATAAGGAACTCAAACAGTTCAATAGGAATAAAGCAAAAACAAGATTAAAAAATGGGCAAAGGACTTGAATAGACATTTCACAAAAGCAGACACACAAATGGTCAACAGGCATCTGAAAAACATGATAATATTATTAATCATTAGGGAAATGCATTTCGAAGAAAGCTGCAATGTGATATTGCCTCACACCTGTTAGAATGGTTGTTATGAAAGAGACAAAAGATAACAAGTGTTGGTGAAGATGTGGATAAAAGGAAACCCTCCTGTGCTGTTGGTGGCAATGTAAATCAGTACATCGTGGAAAACAGCATGAGGTTCCTCAAAAAACGAAAAGTAGAACTGCCATATGATCCAACAAAATCAATTCTGGGTATATATTCAAAGGAAATGAAAACAGAATCTTGAAAAGATATTGGCACTCCCACGTTCATTGCAGCATTATTCACAATAGCCAAGATATAGAATCAGACTAAGTGTCTATTGGATGAATGGATAAAGAAAATGTGGCATATATATATATATATATGTGCACTTACATATATATTTACATATATATATAGACACATGGAATATTATTTAGCTTTAAAAAAGAAAGAAATCCTGCCATTTGTGACAATATGGATGAACCTGGAGGACATTATACCAAGTGAGATAAGTTAGGCCAAGAAAAAAAACAATTACTGCATTATCTCACTTATATGTAGAAGGTGAAAAAGTTGAACTCATAGAATCAGAGAGTAGAATAGTGGTTGCCAGGGGCTCTGGGAGGTGAGGGAATGGATAGATGTTGGTCAAAGTAGATGAAGTTTCAGGTATGTAGGATGAATGATTTCTGGAGGTCTAATGTACAGCATGTTGACTATGGTTAATAATACTGTATTATATACTTGAAATTTGCTAGGAGTATACATCTTAAATCTTCTCACCACACACATAAAAAATACCATGTGAAGTGATAGATATAGTAATTAAATTGATTGTGGTAATCGTTTCACAATTTTCAAAACATCTTATTGTACACTATAAATATACATGATTCTTATTTGTCCATTATGCCTCAATAAATCTTGAGAAAAAAGAAAAAAAAATTGGATCTTTGTATTTTGAAAGTTTCTCCTAGACTAGTTTTCTAGACAAGCTTGCATCATGTAAAATATTCTCATCAGTCCAATACCAGGTATCAATTAAAATAAGTCTTTTAAGCAGATATTTAAACATAGGGAAGTGGAATCTCATATATTTTGAAGTGCAAAGAGAAGGCACTGGTGCCAACTATCTACTAATATTTCTCTTTCACCCGTGGTTTCTGAATAATAGATTTTATAGACTAGGTGTTCTTCTCTGTAGGATGGATTTGGCTTCCGTGTGTGCCGAGGAAGTCAGTCTATGGTATGTCATAGATACAAATTCCTTTAAAATCCCTCCAAGAAGACATAAAGGAGTAGTGTTTGATCTCAGTTTGGCAAGGTTGGATGTTCAGTACAGCCCATGGCAAGAGTTAAGACCTTTTACAGAAGTTCCCCCCGCCCCGTCCCAATTTGGAAATCCATCAGCACTTCTCTGTCAGAATAAGGATAGTTCTGTAACTGGTCCTTTTTCCCTCAGCTTGTTACATCACTAGAGGCTTTTCTCTAATTGACCATTTCTTCCCCCTTAAACCCAGTCTTAGGCTTGAGAATTAAAATTACTTTTGGTTTAAGCATTTTATCTTACTTACGGAGACAGGTATAATAAATCAAACATTCTTCTAAGTTATGATAATCAGTATAAAATTACCTGGGCTTCATAATGTGTTTTATGCTGAAACCCACTCCCTATCTGAACTGTAAACATGCCAACTTCTTTTTGTTTTGCTTTTCAAAACACAGAACTTAAAATATTATATGTATAAAATCATTTTCATAAGATACATATTTTCTTTAACTCTCTGCCTGCCTGTTGGCTTCATCACGAACAAAAGGTTTTAAAAATACCTAAAAAAAATTTGCATTGAGATATTCAGCCTGGGCACTAGAGAGAGGGAAAAGAGTTTCATTCGGTGAATATTTAACTTTGATCAGCTTCTTCCTCATTTGAATCTCAAAGCAGTGTCTGAAGTAGGTATAATTATTTCTTTTTGCAGATTAGAAAATTGAAGGACTGTGTGACTCATTTGAGTCACTCATTTGAGGTACTACATCTGTTGAGTGATGGGACACAATTTCCATCCAATCCTGTTAAGCTCCAAAGCCACAGTATAACTATGGAATGACATATGAAACAATACAACATACTGATAATGAATTCTAATTCTGGGCTCAGAATACTTTAATTTATACCCTGGTACTACCACATAATTAAAAGTATCCTGGGAAAGTTACTTAATAAACTTATACATCAGTTTCTATGAAATGTGGATAATAGCAATGCCTATCTCAAATAGCTGTGAAGACTAAAAGAGATAATGCAGGTAGAATGCTTAGCACACAGCCTGCCTCAAATTTATTAATTTAATATACATTCAATTTTCAAGTCCCATTTATTAAAACCATGCAGATTCAACTTATGTGTTTCTACAACTAAAATTCCCTTTCTAGTGGATGGCAGAAAGAGGAAACACCAACATTTTGATAATTCAATATTTTTAGAGGGTTTGTAATATATCTGGAAATTTGAAATCAGATTTGAGATTTCAGGCCATTTCAAGCCAATTATGTTTTTGTAAAAAAAAAAATAACTAGGGAAATTAATTTGAAGAAGTCATACTAATAATCTCTATTCAAATCCAACTCCCAAACCTTTCCTCTTCACTTCATCAAGAGTTATCAAGGTTTCCTAGTTTTTGTCCTAGAAACCTGAGACTCCATCTTGATTTTTCTTCATACTGCATTTTCCACAGCCATCAGTGTATTTCACTGATTCTGCCTTCAAAGTACCTCTTAGAGCTATTCACTTTTTCCCACCTCACTATTGTTCAAGTGGACAATTTAAAAAGCTTTTTAACCATTCTTCTTACTAAATGTTTACCTGACCCTCTGCATTTCTACAAGACTATCAATTGCAAATATAAATCTGATCATATCACAACGCTTTAAATATTATTCAAGGGGCTTCCCTGGTGGCGCAGTGGTTAAGAATCCGCCTGTCAATGCAGGGGACACGGGTTCGAGCCCTGGTCCGGTAAGATCCCACATGCCGCGGAGCAACTAAGCCTGTGCGCCACAGCTACTGAGCCTGCGCTCTAGAGCCCGCGAGCCACAACTGCTGAAGCCTTCGTGCCACAACTACTGAAGGCTGCGCGCCTAGAGCCCGTGCTCTGCAACAAGAGAAGCCACTGCAATGAGAAGCCCGCGCGCCGCAACGAGGAGTAGCCTCCGCTCGCTGCAACTAGAGAAAGCCTGCGTGCAGTAGCAAAGACCCACCGCTTCCAAAAATAAAAAGAAATAAAATTAAAAAAATATATATTATTCAATATATTACCATTAGGTTGAGCATAAATCCCAAATTTTTTATCATGGTGTATTATTAGATACAAACCTGTGTGCTTTCTAGGAGTCCTTCAATATTGCTTCCCTCTCTCTCTGTTCCGCTTTCTTCTGTTAATCATTACCCTTCATTTTTCATATCATCCCTTCACTTGCGTGCTTGATGAAGCCGCAAACTGTGGGGTTTCAGAGCCTGATGACAAAACCTGAAAGTGGAGGGATGTGAGTGAGATCTTTGGCTAATGGAAAACAAGAAATGGAAGGGATTTGCACAGATTAACTCTCCCCCAGACCTTTTTTCTTTTCACAAAACTATCCAAGTTTAGTTTCCTTCTTAAATCCTCTGGAGGAAGCCTCACTTTCTGAGAAAACATATTTACTGAGAGTCCAGCTGTGTCTCTTCTCAGCATTTTATAAAAAATGGGCCAACAACGTAAATTATTGCATGTAATTTCTTTGCATTTTTCTTTTCTGTTTGCTTCTGTTTATTTTTCAGCCTCCCACTGGGAGTGCAACTCACAAGTAAACTCTCAGAATTTTAATCCTTACTTCGGATTCTATGACTGTGGACAAGGGCTCGGGCATATAGTCCATAAATGCCTGAAAGATGGATTCCCGGCCTGACACTACCACATTGTCCCCTGACTGGACCTTGAAGACTAGGTGCAGGCACTCTGTTTCTCATTGGTATATGAAAATATAACAAGTTTTTTCTTGTCTCAGCCCATAGCAAAAGTCAGTCCTTTTCCTAAGATGCTCTTCCTTCACACACCTTGATTCTTGTCTTTCTTCCTTTTTCAGAAAAGCTTTGGCACAGTATACAAAGCAGATCTGGTACACCATTAATCTTTCTAACATCATTCTGTTATTCATGTATCTTTTCACATTTGAAATTATAAGTTCATTTGCTTTGAAATTATTTTTAGTTTTCACCAAACTGTAAGATCCATTAGAGTAGAAACTGTGTTCTTTTCTCTGCAGAGTCTGATCCTGACTGTGGTATTCATTAAGTTTAACTGTTTTCTAATTAAAAGGATAAATTTCTATAATTACTGGCTTGGTCTCTAATCTACCATGTATAGAGATACAGAATATATCATTCCATGTACTGAGGCAAATCGCAAATAATGCTGAGCGAGATTTTATAAATCCACTAGTTTCAAAGCATTTTAGAAGATGCAAATGCCACAATGAGTATTGACTTCTTCTATTTGCTTCATGAATAAAAATATTGAATGGGAATAATGCTTTAGAGTCATATGCTCAATGGTACATGCTTAATAGAAGTATTTTTTTCTAAAAGTCTAAAAACCTTTGTCAAATATTTATTGTTATGACAATGTCATTTTATGGATATTCATAACTGGACTTTCTCTTACATCTAATTAAAACCAACTATTATTGATTACTTAAAATCATCAAACTTTTAGGTAAATATATAAGCAAGATGTAAGGTGATTCTTTCTCCCTTAACTCACCTCATCTCCTCAATTATACTTTTCCTGTGTCTTACCATTTGCATAACTGAAAAATTAAATGTGATGGATAAGGAAATAAGATGATATATCTAGCTTATCTATACAGTGATAAGTATACTTGGGAAATTTTGAATTGAAGAGATAAAGAAATATTCCTAAAGACTTATTAATTAAAAAAATGCGTTATCTACAAGGTAGATAAGTCAGTCTGGCCTCAGATTTAACTGCAAAATGAAATTTGAGCAGAAAATGAATTATTCTCTACTGAATACTGAAGAGAAAATACTATAAAAAAAAAGAATAAAAACCCATCAGTTGTCATTCAGTTAGGACATTTACAACATGTTAAGCCCTGAAAAAACAGCACTAAGACAACCTTGCAGGAAAAAAGCATATGCATGCATATATAAACATATATGTGTGTGTATGTCTATACCAAATAAGTTCTCAAAAAAATGAGAACCGAATAATGGGAAGTCATGGAATTAAAGAACTTAAGTTTAGCATGGAAATTACTTAACAATATTTTCCTGTTGCATTTTTCATGGCTACCTTGATAACCTAAGTGACAAAAAGTTAACTGAAGCTAACCGAAGCAAAACAAAACAAAAAATGGCAAAGGGGATTGACAGATGTAACTGAGATGTTTAGAAAAGTCTTGAGGTGTAAATGAAATTTAGATATATCTAAATTTCACATAAGTTTCCCTTTCCCATTCTCAGCACACAATTTATATTATTTTCAAATATACATGAGATACTTAGCAAAACTGATCATGTATTGGACCATAAAAAAGCTTCAGTAAAATTTCACAGGTGAAATCATTAAGAATTTATTACCTGAACACCGTGGAATTAAACCAAAAATCAATAACAAAAGTTAAGGTGTGATTTCAGCAAGGAGGCAGGATAAACAAGTCTTATTCAAGCTGTTCATAAACATTACTGATTGGATAAAATGTGGATAGAATATGTAGTACAATAAAGCAAGAAGTTTTGCTAATGAAGATTAAACAAACTTTAAACAAAACTTTTAGAACAAGATTCCTCAGAATATTTAATAGGCAAATATAAATTGTTAATTTTCAATTGTGAATAATACACAAATTTAATTATTTGGCCCCAGAGCAGAGCGCTTCTTTCCAGGAATAATTATTATCACTCTACACATTGGTGTCCAATGGAATACAACCTGGGTCATTTTGTTCTACTAAAGTTATTATTCCCAAATGTTTTCTTTGTATTTTTGCAGTGTTGTCATAGGATCTGCACATGATTGGAAGAGAGAGAATAATGGGGGGGGGGCTTTTTAGGTGTCCCAAACCCCATGATTCTTTTGTGTTTAAGATAGACAATGTGGAAATATATTTTTTAAAGTCTCATGATAAACTTATTGACCATACTTAATTTGTTGTGGAACCCTAAGCTACGAATAATTTGTTGTGGAACCCTAAGCTATGAAGTAATGTGATTTTAGATATTGATCATTTTTATCATCTACTCAGAGTAAACAGATTGACTTGCTCCAAAATGTTTTAAATATTTTTGCAATTTAGTATATTGGCATGTGTTAAAATATGTAGTATCAATATTTACTATATGCGTGAGACACAAAGAAATGAAAAATGAAGATGGAATAAACATTTTTAAAACTTACATTTTAGCAATGTAAATAAAAGTATAATAAAGAAGAATGATTGATACAATTCAAACATAGTTGTGAACTACTTACTGATCTCCTTATTGCAATAAAATAACCCTATGATCTCATACTGAAAGTAACCAAGTCAGCTGACTCTTAGCATATTTTGAAATTTCCTGGAAGCTTAGTTCATCAGAGTCATTATTTCCAAATTGCTCCTACAAGCTGACTGCTCAGACTTCATGAGGTTGAAAGGACATTTTGGCAACAGTTTGCTTTCAGGTAAATGAAACTGTATTACTTAAATCTCTGTACGGAATATGAAATGTTAAAATGAATTAAGTATGACCGAGTTACTCAAATGTCCTAATTATTTAAACAACATTTTTGGTTAGTTTAACTCTAGACGTATGCCACAGTTTTCTTCCAGTGGAAAAATTAGGTGGGAATTTACCATAAAATATTGTTTCCTCCACGTTCAGTTCAAATGTCACCTTCTCTATCATTCTACTCTTGTAGGCACGGACTTTTCTTCCTGTTGATATGTAGACTACAAAATAACTTTCCAAAAAAAATTCCCTTTCTGTTTAGGTTAACCCTAAACACATGGTAGAAGTAAAGATGGTGTGTGTGTGTGTGTGTGTGTGTGTGTGTGTGTGTGTGTGTGTGTGTGTGTGTGTGTGTGTGTGTGTGTGTGTGTGGTGTGTCTTTGTGTGTATTCCTGGTAAAGATATGCCCATCAGTTCCTGTTCTACGAATTTGGTTTAACCAGAATATGCATGCATATTAAATGTGTCTTCCTTGTAATTCTATGAGACCTCTTTCTCCTGGTGAATGGTATTTTAATATGCTGCTGTTCTTTTTCTAATAATTTCTTTATCATATTTGCATTATTTTTATGAGTGAGAGTTGACTATAGTCATTTATAAGTGTTTTAGAAAGTAAAACAAAAGACAATTGCATTTTTGTATTATACAAAGTTTATTTTGCAGTGCTTTGACATTCATACAATATTTAGATTATGATTATTAGTCTGTCATTAGGGATTAGATATTTGAAGTATACACAAACTTGAACAAAAATTTTAAGATGTCTGGTTTTTTTCCTAAAAAATGTTATTTATTTCTGTGTTATGTACTTCTTATCTATTTTATGTAGTTCTTACTGGTTTTATGTAGTGTCGTTCTCATATATTTTCTTTGGGTTTCAAGACAATTTTCCAGGACTAATCAATAAAGTAAAGAAGCAAGCTACTGAAATAATACAAAATACAATAACATTTTTTTCTGATTAAAATAGCACACAAGCACACCCACACATTTTGGAGGAACATCTTGAAAAATAATTTCCCATCTTTAGCATTATTTTTGGACAGTAAAGATGGTCACTGAGTATGTTTAGTGTTTATCTATTATAAAATTACTCTTTTAGTTTTGAAATGTGAAAATAAGTAAGGTATAATAATGACACGAAAAATGACATCATTATTGCGTGTGTTTATTAAGATTTAAATCCAACAGTGAGGTTGAAACATTGGAAGGTACTAAAACAAAATTGAAACAGATATTGTACTAGATTAGAGGAATTGTGGAACTTATTCTTTGTCCAGACGTTTTTAATTAGTTCTTTTTTTTAAATGTAAACATATTATCAAAAGACTTTTTGTCATGTGTTGAGCAAATTTTGAATCAAAATGTTTTTATAGAGAGTGATTTAACATGATCAGCATGTCATTGATATGGTTAAGGGACTGTTTACTTCCTTGGAGGGAGCATGTTATTTCTCTAGGAGTATTTACTAAACATCACTTGTAAAGAGGTTGGATAGACATAAAATTACTCAATATGCTCATTCAAACATATTGGATAGCAATTAATTCAATATTTTGTAGCATTTTTTGATATAAGTCCAAATATTACTATTTCAATTTGCAAATATTGATAATAAATGAAAAAAATTTAAATGTGTGTTTAAAACATATTTGACCAGATCTTATCAGAACACGAAATATATTCAGTGAAAATTTTAATCAGTCTTTTGTATATTGTATCATTTTACCAATGATATACAGTTATATAATTCAACTCTTTACTTAAGAATGAACTGCAAATCTCCATGTTATTTGTCGTAGTTACTACATTGAATTTTAATTATTTAAATTCTGTCTTGGAGGAATGTCAGCATAGTAACTTGCAAAAGGATGAACATAGCTGGGTATCATTTTTTTATGTGTAGAATATGGACCCATATGATAGATTTTTAAGGTATTGATGACTACTTATGCGAAAAAAATTATAAAACTTAGTCCACATTTGCAAATAGGGACAAATCTTCAGATATAACTGAAAAATGTATGTATTGTCAACATTTTTAATTTTTTTTCAAAAGTGAGTGGTAAGCATTTAATTTTTTCTTGTTTATGTACTTCTCATTCCAACAATGAACTCTCAGCTAATGCTGATGGAATGAAGTCCTAAGTAAGACTCCATAATAAAAAGTTTTCAAGCTCTTTTTGCTTTGCCTCATTTTCCCTTATTTTTTAAATAGTTATGTCATCTATACATGGAAAGGAAGATGAATAGTAATGATTTTCTTGCTAGATCTTCTAATTTTAATTAAAATAGCCTTGAAATATTCTGAGAAGCATCATTTGGTGTTCAGTTTGCTCAGCATTCTGGAAGCATTATATGGCATGTAACATAGTTTCTTTGTATTTGATACAGAAACTCTACTGAATTTGTCTCTTCTTTCCTAGGTATTCTAAACTTTCCTATCCAGAGAGGAGGGGGTTTTTTGTTTTTTTTTTTCCCATTTAAGAAAACCAAAGTGAGAGAGAAAGTAAATAGTAATTAGTTAAGAGCTTCTGTGGATTCACCTCTCTTTTGGAAAATAAAAGGAAATAAACCATTGTTCAAATGTCCCTTTCATATTGCAGAAATAATAGTGCAAAATATCTACCTATTTTTTTTAACAGCTGGGCTCACTACAAACTTTGAAAGACTACAGAGAAACAGATTGAGACCTCGTGAAGCTGTACATGTCTTACTCATGCATTACACATGGTCTAATCATAAGGGAGTCAGACATTTTTAACCTAGGTATTTAAGAAGACTAACTTATATATAAACTTACTCCAGATTAAATTTTGAGGTTAAAATAAAACCAAAGCCCACCTGATCAAATATCCTGGTTCAGAGAATATAAAGACTTTGATAATTCAATGAAAATTTACCCCAGAATTCAAGTGCCACTGGATTTCATTCTGTGAGTTGGTCTCTATGTTTTCCTATCAGTTAGTTCTTAGTAGATTGATACATATAATGTTATTGGGAGATATTCTCCACCTTTTGACACCTTTTTGTTGACTTTCTTATTTACTTTAATGTTCTAGTATTTGAATTTCCCAAGTGCATGCTTTGCAACTTTTTTGTATCTCCTTTTCTACATTATTTTTAGTGTCTTGTGTATTATGGTTATATGTTTACTTTGTCAAAAAATTGTTATTTCCACTTTGGAAAATGTGTTAAAACTTCTAGCTATTAGAAATTTTTATGTTTGTGTGTGTGCATGTGTGTGTGTTTTCCCAATCTCTCCTCAAATCAATCTCTTGTTCCTATTTTTCTCTATATCTAATTTATTCAGATTCTGGCAGGCTATGATGATCTGTTCTATTTCTGGTTTATGTCTGTTTTCAATACAGTAAGCTAGTAGCTTTGGATTTCTTAGGAATTAAATTGAAAGCTTTGTTTCCATTGGGTTTCAACTTATTGATAAGCATATCATTAGTTTTGCTGTAAATTGCTGAAAACTTATAATAGTTTTTAGATTAACAGAACAATTTTCCAGTCAGTAATGTAGCCTGGAACAGTAAGGGGTGTTGCCGGTATTGAAGTGGTGTAATGGTTGATGATATAAGATGGGACATTAAAAGTTTTCCTTGTGTAACTCATTTTATTACAGTATCAATATTTTTCTTTCATGTGTGCTGTATTTCTCCTAATGGAAGCAGGGAATTCCAATGGAAAGCACATCAGACAGAGAGTGGAGTGAAGTATATTCTGTATCAGTTCTGTCACTGACTGTTCGAATGTTTAAATGTGCTTGCTATTTTGCCAATTTAAATCCTATTAAGATGAAATACTAAAAAGCATAGAGAGTTTTGAGATGATTGGGAGGAATAAAGAAAAACATTTTATTTCTTATAATTATCATCTGTGAAAGGCTGTCCATCATGATAATATAAAATTTATTTATGTGACTGTTTTATCTTAAAATTATTCATAACAATCATATGAGTCTTAAATGATTTATTTCATAATAAATAATATCTATTTTCTATGTTATACTTTTATAACATCCTTAAACTCTTTTCTATCTTTAAAGTAGTAACCAGTTAGGGACTTCCCTGGCGGTCCAGTGGTTAAGACTTCACCTTCCAATGCAGGTGGTACGGGTTCGATCCCTGGCTGGGGAGCTGAGATCTCACCTGCCTCATGGCCAAAAAACCAAATCATAAAAGAGGAGCAATATTGTAACAAATTCAATAAGGACTTTAAAAATGGTCCACATCAAAAAAATATGTTTTAAAATAAATAAAATGTTAACCAGTTAATGAGATATAAGCCACAAATTTGTAGCATGAAATATTAAATTCACTTCCCTTTTAATTCTATTGGCTCATAGCTATCCTTCAAAGAGTAAGGCTGAAATAAAACTCCAGAATTATATAAGGATGTGATCACCCTGGTCTTCTTTACATAAAAAATGCGAAAATGAAGATTGATGATTACAGTGATTGATTTTCATAAACTACTTTTTATTATAGTAATGAATATGTACCTATTCTTATATTTTTATTAATTTTTTTAAAGGAAGAAGTGGTTTTTTCAACTGTAGAGCAAGAGAATTTTTTATATTCTAATGAGTAATGCAATATAATTGTATTTTGAATTATTAACTTTTTCTTACATTAATCAGTGTTTTCCTGTGGTCAGAGCCATATGCTTGAAATTTGTATAGTGACTGTACTTAAATACAGAATGTTTACACTGTCTGTGCGGAAAGCAGAAGGTATAATGATTATATAACAATACCTCTGGGTGCTTGAAGGCACATGGCTGCATCTGGCACAGATATTCTCTTTAGGGATGTTATGAGGTCATGATAACTATTATACCCTCACGGCGTGTTATTATTTAAGCTTATTCTTACCCCTAAAATCTACTACTGAAAAGTCTATGCTATCACAAGCTATAATATCACTGATTTAATGACATATTGTTTCTTTTCTTGTTTAATTATATCAAAAGCTATCTAAAGTTGTTTTCGGAGAGTTTGTTACTAGTAAGTAAACTTGAAAATGGAATGATTAAATCTCCCGCTCTGTAGTGGATTTTTCTGTTAACTCCTTTTAGTTCTTCCAGTTTTCGTTTATGGTATATTGATGTTAGAATCTGGTAGCTTACACAGTTAGTATTGATATAGCTCCCTATAGAATTGTCTCAATCATTTTTTTTCTTTTTTTAACATCTTTATTGGAGTATAATTGCTTTAAAATGGTGTGTCAGTTCCTGCTTTATAACAAAGTGAATCAGACATACATATACATATGTCCCCATATCTCATCCCTCTTGCGTCTCCCTCCCTCCCACTCTCTCTATCCCACCCCTCTAGGTGGTCACAAAGCACCTAGCTGATCTCCCTGTGCTATGCGGCTGCTTCCCACTAGCTATCTATTTTACGCTTGGTAGTATATATATGTCCATGCCACTCTCTCACTTCGTCCCAGCTTACCCTTCCCCCTCCCCATATCCTCAAGTCCATTCTCTAGTAGGTCTGCATATTTATTCCCGTCTTGCCCCTAGGTTCTTCTGACCATTCTTTTTTTTTTTTTAAGATTCCATATATATGTGTTAGCATATGGCATTTGTTTTTCTCTTTCTGACTTACTTCACTCTGTATGACAGTCTCTATGTCCATCCACCTCACTACAAATAAGTCAGTTTTGTTCCTCTTTATGGCTGAGTAATATTCCATTATATACATATGCCACATCTTCTTTATCTATTCATCTGTTGATGGACACTTAGGTTGCTTCCATATCCTGGCTATTGTAAATAGAGCTCCAATGAACATTGTGGTACATGACGCTTTTTGAATTATAGTTTTCTCGGAGTATATGCCCAGTAGTGGGATTGCTGGGTCATACAGTAGTTCTGTTTTTAGTTTTTTAAAGAACCTCCATACTGTTCTCCATAGTGGCTGTATTAATTTACATTCCCACCAACAGTGCAAGAGGGTTCCCTTTTCTCCACACCCTCTCCAGCATTTATTGTTTGTAGATTTTTTGATGATGGCCATTCTGACTAGTGTGACGTGATACCTCATTGTAGTTTTGATTTGCATTTCTCTAATGATTAGTGATGTTAAGCATCCTTTCATGTGTTTGTTGGCAATCTGTATATCTTTTTTGGAGAAATGTCTATTTACATGTTCCACCCATTTTTGGATTGGGTTTTTTTTTAATATTGAGCTGCATGAGCTGCTTGTATATTTTGGAGATTACCCCTTTGTCAGTTGGTTTGTTTGCAAATATTTTCTCCCATTCTGAGGGTTGTCCTTTCGTCTTGTTTATGGTTTCCTTTGATGTGCAAAAGCTTTTAAGTTTCATTAGGTCCCATTTGTTTAATGTTGTTTTTATTTCCATTACTGTAGGAGGTAGGTCAAAAAGGATCTTGCTGTGATTTATGTTATAGAGTGTTCTGCCTATGTTTTCCTCTAAGTTTTATAGTGTCTGGCCTTACCTTTAGGTCTTTAATCCATTTTGAGTTTATTTTTGTGTATGGTGTTAGGAAGTGTTCTAATTTCACTCTTTTACATGTAGCTGTCCAGTTTTCCCATCACCACTTATTGAAGAAGCTCTCTTTTCTCCATTGTATATTCTTGCCTCCTTCATCAAAGGTAAGGTGACCATATGTGCGTGGGTTTATCTCTGGGCTTTCTATCCTGTTCCATTGATCTGTATTTCTGTTTTTATGCCAGTGCCATACTGTCTTGATACTGTAGCTTTGTAGTATAGTCTGAAGTCAGGGAGACTGATTCCTCCAGCTCCGTCTTTCTTTCTCAAGATTGCTTTGGCTCTTTGGGGTCTTTTGTGTTTCTATGCAAGTTGTAAAAATTTTTTTTCTAGTTCTGTGAAAAATGCCATTGGTAATTTGATAGGTATTGCACTGAATCTCTAAATTGCCTTTGGTAGGATGGTCATTGTAACAATATTGGTCATTCTGATATATCAATTTAACAAATGTATCTCTCTGGAGGGGAATGTTGATAATGGAAGAGTCTATGTCTGTGAGTGTGTGTTTGTGTGGAGGGGGGCTTATAGAAAATCTCTATACATTTCACTCAATCTTGCTATGAATGTGAAAGTGATATAAAACTTCCAGTCTATTAAGAAAAAAGAGAAAAATCCACACAGTCATCCCAATAAGTGCACAAAAATCATTAAAAAAAATTCAACGAACTTTCATGATAATTACTGTTAATAGACTAGTTATAGAAGAAAATAACCTCAAAATAAGAAATGCTGCATATGAAAAACCCACAGCTAACATCATATCCCATGATGAAAAAAATGAAAGCTTTTTCTTAATATCAGGAACAATATATTTGCTTCAGTGCAAGCCTTTCCTGGTGAATATTAATTGAACTGACTCCAGTGTGTGTGCTGTTAACCCTAAACTATATACTGCTTGAAATTTTGCTCATAAATTTTGTAATTATAGATTAATATTAACTTTTTTTGGATGTTAATTGACATATGTTTCCTCAAATACAATTTTCTTACTGATGCAAATGTCACTTTTAAAATTAATTCTGCCAAGGGAAAGCTTTTGGCAGCCCTTTAGAAGCATCTTCTCTTCTGCCAAAAAATTGCTTGTAGTTTATAAAAGGAAATAGACAAGGAAAATTAATATTTACAATGTCATTTTTAGCAGGGCATATGGGCAAAATTTCTGAGAGAATACCATTAGGAAAATATACATAAGTTCTGCATGTCTAGTAGTTCAATGGGAATGTCCTTGTATCTTTCATATAATATAATGACAAGAACAATCCTATTAAACTGTCCTGCTGTAGTCACATTTATAACATGATATTGAATATAATCCGAGTGTGCTATAAATTTAATAAAACAAGTTTCATTCATTAATAACAAAATCAATTTTATATTGAGAGAGAAGGAAGAAAAATACTTATTTTTCTAACCCATGAGACATTTTCAAAAATGATGTGATGCTCTAAAATAAATTAGATTATTCTAAAGCATGCTCCTATTAAATACCTTCTATTTTAAAAAAATTCTAGTTTTCCTACTTCCTCCTCCTCAAAAACACTATTTTAAAAGCCCAGTGATTTTCTACAGAATATTTGAAAAATGTTACTGAATCTATCTCCTTATCCAAATACTTAGCAAAGATAAATACTTTTAATAGTTAATTTTACAGAATTTATTATTATCATAATCATCATTATTATTAACTTCCAAAAATGAAGGTTTCATTGGAAATAATTCTGGAAATTTTCAAATATTTTATTGTCAGCATTAATTTTGAAATTAGAAAACCTTCCCAAAATCATGTAAGGAAATGATTTATATCTCCAAGGAATAGAATTTAATATTTTCAGATTTCTTCAATGGGAATGTAAATGTCAGCATCTTTTCATACTTTTCCCTTAATCATTTCACATATAATCAAGATGTTTTAAAAAATGTCTAAAATAGTATTTAGACTGACATGTAATGAAATATTCTTAGATACTTGGATATGAATTCAATAGCAATTAAGGGATAGGAAGAGAATTGGAACCAACATACTATGAGGATAGTAACCTTATATGAACTTCTAGAATAAGAGTTGAAAAATTGTAAAAATGGAAAAAAAAATATATAATATATTCTCCAACCAACTTAATGAATATCTATCTATGTGTCTATCTATCTATCTCCATGAACTTCCATTTGAGAAATATAAATTTGATAAATATTTGCTTGCTAGCCAGAAATGTGGCTAAGATTATTTGGATATCAACCATCACTCTGACTGAAAAGATTTAGAATGGAATATGATAGAGACCAAAATCTATAGACATACACAGCTAATTGAGAAATAATAACTAGTTAAATTCTCAGATATGTCAAGGATGAATATAACAAAATGGCTGTGCAACAAAAGGGGACCATTAGAAGTATGTGGGAAATAAAGAAGAAAATAATTGCCCTCAGTGCTGTGAATAATGGCAAAATACTGGTGCAAAATATTTACAATAGGAAATATTAAAATAATTTTAATTAAAAG
This sequence comes from Lagenorhynchus albirostris, assembly GCF_949774975.1. Taxonomy (NCBI): domain Eukaryota; kingdom Metazoa; phylum Chordata; class Mammalia; order Artiodactyla; family Delphinidae; genus Lagenorhynchus; species Lagenorhynchus albirostris. The sequence goes on along the minus strand of NC_083115.1, from coordinate 31,451,390 downwards.
CAAAATCTAAATATGTCAATTGAAAGGGTTCATTTCTATTTTCTTCAACTTCCTGATCCTTCTAAAGTCAGTTGTAATATATGGTTTGGCATATTAATGTTATTCTTATAAAACCTAGGACTTTTAAAATAATCTATTGTTAATCGATTTTCAGTATCTAATTTATCACATGTAAGGTATTATATACAGTAAAGTTTGTAATATTTTTCTTGTTTATCCATATGTCAATATCATCTCTGTATAACATTGTTTTAAGAGATATAAAATTTTATAGGATAAAGAACTTGAAAAAGTAATCCATAGTAGAAATATATTTTAAGAAGGTTCATCATTACATCCTTTAAATTAAATTAATTAAAAATGATCTTCTGCTTTAAACTAAAACATTGTCCATAAGCAAAATAAAACTATAATATTCAGTGAGGCTCAGATAGGGGTCCAGTTAATCCAGGAGTTGGGAAATTTCAAACACTGCAGTCATATTTTATTTACATTGTTGACCAATAATGATCTATCCAGAATTAACAGTTTTCATAGCTTTGCCCCTCTCTCATTTTATTACAAAAAGCTAGGTCTATGGAGTTAATTGGTGTTATAGACTAAGGTTTATTTTTCTGGATACAGTAACTGTGTCAGTTAGGGTTTGACCATGGGAGCAGGACTCCCATGAGTGAAGTGGCCACAGAGATTTATTATGGAATTTCACCTTGCCCAGCTATGGGAGTTGGTGAACAATCTATGGAAAGATGTTGTCTTTCATCTGGGGGTGCATCTAGAGTTACCAGTGTCATCAGGATCTGCTGTTAGTAAGAAAACTGAACCTGAAATCATGGGGTAGCCAGAACACACTGGGAAACATAAGGAGAACCAGAACCCATGAGGTTAGCCTCAGAGGTGACATGTCATCACATGCAACCTTAATCTATGGAGTCACCTGCTTGACTACTTCACCATGGGGTGAAAAGTGTAGCTCATCCAGGATGTAGAGTGGTTGAGGGAGAACATTCAGTGGGAGAAGAAGGAGCTTTGGGCCTAGAGCACTGCCCACACACACACACACACACACACACACACACACACACACACACACACACACCACACACACACATCACACACACCACACAAACACACACACCACACACACCAGACACACACACACACCCCACACACGCACACACCACACACACCACACAAACACAACACACAACAAACACACAACACCACACATACAACACACACGTACAACACACACACACACCACACACACGCACAACACACACGCATACACAACACACACACACACACGCCAGTAGCTAAGGCAGCAGATCATTGACAACACGAGCAACATGAGGGGCCCTTCTCCAACCTTCAGAATCTAGTGGACGTCACTTTCCTCTGCTGTGCCGTCTTACACCCATTTCTCTTGTGGCTGATTCTACTCCAGAACTTTACAGGGAAAGGAATTGTGGGCATGTAGTAAAAGCTTATTATTTAAGTTGACAAAGATCAAAACCACCACAGGGAAAGTAATTGCTTAACTTGTTTTCAAAGGTTGTTTTAAATAATAAAATTTTTTTACCATATACTTGTCAAGAAAAAAAGAGGATTGTATAGTTGAAGATGCAATATAATGACAATAATTAATTGAATAAAAGACAGAAAACTCTCATGATAAAAGCAGGTATAAGATATGGTGGGATGGGGAATGATTTTTATTTTCCTTTCAATATTTTTGTTTTATATCCTCAAATAAGCAAAAAGTGAAATAATGATATTTCGTACTTTAGTGAAAAATGTTACTCAGGCCTCTAGTGCAGAAAATAAAAATAATTTTGCATAAGGATATTTCTCTACTGATATAAATGATACCATATGTGTGACCTGGTGATTATTCTTAAATGGTTCAGCTTTGACTGTTCTTGTATTTTTCTTTTATTATCAGTTTCTGCATTCATTCACACATCTCTTTCCAGGAAGTATGTCTGACATTGCAAGGAAAGACCTGGCCTAATTCCTTTTCTCACTCTGAAGTTTTTTTGCACTAATGCTTTTAAAACTATGGCGGCATTCATCAATGAAAGGCTTTTCATTCTCAAAACTTAGAGTTTGACTTCATTTCAACCTCAGAGTTATCATCTACTAACAGTGCCCCTTCCTTTAGTGCAGTCCATGGAGGTTTAGAGAAGAGACTGTCCAGTGAACACCTCCTGGGGAACATACTCAGGTGGTGACTACTCAGCGCTCCATTCTGGGGTTGTTACCTCTCTGAGTCTCCAGATCCCTACCTTGACCTGGTGGATTGTGTTCGCCAAAGCTCTAGCATCCTCACCACATTTAATGCAGACTATTTCTTTTTGTCCCTGGTCTTAAGAAACCACAACGGCAAAATATTATGACCAGCCGCTCATTTCCAGAGTTCCCTGCCCAATCATGGAATCCCATGCTATAAGTTACAGCCCCACTACCAAGGCATTCTCCCTTATTCCGTCATATTTTTGTCTCTACCACTTAACACTGCCCAAAATATTTCCCCACTTCCTTCAAGTATTTTGGTCTTTGAATCATTTCTTTCCAGAGCTGAGTTCATACTTCGAGGCTCTGGCTGTGCTGAGAACTGACCCTGCCATTTTCCTGAAGGCAAAGAGAGGGAGTGAGTGTGGATGTCGAGGTGAAAGAGTAAAACCTTAGACAAATGCTCCATTTGTGATTGTCACAGAGTCTTCAGACAAGACTATTCTGCTTGGCCCAGTGGGATTGGGATCCTTCTGCCAGCCAGAGAGTTTCAGGGAATTTTGGTTGTTAAAGATTCCCATACCCTGAGCATAGCATTTTCTTTTTGTCTTTGCGAGACCTGCAAAGTCATGAAAACAGTCACCCACATCATAATCCTTCATAAGTGTCATAACCCTTAAATCAGCAAGTGCAACAGCTGCTTGATCTTCTGATGCCTTGACTTCTATCTATGCCCCATACCAGTTCACAAAGTTGGAAGCTTTAATAACGGGTTATTTTATGGCATGCCATAACTGCACCACTTAAAAAAAGGTGAAGGGGTCTTGTTGCTTCCAGATAAGTGAGATATCCCATCCAAATGCCCATTATGAGTGGTTCACTTTCAGGACCATTCCTGGTACTATCTTACTCTGGGTTCCCTAGTAAACAGAGCAAAAGAAAAATCCGTATTTGATGTCTGAATACAATCTCAGGTGAACAAAAACAGGGGAGGGAAAGAGTGTGTCAGGGAAAGAGGGAAAGTAAATTCAACGAGGTGTCTGGCTAAACTGCTCATAGACTTTCAAAATATTACAGTTATTTGGATACATAGAGGGGTTTTATGGCTACTGCACCTTATAATCAGCTGTCAGGGAGAAGAAGTGTATGAATTTAACGTCTCAATTTTGATTGTCTCCTTTCTTTCACTAACAAAGTTCACTTCATCATGCGTTATTTTTCCTTCTCTTCTATGTTGAGTTATAAGGTCCTTCTGTGCAGATTCTGGGGAAAATGAGGGACTCTGTGTTCTGAGAATTTTTGTGTTATTGGACCCAGGTGTTTGTAGTGCCTGGGCTCTGGCCAAAGTGGGCACAAAAAAGGCTGAGCCAAAGCCATCATTATCCCATGGAGGAGGCTAAAATAGCCAGTAGTATTAAATAGGCAACGATATAATCAACCTTCCAAGTGCAGGCACTTTTGAGATGGAAAGGGGTTATTATTAATGACACTAAGTATAATAATTATACTAATGACATAGGCATAAACTGGGTTGGGCACACACTATGAGGCATTTACTATTATTATCCACTTTTATAGGTGAGGAAATTGGGTTACAGTATCCTGTTGTATGGGGTGGAATTTGTTAGAAGTACAATAAATATAACCCCTCCTTCTCTATCCTATTTAAAAATTGATAGTAAAAGAATAAGTAGATGAAAAATAAGAATATAACTAATATTGATCAAAGTGATACTTGAGAATTTGGCTTAGACTTGGAATACTCTTGTATTTTAAATACTCGGTATAAAAATAGTATTCAACTGATTAGATACAAGTCCCATAGGGGTAGAGCCTTTATGGCTAACTGGTAGCATGTTAGAGAGTAGTTAAAAAGTGTTTTGTTTAGTTTTTCTTAGTGGTGATCCTAAAGGAGAGTGGTAGATCAGTAAGTTGACAAATCTTGCCAACTTCTTCATCCTAAAGCCACATGAGCAGACTGGTAGAATCCAAGAGTCTTAGCTTGAAGCTCCCTCTACATGGAGGGACATATTAGGAAAGAGATCCTCCAAGAAGAGATGTTCAAATTGTTTACCAAAATTATCACATCACAAAAAAGATGCTGAAATAGGTTTCCAGGTGTTAATTTTTTTTGCATATAACAGAAGGTGATATAGTCCTATCAGTGGAATTGTTGGACCAAAGTGCATGCATCCTTTTTAAATCTGGGTTCATAATACCAAGTGTGCTTGGTAAAAAGTTTGTGCCCATTTATACTCCTGTTCACACAAGGTAGATATTAAATATATTTTACAGTTACTAGAACACAGACACTGACCAATTAGAACAGATGCTGGTAACAGTTGGAACATATGGTCACACTGCCGCATTGCACCTCAATATCAGCCCGGCACAAACAGTACATGAAAAGGACAAATTCCCCCACTCACTTGTCAAGATGGGGTAGTATCTAACTTTGATTTGTTTCCAATTCAATACAGGAAAAATGGTGTATCACTGTTATTTGATTTGCATGTCTTTAATTAGGAATAAGTATGAGAATATTTTAAAATTTCACTCACTATGCACTTTTAAATCTACCATATTGGCTTCATTTGTCCATTTTTCCTCTCGTGTGTTTCATATTTTTTAAATTTATGAGTTTCTGGCAAGCTAAAGAGCTTAGACTGATATCCTTCATATATGTTACAATTTTTCTTCATACAAATATATTAGTTTTCATGATATTTTTGCTCTACTGGATTTTCAAAAAAAAGTTTATTTTACTTAGTCATATCTTTAGTGCATTCTTTATTGCTTCTTGGTTTTCTTTTTTTTTTTGAAATCTCTTTTCAACCTGATGATTAAAAACCCAAATAGTTTTCTTAGTACTTATGTAAAAACATTAGCTAATCCATATAGAATTCATTTTGGTGTAAAGATTAGATTAGTGATCCAACACTTTCTGAAAAGAGCATGCAAGCTACATGCCCCGTTACCATTTATTGAATAACTCATCTCTTTTATCACTAATTTAAAGTAGGTCTTTATCATTTACTAAATAAAAATAGCTCTCAGTATGGACTCATACTTTATTTCTACTCTAACAAATCCCTACGGTCGTAATCATGATTCCCAACAATGTCAATGCATTCACTCATTTGATCTATACTACAGAAACCAAAGTGGTTTAATTTCTATACCAATACAACTACTCACAACAAATATACTAAGTAAACTTCAAGATTCCTTTGTAGTTATTTTGTCCTAGTAATAAATATCCCATTGAGAGTGAACAGTCATAGTGTTGTGTTTTAAAGTTAACTAACGTAGTTCTTCATATGTGTGGTTATGTTTTGAATTTGATATAGGTTTTCTTTTTTGCTGTTTTAAAGGTTCATTATAAAGTTTTTACCCTGATTTTAAATTTATTTTACATTTCAGAAAATGTATCTTTTGAACATGGACATCATTAACATGTTAGGTCAAAATTATCTTCTATCCAATTTTACCCACCTTCTTAATAAGCATTTATACTGATTTCTGATTTGTAAATGCTTTCTGTCTCTTGTATTTTTTTGCAAAAGTAAATGGATACATTTCAATATGTTTAATTGCTTTTAGTATTCTGCACATTGCTGTTTTTCACTCTCCCTTAGCCGATTCTGCTGATGTAGATCCTTCTTATTATTTCTACTGCTGCACAGAACCTCATTGTGTGGATGTGAACCAAGTCTTCTATACATGGGTGTCTGGGTGTTTTCCAGTATATTGCTATTACAGATTCTGCTACAATATTTTTTTTCAAAAATTTCAAGATATATCCTTAGATTTACGCCTAGAAGTGGGATATCTGGGTCCAAGGGTGGGTGTGTGTGTAGCTTCATTGGATGCGCTAAATTTCCCTCTCTAGGCGGTCCATGTTGCATTCCTGCAAGCAGTGCGTGGGCGAACCTCATTCCCCACAGCTGTGCCTCCTTAGTTTGCTCTGAAGCCTTAAGCATTTCTATAATCTCCTAGGAGAACAATTTTTATCCTTGGGTACTAGTTTTACTTTGCATTTTTTTTATGTGTGAAAGGCCATTTGAGTGAAGCGACTGTTCATGTTCTTTACCAATTTTCTGCATTTTTCTTCTTGACTCTGCAAACATATTCTATACGTTAGGATGTTTGGTTTGGTTTTTGATTTCTCATATCTGGTGCTGCTATTGACCAGTCTGATGATGTTGGAATCAAGTAGCTTTTTAGATGGCTGTTCTTTTCTCTGGAAGCTTTACAAATGTGTTAACGTTCTTAAATTTAACTAAAAGTTGTCTGCTTCTGTAATTGTCCTTATCTCTTCTTTGGCATTTTTTGAGCCTTTTAAATGGAAATTTAATCTTTATTTAATTCTGGAAAATTTATCACCATGTTTCTTCGAGTACCTTTCTATCTACATTTGTGATATTTTTCCTTCAAAACTCCTACCCTCTGGTTGCATTTATTTTATATTATGTTTTTCTTTATCTTCTCGAACTGCCTTCCAAAGTATTCCTCTCTCTCATCCTTCTGTTTATTAATTTCTTTGCTGCAAAATTCATTCCAATGTTTTTCTCAACGATTTTGTCCTTTACTTCAACAAATAAATTTTCTTGTTAATATTTCCATAAGTCTTTTTTATTTTCTTGTTTTTTAGTCATATTGCTAATAAATCTCCTTATTTTCTAGGTATTTTTTTTCTGCCTATTTAAAATTCTTGGTGTACATGTTTCACTAATTCTGCTTTCAGTGGTGTACCTGGTTCCAATCTGCTTTCTATCTTTTGAGGGGTTGCACTTTTCAGCCAGGGGTCTGCTTATAGCCCATAAGCTCTTGCTCTGCTAGACACGGCAGCTCTCTTTTGTGAGAAAGTACCCAGGAAGATTTGAAGCCAGGGCTACCATTTATATTGAGTTTAAAGATAAGGGTGTGTTGAAGAAGAAAGATGAGAAGAAGCCCCACAGAACAATTTCCCAGGCCCCGGAGACGATTGCTAATCTCTCCCTTTTACAGCCATCCCGTTTGCTTCCTCTGGTCCCAAGGTTTACCTCAGAGAGAGCAGCTGTCTCAGAAAGGGTAGGGGGATGCCTGTCCCAGTGCCTCTCCTCAGCCCCTCCCTGTTTTCCTCAACTCCTGGCCCTGACGTGGGTTGTATTACACCCCTGTCTGTGGAACATTAGCCCCATTACCTGACCTGAACTGGCCACATATTTCTGCCACAGTGGGAAAAACCAAGAGCGGAACTTAGACAAATTTATCTTGTGTGTCTTTCCACCACTTCCTCAAGCACGTGCTGCCCACTCCACACACTGCCCCCAAGGCGATACCACTTCCAGTGTCACTGGGTGTTTCTCATTTCTTGGTTTGCTTTTGGAATTCTAGTCTCCCTTGTGTTTTGTCACTTCTTTAGACTGACTTTGGAGTAAAAGGACAGTAGCTCATACTGGTTTATCTTCTTAAAGAAATAGAAGCCACTTCTTATATTTTTGTTTGCTGACTAGTTCGCCCAACTTCTGATAGCCACCTAAACCCTATCTGATTACTGATACACTTAGGGACGCAGACCGTCGGATACTAACCCCAGAAGTGTCCAGTCAGCATCTCTGGGGCTGTGGTTCAGAGCCTGTGCATTTAAAACTCCCCAGGTCCTCCTGATGACCAGCTCCACTTGGCAACCAGTTGTCTAAACTGTAGGATCGAACAGTTAATTTATTACTCTTCATAAATACATATCTTTTCTTCTTATTGTAAACTAAGTTATCTATTTGATAGACAGGACTGTGAGACACACAGACACATACAACACACAAACAACATGGATAATTTAACACTAATGTGCTGAAAATTATTAATGCCATAGGTCAAGTCTAATACAGAATTCTCTGCTTTGTTCCCCTTTTTTTCAACCCTAAACATACGGTTGTGGGTTTTGTTGATACATGACTATAGTCCAAATTCCACACTCTTCATTTCTTTCATTTAGTCTACAAATATTTACCACTTACTATATGCCAAACATTGTTTTAGGTGCTAGGATACAGTAGTGAACAAGATAAAGGTATTACTGTCGTGGCACATTCTGCAAGGAAAGGGAGATATGCAATAAACAAACAAACAGACTTAGACTACATCGGGTAGTGGTAAGAGCTATGAAGGAACAAAATAGCTAGAGAGTATGAGGTGTGCTATTTTAGACAGGAATGTTAAGGGCGGCCATCATAAGGAAGTGATGTTTTGTATAGAACCTAGAAGTGAGGGCTCCACTCACGCATGCAGGTGGGGAGAGCAGCAAGAGTGAACACTCGCACAGCTTCTCTTCTCTGCCCCCGACTCCTTTCACACAAGGACCCCTGTGGAGAAGGTGGTGCACTAGGATAACAGCTCGTGGCCCAGCTGTCCCGGGGTCCATCCTGACCTTTGAGAACCGTGCGGGGAGGGTCAATATCTGAGTATTTGTTAGAGCAGTTCCTGACACCAGGTTGGGAAGCTCTGTTCTGGGTCCTTGTAAAGGTACATGTAAAGGTATAAGAGTTTGTTCTGAACAGGGGGAAAAATACTGGATGCCTTTGTGTTTAGGACTTTAGCTGACAATTTCTCACCAAGATTACCAAGAATCTCATGGAGCCAGAGTGTTTTTTCAGATCCTGTCTTTCTTCACTTCTCCACATTTCATACGCTTCCTGTCCAACTTTTTTTTTTGAAAGCTTTGTTCTCCTGTGGAACTACCCTCTCTTATTCCTCCTCTCTGTGCCCATGACTTTTGACCACTATTTGTTACTAACTTTTTTTGCTACCCCTTCATTTTGATGCTCCCCCGGGCTCTGTCTTTAGAGTTCGCTTCTCTTAATACATCATATCCAAATACATGAGTTCGAATATGTAGATACGCTAAGGACTTTTCTGATTTTTGTCTCTAATTCAGATCTCTCTCCCGAGTTAAAAAAACTCTGCATCGACACTTAAAAATAACATATTCACCTTAAGATCATTAGGTTCAGGCTAAAACTAACAATTCCTTGAAGCAAGGAAAGTACTCTTCTCTGTGTGTTTCTATCTTTTGGAATAGGACCTTTGACTCAGAACTGTCCCAGGTCACAAACATGTACGACTATCACCTCTCATATGCTTCGTACAAATCAGTGACTGTGCTTTCTTGTCTATTCATTCTCTAAAATATTGCTTGTGAACCCCCAACATTTTCTCCATTGTTACATCCATAATGGAGTCATGATCCTTTCCATAAAACTCTTTAAAAACAATGGATTCATATACGATGAACATTAAGTGTATTAAACTTCATATGTGACAAGAGAAGGAGGGATTGATGGGGAGGACGGCAAAGAGAAGGAGTGAAACACATGGCAGTCATGCCTCCATTTCAGTGGTGAGCATGAAACAGGATTTGGAGTCTGTTTTTTTCAATCTTAGGTCCCAAATGCCTCCCCTTATGTATGTAGTTTTCATACGGTAGGGACCCGAACCGTAAGCTAGCGACTTACATCTGGCACTAAGCAAAACAACAACAGCAGCAAAATAAAACGAATAAAGCCCCTCTCTCTACTAGCACAGGAAGACAACTTAGCTATTGTTAACTAATTCAACTATTCAACCGATATTTACTAAGTATGCGATAGTGCCAGACATCATTACAGGCTCTAGAAATGTGGTAGTGAACAACATAGGTAAAATCCCAGCTAGCAAAAGCTTTATTTTGCATTTACAGAGAGATGATACTTTGGTTTTGAGTATGTCATATGTCTAACTAAATTTTCTGGGACGTATTGACTGGGTGTTATTCCTACCTTAGGAAATTAATTGTAAATTTAGAATCAAACCCTTTTGTGTAAATGACTCCATTGTAACCTACTTATGATTCTCCCTACCTCAGCTTCTAATTGGCTTCACTCTTTCAATCTATTAATGTCTCAAATAAATGTCAGTGAGCTATCTTTAACAAATCAAATATTGCGTTCCTCATTTTCCCGGGACTCCTCATTTATTCTAAAAACAAAATCCATACTCCTTATTGCTTTCAGCCTTGCTTATGTTCCCAACCTTATTTCTCAATTATCTCCCTTTTGAAGTTCAAGCTCTAGAATCTCTGATGTGCCCTTAACCCCTAACCTCAGGCGATCTTTCAGGATCTGGTATTTTCACGTCCTTGCCTGTGATACTCTACACTGAGAGTCTCCCTGACAAAATACTACTCAGATTTTCACTCAAATATCTTCTTCTTTTCTCTGCTGCCTACTTGTACCCTCCTCCTCTAGGAAGATGGAGGGGCTCCTCCTCTTGTATTCCCAAACTGTTAGCACACCCCTCTACTATAATATATAGTTTATACTGTAATTCTTGGAATGTTTTTCTTCTCTGTAGTCTATTAGTTTTCCTTTAAAAAAAGACTTTATTTTTTTCTAGCAATTTTAAGTTCTCAGGAAAATGGAAGGGCAGGTACAGAGGTTTCCCCTGCCTCCACACATGGGTAGCCTCCTGCCGTATCAACACCCTCTACCAGAATGGTGCATTTGTTACAAACTAATGGAACTACATTGACACATTATTACCACCCAGAGTCCATAGGTTCCCTAGGGTTCACTCTTGGTGGTGTACATTCTGTAAATTGGGACGAATGTGTAATGACATGTACCCACCATTGTTCACTGCTCTAAAAATCCTCTGTGCTCTACTATTCAGCCTTCCTCCCGCAACCCCTGGCAGCCACGGGTCTTTCCAGTCTATATAGTTCTGTGTTGGTTTTATTTTGATGACAAATACTTATCTTTTCATATCCTTGTATTTCTGTCATCAAGCTCAATGCCTGGTGTATATATATATATATTGATCTATCCACAGATATTGATATTTGGGAAAGAACACAGTTTCTCCTGTGATAAGTTGAGTACAAAATTTGCACCTAACCTATGCTTGAATGTATGATTAGTCAAACAGCTCATAAGAAAGCAGGTACAAGAAAAGAGCATGTTTTTAAAGAAACTGTGAAGGGAGTAGAAACAGGATACAGAGAGAAAAAAAGATAGGAGCAGAGTTAGAAGGAAAGAGAAAGAGAGAATACAGACAGAGAAAATAGCTTGCGTCGGTCAAGGATAAAGCTGGATAATTTTACATCTCAACAACCACCATACCACCACCACTTCCCCAAAAGAGGACGCCTCTGCCTTCTGAAAGCTTTATAGACTGATAGGTTCCCATTGTAATAGATTTATTTTACAGGCGTGGTGAATAACAAAAATATAGAATGCATTTATTTCTTCATGAGGACATTAAATATTTTAATACTCTGTAAGCAAGTAGTCTTTTGATTTGTGATATTATTTAGGGGAATTATGCATAATTCAGCTCATGTTGATATAAACAATAATAATTGATGCTTTATAACATATTATATAGTATAAAAAACACTTCAGTATACACTCTGTACATTAGTCCTAGTAAAATCATTAAGAGTCTGTCTTTTCCAGACAAAGAAATGGGCACAGGAGAAGCTGATTGATTGATCTGATCAGCAGAAACGCCACACCTAGATCAGGTCAACACTTCCCAGGTCAATTCCATGGCATCACCTCTTGCCATAAAATCATCTCAGTCAAACATCTTCACCAGCTGGTTCAAATAAAGTTGGCATATATGTAACTCATTTCTTATTCAGAATTCCCCAACACCTGTAACCTGAGAGTGGGTTCTCAGAAGAAGTCATTGCATGAATTTGTTGTGTAAAAGCTAATATTTTAAATTGGGAGTATATGTGTTGCCACTTTTAATTGACAAATTGACCACCTCCAAGAAGATTGCATTCAAGTTCATAGTGTCAGTTATTATCTCTGTGAGAACAAACACTTTAAGCCAGTGAAAATTTTCAATTTTTGATATTTATAATTTATTTTCATGTGATTCAGTGTTATTTTGAAATACCAGTTTGCCTGAAACAATTTTATGAAAGATAGGAATGCTTTTCTGAAATAATACTTTGATAAACTTTTGCTACAGAAAGTTAATTTTTCTAAACTTCTAAATTTTAACACATATATGTTAGTTTAAATTAAATATTAAAGTAAACACTTATAATTGGCTAACTTCGCTGACTTTGTAAGGAACATTTAGGGAAATATATTTTGTATTATTTTCAATTGTTTAGTAGCAGCATGAGGTCACTGCACTTATAGTAGGTAATTAGATAGAAGGTTCAAAAACATATTATCCAAATATCACATTTTCCATTTTAATTAAATTATACTTGCAGACACGGCAGGTATAGGTACCCAAATTAAGTTAAATTGTCCTATAATTTTGTAATCATCTTGGCTCTAATCCTTCATGGCAGAAAAAAACAAAAACAAAAACTTTGTCTACAATAGTATATTTGTATGTATACAAATATATTTTCTTTCTCTTTTGCTCCCTCTCTACTGCAAAGAAAATATTCCAAACAAGGGAAGTAGAAGGTGCTAAAATGTATGGCATTATTTAAACTCAAAATCTCTCCTTAGTGTGTCCCAGAGTACAGCACTGGGGTCATTTGCATCAAAATCATGTGGAAGGGCTTCCCTGGTGGCGCAGTGGTTGAGAGTCCGCCTGCCAATTCAGGGGACACGGGTTCGTGCCCCGGTCTGGGAAGATCCCACATGCCGTGGAGCGGCTGGGCCCGTGAACCATGGCCGCTGAGCCTGCGTGTCCGGAGCCTGTGCTCCGCAATGGGAGAGGCCACAACAGTGAGAGGCCCGTGTACCGCAAACAAACAAAAAATATCATGTGTGGAATTTGTTATAATTTCAGACTTCTTGACCCTACCACAAATTTGAATCATAATCTCCAGGTATGGAATCCAAGTATTTATATTTTTAGCAAAATGTTATGTAAAACTTGACAACCAGTGCTATAGCATATTAATTTAATATCAAGCAATTTATCTCCAATACTTTCTATCTCACCTAGAGAAGGTACAGTAGCTATAAACGTAGCTGGACAGCTGGAGAGGTAAATAGGGATAAATTGATACTCTTACTTAGCAGAGCAAGACGTGGAAGACTGGGAATTTCTGGTTTCTCTTTATACAAAGCGCATGTTGAAATTGCATAAGTAAGTAATGCTTATGTGAGAAGGACACTGCTAGGAGAACTCAGGCTACTAGAAAAGGGTGGGTTTTGTGAAACCAAAATAGAACATGAGCGAAGCAAGTGGCTTCTTCACCACTCTGAGCTTGTTCCGTCATCTTTAGAAGAGCCGTGGGGGTGGTGTCTCAGGGCTCCACAGACTTGAGAAGTGAGACAACGTGACTGGGAGTGCCCGATCCCGAGTATATAGTCCCTCTTTCGCTCGCTGTCTCTCGCTCCCTCGCTGTCTCTGTCACTCCTCTCCCACCCCCCATATGAGTGTAAGTGCTCTATAATATGGTGCATGTACATTAACATTTGTAACATTAATTTCAGTAGGTGTCAGACAATAGTGCCCATACTTTTTGGGGGTGTAAAAGATAAGCATTGGTACGTCAGTTTATTAAAGAAAGAAATCTATCTTTTCATTAACACAATGTAATATTTAACACTAAGCATTATTCTATCGTTTCCTTACTTATTTATTTGTAGTCATTTGTCTTAACTTTAAGAAAATAACTCACTAGCATGCACGACAGTATCTGATTTTGCTGTTAAACGTTTGAATATTAAAACTTTCGATGAAAGTTTCTTTTGGCTTCTTATCTCACGGACATTTTAAGCTTATTCATTGTTAAATGTGTTTTGTCACATTACATCTCTTGACATGGTTTTTCTTCAAACAAGATGTTTCAAAATTAAACTGAGTCAGAGAACATCATTGTGACAGAAGAAATATTTCTCAGCCAACTTAAACTGGAAACCATGTTTTGCGCCATGGCATTGTCCTCTCTTGGTTTCAGATACATGAGGAATTATGTGTGAGGAAGGACCTGCTGTTCTCCCCTCCTCACTGATATTTTCTTTCTCAGATGAGACAAGTGACATGGGCAAATACCTGCCAGAACAGTCATCTACTGCTTTTCCCCCATCTGTCTGATACGGCTATTAGGACGCCACATCACACAGTTAATATCAGATGGTGCGAAGAACAGAGCACCTTCATTGAATCTGGCATCTAAAATGAGAAGTGAAGTCTTGGGTTACCCAAGGAAGCTGAACGTTGCCATTAAATGCTGGAAGTATTCAATTCTCCGTCTTACAGACTCTTTACTTTTCTAGTCTCTGTTCTCTTCAGTTAGACCTGATGAAAGCCCGACCTTTATGGTCCATTACCTGTATGTAGTAGAAATCAAAGAAGTTGAATATAGGCACCCTAATTTGCTTTTTATTGAATGTTTAATTAAACAGGATTGCTTGGTTGGAGAAAGAGGGGAGCATTGTTTGACCTCATTAAATGAAAACTTCAGAAATCTTTATGTGTTGTTACCTTTCCCCAAAGTCCCACCTCATCTTTGTGATTTCATAACTAGTGACTGCTTCTCTTCCATCATTGTTGTTTCTTTCTCATCCTGCATCAAAAAAGACTGCTAAGAAAGAAAGGCCACTTCAGATTCAGAACCTTCCTCCTAGTAAAAGATCACCATAAAACTGAAATGTGGGGAAAAAAGACTACTCATTAGCCTCAAAAAAAGGACAGGGAAAGACGATAAACTCATCTGTTATATCTTTCATTCTCTTAACATCACCCTTAGAGAATAATATCTTGCTTTTTCATCTGTGTTGTTTTTTTTTTTCATTTTCATCTATTCCTATGTCTGTGTCTTTGTCTGTGTCTATGCCTCTGTCTGTCTATCTATCTATCTATCAGTCCATCCATCCATCTTGGAGAGAGTTCTTCAGGAACCTCTGGGCTAAATTGTTTTCATCCACAGACTCCAAAGAATATCTGAATTTATTTTATTTTATTTAGTCCTGTTTTATTGTTTTTTTTAACATCTTTATTGGAGTATAATTCCTTTACAGTGGTTATGTTAGTTTCTGCTTTATAACAAAGTGAATCAGTTATACATATACATATGTTCCCATATCTCTTCCCTCTTGCATCTCCCTCCCTCCCACCCTCCCTATCCCACCCCTCTAGGTGGTCACAAACCACTGAGCTATTTTATTGGTTTTGATGCTACTGTAAATTGGTTTTTTTTTTTTTCAGATAGGCTAGATTTTATTTTTTAAATTAAAAAAAATGTATACAATTTTTAAAGGTTACTTTCCATTTACAGTTATTACAAAGTATTGGCTATATTCCCCGTGTGGTACAATACATCCTTGAGCTGATCTTACACCCAGTAGTTTGTGCCTCCCTCCCCTGCCCCTTGTTCCAGGTGCCCCACTTTTAAGATCTGTTAACTCTGTTCGACCCTTCAGCCATCTCCTCCAGAACCAGCGAACCACCCTAAGTAAAAGTCTGTTCCTAAATTAAGCTTGTATCCCAGCTCATCACTCTATTTTAACTTAGTAATTTCTAACTATTTTCTAGCTCTTTCATGCAGATGGATTTTATACTTGTCCAGATTTTTTGCTTTCTATCAGCTGGAGGGTAGGTCCGGATAATTTAGTTAACAATAAGCAGAGGTTTCAAAATGGTCTTTTTTCTCTCAACTTCTTTGCAGAAGTAATTTTTTTATTGGATTCATGATGCTTCCTTCTTACTCATGCTAATTACGGGTGGTACTACTAAATGCATCTAAATTTTCAAACCTGATAGAGTGAATTATCTATCCTGACTCCTTCTGTAGGTAAAGTTCACATTTTAGTCCAATAAAAGTATAAAGATTCTGTCTCCCCCCGGCACTATCAATGGTTAGGAAAATTCTCCCTAAAATGGAAGGGAATGTGTCTGTCTCCAAATTTATATGCTTTTAACCTTTGCATTTTTACCGAAACACAAGGGCTAATGACTGATTAACAGCTTGTAGTAAATTGGAATCTTTAACAGAAAGAAGTGCACAAAATTATTTTACAGGATAGGATACATTTTCCTAGTTAGAAGTGTCCTAGTTTTATTCGAAGGGAAACAATTTTTTTTTTTAATATGAGATACATTTATAGTGTTGGACTAACCACTGAACACAATTAAAATGCCACCATTTCTTGTGATGAGATGAGAGCTTGTTAAATTATGGAGCCCTGTTGATGTATTGTCATCAGCAGTGTACAGGTAAATGTATCATTTCAAACAGAGAATTTTGGACCAGAATTTTTTTTTAGAAACAAGTGTTATTTTGTATATATGTTGTGTGCATGTAAAAATAGATGTACATGATTATTTTATACTATTTTTTATAATGTTAGATTAAAATTGGCATTTATGTTTAAAGGTAGTTAAAGCATAAACATTGAAAGATGGCATTAGAGGGAACCAATGAATAATTATGCTCTGTTCTGTGCTCAGATATAGGCAGGATTGAGAGATGACACAGGAATCAGGCAGGTATAAACTCATACTTGTTTTATGGCTGGCTACAGTCTAGACTTGTCCACTTACTTTATCATGGTGTACCTTGAATTTAACTTATACACCTCTCATGGTCACAGACAGTATGAAGATAGTGAATAACTACAGCCCTCCACTGTAGAGCCTGCCCACGTATACGTACTGCAGAGAGCAGCGTGCTGTTTCAGGTAGAAGATCCTCCTAAAGGGAGAGAGTAGGACCTAATCAACCATGCTCGGTGCTTCTGCCAGACTCACCAGCCGTATATGTCACTGCCTGCACCAGGGGGAGAATTAGGAGACTGAGGCAACAGGGAAGATTATTGTACTAGGGGACCTTCCTGTAATTTTTATTATATTTTATCATAGTTATTATGCACAATTAATTGTTATAATTACCTTATATTATCATTGTACATAAGGCAACATGTAACTAGTGAAAAGATGCTCCCAACCAGGAACATTCTTCCCTTTCCACTAATCCTACTGCACTTAATCCCACGTCCAACAGCTTTTGCCTAAAAAGTTCCACTGAACTTTCTCTTCCAAACCATACCAATTCCTTCTTCAAAAGCTTTTAAGACAAAATACTCTTGTGATTACTTCATAGCCACCAGTATCCGTTCCCTCTCAAACTCTACTTTATTCTCTTTCCTTGTTTGCATGCTGTTTTCTTTGGCTGCATTTCATTATCCTGCTCTCCCTAAGGATATAGACTGAATCTTCTGTGTCTTCTGTTCTTCCTAATTGTGCTGAGTACAAGAGTGGATATTCAATATTTTTTAAGTTAAGGTGAAATATAAGGAATGTCTCCTAGTAAATATTCTGGAGCATATAACTAACTTTAAGAGAGTAAGAGCCTATCTCTCCACTGTTGCTCCTCAGAAATTATGTAATTGTTGTCCGGTAAGAGTAACCATGTAATACTTTTTTATTATTAGTGGTGAGTCTCCTGGCCTCTGCGAAGAGGTGCGGATCGATTTTCAGCTTATGTTAATCGACACCATGAACCTTATGAAGAAAGCTGCTCATTGTTACCAAGAGCAGACAGAACCCAGAGGGTGTTCAACAGTCTGTCAGCGACAAATGAAACTAAGCCAAAGTCACAAATTACACAGAAACGTGCTCTTTGTAAAGGAGTGTGACTGTACATGTAGGTGTGACTGTCTGCATGTATATATTCAAACAAATTTTGGTAAGCTTTGGACTGTGTACTGAATTCTTATTTGACTGTAACATGGCTCAGCAAAAATATTTATTGATATTTCAGAAAAATACATTTAAAACACCTTGTAAAGAAGTTATCCTGGGAGAAAATTATACTCAAATCAAACCATAATAATTTAGTGTTTTGGGCTTGGAAGGATAATATTTGTGATAGGTGAATAGGGCATTTATTATTTTTCCAAAGTTGAACTATATTTTAAGAAATGTAATTACTCCATACATAAGAATTCAGAATGCAACATCAACAGAGGGAAAAAAAGAAGAAGAAAAATGTACTTATTCTACACTATAGCAAACTTACCGAGGCTTTAAACGAATATATATTTATAAAATTGCTTCTGACAATTCACAGGATCTGATTATGTGGCAGGATACTCTGACGAAGGATTTGATTACATGGTGCATTGAGCTGTGGCTGGTAAATAATAGGCTTCCCTGTTCATGCTTCTACTTATTGTTGGGAAAGAGACAGAACCTTGAGAATTAGTTTATATCATAAACAAATCAATTACTGATTCAAGACCTAGGATGGCATGACATTTATGTTATGCCACTGAATTTTGTGAATGGATAATAAATTTTTCTAAAGAGGATGTTAATTTTGATTAGGTCAACTGTGCTTATAGTAACTGGTCCATGTCAAAGATTTCTTCCATCTGTGCTGAACGATTACATAGGCCTGTAAAGACATTTCTTAGGTAGAGGTGAAAAAGTCATCAATCACGCTTTTCTGGGGCAAGAATTGCCTAAGACTCTGTATTCAAGTTCTGTGTAAGAGTTAAAATAAGTGATAATTTACATATTAGGGGATAATTTAAATATTAGGGGAAGAGTTTGAATTTGAGAGAGAAGAATTTCAGGAGAGCGTACGGTTTAAGCTATAAAAATCATAATTAATTTTAATATAATTATTAAAAAACTAGTTTTCTTTATATTGCATTTCCTGTTAAGTAAATGTGCTTGGCACAAAAATAGATGCCATGGCAAACCCCACTGAACTCAATTATAGGATTTATATTATAAATAAGTGTATACCTATATGTGTGTGTTTATGTATATTTACAAATGATAGGAAAAATTATATATATATATATATATATATATATATATATATATATATATAGCCCAAAGAATCAAAAATATTGCTGTAGCAAGTAATTCATCTCAGAAATGCAAAGTACTCACAATGGGAATAGTGATATTAGTAAATGTGAATTATGCATGTAAATTGTGAAGGCTGTATGCATTATAAAACAGATTGGGTAAGGTTTAAATTTACTTGGCTTTATTCAGTTTATTTTTTGACTCGAAGTTTGTGATGTGTAGATATTTTATTTACATATGGCATAGTGTCTTACACCAGTAAAGGTGTTCAATAAGTATTATTTGATTTTAACTATGAAATTTATAAATAATTCCACATCTTCTGACACAGATAAAAACTAATGATTTATGTGACTTTTAATAACCAAGATTAATATGATTTCTAACAGTATCTTTATTGTATGATTTTTACTGTTCTTATTGCATAGACGGATCATGGTAGAAATGTTGGATCAGCCAGTTGATCCAGTCTCACTATCATCTGGAACTGCAGGGAAGATATAGACAACATTTCCTAGACCATCTTTAAGCTAGGAGTCCTGAAATAGTGGTGAATCACCGTTCCCACTTGGCAGCTGCCGCGTGGCTCTGGAGACAAGTGGTCTGGAGCACACTTCCTGGTTCCCAAATTGAAGCCAAGTTATTGTGTTCCTGAAGCCAGAATTTTACAAAGTTATTTTTTATCCCCAGAGTGTGGATAAAAAGTAGTCTTGTGTCCAGCATTGACACAATGGCTTTCTGAACACAGTAGTTCCTTCTTATCTGAAGTTTCAGTTACCTGTGGTCAACTGTAGTCTGAAAATATTAAATGGAAAATTCCAAGAAGAAACCACTTGTACGTTTTAAACTGTGCACCATTCTGAGTAGCGTGATGAAATCTTGTGCCATCCTGCTTAGTCCTGCCTGGGAACTGTCATCCCTTTGCTCAGCATATCCCACTCATTAGTCACTTAATAGCCGTCTCAGTTGTAAGATGACTGTGGAAGTATAGCAGTGCTTGTGTTCCAGTGGCCCTTATTCTAATAATGTCCCCAAAGTGCAAGAGTAGTGATGCTGGCAATTCGGATATGCCACAGAGGAGCCATAAAATGCTTCTTTTAAGTGAAAAGTTAAAAGTTCTCCACTTAATAAGGAAAGAAAAAAGTTGTGTGTTGAGGTTGCTAAGATCTACAGTAAGAACAAATCTTCTATTTGTGAAATTGTGAAGGAGAAAGGAAATTCGTGTTATTTTTGGTGTCACTCTTCAAAATACAAAAGTTATGGCCAGTGTGTAGGAAGTGCTGGGTGAAGATGGAAAAGGCATGGTTTGTACAATAAGATATTTTGAGAGAGAGAGAGACCACACTCACATAACTTTTACTATAATATATTGTAATTGTTCTATTTTATTAGTAGTAGTTGTTGTTAATCTCTTCCTATGCCTGATTTATAAATGAAGCTTCATCATAGGTATTTATGTATAGGAAAAACAGTGTACATAGGGTTTGGTACTGTCGATGGTTTCGGGTATCCACTAGGGGTCTTGGAACGTGTCAACGGCAGCTAAGTGGGGACCACACTGCAGCAGAGGCAGCAGCTCTCCTGATGGGCAGGCTGTATGGTGATGCATGGGAAGGCGTTTACCAAGCCAAAACTAGCCCCTGCGTCTACAGCCTTCTCAACAATCTTGTAAGCACCTAAATTCCTAAGTTTAATCGGTTAATGCTTGTAATACCTAAAGTTATTTCTATCAATATTACCTACATACAAATCTTAATTGTTACACAGATTACGTTACTGATAAAACCTTGTGTCATTTCCTTAATTTTATTATATATTATGTTGCTTAAGTTGAGCAGACTGGGATTTTGGAATAGTTCCTAAAAATTTAAATGCTAGGATACCTATTTTGGAGGTTTTGATGAAATAACAAGAAGAATATATTTTATCTTTCAACCAATATATATCTATTCAGTGTGGGTCCCATGACACACACGGGGATAGATGCTGGGGATTTAACTGTAAACTAAACAGAGTTCCTAGTCTCTAAAATAGCAGTGTATATTATGGGGAAAAGATAGATAAATACAGAAATTAATATGCAGTTTAGTAATGCAACAGTGAAAATCATGCGTGAAATTTTTTTTAAAAAATGTGTTTTTTCTGACATATCAGGCAAACTTCTATAAAATAGACACTTGGCAAGAGTTAACCGGTCAAGTCCTGTGGGGAGTGGAAGAAGGGCTCCCGCAGCACTCCTGGCTCTAAGAATCATTAAGCCGTTTTCCTGCAACAATAAACCATTTAGTGTTGCTCGACCGTAAAATACAAAGGGATGAGAGGTTAAGTAGAGACTTAGTAGTCCAGCAGACCCCATCATGAATGACATTTTGTGGCTTTATAGCAATTTTCAACAAGACCCAGGAGAAAGGGTCAACACTGGCATGATTCAGACCAGGAAAAGCATGACCTTATGTTAATGTGGATAATATTTTTTCAGCGTTTGTGAGGAGGCTATGTCAAGGATATGAGATAACAACTAAACAGGTGTCGAAATAGAGTAGGCCAAGAAAGTGAGAGGCGTTTGAAGGTAATTTCCAACTCCATGCCGACTGGAGCAGGAGCTAAAAGGAAAGAAGGTGTCTAAGCGGGTTATCAAGTTCTGGCCCGAGTGGATAGATGTATGTTGACAATACTAAGATTAAAAACAAAATAAAGAAAATATAGATAAAAAGTAGATTGGGACTGCATATGACTGATGTTTCATATTTTACATATTTGTATATTAACTTGGGTTGTAGCCCAGTTTTACCTGACAATCATCTTTTCTCTTCATTATGTTATTTTACATATCTTTCAACGGGTATTTTGTTGTTGTTGATCTTATACCTCTGAGGAGGAAGCCGTTAATTCCCATGTAGATCACTAGAATGTGGCTATGTAGGCTTATTGATTCTTTCCTTTTTTGTAAACCTAAAATTATATTCTGTAAAGGCATAGTATATTATACATGTCCATTCTTTTTGCTGACCTGTATGTTGCTGGAATGATTGTTTAAAAAAAGACAATGTAAAGTTGCTGGCATATCAATACTCTTTCTCATTAAATATGTTTATATTTATTTTCCAAAAACGATCCCATTTTGGAGATATTTGAGATTAAAAATGTTATAATCACACAGTGTGTGTGTGTGTGTGTGTGTGTGTGTGTGTGTGTGTCTGTGTCTCGCAGGTATCTCAAACTTTTCAAAGAGTTCCATATTCTAGCACATCCGCAAGCCAGTCCGTGTCCACACATGTCCACACACACACACACATTTGTAGGCTCTGTATACTTTCAACCTCAATGCAAACTTGACTAGATTGCTAAATGGAACTTTTAGAGAAGGCTAAGGAATAAGAAGTGTGAAATTTTCTTTGTAGTAGCCTTTTATACTTTAAAATATTCATAACTATTGAGACAGTACCACTTCACAAGATTTATTATATGGAAACTATTATAAGTTGAAAAACATTTCTGTGTTATGTGGTTTCTGTATCACCATAATATGAAAAGTAGAAGCTACATTTAGGTTCATCAGAGGGAAATGGTTAAAAAAAAAAAGTAAACTTTCATATAATAGAATATTACACAGTTCCTAAAACTAAGATCGTCGAGTAACTAATAATGTATTTATGATATGAATAATATGACATAGTAAAAATAAGTATTATAGAAAAATCACCTTTATAATACATTAACTTTTAAATTTCTTATTAATGAAGTTATAGTTATATGCAGTTTTACTTCTATATATTTTCAAAATAAAAATAAAATAATTGTATAAAAACAAAGTGGAATTCTAGAAATTGTTCTTGAATTCACTAACTTTTATATAAGTCTCATCTCTTTCATTGTATTTTATTATTATAATTAAACACAAACAAGCAAATAAATAATACTGGCAAAATTACCTTGCTCCACCTTTTACTTGATGTGTCAAATCAAAATACATACTGAAAAAGCCTTTTGAAATGTAGCACATTATTATTAGTTGGCAGAATTAGAAGCATCAGTGTCGTTTATATATCACTGCAACAGTGAACCATATCGTAGAAAGAACATATAAATTCTTCATATAAATTTGTCATGTAAAGAATCCTGAACTAGTGGTGGATAAACTTGGTTTCAACACAGTATCACCTTGTTCATAAGAACTGTAGCCTTGAAACTTTAAAATATGACAGACTAATGTTTTCATGAGTAAATTTAATGCACTGAAAATAAAAATTAAGAAAAAAAAAGAATTATAGCCTTGAGCCAAGTACTTCATGTTGGTGGGAAAACATCAGTTTCCATATGTATAAATTGAAGAAAAAAAAGTTAGTGCTTATTAATAAAGAAGTATAAGTGTTTCTTAGAGGGAATATAATATCTGATCCTATACATTTTGCCTTGGGAAATATTCTTCTCATTTGCAGTGAAAGATGAAAGAGTCCTATCAAACATTTAGTGTTAGCTGAAGAGACCAATCATTTTTTCTGTGATTTCTTCATCAAATTGGAAAATAAAGAACAAATAATAATTTTTGAGATAATAGAAGTATAGCTGTATTTAATAATATATATTTTATCTCCTAGTATGTTTATGCATACCATGGTATAATGATATAAAATAAAATTAGAGTTATTCCAAATTGTTAATTAATTACAGAACAATACTTCTCTCTTTGGAATGGGTGACCAGGGCTGCCATTCATGGTGTTGCAGGATATGGGCAGTGCATAGCCAGCCCTGCTCTATGCAGAGGAAATGGAGACGTAGAATAACAAGGGCAAATTTAAAAATCACCAGGATAATTTTGGCAATAAAACAAAATATGTACTTTTTTTTTTTTTTTTTGCTTAATCATCTAAGTATTTCACAGATAAAATCTGGGGCTATGCTACTTCTTGATTGTTTTAATAATCCATTTCACTTTTGACTGCTCTATGTAACTTGTAAATTTAATTCTTGAAAACAGGCTTGAAGTACAGAGCAAAGATTATAATGGTTTGCTTTTGGAGATTATCAGTCTTGCTCCTGGATGCACATGTGAAATAATTCTCATGATCTACTGGCTAGTAGTTTTTGCTACACTAAACTTTCTCTCTCATTAAGTTTTTATATATACATATATGTACATTTTAATACTATATATTTTTATCTCATTAAGTTTTAACATAGACAGATAACAAGTCGTGTGTGTGTGTGTGTACCATCTAAAACCTTAACCGTTAAGACAAAAAATGGGTGTTTTGAAAAAAGGTATATTGGGTGTTATATAAAAAAAAAATGTATGGAACACAAAAATAATGTAAGACCTAAGGCAAGTTAATGGGAAAAAGTTTAAGAATCAGCTAGAACAGTGTCCTTTTCTCAGGAGGGCTCTGCTAGTGAGATTGCTCTAGTATGATCTTATGTTTCCCTGGTAGGATATGTTATCACTTAACAACCAGTTGAGAATCCTGGTACTAAGATATTGTAGATGGACTCAGATAAGAGAGTGGTTTTCCTCCTGCCATGTTACTGTATTAATTTCTTAAGCTCAGTTGTTCTTTCTGTAACTTATCTTAGGTCTCTTGTGTGCCACTGCTTCTTACTTTAAGTATATAACAGGTATCGTGTTGACACCTGTAAACGAATGTCTTATATATTGTATAACTTAAAAACCAAAGGAAGTCACAGATATTACAATGTACTTTAATATTTTATCAAGGAACCTTTGTGATTCCTTCTACTGGATACATATAAAATAAGTGCTTCTTCATCACATTCCTAAATAAAAAGAAAAAATTAAATGACTGTTCAGAAATATTACTTCTAGATATTATTAGTTATATGGAAGATATAGATTACTAGTCTCATTATCTTTTGGAATTTATTATTATAATCATTATTATTATTGAGAATGGAGAAATACTATATACTGATTACACAGCATGACAGATAAAAATGTATTTATATATTACATGACTACCATTCCTAACAAGAAGAATCTCCAACAGATGTATAAAATTTTCAGATTTGATCTCTATTTTATGAAAATTATTCAGTGGAAATTATATTAAGGAGGAAATAATTATTTTGAAGGAAATGTTTCATACAAATAATTATCTTAAAATTACAAATGTGCAAATATTTGCAGAAAAATTAATTTACATGTTTTCCAGCTAAAATTCACAGAACGGATTACTGTATTCTAGCACATTTATAAATAACAAAATCAAAAACTAAATAATATCCAAATGCTATAGGAATGAATTATTATTGAATGCAAAGAGTATTTTATATTTGTTTTCTTTTTTGGTAAATAAATTATGTAATATTCTTCACAAACAAAATTAGATTTATTTAGGATAAGAGTTCCATATGGGAGGAAAAAACACTATTTTCAAATTTGATTTTGGCTTTTATCCCAAAACAAGAATCAGGATTCATTCCATTGAAGGCTACAAAACAAAACCAAAAAAGTCACTGAATGATTGGTTTTCCTATATTCCAGGTTTTTGATGCATCTTCTGTGCAGAATGTGGTTCCTCTCAGCAGTATTGATCAAGTAGCAAGGAGCTAGCCATAAGCAGCTTAGAGGTAAGTGGAGGAAATGCAAATTTAAAGCAAACAAAAGAACATAATAAAATATCATAATGGTTGCAACAGAATAAATCCTGAGTGTTACTCTAAACAAGAGATCTGAGAAAATGAGCAGATAATGCCAAAGGACAGAAACGCTGTTGGGGAATTTAAACAGGGTTATCTCAGAACGAACTTTGCAGGAAGAGACAAAGCACATGAACAAAGGCCTGGAAGAGTGTGAGAAGGTGACATCACAGGAACCTGCAAGTGTTTTAGTATGTTACCCTGGAACCGGGAGGAAGCAATAATGAGTGATAATGGAAAAGGAAACATAGGTCAGATCATGAAGATGTGCACCACACTGAAGCATTTTGTCTTTTGCTGAGAGAAATTGGGTTCCATTGAATAGTTTTAAGCAAGGGAATGCGTGTTTCAAGTTTAGAACAGAGGTTGGTCAATTTTTAAAAAAGGACCAGATGGTAAAAAAATTTGTCTTTGCTTTGCAATACTGTTTCTGTTAGAAACTACTCAATTCTAATACTGTAGCTCAAATGGAGCTGTGAACAAAATATGTGAGGGCATGTAATTTACAAAACAGCAGTGTTGGATTTGACTCATGGGCTGTGGTTTGCCAACCCCTGGGTTGGAAAGATCAATTTAGAAAGATCAATCTGGCCTCAGTGAGGATAATGGCTGCTCCTGGGGACACAAACCAAGTCACTGTAGGCCACAGAACGAAGCCTTTGGGAATGAAGAATTACAAAGTTATTTAGGTTATAAAATACAAAGAACACAGCACCAAATTAGGTGTGAGGGTTATGGGAGAGACTAAATGTGGGACGGCTCCCAAATTGTTGGCACTGACGAGCAGCTGCATGGTGGCAATGCTGTTGGGTGTGAACAAGAGTAGATTCAGGAGTGTGAGGGTGGATAGAAGTTAAACTCGTGTGTGTTGGGTCTTGGATGCCACTAGATATCCAGGGAAAACTTTCAAGTAAGCAGTGAAATATGCATCTATCTAGAGAGAAAGATCTAATCTGGGCTTTAGCATGTCGGGGCTACCTGATGACATAGAAGCAAATAAAATTACTCAGTGATAATATGTAGTGTGGGAGCTTAGGGCTTAGGACAATATCTTAGAAATGCTCACATTCATGTTATTAGCCAAGAAGACTGAATATGCAAAGGAAATGTAGGAGAAATAGCCAGAGAAATATGACAGGTAAACAATTGTGTGTTGAAAGTTAGAGATATTCCAGCTCCCAGGTTGGAGAGAGCTCAAAGAAGCATCATTCCTACTCCAACAACAACAAAAAAGCTTACCAAACTTCTAGATCATGTATGTATTCAGATATAGAGAAACCCAAAAGTTTAAATTCTAAAGCAATACAGGGCACGTGGTGCCTTCAGGTAGAGAGGACAGGGGAGCAGACACTCATCTGAAGTCGATGCAACTGGATATGGATAAAAAGAGTTCTTCCTGAGAAACTGACAAGTGAGTACTGAGTGCTGAGTGGAAGGACAGTGTGAAAACCATGGGAACTGCAGGACTGGGGGAATCTTGCAGGTCTTCGTGAATCCCACTGGGCACTCCCAGAAAATAATGGAAAAAGTACTAAGAAGTGCTCACTGGAGATGCTGCTGGAAAGGAGAGCAGCAGCTTGTGAGAAAAACATGAACCTCTACCTAGGTCCTTCCCTCCTTTTTCTACTATGGGGGAAAAGCCTTGATCTGTGAAGGAGAGGGCAACAGACACTGTTGTTTTTATTACAGTGGTAAAAACATAAGGCAGCTGCAGGGAGAGCACAGGGAAGAAAAATATTTCTCTGAGCTCACAGCCACATGGAGGGGGGAGGGGTCAGGAAATCCCAGGAGGCCAGACCCCCACGACCTAGGAACCTTATACCTGTCTGAGACTAAGGTGGCTTTTCAAAACAAAGAGACATACCCCGCACAACCCCTCATCAACAAGCCAGTAAGATTGAATAAGACGACAGTGGACAATTCGTTGGGAAGGGACAGAGGAGGAGAAAGAGGACACAAAGATATCCTCTTCGATGCACAGCACAAAAATCTCAAAGTCAAAGTTGAGCGGACAGGCTCTGGGAAATCAACTCTCATCTGAATTTCAAGGTGTCTCTATAAGAATTTAAGTCTGAAGGGCAAATATGTATAAAGACAGCAATCATATATCTCGGCCCCAGCCCAAATCTGTATAGATTAGCTCAACCCCTGAGACTGAAGGTCTAGCAGGAAAAAAAGGTGTGATCAACTTCCTGATACAAATATTTATCCCAGATACAAATATTTATATAAATATGAATATTTATATACAAGATATATATTGTAAAACTTATTTAGATAAACCACTATTTTTAAAAGAAGGTATAACTAATACATCAATACAGGAGATAAAATGGAATCAGAGAGAAGACAGCTAGTGAGTTGGTAAATTATAATCTAGCGTATCACCTTCAATGTGAATAATTTTACACCCCAGTTAAAGGAGACTGCCAGATTGAATAAAATAGTACATCCAAATATATGTTGCCTACAAGAAAATCACTTTAAATATAAAGAAAATATTATCCAATCACATTTATGACATATGACTTGAATTCAGATTCTATAAAGAACTTTTAAAACAATAAAGAAACAAATTTTAAAAAGTGACCAAAAATGAAAAGCAATTGGAACTCTCCTATAGCACTGATAAGAATAAGAGCAGTTTTGGAAATCAGTTGACAAATTTCTTATCTATTCATTAATGCTCCTAATATATGGCCAAGCAATCTATCTGCTATCCTACTGCTAGGTATCAATGCAAGAGATAAGAAAACTTTATAGTTACACAGAATCTTAATGTGAATGTTTTATTCTATTCATAATTATAAAATAATGTGCATATGTCCTTCGACTGGAATATTAATAAGCAACTATGATATACCAGTAAAAAGGAATGTTAGTACTTAGTGAATGAAAGGAATAAACTGTTGATTCTTGCAAAAACATTAGTGAAACTTAAGTGCAGTTTTCTAAGGGAAAGAATCCAGTACCCAAAGGTTACATATTGCATGATTCCATTTATGTTATCATCTGCAAAGAAATTAGGTCAGTGGCTGCTAAAGGGGTGGGGTGCATTTATATATACAGGTGTAGCCTGAGGGTGTATTTGTGCTGATGAAACCGTTCTGTATGAAATTGTGATGGTGGACACATGACTCCACATATTCACAAAACTGCACACAAGAAAGTAAATGTTATAACCACCTTCCGAGCTCACCCAAAATTTGGTTTAGATGTGCAGACAGATGACTCCACGTGTCCATACCAAGAGGGTTTGGAAAGGTTTATTACTTACATATTCGAAGTCTCTAGGGAGAGCAGGGAAGTCCTCTCAAGGAGCTTTGAAATGCCTTGAGACAACAAGGAAAACTATCAAGCCTGGGATTTTATTGGAGACGGCTCATTCTCCTCCCCAAGGGATAATTAGAAAAGAATAAACTGGTCATTAATTATTTTAAAAAAGGAAAATAAACACTTGCAATCAGGGAATCAAAGGTTTTTGCAGTAAAACATTTGGAAATATAAAGGAGGAAATATCTAAGAAACATTCAGCACACCCATGCATTCCCCTATTCAGATGACACATCCAATGAGGAACTGAGTTGAAATATATGTAAAATAAAAATTTCTGGTCATATGTCATCATGGGTATACTAATAATGTAGCTCTAGTGTTTGGGCTGGTTAAAGGAAAACATTTTTTTCACCAGCAAAATTACTCTGAATCTCTGGGACTGTAGCTAGAAGCAGGGTTCTGGAAGAGATACTCAATGGCTTCCAGACAGGTAATTAAAAAGAAAAAAGTACTAGTACACTTTTCAAAGGAAAATTAGAATGCCTTTTGTATGCATTTTATCTGGAACAAATTTAAATGAATTTAACATTATCTCCTTGAGAATAAATAGAGTTACAAAGTGTTTTCAGTTAAATCTAGGAAAGTGATTGACAGATGGATTCAGCAGCCATTTATACAGATTTAACCTACGTAAGTTGCCACTGTATTGTAAGATGCTTCTGAGCTGCCCTTAGTAACGTGTGCTCACTGCAGTTCTCCCTAGTCCATCTTCATGATTCAAGTGAATTGTGTACTTTTTTACACCCGGGACTAAAAAGGAAAAGGTAGGAGCTGATGAGTACATGAACACATTGGAAAAGATAAGCTTGGAGCCAAGCCTGCCTACCTCCAGGACAGAATACTTTGCCCCATACGTTGGTGTTTCTCATTAAGAGAGAGGTGGCTTTGAGATAAAAGAACATTAGTAGCTCTATGTTTTAGTAGATAAAATTAGTAGTTGTATTGAACCTAGATTCAGCTATATGAGTCACTCCTTGCTTTTCCAATTCTAAAGAGACCTAGCAGAGAAGATTGGAGCCTATGGTATTGTCCTAACAGGATGGAAGTAACTCCAACTGATATAGCTTCATTCTGTGATCAGAGATGACACACTTCATAGTGCCATCCCCACCACACGTACACACGTGAGTTCACGCCTGCACACTGGAGAAAACTCAGTTTCGATTCAGCTTCTCATTTGGCTCTGTAGGAGCAGATGGCATCTGAGAAGGGCAGCGGGGACGGGAAGGCTGCTACTCCATAGATTGCCTCTGAAAATACAAGCAAAGGACAGTGGAATCTAACTTTCACTGGAGTAATAATTTATCTTATTTAGGGACACAGATTTAATAAATCATATTACGCAGCTGGGCCATATTACCAAACAAAAAGGTTTATTTGATTCAGAATATGTTTTAATGTTTACCCATTATTTAAACTAAACCTTATGTGGCATGGATTTTCTCTTTTTCAAAGGGCAAAAAATTATCTGCAGGAAAAGATTCTAACAAGCAGCCTAAACGTGTTTTAATTTTTAATCCAAAAGCCCAAGGTAGCTAATCACCAAAATAGTTTGGAGATTTTTCTCTATAAAACATATTTGATATTTATTTCAGTGTATCTAAAAATCATTATAAAGGCTCTCAAGGATCCTTATCAAACCTAACCCTCCTCCCCACACCCGCTCCCCCAAACCTAACTGTCTGTACTTAGGGAAAGAGTAATATGAAGTCTTTATTGTAGAAAGGTTATGGGAAAGATTCATTATCTAAATATTATGTCATACAAGCATGCTCTGAAAATACAAGATGACAGGAAGTTCAGATTTATCCTCAATATAAGAGAATTACCTGTGTAATTCTGGCAGAAAAATAATTTCTAAACTATTACATCTAAAACAGCAATGTACAAGTAAATGAGGGATCTCCTCACACCTGGTTTCCTCTGGAGCCTCATTGCTGCTCATAGACTAGTATGTGACTTTCAGAATTAAGGAAAAACAGAGTCTCACTCTGTTTGCAAACACTGTTTATTCACATAACAAAACTGGTGCCTGCCAGCTTGAAATTGTGCGATCTTTTTTTAGTTGGATCAACTGATTCACTCTAACTGAAGGACGTTTCCCCCTGATGCTGAGTAAATTGTTCTTGGTTTCACTGGGGTCTGTATTGTGGCTATCTCACATCGACAGCTTTATCCACGGCCATTTTTTAAAAAACCGTAGCCATGGCTTCTTGGGTTCAAGAGACAGACCTCATGACTGGAAGAAACTTAGGATATTTCGTGGGTCACAAGTCACTCAGCATTCTCTGTGCCATGCTCAGTTTATATCCTGGCTCAAAGGAGGAGAATGTCATATAAAATTTATAGGCTCCAGTATTACAGTATTTCCTACTTGTTCTCCAGTTACAACAGAGGCACCAGGAGAGTTTTCTGCTGCGATTTTATCCGTGGGATTTGTTCTCATCTTTTCATATCCTAAGACTTACAACTCTATCAATATACTCAGCATTAACCATCCAGATACCTGCACTGACATTTTATGTGTCAATGAGGATTCAGAGTTCCCTTGAGAGGCATTTGAAAATAACATTTTCTAAATTAGTGAATTGTGTTAAAACAAACACACACAACCTAAGACTAAGAACAATTGAAAAATCTTTAGGCAAAATCATCTCCATTCGAGGGTGTTCTGTTTTGAGGAGATGTCAGGTTTCTAGCAGAGAATGAGGGAAGTAGAGGATTATATTTTATTTGAATTACGAGCACCTCTATGATTAATATTAATGCCAATAACCTCTGCAACTAAAACAGATAAATACCCCTAAACACCTACAAGGTGGCAAAGTTAGGCAGGGACTATAAGGCACTCTTCCTACTCTGCCTTCTCTTCTGTTAAAACATTTTAATGCATTGCCCCAGTGCCTTTCCGTTTGAAATGTTTCCTCTGGCGCTCCACCCAGATGCCCTGCCTTGGCTGACCCAACGGGCTCATGTTTTGGTTGTGATTCTCAGAACACCAGGCCCTACTAAAATAGCTCACTCTAGATCTGCCCTGCTTCATTCTAGCTATGCTGGATTCTTCAATTCTGTGATCTCTATACTTCTATTATTCAGCTTCAGTCTTAAAGAAAATTTGGTATTTCATTTTCTCAGAATCTTCTAATCCCAAATTTCTTTTTCAGCTCTGAGTGGAGTCTACCCCAAGATATTCTCCCTAGGTTTTCTGAAAACTCTAAGGAGGCATGTGAAGGGAGAACTCCTAGAAAAAGAAAGAGGTTTTATGGAAATGTCTAAGTGACGGTTCTCTTTACTTTACCTAGCAAATAAAAGATACACATACATACCTTTGATTACCTAATAAGGAAAACCTTTGTATAATTAGAAGTTTCCTAGGAAGCCAACCAAAAAAAGCAATTTATTCCACAATAACTAAATTTTATTTGCATATATTGACATGTTGGTTCAAAATACCAAAAGTGATATTTCCTTGTTACCTTTAACAAAAGAGAGAAAAGGAGCACAGAGAGGCGTACACAATAAAACAAACTGCAAATAACACATTCAAGCGAGACTATTTTATAGGTTTGTTACTGTAGTCAGTATATATATGGTACCTTGTATATTTTAATTTAAATGTAACTTTATGATATCACAATTAAGGTTAGAGTCACCTTGTTTCTGTAATTTCAATAATTCATTTTATATTAATTTCAGTGAGGAATACATTTCCAATATTCATCAGATTTCTGTTTGCATTATTCATTAAATAATAAAATGACAACCTTTATAGATGCAAACTCGCCTTCATCCAGTGGGTGCTGAGAGAGCAAAAGGAAAATGAAAGAGCTCCAGAAATGGTGCAGATGTTGGCTTGACTAGAATGTTAATACGTTAGTGCTTCCAAATGCTACTTTGTCTGAAAGAAGAAAATGGTGCTTGTGTTTCAAGAGGCTGAAACATAATATGCCATACACAGCTGGCTGAAGGGAGAAAGGGAGTGAAAAATTATGATTAGGAGAGTTTAGCTAGGAATACAAATGGCCCACTATGGAGCGAGATTGCAGGTCCTCTGGTATTTGGTTTTCAGTTGGGATGCTTCGGGAATGAACACCTAAGGTCATTCTGGATAGTCTCCAGAGTATCCTCACAGTAACAAAACCAGGTAACATGTATCGTCGACTGCTGTCATCCGTCAGCAACAGAAAACTACACGTCACTCTACTTCTGACTGACATGTTAGAAACACAGCTAAGCACAGAATAGCTTAATCCAGATGAAGAAGACCATGGAGGGTTTCACCATGTCCAACTGAGTTGAGTTCGTCATTCCTCCAGTGTGTCCTCTGTAGCTGTGATCCTGGGAATAGACTCCAAACTTATGTATGCCAGAAGAAATCCTGAATTTTCCACTCAATAAATAAATGATATTTATTGATTTAACAAATTCTATTTAGTCTTTCTTCTAAATAATTATAATATAACCTTTCCTGTTTTTATTCTGTCTTGGTTCAATTCCATTTCCTGTAGCCTCCTGTCCCTTCTCACTTAATCACCCCTCCCCATTCATATCAGTCTGTTCTGTTTCTTATAATTTCCCTTCATATCATGTTGTTGCTTCACAGTCTGTCTCCATCTGTCTGTCTGTCTCTCTCTTTCTCTCACACACACACGTAGAGTATCGAAATTTGAATAAACAACAAGGATCCAGGTTTTGTTTACAAGATACAAACCACTTCCTCATACCTTTCTAAATATTTAACTTTTACTTTAATTCCTTTTTAAAATTCAGATTTACTTTCATACTATAAAATCCATATTTCAGTTTACAGTTTAAGGGGGCTTTGGAGACGCATACAGTGATTTAATCACCACCACAATCAAGATACAGAGTTTTTGCATCTGAAGGATTTTAGCAATATTTTGAAAGAGCCACTTCAAAGTTATATGATTAAACCAAGTTTAATCACAAGTGACATGTCCCAGGCCATTTCTGAACTCCTGTAGCTTGTGACCCTGGATGTTTTCCTAGCCTTCTTTATGTTTGATGATTATCTGTTGAAATAGTTGCATCTACTTCACTAGAAATGTGTTAGTATGTGTACAAAGTTTAGACATTGACTGGCATAATTAATGCTAAATGAATCAAAGTAATTATTATCAATATCGTTATCACCATTATGACAGCCTTTACTCCAGGAAGTCCTCACTTAAGGACAGACTGCTTGCTTTTGTGGGGGGAATGGAGAGTAGTAGTAATGACCGGTGACAGTGCTTGAACTCAGAAATATCTGCTCTGATACAAAGCTGCTGCCTATTTTCTGCTCTCCCTTTGAAGCAACAAGGGTATCATTCTGCTTTGCTTTCTGTTCTATTCGAAGGTGTTTTCCTACTACTGGGATTGTTGTGGAGCCCTCATGACAAGCAAATAAAGCTCAGGTCCAGTAGTGATTTTGTGGATAACTGGACCAAGCACGGGTGAGTAACAAAAGTAAGACATCTTCAAAAGTTTATGATGTTAGTATATAACCTCAGCATAGCTATTAAAATAATAAGTAGCAAATATTGGAAATTTCAGTAATTCACGTATATTCCTGATGCTAATATTCACCAGACTCCCTGCATTACCCTCAAGATTGCCCTTTGCATAGACAAATGTCACATTCCTGTTAGATAACTTGTGATTCTAACCCCGTCTTTATTCAAATCAACTGGATAAAATATTGTGTCCTTTGCCCAAATAAGCTAATCTACATTTATGAAATACTACAGATTAGTGATACCCTAGTCTGGGTATTTGATGGAAATTGTTTCTTGTAATTGACCAGTTCCTTTCAGTGAGCCTTACATATGGGATTGTCACACTATTTGGCATCAACAGGTCACAGAAGGTCAGAAGGCGTCTTCTAAAAATCATGCGAATAGGAGACATTCTGGGGAGAAGAGGCGGGATTTCTGACTTTGGCATGCACCTAGTTGATATTTTCAATCTAAGTTTTTGTCCAACTGTTAGAGGATAATATTCATTCCATCTTATATGAAATGTCTAATAGAATACTCATTTTATGGAAAAGGAAATCAATTGAAGTGTTATCGCCTTGCTCTTATCTAGATCATTCTATGAACAGCTTTGAAATTCATTTATGTTCCTAAAGGCCTCAGGCATTTTCTATGGCAATCACTGATGGATTTTCAATCAGAGGAAAATAAGAGGCAAATAAGTTTACACATGTATTTTCTCATTGAATTTTCACAATGTGTTGTACCAAAAGATGTGTATGGAGGAGAGAAGAAATAGGAACAGGTAAATAAATGTCAGAAAAATTCGGCATAAAACAAATGAGAAGCAACGTATGGAGAAAGATTAGTAATTATAGTTTTGACTTTGCAAGGGCATTTTTACACAGAAAATCATATATGTGTGTATATCCATATACATAGTATAATTTACATATGTGAAATACAATTTCATGGGTCAATATATTTTTTTATATTTTTCTTAAAGTACTCAGTGCTAAATTTTATCATTCACATCTTTGCATCTACATAGCCAAGTAGGGAGCCAATGATGCAGTTTTCCTTTTGTCCTGTATTACAGGCAAACATGCTTTTAGGGTTACTTTTTTCCTTTTCTTTCAAGTTCTATAGAAACTTTTACAGAAAAAAAAAAAAAAAAGGACCTTAGTTACCAGTGAGCCTCAACCCTGCCTGCATTACATTTAGTGTCTTCTCCACTCTGTAGAGCAGCCATTCAGAAGTAAAAAAAAAAAGTTTTTTAGCCTGTTACCAATTATTAGTTAGAAATATTTACTTAATATCTACCTACTCATAAACTACTTTGAAAGAGGATGCTTTGTGTCTTAAAACAGAAGTGCTGAATAATAATTTGTGACATCAAATACACCTTTGAATGATCATCCCTGTCTTTTATATCCCAAGAGCACCTGAAAACTATTACATTGGTTATTGTGGTTCAGCCACTGTTCTACTTAATGTTAAGTGAGAGCTGAACTTCAATTTCTTTCCTGCAGCCTCTTATAATTTTACCAGTAATTTGAGCTCTTTAAAAACGAGAGAGGTTAAAAGAGTTAGTCCTAATGGAAAAAAGAATGCAGTTAATATTTTCAGCATATTTATAGGTAGCATATAATGTCAACTTGAAGCTGACATTAAAATTCTACATCAAGGCCTTCATAAAAGTCTTTCAGTATATATTTAATGATAAGTCTACAATGTGGGTTTAAAAGTATTTATCCACAAGAAAATCTTTTAGTAAAAGTACCTGCATTTAACGTAATAAGGCACTTAGTCTCTCCTCTACTGTTACTCTTACCTTGTCACTCCAGTGCCCTCACAGTGCATTTTTCCTACTTTTCTTCTAAGAATTATTTTAAGGTATGCAAATCATATAATTCAGAGTACAGCTAGACATTAGGACCGAAGAGAGGTGTAAGTATGGTGACAACACTTTCTGTTTATTTATTTCGAACAATGTAAAATTAATACATTATATCTACACAAATTTTTTAATATTAAAATTGTTCTAAAATATGGAATATAAAATTATACGTGGAAAATGTATAGATCTTATTCATGTTGACTTCAGGGGATGTATATAGATCTTATTGTCATGAGAAAAAATAAATGAAAACAACTATTATTTGTGTATACACACAGGAAAAGCACCTGTTTTTAACTCTAGTGAAAGTAATACTTAGCACAGATCACGCAATGTAGCAATTGAATACATAATAGAAATTAACAGTGATTCAGCATCCATAAAAACACCTCCTTAAATTTTCTAAAAATTAGAGCAAAATAGTGTGTTAAAATCTTACTTGTAAAGAGTCTATAAATTTCCTGATCAAATGTCCAGTAAATGCATATAATATAAAATGTGCAAAAATTGTAAAATAATGTGATTTAAAATTTTCAGAATTCTATGTCATACCCATTTCTAAAGAGGGCACTTTATTTTTGACAAAATTATACCATGAAGAGAAGAAAGTGTTCCTCTATCATTTAAGTGCATTTTATAAGTGGTTAACAAAGAGTACCAGGAATGTTAAAATGTGCTAATCAAATATGGTCATCTTTATTTGTGATGTTAAACTATATCTAAAATATGGATGACACTTCCTCTATCTTTTTCTACCTCTCTCTAAATATATGTATGTGTGTGTGTGTGTGTGTGTGTGTGTGTGTGTGTGTGTAATACAGGCACACACATATGCATTCTGATTTTGTGGAAAAATAACTTTAAAATGCTTAGAAAAGTTTCATATCTGTTGGACAGTTAATTAATGTAAAGAAAGTACTGGAATGTAGGTTTCCATACCTGTGATATTGTGATTTATAATAAGAAATACGGGTTTGGTCTTTGTCCTCATTTCTGACACAGTTCCTAAAACGCTTGAATTTCCTAAGTGTTGAGAGCAACAAAGGTGTCTTTTGTTATGTTAATGAGTCGACCTTTGGAACTCACCTAAGTAGACTGCAGGTTGCCAGTGGAGCCAACCACAGGTGATTAGAGGGTTGGAACTTTCAGTCCCGCCCTCAGATCTCTGGGGAGAGGGGGGAGAGGGACTGGAGATTGAGTTCAATCACCAGTGGCCAATGATTTAATCAATCATGCCTGTCTAATAAGGCTTCCATAAAACCCCAAAAGAACAGGATTCTGAGAGCTTCCAGGTTGAGGAACAAGAACGCTTCCACCCATGCACAACGGTGCCGGACCCCAAACTCCACAAGAATAGAAGCTCCTTTGTTCAGGACCTCACCCTACGTATCTCTTCATCTGGCTCTTGATTCCTATCCTTTAAGATATTTGGTAATAAGATCTAGTGAGTAAACAGCTTTTTGAGTTCTGTGAGCTGTTGTAGCAAATTAATTGAAGCCAAGGAGTGGGTCATGGCAATCTCTGATTTATAGACAGTCAGTCAGATGTCTCAGTAACAACCCGGACTTGTGATTGGTGTCTGAAGTGGGGTGGATGGAGAGCAGTCTTGTATCCTTAGTCTGTGGGATCGGACATCACCTCCGGGTAGATAGGGTCAGAACTGAGTGGAATTGTACGACACCCAGCTGGCCTCGGAGAATTGCTTGTTGGTGGATGGGAACACCCCTCCACACAATGAAATTGGGTCCAGGAACCCAAAAGAATACCCCTCCTGGCAAAGAAGGTCATAAATTGAGCTAAAGCTGAACTATAAATATAGAGTTTCAAGGAAGGATTTTGTTTGATTGTTTTAAGATGGGAGAATTGTAAACATACATAGAATCTTACTGGAAAGATCCAGGATTGAAATAAAGATTAAATACAAATCGGAGACCAGGTATAATAAACTCTCAGGAAGTAGAAGGTGATGGAATTTATCATACCGAGTGATTACCTTAAATGAGACTAGGGACACACATACATACATTCACATGCACAGAGGGGAAAAAAATATAAGTGTGGATAAATGTTGTTCTGTAGATTTTATGATAGGAAATACGAGGAGTAAGAAAAAAAAAACCTGAGGCCTAAGGTTATATGTTGTCACCTACGATCTTCTCCCATATGCTCTATACCTCCCCTAACCCATCCACAACGCCACCCTCTCCAACTTCCCAGATTTTCTACCATATGGTCTGGAACCCGTGGTCTAATATCAGAAAATCACCATCACATTTTGCTTTGAAGAGTCCCTTTGCTTTTTTCGTTTAACAGAATCTGGTTTTCTATAGCTTTCATTACTTATTTTTTTGCCCTTCCAGGAAATGGTTTTTGTTGATTAGGTTTGGTTTGACTTTTTTCACCTAAGTATGCCCTAAATAGCACAGATTTGCTGGTGGGATAGATATTATCCTAATTGCTCTTTACTGCTACTTCCAAATTATCACTCTTCATTCAAAACCTCTTTGCTAGGAATCTTAAGGCCAATTCTACCCAGTCAGAAGTTTTCAACCTCTTTCCTTGCATCGCCCTTAGTGACAGGTTGAACACCATGGAGGCAATCCACCTAACACCCCTGCCTCTCAGTTATTTCAGATCTGTACTTCCAAATCTTTTCCTCTAGGCCCTCAGAACCCTTAACCTATAAAGTCATATTCTAGAACTTGACGCCATCCATCATTTCACTACCCCCAACAGTTCAATTTCAATCATCCAGTCCCCACGTATTTTTCTATTGTTCCAGCTTACTTACCCTATATAGGAAATAAGACTGTTTTAATAATTGTGTGGCTCATTGGAGCCCTTTGTCGACACAAAACAGTTGTTTCTAACCATCCCCAAATCTTTGTAGATTTAGCAATTCTTCCTTTCCTAACTACCTTCTCTAATATATTGCCTTTCCCATAGTCATTCTCACTATCGAGTACAATTTATGTTTTGCTATGTTATTTACAATAATGTTTACTAGTTGAAAATATGTCATATCTTTGCTTTTTCAGTGCTGACTCAGTTACTAGAATGCAAGCTCTCTGAACACAGAGAATTTTTCTCTCATTTCCTATTCCACCCCCAGGTTTGGCAAAGAGTAGGCAGTAGTAAATATCTGTCTAAAAAATAAGTGGATGAATGAACTGATTATCATTTCCACTCTACTGAATATATTTAAATATGGATGGTAGCTTACATTTATACCTCAGTTATACTTAGAGTCAAATCATGCATTACCATTTCAATTGTGGGTTAGATCATTACAAATACATAATTATTTTAGAACAAGAGAGAAAACGATATAATTTATTTTGTTCTTAAAGTTGCTATTTTGTAATAATGGTTTTCTTAATTAGTATTCATCAAAAACACTGCTCATGTAAGCTTAAAGAGAAGCCAGTGTTTAAACACTATCCTTTGAAATTGTGTCATATTCTCTTTAAATTGTGAAAGCGCAAATTATGCACTCTGAAAAAATTGTTTAAATTAATTTTGTCAGGCTAGGTAAAAGACTAATATATGTAGTAGGTAGCAACCATTTTCATGATCTCACTGCTTATCATGCTGTATACATTTATATATACATTTCTTTACCAGGTTATACATGCAGAACTATGTAGGGTAAACTTAATGGGTGATTCAGGTGATTATTTTTTTGTCGTTTTTTACTATAAGTGAATTTCACTTAATACATAGGTTTCCTGTAAAATCTAACTTCTACCTAGATGCAATTCCGTTTCTCCTGAATTATGACAATTATAAGGCTAAAAATTTGGCAAAGCTTAAAGAAAGATTGCTATATATTGGCCTTAAAAATGCAGATTTCCTTGAAACAAAATGTGCTTGTTTTAGATGAAAAATAAAGACACAGAATGTATGAGATATTTGGAATAGATAATGCTGTACAAATGGAAAATATTAAGTAGTAACACTTCAAGTTACATATGTATTAATGTTATACCTAAGTAAAACTATTTTAGCAAGGTTCCTCATGTAGAGGGTGTTTTCCATTTCACATTCTTCTTATATTGTACAACAGGCAGTGAATATAATTATATAGATGATACCATCCACTGAAATACTATTCATAGTTCTCATCATTTTCTTTGGCTCACTCTACTTATCATCATATTTTTTGTCCTCTAATCCTTTCTACACCATTTAATTCCTGCAACCTGAAAACAATTCCAACTCATCTACTTTCATAGTAAGAACAAATTCATTGTCTTTTTTCTCTATTCCTCCAATTCAAGCCCATCTTCTATGGAATACCATATTTCATAATCAAATACTTAAGGAAATAAATATAATCAAGAAAAAATTTTAATTTCTAAATGAATTCAACCAGCCTCCTCAGTAATCTTCTTCCATTATTCAAAAACTATAGTAATACGCTGCAGTGATAAACAGTAAAGTAGAAAATGTAACATCAGTAGCAATAATTACAGTAAAATTCATTCAAATTTCTTGTATTGCTGGATTTGCCCCAGGTATGCTGTTTCTATTAACTCACTTAATCCTCACACTTATTATTGGTTAAAATGTAATTCCAGCTCTGTAGAAAATACATTCACAGGGGGAGCCTAGCTCCATACCTCTTCTCTTAGCGCTGTGCTACACTGCCTTTTCCATGTAGTGTACCTGCTCTTGTTTTAGTGGTGCATGGGCATCGAGTTAGGGGATGATGCAATATGATTGTGTCTTTAATGGGAGGAGAAATGAGAAAAGAGTAAGGCTAAGAAATAAGACACAGAATGCAAATAGGGAATTCAGTAGGTGGTATTTAGATAATGAAATTATCTGGGCTTAATGTTTCCCTTTTAATATTTGACTTAAACATATGTTAACTATTTGTAAACTATTTGGAGAAGTAACTATACCTTTTATAATTCATAGAGCATCAATCTTTAAAAATCATAGCATATATTATTAAATAAAATATACATCTAATAGAGTAACATTGGTCCATAAATAATGTTCGTTATAGGAATTATAGTATGAAAAAATACTCTATCAGAAATGAATTAGTTTCCTCGGCAAGTACTTTATTTTCAATCAGGAGCCCAAAACATAAACTTTCATTCTGCACTAGTGCTCTTTTCTACCATATTTGTTCCTTCCCTACAGGCAGGGCATCCATCTTTCCTTACTGCAGATTCACACACACACACACACACACACACACACACACACACACACAGAGAGAGAGAGAGAGAACCCAAAGTGCAGTTTATTAGGGGCTGTTCACTTCTCTCTCTGTCCTGAAATAATTCTAGCCACACTAAAGCTTTTAGTTATAGGCCTACCTTAAAGATGTTGTGCATTTGGTTCCAGACCACTACAGTAAAGCAAATATAACAATAAACTGAATCACATGAGAATTTTTTTTATTTCCTAGTGCATATAAAAGTTATGTGTACACTATACTGTAGCCTATTAAGTGTGCAAAAGCATCATGCCTAAAAATGTACATACCGTAACTAAAACATACTTTATTGCTAAAAAATGCTAACCATCATCTGACAATGCAGGTTTGCCACAAATCTTCAATTTGTAAAAAACACAGTTTATGCAAAGTGCAATAAAGTGAACCATAAAATTTGTCTTTATACTATATGGAATATCTATAGGGAATATAGGTATTTTGGGGCTGAAAAAATGTAATTCTCATAGCTGTCTTTTCATAAATCTTCTATACCCTTGTCACATTGTTTGTAACAGGCCTGTTGACATGTAAGTCTCCCACACCTGATTGATTAAAAGAGAGGATTGATAAAATAAAACTTACAAATAGTCAAATTAATGTTATATATAGAATGAAAATAGTGCATTTTACTTTCTTCTGTAATTTATTAGCTCATCTAATTTTAACTTTATGTAGTTTCCTGAATTAAGAACCAGCCATCCTAGTTATAGCCAATATACCGTATTCCAGTGTTTTAGCTAAAAACTTTCACTAGAATATGACCTTAGTTGAGAGCTCAGGTGGGAGATACGCCAGTCCTCAAGAATCCTGTTCTATGAATCTCTTGAGACGTAAAGACTTCATAATGAATTTTCCAGAGATGCTCATAGACACCTTCTCAGAGAGACCTGGTGTCTGTTGTTTCTGGTCAGGACCCTTAAGGAGGCCTGACAAACACAAATCCTCAACAGGCTCTTCTCTCATTAATTGCAACCTGGCACGTGGCGCTGCCGTAGGAAAAGATGTCAGCCGTCTTAATGATGACATGTGTCTCGTTCAGTAAGCAGAGATCAAGTGTCTGGGATTGTGATAGTTTGCCCCTTTCACACACACACACACACACACACACACTCACACACACACACACACACACACACAAAATGTTACATGTAATCTCACAGCTTGTGAAATAAAATTGCAGTGAGCCGTAGTTCTCTTGTTCACTGCCTGCTGGTTTTACATTCATTGTTTTGAGGTTAAGCACAACTAGAGACTAGATAGCTTTCTTTAGGAGAATATGACTGAGGTATTATAATTTTTAAATATATAAATAAAATGACTTCTCACAGGTTGCAAATTTTCACAAAATAATATTTTACACAGAAGTGCACAGTTGAGGCTTTTTGCTCACAAAGGATCAAAAATCCAAATTTGTCTTCATTATCAACCCTCAAAAGAAATAAATGAGTCATAAATGTAATTAATATTAAAAGTTATCCTATCCTGATTTTTAAATGAAATCAGAACATATGTGAAGTCTAACCCCCCATTTTCCTACTATATATTTAAAATGTGTGTATATTGAAA
The DNA here is from genome assembly GCF_949774975.1 of Lagenorhynchus albirostris. Classification (NCBI taxonomy): domain Eukaryota; kingdom Metazoa; phylum Chordata; class Mammalia; order Artiodactyla; family Delphinidae; genus Lagenorhynchus; species Lagenorhynchus albirostris. The sequence continues at coordinate 31,408,218 of NC_083115.1, read as the reverse complement.
TAGTTATCTATGAAATGTTTTAATCAATGTCACTGCATCATATTTATTTCAAATAATAGTTGTTGGAGGAAAGCAGTTAATGTACATTAAGAGAATCTAGAGTTTCAAGTCTTAATTTTGAAAATCTCACAGATGATAAATAATAGTTTATAGACGTGTTGAGAGACATTAAAAGTTAAGGAATTAAAGCATAAATGGGAAAAATGATATAGACTCAAAATATTAATTTCTGTGTAAATACATTAAAATTAAAAGACATAAATATAATGAAATATTTATTTTAAGTGACATTATTTTATTTTCACAAAATATGATTGTCCTCTATTGAAATGCTATTGATTATAGATTTTCATAATTTGGCAATATTATATATTTAGTGTGCATAGTTCCACAATTCAGGGTGCTTTTTAAAATTATTTTTTCATCACTTTCTCTTGCAAAACCGTAAGAAATATATACGAAAAACAATTCAATGCTAATGTAACAACAAGGTTAGAAATCTAAACATACAGGTCAGAGCAGAAAAGTTACACTTCTCCTGGTAACATTATATTATCAACATTATGCAGCGTGCGCACTAAAATATGTACTTAGAAACCTAACTGGTAATTTAAAGTAGCACATGTTATATATATTAAATGAGGATAAGCTAACATCCCTAGGAGAACCTTAACTTACCTAGTTTTGTATTAATATGTCTTAAATTAATAGCATTTTACTATTAGAAGTTTCCAGCATACAGCTGTAGTCGCCCTGTGCTTGAATTCTTTTGCCCTTTCTCTTCGTGCATGGATTTATTATAAAACTGAGTACAAAGGGCTGGAAATGTGTGGAGATGGTACGTTTTATACATTACATTATTAGCCTCAGCAATTTTTTCTAGGATAATGCTCTGCTATTACCATATTTTATGATAATATGATAACTACATCTGATAGAAAAACAAATTAGATGGAAGCCATACCATTAGAGTGTCCAGATACAAAGCTTCCATTCTTGAATTCTGAGTAAAATATTTATGATCTTATTTAAATAATAATGAGATAGAATACACACAGTGCCATTGTTTAAGAATTATGCCACATATGTAATACTAGAGGGACTCCTCATCATAGGAAACTTAGGTTTCAAGCTAAGAGCCAGATTGTAAGTCACACAGTTCCAACCTGGTTATTCAACTGCAGCAACACATTGAAATAGACCCTGATAACTTCTGATCTGTAAAAGTATTTATTACACAAAACCTTTTCATATGGCACCTTACATGAAAATGTGGATATAAATATATACAGATATATCATTAATATTTCAATACTTTGGTGATTCTCATAATTCCAATCATTAAAATTAATTTATAATGCCATTTCTAACATACAGGGTATATGTTTATAAGCTCTCTCCCACATAAACCTGAAAATGTAAACTAAATTTTTTTTTGATGTGGACCAGTTTTAAAGTCTTCATTGAATATGTTACAGTATTGCTTCTGTTTTATGTTTCTGCGTTTTTTCTTTGGCCCCGAGGCATGTGGGATCTTAGCTCCCTGACCAGGGATCGAACCCGCACCCCCTGCATTGGAAGGCAAAGTCTTAACCACTGGACTGCCAGGGAAGTCCCAAAATGTAAACTAAATTAAGTTTATAGAGAAATATGTATCTTTGGACAACTTTTAATTAGACAATGGTTTGATTTTTAGGTCCTAAAGGTATTTTGAGAGCTCAGTGAGGTGCATGAAGTTGAAAGATAATAAAAGTCACGTTTTATTTTTCAGTAGAATTAGGATTGAAGCACTTACATATTTTATTTTCTGGCCAACTCCAGTTGAATTGGACATAAATATGCCTGCCATTTTGTGTTCTTTTTTTTTTCTTCTTCTCCACACTAAATGATCAGGGTCGTAAAAGTTTTTATATATTCACTTTTTCAATAGAGTGCATAACCATTTGATTGAAGAAAGCCAAAAGGTACGATACTCTCTTTCATATGTCTCAGTTGCATTTACTGGAAATACCCGAGTATTCAAAAGCATTAATTAAATAGTATTGCTGTTTTTGCACATCGTTCATGATTCTGAGTGAGGTTAGAAACAATCAATCCAATCCTTAATTTATATTCTACTTGAAAATTAAATGGTATAATTTACTGATAGAAACTTGAGTACGTAAGCAAAAAGCAAACTGGCTCCTTCTTCATAAAAAGAGAAAAACAAATCAGAAGAATAAACATCGCAGTATCCGTGACGTCTTGGTTTAGAGTTGTTCCCAGTGAAATGTTACTGTCTTGTCGGAGAAGGAATTCAGAGACAAGACAGGAAGGTTAAGAAAGCAAAGTGAGGATTTAATTAAGCAACAGTTGGCTCTCGAGATGAGAGGGGGCAGTTTCAGGTGATTAGCTGCCCGGAGTTTCTTTGTCAAGCCAGTTAAGTGGGGTGTACAAATGAAGGGGTGGAATATTCATTGGGGGGGGAGGGGTTTGGGAGCTGTATTCCCTGATTTTCATCCCAGCACTGCCTTCCCGAGGGGAGGAGGGATTTTTGTCCGTATTTAGCTTTGATCGGAAGTGTCAAGGTGTAGGTGCATGATGGGAGCTTCTTGTCTGCAAGGCTAATTTTATTGTAATGAGGGTATAATGATCAACAGGTTACATTCTGACGCTGGAGATTCCCGCCTTTTCCCACCTTCTTTGTCTGCCTCCAGGACATATATCACCCCAAAATGTGTGGTTTCCTGTCAGTCTGGAGGTTCCTGCCTTTCTTTGTCTGCCCATGGACCTCCGCTGTTTATAAGATGCGAGGTTTCCTGCCGTCTGGCCTGTGCCCACTCTTTCTGCTCATGTCAAGCTATCTGCCTGCTATAACAGAGTCAGTAGCTTGTAAGCTGCTTAAAAGGTGATTTGTGTCTTGTTTAAAATAATACTTTGCAGTAGTGAAGTACCTGGTCGGTGCTCAATAAATGCTGTTGTATGGAAATACGTGCCATAAAGGTAATCAGATATTTTTTTATAATATGTTGTAACTGCCATATAAATGCATGGATTATTATTATATAAAATATCCTGGAAAATGCTCTTCAAAAATCTAGTAAAGAAATTTAACTAGATTCTGTATGTATCATTGAATTTCTTAGTTATTAAACACTCATGCCACCATCACAAATATCATGGCAACTTCTAAGACCGCTCTCATTTTAGATTGTGTATTAGTTTTTTAATGGTGCTATTACAAATTACCACAACTATGATGGCTTAAAACAATAGAAATGTATTATCTTATAGTTCAGATGTTGAAATTCTGTAATGGGTGGGCAGGACCATGTTCCTGCTGGAGGCTCTATGGAATAATCTGTACTATTGCCTTTTCCACCTCTAGAGGTTGCCTGCATTCCTTGCCTGACAGTCCCTTCTATTATCAGAGCCAGCAGTGTAGCATCACCAATGTCTCTCTCTCTCTCTCTCTCTCTCTTTCTTTCTGAGCTCTGCTTCTGTCTTCATGTCTCCTCCTCTCCATCTGCTTCCATACTCACATTGCCTCTTCTGACTCTGGCCCTCCTACCTCCCTCTTATAAGAATACTTGTGATTACAGGGGCCTCTGTAATATAAGCCCTGACAGTTGCTTGTTTTTGTTTTTGTTTTTTGTAGTGGAAGTGCCTGACTTAAGCTTTGATTGCCAAGGCATCCACTTCAGAGATGGCTATCTTGAATAAACACAGTGGCAGCCACAGGACTAGATAAAGAGCCAGACTACAACCTCTCGCCCACCCCAGACTCCTTTATTTTAGAGATCATGGTTGATTCCCATAACTACCCTTTAGGCCTCAAGCCAGCAGTAGAGAATTTCTGGAGTGTCAGATCTCCCAGGGCCTAATATCTCTTTCAGCAGAAAGAACCCAGGTCCTTCTAAGGGCTGAACTGATTCGGTCTGTCCACTTAGGATAATCTCCCTTTTGCAAAGTCAACTGTGACATAACATAACCATTATCACCCTTGATGTTCAAGATATTTTTGTACAATGAGCCTTTTCCAAGTGGTGGAGGAAATTTTGCTGACCATCAAAGAAAAATATACCACTTTAGAAATAGCGATCAGAAAAATAACATCTTCATTTATATCAAATTTCAGAAATCTCAGTTTGAGTACATTGAATTTTTTGACAGAATTTCTACATGGTTCATAATACCTTATCACTTAAAGATTTTTATAATTATACCATCTTATCTTTTTCAAGTGTGTATGTCTAATCCAAGCACATCCTCTTACTTATTTTTTTTGCCAGCTTCCTCATGTATAAACAAGAATGCTGAACTGTGTATCATAAATACATATGCATACTGATAACCAAATAAGATAATGTTCATGCACAAAACATCAGAGTCTTGTATTGCTCTTCAAACACTTGTGAATGTCTTGTTGTGAAATGATACAATACATATCTTCTCTGAATATAAGCTGCTACATTTCTTCAGCCCCCTTTATCTATCATCAAGGGCATAATTTTCTGGTTACAATTAAAATGTAGATGTCATTGGAAACACAATGGAGAATATCCAGTTCACTCTGTGTAATGTGTCACCGATTGGAAAACTATGTCAAGCAGTATAATTTCCAAACCATGATTGCAAAACTATATTATTGAAGTCTAGGAACAAGTGGAATCTAGTTTCTTTAAGGTGTATGGGAATTATAATTATAAATGTTAATATATCCTCAAACTGATTCGAGAACCTGTAAATGAAACACAGGGCTGTTTAGGGAAATCGACGGTGTAATGTTGTCATTTACATATTTTTGTTGTTAACATTAAAAATATAGATATCTTGACAGGCCTGATAAGCTGTAATGTAAGACAGGTACTCTGATGGAAATGGGAGGGAATTGTCTGTCTTCTATGCTTTCACTGGAATGTTGTTTAAAATCATATCTATTTTGCCAACTGCCAGTTCTGTGTCTCTAATACTTAGAAAAGCCACATTTTATTAAATATCAGCCGTCTTATGCGATTGTAGTCTTTAAATGCTTCCTTTTCTTGGGTCATATGGACACTTTTGGTTAACATTTTATATTTCGATATAGCTTTATTTTGGCATTTAGCTTGGTTCAAAAATTGTGCAGGTGTCAAAACAATGAATTTCTGGAGGCTATTTTTTTCCTTTTCTCTTTTAAGAGCTTGGGTATTGTTAATATCAACAGGAAAAAGAATTACAGTGACACATAAAGTAGAAGTGCAGTTTTTGTTCTTTATAGGTAGCTGGCAGTGGTTCTCTTAATTTACCAATGTAATAAAACAGAAATGACAATGCTTTTTATAAAAGGGGAAAACATATTTTCTAATACGTGGAGAGGCCAAAGCGGTAATATTTTTAATCACAAGTCCCACTTAAACAGCATGATCCTAGATAAATGTATCGGAGTATGTTACTATGTGAGTTATTGTCTAGGCTCTCAGTAGCCTACTGTAGTGAGAGCAGGTGGTTTGAGCTCATATCTTTTGTGCTTCTCAGTTATTGATGTGGATTATATGAGAAGATAATTGGCAGGGTTTTGTACATAATTGATATAAAATACTGTTTAGGATCTTCTCTGATTTGTCAAGTTTCTGGGACATCTGGGACAACAGTCTCCTGGATTACATATGAAAAGATATAACTTTCAATCATCTGTATGCTAGCAGCAAACTGCTATAATGCTTTATAATTTTTCTGTGCATTTGAAAAAATTAAAATAGGTTTACTCTTAGGAAAATTGCTTGATTCAGAACTGAGAAACCACTAATTTAAAAAATATTTCTCTTTCCTTTATTTTTCCCTACACAGGAGGGTAGGAAAATAGGTAAAAAGACAAACCCAATTTAAAAGGAAGAAAAGGGGAGTAGAATATATTAAAGCTATGTTTGTGGCACTCTGCTATTTTTCCTTAAATACTTTTCTTCAACACAAGATATTATAATGATTTTACATGTATCATCATCTGTCTGGAGACTTGAAAAACACTGGGAGAAATTTGAATAATGATAATGTTTATAAGAACAATCAGATTGCCTAGCAGCACCTATTTAAGTAGGTGGAATTTGCATCTGGTATCTCCTCTTTTCTGTAATGCCCACTATTCCCCTCAATTAATCAACCCAAGTGTTTTCCACAGGTAACACATTATTATACTATCTTACAAATCCCTGATACCATCTGGAAATTTTGCCTCTCTTATCTGTCTTCCTATTTTCAAATACCATGTTAAATTTAGTAGTAGCAAATAATTAGGATGTTGACCACAGACAGATTTTTGACAGATTTTAAATGTGCAGATTTCAGGAAATTCAAACACACACACACACACACACACGGATAGATAAATAGATTAATGGATGGATATCTTGATCTCAATAACAATATTTCTTAAAAGGAATATATTTGTTTAAGTTTGAGAGGCTGGAAATAAATTCAGAAAGAATAATGAGTCAATAATTATGTTCACTAAACTAGTCATGCCAGACTGGCAACTTTTAGGTACTATGATTACTATGATAGTGTAGGTCAGTTTTAGTCAAATTTTAAAAATGCTCTATAATGTCATTATAGGTAATATTGGAAACATACGATACATATAGGCTCTAGCCCAGTATACTTATAATTTTACATCAACCACACTCAAAGTGTGATGATTATCAGTGTGTCATTTGGGGAAAACATAGTTCTGCCCTTGAAGCTGTGCTACCAAAATGTAGATTACTTACTTGTATTCTTGTTGCAGATATTTTTCTGGCTTTCCCCAAAGCATAATTATTCTCCACTTTCCTCTACTTTCAATGTCTGTTCCTTCTAGATTTTTCCTGTAGTCAAGCCTTGTTTAAACTAAATAACTAATTACATTTCAAAAATCGTACTATCTTCAGGTAACATGCTATATCTCCTCAATCCATTAGGTTTTAAAGGTTTCTTAAGAATATTCTACATGTTCTCTGTCCAATTATCATTTTACAGTTCTAAGCTCTTCAACCCTTTGCAGTCTGCCTCCAGCCAGACTCTATACGATGTGATATTCCTAATACCTAAGACTCAATCAATAACCAATAGACATACAAATAAATGGGAAAATGTGATCCAAAGACGAGAAAACACGTAGTCAGGAGAAAAAAAAAACTGAACGACTCTGATGATAGTTTTAGCAGAAAAGAACTTTCTCCCATGCATAGGTCTAATAAAATAATAACACAACATAAATGTACATTTCTCACTCTTGTGGGTGCTCGTGATTAGACAGCTCTACTGAGCAACTCTCCTCAAGGAGGACATTCAGTGATCCAAGGCCCTTCCACTTCTTTGCTATGGCATCTTCCCAGAAATGAGAAAAGTGGAGGTGTGGGGACCATATATGAAAGTCATCTACTGACTTTTTTCACTTCCATAAAACTCCATTGCCCAGAAACCAGTAACATGACCAACTATAACTACAGAGAGTTTGGAAAATGTATTTTAGTAGAGCGTCCGGGAAGAATTAGTTAAGCTTGCTGAGAATCTAGCTAATTCCTCCCACACTCTCCACCTGCTGCCTTGGCTCCTTTTCCTTTCATTAAACATAAACATTTTTCCTTAAGTCATATTCTAAGACTTCTTTTCTTCTCCCTTTACACTCTTTCTCAGAAAGATCATCCCAACCTATGTCTCTAAATGACATGCCTATACATTATACACTGGATAATTTTGAACAGACCCAGAAGAATGGAGAGTAGTATAATACACATTGAAGTAGGACAAAATAAATGAGCAATTCACTTTGTGCAGATAACTTAAAATTTGTATGCATGGATGGGCAAAATTTCTCCCAAATCCGAGATTTCATTATTCTCTTATGTCTACTTGTGAGTTTCTGTCTTATCTTTTCTCCATTTTTTGTCTGACATTTTCTTTAATTGTTTGCTCTACCTCTTCACCTGGAAATCTCTCTTGCAACTCATGCCCATTGTGTTCAGAACTAAACTCAACTCTCCCACAAGTCTGTTCTTTGCCCTTTGCACCATAAATAAGATAATGTCAAATTTCTCTAATTCAAACTCAAAAATGTAGACTTAAATGCATTCTCCTTTTTGTCTCCATTATTAGGCTAAAATTAGAGTCACTATAATGCCAAATATAAAATGATATTTTATGGTTTCATTATAATTCAAACTTATGCATATTTCAGAGCATTGATGCTTATAAATCACTTGCAAAAATTTAGACTTTGGATTTCTTTGTGAAATCCTAACTGCTGAAATATGCATTGGAAACAATAAGTTAACTGTAATTTATATAATACACTTTGATATGGAGATTTTAGTCGATCACAAGTTAGTTTTAATTGAAGGAGGCTGTATGATTGCTAATTCCAAGTATAGTGTCATTCTCAAATAAGATAATAGTCACATTGAACTTCGTACTTCCTAAATGTTACGAAAAGGGAAGTTGACAGTCTGAAGTAGGGCCATAAAAGGGTTCCGAAGACTGAGGGGCTGGAAAATGAAGTAACGTAAGGAGGACCAGAAGTAGCCCATGTTATTTAATATGGTTAGTAGGAGACGTAGGCATCTGTGATAGTTCCCTTCAGATATCTGAAAACTGTGCTCTGCCAAAGAGAATACATCTTTTATTTGTGCTGGAAAGCAGAACTGGAATACACAGCTATGAAACACCAAGGAGTTATTTTTTTTTTTTTGTCTGCTCTAAGAAAGAATTTTCCAAAAGAGCTTCCATCAATGGAATGGCAGTTTTATAGACAGTCTTCATCCACCATTGAAATTATTCCTGGTGTGGGGAATGAATTAGAATATTTCATTTAAAAGGTCCCCTCCAAACTAGAGTTTTATCATTGTATGCATGTGTATCAATTTAATAATGGATAAAATGTATAAAGAAATATGTTGAAATAAAGGAAAATACCATTTTGCATCCTAAGAACTCACATTTTTATGTGCTTAGAAAGCAACTCTATCTCCAGTGGAGGGAAGATAGAGCAATTAGTATGTATCAGAGAGATCCAGAACATTGGCCTATGTGTTCTAACACTCAGTAGGAGACACTGAAGTAATAATATGGGCAACTAATATATAGGCTCTTAAGAAAAGAGTTCAAATTGTGGTTCAAATCTAGTGCTGATTTAAGGAAATAAGGTCTGTAAAAGGACATTTACCCTCTTTGAAAATATAGTCAAGTGATCTTTACAGGGAAAACTGCCTTAATGGAGTAGGCCTTTATTTGAAATACATGTTATTCTCTATGTGTTTTGTAAATGAGACTTTACATGAGGAAGACATACTATTTCACATTTTTACCATGTGTAAGAGCGTAGCTTTGGCCATATTTAGCTACAGACTTAAATGCATTCTGCATAAGACTCATTTTAAAGGATGTCTGCTGATGAAAATATTAATGTGGCCATTTTAAGTAACTTCTTCCAGATAATTGTTACATTAATTGCATAAAATTATCCTAGCACATAGTCTATACTGGTTGAACCAGGTAAACTAAAACCTAACGTATATTTTTGAAATTTTTTAAATTAACGCTCTAAAGATTTGAGGAATATATCCAAATTAGATATAAACCTAATGTTAGATATAAATTAGTATAACTGCTGTAAACTTATTTTTATGACTAGTAAGTCTTTATATATAAATTCACTACTATTTATATGCAATTTGGAGATATTCTACCTTACGTATTAGTTAATCATAGATGACAATGTCTTACAAAATTCATTTTCAGTATCTCAGATACAAATACTCTTGGATGAGTACAAGTTACCTTAACCAGAGATTAATGGTTAAGTGATATAATTGATATTCCCAGAATAGTGCTTGAATAGTTCCTGAAAAGAGAAAATGAGTTACCCAAATAACTTCAATTGAAAATTTTCTTTTTTGTGAGGTACGGTTGATTTACAATATTATATTAGTTTCAGGTGTACACCATAGTGATTCGGTATTAATTATTGGTTATCACATTCAATGAGTCATACATATTACATTCATATCATACATTTTACATTCAAAAAAGTTTACTCTAGATTTTCTTAAAATATCTTATATTTTATCAGTTTTTTATTGTTTGTATATCTTTAAAAATCATATCACGAGCTGTATACAAACACAGTTCATGTGAATACATATAACTATGTATTATATATACATACGCATACACACTCACATAAAACAAATTTAAAGATAGTTATTTAAATGAGGGAAAAATCCACAGCCAGGTAACTGTAATGTTAATACTAGCATTTTCCCCCAGGATATTGTCATCTCCTCAGGGCTCCAGAGTTACTTAAGAGCTTAAGACATTCAAAAGTATATCAATTCATCTCAGTCAGTGTAGAAAATGACATAGCAAAGCCTGACTTTTGTACTCTGTTTCCTACACTGACAGACTTACTATTAAAAGTTAAACAAAACATTGTATACTTTATCTTTCCTCTCTGATAATGTACATTTTCAAAATCTTTATTGTTCTCATAATAAATATTTTTCCAGTCTTTTCTATCCAATATTCCTTTTCAGCTATCCCACACTATTAGCTATTACAGTAAATTGAACTTTGGGATATTTATACCCACACCACCCTCAAACGCAGCACACCCTTCCGTGCTCGTGTCCTTTTCTGAGTCCTACGGCAAGTCTGTCAAACGACTGCTACCATCTCCTGTAGCTTTCTCGGCTGCAACTTAAATCCAAACTCTTCCACTCCCCAAAGTCCTGGCTGTCTACATTTTATCTTTCAGGCTTCCCCTGTCTCGCATTTACTTTTCAGTTCCTTACAGAGGACAAGAGTGGCTGCTGGCATTGTCACAGGGTTAGGAGGATGGCTGAGGGAGCATCTCTCAGAAATAAAGCTGAAAGTAGCGCTGAAATCATGTTAATGTGCAGAGCCAAGCGTTCAGGAAGGTGATCGAGTTTGTAAACTAGAGAATGAGGTGCAACCTGGCTTTTCCCTGCAGCCTCTCATCTCTTTGAGAAAGGCAATACTTTCATTAAGGTACAGCTTAAACGTTTTATCTGTATACCAAGAGGACTCTTCTAACTGCCCATACCAGGTTTGGTTTCTCTTTTACATGTGGCAGTAGAGCACTGGCTTGTTCATAATATAAGAGTGTCTGTATACAATTTATTTTGATTACTCACATGGTAGGTTATGAACTCCATTTGAATAGGAACCCTATCTCTTATGTACAGCTATATCACCAGCCCTTAATGTAATGGCTGACGAATAGAAAAAGTTCAGTAAATATTTGTTGAACAAATATATAACTAAATAAATGCATAAAGAACAGGACCTCGAGTATATATAAAGAGCTGAAATACTGTACAAAGAAACTAAAACCCAGGGGGGTAAAATTGTAAAGCATAAATGGAATTTGTAGGTTGAAGTGGGTTCTGGGTGAATACCTCTGGGTGGCACTGTTGTTCCAGATTGGCTTTTATACACTGTGTATAGCATGACTTGTAGAAAAGCTATGTTCGTAAGTCAAAACATGGTACATCCATTCAAAGAACATTCATTGAGTATGTATCATGTGGCAAGATACCGTGTGCAAGGAACAGCATGGAACAAGATACAGAGATCTTGGAAAGGAGACAGTCAATAGTCAAGAAATAAAAACCATAACTTGAAATTGTGATAAAATCAAACAGAATTATGATATTCCTGAACCTAGACTGTTTAAAACAGGGCCTAGAGCAGATTAGGGCCTCAATACTTATGTATTCAATGACAAAATAATAGGGTAAAAGGGACATTGTACTACTCCAAAGGAGTAGCATTTTAGCTTAGATCTAAATGGAAGGGGAAAAAAAAATAGAAAAGGGAAACATTGGAGAAATCAAGCTCAAAGACGCTGACATTAAGAAATAGCTCAATAATCTTAACTCCAGAAAGCAGGCCATGAATACATTCCATGAATACATCCCCAAAAAATAGAACACTGATGGACATTAAGCAAGGTGGAAAATAATTTATTTGCATTTTCAAAAAGGTGTTTGTAGCTGTTTTGAATAAACGATTGTAGAGCAGGTAAGATTGAAAAGTATAAAACCCAGATCGGAAGCCACTGGCAATTTTAAGAAATGAAACCATCATGATTTGCTCATGGGGTAGAAATGAAGGTGAGAAAAAGAAAGACATAAAAACATCATGACTCCTACGTATCTTTGGCTGAGCAACTGTGAGGCTTAGGTTAGTGGAGAAACATACTTTATTGGGTGTGTGTGTGTGTGTGTGTGTGTGTGTGTGAGGATATGGAATTGTTTGAAAAGCCTGTGATACTTATGTAATATCCAAGAAGAACTAGCATTATAGGAATTATTTCAATTAGTAGTTTGTGGTTTTCAATGCTTAGCACCAACTTCTTATATGAAAGTTCTTCCACTCTTAAACTTTTAATTTTGAACTCTAAAATTTACTTTTAGATTACTCAGATTATAATTTCCATAATATTTTTCAAGGGTAATACATGGAAGATATAATTCTGGAAGGCTTGGATATCTGAAAATTTCTTTCTGCATATTTCAGACGTGTGAGATGACTTAGATAGAAATAGTATTATTGAGAAATATCATTCTCCCCTCAAAACCCAGTTCCATTGAACTCTTTATATTTTCAAATATATTTTATTTGAATATATGTTTAAATGACAAAAGTAATATGCACTTATTTTAGCAAATTCAAATGGACAAAAATGAAAAGAAAAATGACTGTGCTCCTTCCTCCCACCCCTTCTCTCCAGAGGTGTCCACTGTTAAGTCTTTTTCTATCCAATATTATCTAGACTATAAACTACACTTTTGATTAATTTAATACATTGTTGTTTCACACTAAAGGTGAGATTTTTTTTTGTGGAAAACCCTCCACTGAGAAAAAGAGGGTCAGATAAGAGAGTCACAAAAGTAGGCCACTGTATTACTTGTTTATTTGGAAGCTCCCTAAAATGATGCTGGGGGTGCTTGAGCTCTTGTACCTGCTCTGTCACTAACTGTGTGTGAGAATTTCGACAAGTCACCTCACAGCTCTGGGTCTGTCTTCCTAGCATGAAATTCTTACTGTATTTATGCAACTAGCCGTGAGCCTATTTGAAACACATACGAATATTTTGAAATTCATTTTTGAATGAATCTTTGAAATAGAATATTTGAAATTCATTTTTGAATATTTTGAAAAAATATTTGAAACCATATCAGTCTCAGCTCTCTGATCTTGGATCATATCTGTTAAGTGACTGGACTAGAGGCTCTAAGCTCCTTTCTGTATCAGGAGGTCTGAGCTTGCCCTTCCTTCCTTCCCTCCTTCCCTCCCTCCTTTTCTCCCTCCCTCCCTCTTTCCTTCCTTCCTTCCTTCTCTCTTTCTTTCTCTCCCCCTCCCTCCTCCCTCCTCCCTCTCTCTCTCTCTCTTTCTTTCTTTCAACAGCTTTATTAAGATATAATTCATATACCATACAACTCACACATTTACAGTGTATAACACAATGGTTTTTAGTATAGCGTCATGTATGTGGAACCATTACGTCAATTTTAGAACATTTTCATCTTGAAAAGAAGTCCATACCCTTTAGCTATCACCCACCTACTTCCCTATCCCATCCAGCCCGAAGCAACCACTAATCTAATTTCTGTTTCTCTAAATTCGCCTATTCTAAACATTTTATATAAATGGAATAATATGGTGTCTTTTGACTGGCTTCTTTACCTTATGTACACATTTCATTTTGATATAGAAGTCAAAGGCAGCCCTTTCCAACAGGTACACAACCATTTGGAGTCAGTAGACATATTCTGAGAAACTCAAGGATTAATATTCTACTTTTTCCTTCCACTTTGGGAATCGTCTATTTCATGAGAGGAAACCTGACAGAAACTCCAGAGAGGTTACTCTTAATTTTATTTGATGGGAAGTTAGCAGAGATTTCCATGGGGTCTTAGATAATTTGTTTCTCCAAAGGTCATAGAGTTTAGCTTTTTAAAGATTGTCAACATATTTCGTTATTTTCATTTTATAATTATTATAGTTAGAAATTTGAGAAAGTTATGTCGGGCAGTGCTAGCCAGATGCCACAGGAGGCCTAAACAAACATTTTTCGGTAACTGCAATCAATGCACATTCTCATCTTCTGTGTTTATACCACATTTGCAGTTAAAAAGTAGAAACCTAATGAGCCAAAAGCAGTTTCAACCAGGCCTGTTGCTATTAGGAGACATTTGAAAAGAATAACAAAGGAAGTAATTGTAGTTTAAAGGTCATTGCAAGATTTGAAGAGACACTTTCTGCAGAACTCTGATCAGAAGTTTTTCTTTTCCTTCAAATGTCAGAAAAATTGATTAAACTCCTCCCAGTGCAGCAGTTCAGTGGGAGAGAAGGGCCTTTTCAAAGCAGTCGCTTTGCCTGTTAGAGAACGACTTCATATCTTCATATTCCTGCATTCCTAGGGATCCGCGCGCCGATAAATAAAAACAGAAACAATGACACTGAAGCCGTTCAGCTGATGTGCTCTGTTCCTTAAAAGTCTCAACTTTAAAAAAAAGAGCAGGCTAAGACAGATGCTTCTCTGCAATTAGTATCAATCAGTCCTGACACAGAAAGTGACCCATCCGACGTAGAAGTTGTTTGGATCGATCAGCACATCTTTTACTGAGGTGGGACACAGAAAAAGAACAGAACACGAATAGAAAAATACTGCATGAAAAGAGGATTCTGAAAAGGCCAGGACAAAAGTGTTTCTCGTGACTACATTTAGTTAAACATCTTCATTCTTTCTTTGGAAAGAAAATCTGATAACACATAAAATATGCTCTAAGCTTATAGTTTGATCTGGGTGCACAAAAGTTAAGTAATTTTTATCGTATGTACTTGATTCCTCAGTTTGGGTTCAGTCCTCTTTAAACATTCGTGTAATTTTTGTTGTTGTAAAAGAATCTTTTCTCTTACTAATGGGACAAACTAAAGTACGTGATCTTAACTGGTAAGGAAGGAAATCCTTACCATGTGGTGCTTACATAGGGTGAATGTCTGTTTCAGAATGTATAGCATTCCATACTTGAATTTTAGCATTATATTTTCAATATATTGGTCTGTTTACCAAGAATGCTCACACATTCATTTCATTGAGATAATAGATGGAATGTGCCCTGATTTCTGAATGAGTTGTGTCCAAAATAGTACTGCTTTGAAAGACTATTGGCAAACTTTATTTTTCATTGAAAAAGAAAAATAAACACATTAACGATGAAAATCATACTTACAACAGCTAGCAATAGGTAGCTTCTCTAAAGACTCCTGTGTTTTATCTTCTAATTTTTGTCCTTTATACTTATTTACAAAGTCGTATTATATATAAATAAACGTCCTTTTCTCACTTCTTATTCCATCATGAATTGCATATCATGAAATGCATTTAATACATGACTTCAGGCCGCCATCTTATCGTACATAATGGATATACCAAAATTATATAACCATTTTTCATATTTTGAAACAGCAGACATGTTCTGTATTTTTAAGGTATAAGTAATATATTTGAATATAAGTTATAACCTCATAGCTAATTGCTTTTTCAGTATATATTTCTAGAGCTTAAATATATGAACATTTCAAAATACTTTCTTAGTTATATCCAAATTGCCTTCAGAAAAGGATATTCAATTTGCATATTTAGTTTGTTAGAGTAATATCTCACTCCACCCTCAACAGTATTTGTTTTTATAATAATAAAGTGCTTTGTAATTTGATAGAAGCATATGGAATCCTTTTTTTTCTTTAATTTGACTACCTTTTATTTCTGACTAGGTTAAACTTGTTTTTTCAATTTATCTGTTAACCAGTTGCTTATATGGTGAATAATCTGACTGCTTTTGTTCATTATTATATTAGAGTATTATTTATTACATGATTTATTTACAGGGGCTATTTTGATTTAAATGATTGAACTTTAATTTATCATCTTTGCAAATCAGTCATTATCCTATTTTTCTGAATATACAGACTTATACTTCTGCTATACAGAAGTTGTATCAGTGTCTATTTCCTTTCCTTTGTTTTCCTTTCCCTAATTTTGGGGCCTTCTGCTTAAAACATTTCCGCCAGTTGAGAACAAGTCATTATTGACCTATGTTTTTATTCTGGCTTTTTAATGATAATATTATTCACATTTAATTATTTAATGTATCTTAGAATTAGTTTGGTTTAGGCTTTGAGGAAAATTGCTTATTTTAGTTCTCCCCTTCTGGTTTGTGATTTAACTGCTCTATAGGACACAGATTTGAAATTCTCACATTTATACTTTATTCCTTCAATCTGCATATGCATGCAGCCACCATATTTTACTTATTTTATAATTATATATGATTATGTATTATGTATATATTATATATAGTTATATGTAAGCTATAATATATAATATACTTTTCATTATGGAAAATTTCAAATATATATTAAAAAAAGAGAACAATGTAATAAACACCAGTCGCACATCAGACCACTCTGACAATTGTCAACGTTCTATTGTCTTTCCACCTATTTCCCTCAAATTTTTTCTTTGCATTTTAGACAAATGGAGTATTTTCCCACTAACAAAAAAAGAAAAATTTAAACATATAGAAAAATGGAGAAGCACCTCTATATCCTCCGTGTACATTCAACACTTAATATATGTTGCTGTAATATTTGAAAATAAGTTACATGAAACTTGTAGAAAGCATTATATTTCATTCTCAAATACATTATCATGTAGCCTCTAAGAATGAGGGCATTCTTTCATAAACCACAATAACATTTTCCCTTCCAAGGAATTAAACATTGAAACAATAATATCATCTAATATAGAGTCTATAACATCTTTCCCAAACACACTCATCATGTCTTTTTTAAGTGTAATATCAATTCACATATGTATTGACTTCATTATAACTTTGGCATCATAAAATATTTCTGTTTTTTATAACTTTTATTTTTGAAGAATCTACACCATTTGTCTAAAAAAGTCACAAAAAATCTCAATTTGATTATTTCATGTGAATAGATTCAGAGAAAACATTTGGCAAGACAACTATAGAGGTGATGTTATATACGTTCTGTTGCATCATGACATAAGGGTATATATCAGTTTGTTTGATTGGTGGAACTATGAGTGTCTGCCTTAGTTAAGTTACTGTTCACCAGCTTTTTCTGGAAGTACATTATATTGCATTTCCCTTTGGAAATTATACTTAATCTGTGTGAGGTTTTGTGAATATCTCATTTGTCAATAGTTGTTGAAGTTATTAATTGCCTGGATTAATTCAGGTATTAATTGTCTGAATCAATTAACATGGTATTGGTTACAAAATGGTGATTTTATTTTTTCTCTCATCCCTTCTATATTATCTGCCATTTTTCAGTATGTGCAAGCTTTCTCCACTTCCTTCAATTTTCCCTCATAGTTTTTCTTTTAATATGATATGCTTATGGATTAATGCTCTAGTCAAAGTATTATTAAAATATAATTTTCATTATTCTTTTTGGTGTTACAGTTTTCCCAAATTTGGCCGGTGGAAACCCTTCAGGTTGGCTTTAGTGTCTTTTGATACATTTCTTTTTCGGTACTATCTTAATTTCAGTCCCTAGAAGGTACGGCAGCCTCATTTCTAAAAAAATATTTTTACAGCCTCAGGATCTGTATTCAATACTTTCTTCAGGGAGCTCTGGTTCCTTTTATTGGGGATGATATTTAAACCCCAAGATCTAGGCAATATGTGTGCTTACTGCTACGGGTGTGTCATTTCTTCCAGGCTCTTTCAGTGGACAAAAGTAAGGAACATATTTTGTAAAAGATCATGTGGCTTCATACCAATTTCTCCAGTTCCAACTTAACATCACAGGATTCTTTCTCTTCTTCTGTCATTTCAAATGTTTACTTTCCTACTGCCACAGAGAATATGCTGGTTCCTTACACTATCTTCTATTTAATCATTTGTTCTATCTTATAACGTACACATAATATGTCTAGAATCATTATACTGGTAACACTACCCCCCCAAAAAAAACACTACCCTCCAAAAAAACTTAACTAAAAATGTTTACAATAGACTAGAAGATTATTTGTCTAATTAAGGGTGCTCAAAGGTTACTTAAGTTCATTGATTTTTGCTTGTAAGATGTGTGTGCATGTGACTTTGCTGTAGTTCAATATATGTTTAGGTAAATCTTGAGCTTTCTTTCCATTCAATTTTTTGTTTGGCTTTTATTATCCTTTCCAATTCTCTATTATATGCATAGAATCATGTATCTAACATGCAAGATCCATACAGAATAAATTTGGCTGTATAAAAATAGTTTTAAAAAGAAAGAAAAACAAAGGTTAAAGTGATCCCAGGGAGGGATGCAGACAATGACAAACAAACATAACTGTATCACAAATGCATGACACAACTTAAAGCCGAAGGTGAGAAAACAGAAACTGACTTAAGTAACTTTGGAAACTCAAATTTTATTGGACGCTATAAAGCCAAAGGAATTGAGCCCAAATACTGTTCTCTAGATGATAAATGGGTTTCTCACAGGGTAAACCCATGAGTTAGCAATTCTGAAACTCCTTTTTTATATATCCTAGGGTTGACCAAATAAGTAAATACAGTGAAGATAATGGAAGCCAGGTTTCTCAGGTTCTTTGTAACTTCAGAAAAAGAAGTTACAAATAAACAAGAGAGGGAGGCTGGAATGAACCATTCCATAGTGAATTAGAGTTGGAGATATCAGCAGCATCCGTGTTCAGCAGAATCAGTTATAGATACGTGTGTGTATGCATTAGTGCCCTGACGGAGAGTTCCTAACTGGGAGGGCCCTCCAGCAGCTGCGTACAAATGCCCATTACCTATATCTTGGTTTCTAAATACCATTCCCCAGTGAAAGGAACCAGGACTCCTTGGAGAAATGGCTGATTCTAGGACTGGGTGAGGGAATATACAATAGGATCCTGGAACACACACACAGGAAGGCTACTGAGCTCCACCTTCTGGTGCAGAATAGTCAGGAGTTGTGGTGGAAATTATTTGGATTTGTCTTTTTTCTTTCTTTCTATTTGTTTGTATCATATAGAGTTAAATAAAAAGAATTTATTTTATTCTTTGAGCTATAATACTATCATTGTTTATTTTGACGCTCCAGTTATTTCAGATTTGGATATTTGGAGCCCTTCCTATGGGCTTCTGTGACCTTTGCCATGCCCCACTCCTGGGCAGGAACAAGAGAACAGCAGGGTCTTGGGCCAAGAGTGTTCCTCTGGTGGAATCCTCTCTACAGGGAAGTGTGAAACCAGGGTACAGGTGATTCCCCTTCTAGTAGAAAATTATTTCAGGGTACAGGTGATTCCCCTTCTAGTAGAAAATTATTTCAGGAATACCATTTCATGAAAAAAAAAACCCTTTCCAAATTATTTTGAATCTAAATCAATTCTAGTTGGTTTCCTTTTTTAATTGGTAAAAATTAGACCAAATATGTCTGACATTTTACTGTAGCATTTGTTGTTGTAGTTTTATTGAAGTAAAAAAATAAATAAATAAAACAAATAAAATCTGTCGATAATGGAAATTTTACCAGGATGAATACGATGAATAACTGCTCTGATAAAAAAAACTTTCATCTAATCAAAGTAAATTTACTTCTTAAATAATTCATGGAAAGATAGAAGATTAGATAGAATAAGTGTCTATAAGAATAGAAGAAGATAGAATAAGTATTCATTGGTAAAACTCCAAATTTCATAAAAGCCAGTTTATTTCATTTTAAACAAAGTGGTTTCTTTGTTTAAACAAAATTTTAGATATAACAATGCCTAGAAAAGGTTGCTGCTGGTGATGATACTACATATATCCATGAAGCAAAATTGCCAATAAAAATTGTATTCCTCTCCTTATTATTGGAATTTGTAATATATTTAGTAACAATAAATGCTAATTACAATGTGTAGTGCTTTTACTAAAGCCTGGGCCATTGACAAACATTCCCAATTATTCTCCTATACCTGTTCAATTTGCTCTCTAAAAATAGGTAATATATTATTTAAACTTGTGTGTCGAAGTACAGCCCTCTCCTAGTATTCATGAAGGATTGGTTCCAGGACCAACCCCGCCCCAGAAAATACCAAAACCCCAAGATGCTCAAGTCCCTTTTATTAATATGATAGCTTGGTATTTGCATATAAATTTAGCACATCCTCCCATATACTTTAAGTCGTCTCTAGATTACTTATAATACCTAATACATTGTATGTGGTATGTTAATAATTGCCCGTGTATGGCAAATTCAACTTCTGCTTTTTGGAACTTCTGGAATTTTTTTCCAAATATTTTTGACTTGCCGTTAGTTGAATCTGCTGATGAGGAATTCGTGGATATGGAAGGCCAACATTATGCATGTGATTATTTGACTTTCAGTTTTCTAAGTGCAGAATATAATATATATGGTGCAGTCCACTTACTGTAAATGAACAGTGTAATAAATTGAAAAATGAACATCCTTGAAACCATCATTATAGTCAAGAAATAACATTGTCAATATGCTAGAAGCCCTTAGAACAACCCTTCCCAATTACCTACACCCCTTTAAGCCACAGGCAGCCGCCATCATGTTGTTTATGGTAATCACACCCTGCTTTTTGAGACTGGCGCCTCCTAACTATATGTACTTTATACAATGGAGAATAGATTTACTGTTATTTTACTGTATGTACGTGAAATCATCAAATGGGATTTTTTTCATGATGGCTTTCACTCAGCACCATGTTGTTTCAATTGATTTATGTTCTCGTGCATAACTGTAGATTTTTTCCATTGCTATATAATATTCATTTGTGCATAAATATAGAGCAGAATAGGATGGACTAGAATAGAGTAGAATCGAAAGGAAAAGACAAGAAATGGATTGAGTTATTGAGGAATTCCCTGTTTATGGCTAATAAGAACAATGGTGAGGACTTTTTTTACTCTAGTTCGATGCTCACGGTCAAAACACTACTTCTGAGTATATTTCTAGGAGTGGAAATATTGCATTGGTAGGAATGTAAATCTTAAACTCTGTAGCAATGCTATACTGTTTCTACTGTAGTTGTTTCAATGTACATTCTTATCAGCAGTTGAAAGTTCAAAATGTTTTATATTTTTGCCAGTAGTTGATGCTGTCCGATGTTCTCACCTTATGTTGTTTCTTTATAATGAAAATGTTATTGTGTGACTAATTCTAGTGAATTATTAAAACTAAGATGGTCATGGGAATCCCAGATTTATAGCCAGCTAGCTGGTCAGAAATGCCAATGGCCTGGGTACCCCCAAAGTACAACTGGGGTCTGAAATAAGGGCATTCTTGTTGGAGACTGTGCCCTTTATCTTGTGGGGTCTGCAGGTGGTCACTGTCAGAACTGGATTGCATTACACCCCAATTTGGCTTTTAAGAGAATAATGGGCTCTAATGATTGGCCAATATTCTCAGGACCTGAAAAGCCACAACGTGTAACTAAGAGCTACTGCACCTGAATGCAATATAACAGCAATGGTGGTAGTAACTTAAATTTTAAAAATCAGTTGCACAAGTTCAAGATAAGAAGGAGGTGATTTTGAATGCTTCTGTCTTATATCCCTGATGGCCTTTGCTTATTTCAGGGGTTCCTTTCACATATTTTTTGGAAGAGTTCTCTAGATGCCCTTCATATCTCACTCCTTTACAAGATTCTCCAGGAGGAGCCTGTCCTGACCCCAGTTCAGTGTGCATTGATATCTGATTGGTTTCCCCATGCCATGCTAGCTAACAATCAATCAGACTGTTTTTTGTTTTTGTTTTTTTTGCCGCGCCATGTGGCTTGTGGGACCTTAGTTTCCCCACCAGGGATGGAACCCGTGCCGCCTGCAGTGGAAGCACGGAATCCTAACCACGGGACCACCAGGGAATTCCCTAGACCGGTTCTTACTATTAAAACTTTTCAGGAGCTCCCCTGACTTAGGAGACATTGGAATTGCTGTCATGACTTAAAGATCCTTCATAATTTGGATCCTGCTTGTTTTTCCAGAGTTACCTTTTTATTCTCACTCAAACTGCAGTGTTCCTACACTGAATTTAAGTTTTTCAAATGACCCATCCTTTTGTCAAAAGAAGTGGTTTTATCTGCACAAAATGTTCTTCACTCACTTATTTCCCTAGATATGAATACACAAAGTAGCTTGTAAACACTCTAATTTTAATTTAGAGCTCGGTAAATAGGTGACTTTACTTAGTAACTGCTGAGGGTTATGGGTTTTAAATAACCTATACAATTAGGGACTTTTCATAAGTTTCAATTTTCTGTGATTATTTTAAAAATACATTGATTCAGTGGATAAATACCTAAAATTTGAAAAACTATAAGGTAAATCCCAAAGTTCTCTGAAATATATCATAGCTAGAATTTGAGTTACACTTTCCAACAAGACAAAAAATATTTCCAAGTTATTACTCAGTCAATACTGCTTATAGGTTGTTATCCAGGTGTGTGTGTGTGTGTGTGTGTGTGTGTGTGTGTGTGTGTGTGTGTGTGTGTGTGTATAGGGTCTAGTAAATGTCCTCGAGATGATATGATGGGTAGAGGGATTTGCTCTCTTTTTTTCTAGCATTAAAGCCCTGGGTATCCCCATGGCTGTGCATGAGGAAGGCATCCCTGTGGCTATGTGTGAAGTTTAAAAGCTTTATTCTTGTTTTGTAAGTTTCTTTAAGCATAGCAACATTCAGAGATGAACCTAAAAGCAAACTAACTTTTAAGCTTGGAGTTCTGCTATGAAGATTGCTTTCTTTGGTAAAGAGAATACACAATAGCGTCTGAAAACAGGTCTCCATAGGCACATTTTAGGATTTGAAAGACTTTCTTTTTTTTTTCTTTTTCTTAGGAAGGCTGTTTAGAAGCCTAAATAACTAACTTTAGTGAAAGAGAAAAAGAGCTCACCAACTCTGGAAAGTAGGAAAAGTACCTTACATTTCCTGTCTTCCATCCACAACTCAGCTGACAGAATGGTAGCCATACCACCTAGGATCAAAATCGCTAATTTTCTAAATACCAATTTCTAGGTATTTAGACAACAACAAACATTTTCAACACATCAGTTTGTCATATTAATTGAACACATTTTGCGGCTTTCTCATCCATATTCATTCTGAATATATTTTTCTCCTTTACTAAATTTGACACCTCCTATGTACCCCTTCAGATCCTTTGGTCTTTCTCACCTGACTGTTACTTCAGCTATTATGGGGGGGGGGGGCTCCAATCACTTTTTGACAGCATCTTTCCCTGTTTCCGTACTGCAGCACATCTTACATTCTACCTCCAACCCATCTCGGTTGATGTGAAAAGTTATAGAAGCCCTCTCTGTGCTCATGCATGCACAACCCAGAGATGGAGGTGAGTTAATATTACACAGGGTATTTAACATTGATCAGTAGAGAATGTGGCCTAATAAAGAAATGATCACCCCTTTCTCCACCCTCTATGAAGGACAATTTTAAGATGTATTACAAAAAAAAAAAAAAAGATGTATTACATATTGCTTCTCTGATGGTCCTGAAAGAACAAGCAACTAGTTTCCGACAGGAGAGGCCAACTCAACGAGACAACATTGTCATGGCTCTCCTGTTCCCCTTTTGCTTCTTAATTCCCTTTTCCCAGGATAATATTCCCCCCATTTTCCCCTTACATATACATTTATCTCAGGCTCTTATTTCTAGGAGACCAAACTAAAATATTCATCATTTCATCTGATGAATCATTATGTATTTTAAGTTTTACTTATTAAAAAAATTGCAAACCTGGGCTTCCCTGGTGGCGCAGTGATTGAGAGTCCGCCTGCCGATGCAGGGGACACGGGTTCGTGCCCCGGTCCAGGAGGATCCCACATCCCGCGGAGCGGCTGGGCCCGTGAGCCATGGCCGCTGAGCCTGTGCGTCCGGAGCCTGTGCTCCACAACGGGAGAGGCCACAACAGTGAGAGGCCCGCGTACGGCAAAAAAAAAAAAATTGCAAACCTGTTATTCCCAGGAACACTGCTTGTATCAGAGCTTTGGTCCAGAGCCTCCTTATTTCTGACAGTAGCCTCCCGGTTTCCCTTTTACACACTCCCCAGATTCTTTTCATTACCATCAATGTTATCTTTCAAAAACTGCAAACCCTGCCCACACCTCACTGCATCTACTGTACTCTGATTAACATTGTAGACATTTAGCATGGTAAACCAGTCAATGGCTGCTTCTCTAGCCTCATGCCCTGTTCTCAGGCATGTAGATATTATGTTTATAGGTAATAAAAACTTCTAGAAAGATAAGATGGGGCTATTTCATAAATAGTTCTCTTTGCTATGGTAGGTAACTGTTAATCAGGAGACATAGGTATACATTTGGCAACATTTGTGTGCGCATCTGTGCACATGGCCACAAGAGCATCACCCCCTGTCTGGTATACTCGTCAGCCTCAAAGCATAGTCAGATATTACTCGCTCCGAAAAGTCGGCCCTGATCACCTCACTTGATGTAGATTTATTATTATTTTTTTTTTTTTGCGGTACGCGGGCCTCTCACTGCTGTGGCCTCTCCCATTGCGGAGCACAGGCTCCGGACGCGCAGGCTCAGCGGCCATGGCTCACGGGCCCAGCCGCTCCGCGGCACGTGGGATCTTCCCGGACCGGGGCACGAACCCGTGTCCCCTGCATCGGCAGGCGGACTCTCAACTGCTGCGCCACCAGGGAAGCCCTTGATGTAGATTTCAGCACTCCTTTCTCTGTGCTAGTCTGTACCTGCTCTTCCATCTGTTATATCACAAATCCTTTTTTATCTTCTTCCAGATATTTGTTGAGCTGTGTGTGTTCACCATCAAACTGTTTAAAAAATATTTTTCTTTTTTAGTACATTGCTATGCCAGTAGTTTACGCATATTTTATAAGCACAGGTTAATTCTACATCTGTCTGGCGTACTTCCTAAGAAATTACTTTCTACGTGTGGTAGGTGCTTGGATAAAATGACATATAGTAAACCTCTTGTTGTCCATTGTGCTAAAAATTGAAAAGAAGTGACAAGTAAGGGAGAGTCCTATACAGTCAATTATATCTAACATTGCCCTTTAGAGTTTCTCTATAAGCAATGGTGAGAGGCCAGTCATACATGAAACACTGAGGAGGTGTCATGGCGTTATCACAAAACCGGTAATATGAGTAGTGTGAGCAGTAAGCAATCCAGAGAAAGCAAGAAATAATTGAGAGGCAGGAAGTATTGATTTTTACTGGGGTGTTTTGAAAGGTTTATAATTGAGGGGTGGCACAGGCTATTTTGTTGATGTTGCAGAATTAATTCAAAAATCCAAAAGCAGTATCCAGCATGTGACAGAACTGTTAATACTTAGTACACATTGGTACATAAAAGATATATACCATGATAGAAGGGACAGAGGAATTCAAATAGAATAGATCAATAAATTGGTATTGAGTGGAACTCAGTGCATTCTTAATAAGTACTTAAAAGTACTGAACTACGATAAATCTATTAAATAACAAGGTGAAATAACATTTTAAATGGTGAAACACTTATTCTATCAGTTATATAAAGAATTTGATGCTTGCCTACTATTATATTATTATTCAATTTTTTGACGTTCTGGAAAATTAAATGCACAATAAAATTATTTAAAAACTTATTGAAACATCACAAAAGAAAAATTAAACTATCTCTTTTTTTACTGATGACTTGATTACATTTAAAAATAAAACCCAAAGGATATATATAATAAAATTAAGTTAAATTAAGATAGAATGATAAAATATCTTTATATAAGCTGAAAATAAATCATTGCATGTTCTATTTAAAAAATAAGTACCTAGAAACCAAAATTTGAAAATAAAATAAAATCTTGATGAAAGGCATGGAACGAGTTTTGAACAAATGTGAAGAAATTATGTGCAATTGGATAAAGACATAGTATAAATATACAAATTAAATAAAGTTACAATAAAAGTGTTAAATTTTTAAAGTAGATGATTTTGAAAGTTTATGTAAAAATAAATATATAAGAATTGCCAAGACAGTTATTAAAAAATAATATATTAAAAAAGGTAAACATACTGTGACAGACACTGATAGGTGGCTTCACAACAACTGATTCCAAATTTCTTTTCCATTAATTGACTTCCACTCTCCTGATTAAAAAAATAAGGACTTTTCTAGCCATCACATTCTTAAGTGTATGCATGGTAACTACATCTGCCCAATGAGACAGATCTAAGAAGTAATATTGAGGGGTTTTAGCAAGACATTTCTCTTTGATTAAAGATATGTCCACAAGTAATATTTAAAATTCTTACCTAATAAATAATTTAGGCCAATCAAAAAAATTAAATTAAAAGGTATGCCCAATAATTAAGGTCTCCCTTATTTCTTTTTTCTCCACAGTCTATTTTCCCTTTAGGTGAGGTAAAGTGAGCCTCAAAGTGTTATCTATAGATCGCTTTTTGGCCTCATGAACTGTGGTTAAAAAATAAAGTTCCACGTGTTTTTATCCCCTGTTATCTGAGGTTGTGTTACTCCATCTATTATTAATTCAAGAAATATTTACGGAGTTTTAATTAAATGGTAGAAGTATATGAAACTGAAATACTAGTTAGCAAAGCAGAAAAAAAAAATTTCTGCCTTCACGGAACTTAACCTCTTGCATGAAGAAAAACCATAACTGGCAACTGATGGAGACTCTGTCATCAAAATAATATAGGATAAGGACTCATTTTCAGCCAAGATGGAATAACTGAAATCGAATTCGTCATTCTGCCTTAAACAGTTAAAAAAGAGTGCAAAGTATTCGTCATTCTGCCTTAAACAGTTAAAAAAGAGTGCAAAGTAAAAGAGTGCAAAGTTTTCAGAATTTGGACAGGGCATGTCAGTGATCCCTGAGAAACAGGAACAAATGAGAGAAATGAAAACATATGATCATGCTACAGTCTGTATATTAATGTGCATAGAAGCTTTATGGTAAAAACCAAAAACTGGAAAGGAAAAAAATATTTCTCCATCAGGTGAATAAACAATTTGTGGTATATCCATAGTACAGGATGCTAGTTAGCAATAAAAAAAAAGAATTAACTATTGATACACTCAGTAGCCTAGATGAACCTCAAAATAATTACACTGAGTAAAAGTAGCCACACCAAAAAAGTATGTACTGACATACTGTATGATCCCATTCACATACGTTTCTAGAAAATGCAAACTAATCAACAGTAATAGAAAGCATATTAATGGTGCCTTGAGAGTGGGGGAAGCAGAGGGAGAGAGAGGGATAACAGAAGGACATGAGGGAAATTTTGGTAGTGATGGATGTATTTGTTATCTCAATTGTGGTGATAGTATCATAAATAAATATTTATCATTGTTTTCAATAGTTATCAAATTATATATTTTAGATACTGCAATTCATTCTACATCAATTATACATTTAAAAAGCTGTAGAGAATACTGTCAAGTCCCAAATGCCCACAAGTTTCTCAGAAGATGGTGTCTTCCTCTTTGTATCCACTGCCTAATGGCCTTCAGAAGCTTCAAATTCTATTAAAAATTTTTCTTTTCAAATAATAATAGCTGACAGTTACTATGATTTTACTATGTGCCAGACAGAGACTAGTGCTCTGCAAACATTGTCTTTGCAGGAATACTCCACTGTTTAGAACACAGTTTCTGAATCCAACTTTACATGTATATAAATACATATGTAGAGAGGGAGAGTATATATTTTATATATTTATGTATAAAATACATATTTGTAAATATATATATGCACACATACATACATATGCATCTATCTATATATTGCAAGATTATACAAATTAATAATTAGAACTGAATTGGGAATCCAGAAAATAATTAAATACATACACTTATTAGAAAGAAAATTTGAATTTTCTTTTCAATGGTTAAGAATACTGTTCCATAAACAGCACTTGATACAACTGACAAGTCATGTGAAAGATAAAAATGTTGATTTAAATTTCATATCAGATATAACTAATTTCTAGATGAATTATATTAAAGAATAGACATTAATAAATCATTAAAAAGTGAAGGTGATTGAGTGCATAGCAAAATGAAGTGGAGATAACGAATACAATAAAGATTTAAATGATATTTTGAGATCTACATTTTTAACAAAACAGTCACTGTTTATACAATTCATTTAAACCCTGGTTGCCTTCCAAGCATTTAATTTTCTGGTCCAATTATACTAGTGAAAACAAGTAAATCTTACAATAAAAAACATGCAAACATTCCTGGCATTAGTGACATTTTCCAGATAATACATGTACAGAATAAGTCCTTTTAATTTGAATTTCTTCCAAGAGTGACATACAATTTTGAAGAAAAAAATTATGAAACATGCAATTAAATTCACTTTGAAAACTCACCATCGAAGTTTCCAAATTTGATATTTGTCTTTAATTTCATCTTTCATGTTTTTAATACGGTTTTGTTTCGGTTCATTAACATTGAGTACATGAAATTTTAAGGGAACATATTTATTTTGGTCTTCCAGAACAAGCTAAATGCAATCTGCCAGTTTGTTTTGTAAATAGGGCATACTCACATCTTGCACATACTCCATATTCATGTTCTTCTTAAGACATTTTACATATGGTGAGCCACCTATGTAGACTAGTGAAAAAAAATGAGTTTGTTTGTTTTTTTAATAGGATATATCACTGAACTTCCATGTTGATTCCGTGCATACTTATGGGCCGCTGACAATGTGCACAGGGACATGCACCATTTCTCTTCTTGCAAATTTGAGTTCTTATTCAGTTCTCTGAGAACATAAAGCCATGTGTTGATATTTGTATGTCTGACCAAAGCAATCATATGTTTTCATATGATTTATTTTTCTGGGTCTTCCAATAGATAGTTATGTATCACTGTCTTTCTCCTAATTTGAATGAAATAAATAGTATTTAATCTAACTGAATAATGTGGATAATACCTAAAAATAAACATACATTAAACATTTTCCAAGTAGCATATTGATAGAATATAGAAATGGGCAATGTAGTAATAGAAGTTTTATAGAAATATGATATTTGCTATCATAGTCGTTGTTGGGATTTAAAAATATCTTCACTGCATTATGTCTATCGTTTGGCTTAACTGAAGCTGGTATCCTGCACCGTAAATATGGCTACTGTCTCTGAAAACTTACACCAACTCTGCTCACTTAAGAAACTAAAAGATGTAAATACCAAACTGATCCTTTCTATCTTTGCTATCAGCATTTACTTAGATATAATCCCATGTGTTTATACCATCTATATTTTGTAAATATAATAATTTTTAATTTCATTTCTATCATTAGAATTTACCTTTACCGGAAATGACATTTTTAAAAAATATTGCCTTATAATGAATCTCTTCTGTCACATTGATAAGGTCCAGTTGACTTCTTTGTCAGATTAGCTCCACATAAACAATGAAAACATAATAGATGGAACTACCTTTCCTTCCCACGCACTCTGGCATGGTCCATTTGTAAATCAAAAGCACCAGCAATTTTTACAAATGCCTTTGATATTCTACATGTACATGTAAATGATCAAGAAAGGAAAGGAAAATGTGTTATACTTACTATAGAGCTATGGTGAGTACTTAGAATGGCCTAGATGTTCTACTGATTTATTACACTGGCCTGCCCAGATGTTCGATCAGTCTGAGTGGATCTGCCTGCTGCTATAGCATTATGTGGAAACAATCTCAGCATCTAGGTATATTTAGAAATGGTATGTTTTATGAGAAATAGGTCATATAAGTAAATGGAAAGGTATCTTTTCTTACTTCTAGATTAACCAGAGTAGACCTGTTATCATGGATCAAAACTCAACATTGATAAGTGATACTAAGTCAAATTGTGTTAATTCTAACTTCACTATATGTATAAGCAAACCATATTTTTAGATATTACCACCAGCAGAGTCTATGGTGACTCTCTGGAAATTCTGACAGAAAATGAGTTATCTTGTCCCCAAAACTGACCGAGTGGCTAGACAGATATCACACAGAGTGTTTTACTATTCCGTTTCCTCTGACTGCACAGGTTCAGTAAAAACCAGTTCACTCTGCTATACAGATGAAATTAAATAAACTTTATGACCATGACCATGCTGAAATGTCATAATCAAAGGTGAATTTCCCTTACTCCAGTATGACAAGGCCATTACTATACAGAGTTCAATGGTGTTTTAGTCATCCTGCTATTAAGTGCTATTAAGAAAATACTATAGACTAGATGGCTTAATACTATAGACTAGATAATACTTAATACTATAGACTAAATAATACTTAATACTAGATGGCTTAATACTATAGACTAGATAATACTTAATACTATAGACTAAATAATACTTAATACTAGATGGCTTAATACTATAGACTAAATAATACTTAATACTAGATGGCTTAATACTATAGACTAAATAATACTTAATACTATAGACTAGATGGCTTAAATACTATAGAGTAAATAAACAACAGACATTTATTTCTTACAATTCTGGAGACTGGAAAGTCCAAGCACATGATACAAGCATATCTGGTGTCTGGTGAGGGCCCCCTTCCTGGTTGATAGATGGCTACTTTCTCATTATATCCTTACATGGCCTTTTCTTGGTGCATGTGTGCAGGGAAGAGCTCTGGTCTCTCTCATCCTCTACTTATAAGGACACTAACCCTTTCGTAGGAGCTCCACCTTCATGACCTCATCTGATTAATTACCTCCCAGAGGCGCCCACCTTCTAGCACCATCACATTGGGGGCTAGGGCTTCAAAATATGCATTGGAGGGGGACACAGACATGTCCCATAGCAAACAGTGTCCTCCCAGACTTGTGTCCACTCGAAGCCCAAGAATGTGATCTTACATGGAAACAGGGTCTTTGCAGGTGTAGTCGCATTAAGATGAGGCAGACTGCATTAGCGCAGGCCCTAGTTCAATACCAGTGGCCTTAAAAGAAGAGGGAAATTTAGACGCGGAGACAGAGGGAGGATGGTGTGAAGAGACACGGGACACACAAGGTGGAAGACCATATGAGCACCAAGGTGGAGACTGGAGTAAGGAACACCAAGGATTGCCAGCAATTGTCAGAACCTGGAACGGACAAGGAAGAATTCTTGTCTCGAGCCTTCAAAGGAAGAATGATCTTGCATACACCTTGGCTTCTGAATTCAACCTTCCAGAACTGTAAGAGAATACATTTCTGTTATTTTAAGTAGCTCAGTTTGTGGTAATTTGTAACAGCAACCCTAGAAAACTAATAAAATTACTAAGAAAAAAACCCCCCATATTTCATAACAAATTCCTCCTAGGAACTTGGCCTAGTATCTGCCCTTGCTCGATAGCTTTTAAATTTTCAGACTTAAGTGGTAAAGAACGTTGCCTCTTGGAAGATCAAGAAAACGGATAATTTGTGTAACCTCAGAAAAAGAGGACATCTCTACTTTTCTTGAGTTTGCAGAAGAAGAAGAGCCTCTGGAACAATAGCTTCTGATTCAGGAGGAGGCTTGGAAACAGGACAGGGCTAAGAGAAGCCGTCCAGAATGCAGCCGTGAACATTTTGCTTAACCTCTAGATAGAAGCTAACTGGCTGTCTGTAGTAGATATTCACCACTTCCTAGAGGCTCTGGATTTGTTGACCCCACTAAAAAGGTTTTCTTTGCTAAGTAATGCCTGTTTTTTCCCTGATCTGAGAAAAACTGGCTGAAGAGAAAAAGATGTTCGTGATATGAAGGCTGTGGCCCAAAGTATCTGAAACAGCTGCCACTGAGACAGAGTCACGATGGGCCCTTTTAAACACAGGACGTTTATTTTAGTTTTCAGAGTTAGAGTCTGCGAAATTGAAATTTAAAGTTAGAGTAAGAAGGAGGAAAAAGGGATGTCATCATCTTGCCATGAGAAAATAGAATGAGAAAAAAGTGTACAGGAGAAATATGAGATACTAGGTATATTCTATTCACCTTCTTGAATGTTCTAGGCATTAGTAGGATCAGAAATACATTCATCAATTAAAAATTGCTTTCTGTGGGAAAGCATTCTCTCTTTATTTCTATCTGCCAACCCTCAGCACACACACACACACACACACACACACACACACACGTTCCGCAACATACATACACAGAAAAAGCATTTGTGAATTCACATTGGGATATATTAATAGAGTTATGCATTTATCCTGCCTAAAAAAATTTAAAAGGACCCATAAATGTGTTTGTTTATCGTCTGTTTGAGTGAGTTTGAGATGTAAATTTCCATGATTTAGCCATTTCCAGAAGAGAAAAATATTAAAAGTGATACGTCTGACCTTTACTAATTAAATGAACTGCTTGCTTTCAAAACTGACTGAAGCAAGCTTGCGCGTATCCTGAGTGCGGGTTGGAGGCAGGCGCTCCTGGACGCGGCTGTCACTGCCTGCTGTCGGCGCTGCTGACGCTGGCGGCCAGGTACAAGCTCTTAGTTTGCTCTGTCAGCCGCTGCAGTGTGACGTACGAGATGAGGTCTAGAAATAGCCCTACAAACAGTCAACCAGTCTGTCTTTCAAGTTTTCCAGCTCTGCTGCTATACAACCAAGCTTATTATACAGGTCACAAGAATTACCCCTATAAGGGTAATTCATCCACATGGAAAGGGACTACCCTAAAGTTTATCCCTAATTATAAAGAAGTAGAAAATAAATTTAAGTGTTGCCTTGATTCTTTGACACATAAGTACATCTAATATTCATACTATCATAACCTGTTCTAGTTTAAATTTGGTGTATATCTTGCTCGATTCCAGTGGATAGAAAAATTTCTCTTTAGCCCATGACTTACCTTAATCAAGATACACTTTTCCCTCTCAGTATATCGGACAATTGACACTTCCCATTGGATCTTTTCTTTCTTAAATATGACATGCTTGGCATGAAATGCTTCATAATCCATATTTCATACACAGATTTCATGAAAAAATTGATATAATGCTCTCTTTTGCCCTGAAGATAGATATAGTCAGAGATTATCACTTAAAACTAAATACCTTTTGATAATTCTCATTTTGAAATAACTCTAAGGTCTTTTACAAATAGGAAAGGTTTTCTTCTAGAACCACCCAATGTATTATTTTACTTCTGAACTACAGAATATGTCAAGTTGATAATTTACTTCAAGTCATCCTCATATAATGGAGAAGACAGCAAACATGAAGATTTTACAGGACTTTCATAAAAGCCAGCAGAGAAAAGACTTCATAAAGTTTCTGTGAACTTTTTTCCCTTCTCAAAATGCTGAAATTTTGAGGGAGTGGATTTCCCAGGACCTATGATGAGTGTTTTATTGACTACGAGTGCATGATTTATGGAATTATTATATGATTGTCATATATGTGATTATATAATGATGCACTTCTTAGTGTTACCAGATGGGTCTCCAGGACCCGCCTGGGGGAAGGTTCTTTTTCCATTTGGGTTCGGGCAGCCTGTGCTGAGACTGAACCAGCGGGAGCTCTATTCCAGGGCCAGACAATGGAGAAGCGGAACTTAGTTCACAAATCACCTTCTCCTGGTGGGTGTGAGGGGGTGATCAAGCAAGACTTTTAAAGGTAGGGTTAACGAGGGGGAGCCATAGGTATTAGTTTTCTGGGAAGAGGCAGGGTTCTCCCTGGAACTGGGGTGGCAGCTCGTTTTCTTCCTTCTGTGGTCCTGTGTTTCCTGTCATGGCCGCCGTTGGGTGTCATTTGCAGGTTGATATATTAAAATGAGCATATAATGAGGCTCAGGTTACTAGAGGTCAAGATGGGGACTCAACCAAATTACAGCTGGATTTTGTTTTTCTCTTTGGTTTCCTCCTTTTGAGGTTTGGTTCTGCAAATGAAGGGAGCACAGTCAGTTTCCATTCGAGGGAGAGGCCGGGGTACAGGGCAACAACCTCAGTGACAGGTAGTGAAAGCGTACCGTTAATGTCGTTATTAAAATATTAATATATTCTTAATAATGTAGACTTGTAACCCTCAAATTAATATAGTTCTTTTCACCATGAATTTCTCAGTTTAAATATATAGAAAGTAGCATAGAATATTAAGTTACCCAAATTGTCAAATTGATGATGGCAGAGTGAAATACTAATGAAAAACATTTCAGAATCACCCGGTTGGTTGTGTTTGGCATACGTATTGTCTCACTTAGTTTTTTAAAAATTAATTAGTTGGTAATATAACAATCAGAAGTTTTAAAATAAACATCTAGACTTTGGCTTTAATTAAAACTTTAAATGATCTGGGATCCCTCAGCCCACATTCTAGCATGAAAATTTAAAGGACCCGAAGAGCAATACATTCTTAGACTGAAATTTCAGAATTCTATCCTGACACTAAAACAGTATATTTCTCCTTAAACCTGGCCTACAGCCCTCATTTCTAATTCCTGTCTGGTAATTGCAGGCATGGTATTTCAACTATTAAATGTAGGTGTCATTGATCTTTTATTGGAAGGTTTATAGGTACTGAATTAGTAAACTAGCTCTTGGGAAAATTAATCAGTAATTTATAGCAATTCAAACATCATGTAATCATCCCCTCATTATCTGAAATTGTTCAGTGAGAAACATAATCAAAATATACTTTTGGGTATTTTATTTATTTTTATATTTTATAACATTTTTATAATTTACGTCAATAATAACTTTATTTTCATTCCTCCAAATATCTTTGAGATTTGAGTTTCGTCCCATTCATATTTCATAACCAACACTTTGTTCCAGATGCTATTAAGGGACACATAATAGCCGCTCATAAAAAGAAAGAAAAAAGATGAACCGGTTTGCAGGGCAGAAGTTGAGACACAGATGTAGAGAACAAACGTATGGACACCAAGGGGGGAAACCGCGGGGGGTGAGGGGGGTGGGATGAATTGGGCGATTGGGATTGACATGTAGACACTGATGTGTATAAAATGGATGACTAAGAAGGACCTGCTGTGTAAAAAATAATAATAATAATAAAAAAAGAAAGAAAAAGACTTGGGTAACTCATTAAGAGAAGTTAGGACTGTGAGAAACCCTTCTACATACAGACTTGATATCGTTCTCAGCCCAGAAGCACAGCACCATAGAGGGTGTTTCTGGGTGTCAGCATGATGAGATGTGGGTGTTACTGGCTTGCTGACCTTTTGTGAACAATCAGGGAGGCCAGATCTCCTACAAAGCTATGTCCATTATAACAAAGAATTATCTTTGTTCAGCAGAGCTTGTGAATGCCCTGAATATCTTAAGACGGTGCTTTTCAATCATTACTATGTTTAATGCATCACCTGCAGATCTTGTTAAATTATCATTTCTAACCAGCTCTCAGGTGAGACCCATGTTGTTAATCCTTAGACTGCATTTTGAGCCACCAGTCAGGGGTCATTAACGTATGTGAAAAACTGTTTATAAATTTTAGAGGTAAGAAACTAGTTCTGTTTTGCATATAAATGCAAACTCTTTTTAACAGGGTTCTTATGTACTCTGAATTTCCCAGGAATGCGAATACCTGACAAATGGAAGAAAGATTGTACTTTGTTCAGACTTTACCAAAGATTGTTTCATTTCAGAAAAATTACATCATCAACAACAGCAATGCTGCTGCTTCTGTTTGTAATAAAACACACTGTATGAGTCTTGATAGTAGCTGCCACAACAATAGTAATTCTTCCTATAAGTGAAAGCATTTGACTATTTCATTAGGTCTAATAGGTAATTGTGCCTACAGACTTACATATTAAAATGCTCATTTTATGATAAATTCCTTTTATTTTTCTTTATAATTACATTGATTTTTTAAAAACTATGTGTATATATACATTTTTTCTATAAATTTTATTTCTTAATAGGAAATGGAGTATAAAAAAGTATTTTTGCATAAAAGTGGGGCATTGAGTTTCAGAGCCAAAATCCACTGTCTAATGCAGAGGGTTTTTGTTGTTCTGCTCTGCTTTGTCTTTTTAATTCTTTAAATAATTGGATTTAAGGTATAATAAACCTACCGATTACGGTTTTAAGTCATGTAATGAAGAGTAATCTTATCAGGGTACCTCTCTAAATTCCCCAGCAATTAGTACAGAGGTATTTCCCCCTAGGCTCTTTTACTGAATGTGTTACCAAGCAAGAG
Organism: Lagenorhynchus albirostris; assembly: GCF_949774975.1. Classification (NCBI taxonomy): domain Eukaryota; kingdom Metazoa; phylum Chordata; class Mammalia; order Artiodactyla; family Delphinidae; genus Lagenorhynchus; species Lagenorhynchus albirostris. The sequence continues at coordinate 31,372,029 of NC_083115.1, read as the reverse complement.
CTCACTGCCAGACATGCGTAGCAGCCAAGGCCATGGCAGCAACTTCTGAGAAAAGAGCTTTATTCTGAGGTCGACAGCCAAGGAGACAGAAGACAAGGCTCTCAAATCTATCTCCTCGATTCAGGGTTGGGGCGAAATTTAAGGGTTTAGGGGAATTTCACACTTGGAAGCTGATGGGCTAGTCTTGAATCAGTTCATCTGGCTTCTGCTGGAAGACAGATTTTCCTTATGGGAGGACTTGTTGCTTCCTAAAGGGCTCAGGTGGCAACATTTCTATTCTTTAAGTTCCGTAGACTGAAGATTCTTGGTTTGGTGGGTCATCCAGGAGACGTGGGTTCCCCTCTTACACAAGAGTGTAAGGCCAACTGGCCCGAGGTAGGGGAACACAATCAGATTCACAGGTTGCATCAGACCAAATTCTCCGGACCACCCAGTTCCAGAAACTGCCCTGGAGACATTCCGGACTACCCAGTTCCAGAAACTGACCTGGGGACTTTGAACCCAGCCCAGCCTTCCCGCCTTTCGAGGGGCGGGACTAACCGTCCCCCAGGATACCGGAAAAGACCACCAAATAAGGAATACCCTGCGCCCTCCCAGATTCACCACACCCCTTTCCCTTCTTCCCCTATAAAATCTTGCCCAACCCTCGCCCGGGTGCGACTTCTCTGGCCGCCTTTCTCTCGGCCCAGTGAACCTCGCCCGGGAGCGCTCCCTAATAAAGCTCACTTGAAGCTTTCCTCTGTTTCGCGGCGCCGTTTGTTAAGATCCGACCTTACAATGAGCAGGGCTGTTTCTGCAAAATAATGCAAGGCTTTGATTAATCAACAGCCTGTTTAAGGGGACAAAACCAAGTTTAAGCTTGTCAGTGTTTTAAGTGCTATTTCAAAAGGACCAGCAGTATTGGTCACCTGGGAGTTTTTTTCTTTTAGAAAAGCAGAATCTCAGGCTCCACCCAGATCTCCTGAGTCCTAATCTACATTTTACCAAGATGTCCAGGCAGTTTGTATTGCACATAACATTTGAGATACACCGCCCTACCCTAAATACTGGTACCCGCAGCAGTCCTGGCCCCCTCTCTCCATTTTGTACGCCAGAATCTGCAAAGCTTATGTAGTTCAGCCTGCATCTTCTGCATGTTGGCGTGTTACTATAGCCCATCATTCCCTGAATGTGAAGGAAGTCTGCAGCATGGGTTATCTTCTGTTGTATTTTGGGCAAGTTGGAGATCGTTGTTTCCATAGGGAGGAAATTGGGAGATGGTAGGGGCAATAACAGGGTGGCAGGGAGGGGCTGTCAGGTGGGCCTAATATGTCCCGTAAGAACAAGTGATGGAGCCGGGGTGTGCCCCTGCCTCACGGGGGCTCTCGCCTCCGCCAGCAGCCCTGGCCTTGTTCATTACTATCGCTTCTCCAAGCAACAGCAGGACACAGAAGTTGACAGTTTACCCAGGTTCATGTTTCCTTTCTTGCAGGAGATTTTCTCTTATAAATAAATAGTTTTTTTGGTCCCCTTTAAAAATTTGAAATACAGGGTTTGAGTAAATCTTTTCTCCCCCATTTCCCCTCTCCAACTCTCTAAGGATGACTGCTAAACCTGTATCACCACATCTAAGCAAAACTTCACTGCAATAATCCTTAATCACATAGGGTCTTTAATTGAACTAGGAATTCCTCCCTTGTCCTGTACTTGCCCTCAAAGGAAACCAATCTTCCTTAATACCCAAGACACAGGAATTTCTCATTACACTAAATAATGGGAGACTTTACCTCACGCACAATAACACAAAACAAACACAAAAGCACTAACTTTAATGATTCTAAAGTACTTTCCTCTGTCCACTTTATCACAACGGGGGAATACATGGGAAGAGGCTGTCATCAAGGCGAGTTTAAGGTAATTTTCTGGAGTGATCTCTGTGAAGAACGAGGGGAAAGATGTCTCTACCTGGTATGGTCCACTAAAGAGGTAAATACAGGAGAATGTCAAGGACAAAGGGGATGGGTGCTACCTGCAAAGTTTGAGGTTATTGTCTAATTTGAGACTGGATCAGAAATAAGGATTCCTGACTCTCCATCAGATTCGTCCTGGAATTTAGGTTTAATGTCCTTTATATCAACTTTTACATCAACTTGAAATCTCTTGATTATCCTCAATAGTGACTAGATAGGAATGAGGAAAAGCTAATGGACAGGAAAATATTATTTGTCAATTTCCATTTCCTGAATTCTTTTGAGGAAAACTTTCCATTATTTCTAGGTTTCTTACATGTTTATTTTTGTTTTGTTTTTATTTTTGTTTTATTTTGCTTCCCTAAATCTCTCCTATTTAAAACCTTAGAAATAAAGAGGTTTTAGCCATACTTCTAAGTAATCATTTAACTCAAATTTCACTCAAAATATGTATGCATTTGTGGTTCACAGCTGTTAGTCAAGCAAGGCTCACGCAGGCTGCTGCTGGCTGTAATACACACACTGTGGTTGTGATTACACATCTGGCAGTACAGTTTGTTCAGACTGAGCCACCTGACATGTTTTGGTCCTCTAGAATCATGCTATCTAATAGCTAAAACACAGATGATTAAATTGCCCTGCAATAACTGTTAAAGAAGTTCTGGAATCATTGATTATGAACAATAATAAAAGGAAAAATACATAGCCTCTTAGTTGTATCTTCCTACTGCTGTAAATGTGAAGAGGCATTTTATATCCTCAGAGAAAACGTACGTGTCAGACTTTTTTGTTGTTGTTTTCTATGCCCCCTACACATTTCTGAGCCTACCTGAACGTGGCACCTTCAAGCTGACTCTTACACCTCCAGTGAAGAGATCCGCTGAAATATTGCTCCCTTAAAGATATATATAGATATATAGATTTAGAATCTGCTCTATTCTACTGAGTCAATTCCTGTTTATGTCTAGCTAATGTCATGTGGGTCACGAACACTCTAAGACACAGGAGGAAATCCAGCTGTGTTTAAACGTATGTATGTAGCCATGTATGACTTTCAGGGAGCATGTAAATACCTTGTCAGAGCAATCAGATCCTCCCATTCATACAGCAGGTTCTTGCCTGCGTGCATTAGCCCGTTTGTCCTTGGGCTAATGCACGCAAGCAAGAACCTTTTTATCCCTTTTGTAGACAAGACCAGTAATTCGTGAGAGAGCTGGGAGTAGAAAACAGTCCTCCCTTTCCCCAGCAGACTATTCTTGCCACTAGGTTATATTGACGCCTTGTACACATAGCCATTTCACTTGCACACTGAAACAGATCAGTATTTTTTATTGAGTTTGACATTTTGAAATGTAACTACAATAGCTTACCCTATAAACAGGAAGTGACTGTAAAACAGATGTTCTTATTTAGGGAGCATGTTACCAAAAGAGCAAAACACTAAATTTGTCCTTGCTGTAATTGTGTCATTTAAACCAAGAGGAAAAAGTCAGAGTCCTAAGACTGAAGAAACCCTGATAGGAAAATTATACCATCATTCAATGTTATAAGATGTCACCTGAGGAAAGAATGTGATTTAAGCTTCAACACTGCTCCCATGTGATATGAATACCAATTTCCAAATTCTGGTGTACAATTACTGAGTTCTGAAGTCTTCCAGTATGTATGGAAGTAAAGATTTGTGCGTGGTTTTTAATGAATTAGGGAAAAGACTCATCCTTAAACTCTGGAAGCTAATGACTGTGTTTTTAAGTTTTGTTAAAATTAATCCTGTGCATTCATTAATCATGAGCTTTTGTCTGTGAAAGTCATGCAAATGATTTTTCATTTGGTTAAAAAAGACAAATTTAGCATGAAGCCAGTCAATTCTGAAAGCAAAATTTATCAATTTATCATGAATGTACATGTTGAATGGATTAACTATTGAAAAGTGTTTAAATCGTTTTTAGAATGATAAAGCAAGTATTTTCAAGTACTTTATCGTGTGATAATAATTATGACTATCCTGTGATGCCTCCCAAGGTAATCTACACTCAATCACAGCCCCTCAGAAAGCGTGGATACGGGGACCATACGTGCGCCTAATGGATTAATTTACATGGTTACAGCAGATGGAGTCATGGTGGATGACTGACCCACGTTGGGGCAAAGTATTTGGAATGAGCACGTTGACAGATTTGATCAGTTACGTATCAGAGGCCAAATAGCATATGTGATTTTTTTAAGGTTATAAGTAACAGTGCCTTTTGGAGAAGCCATAATAATGACACATGACCAACTGGAGTTGAGATCAGATAGTGCTCATTTGTTTAGAGAGGAAAATGAATCAAACACAGAAGGAAATGCTGTATTGAGAGACTCCATAGCTCTGCTGGAGATATTATTGACTTGGTTCTTACCGCTCAAGAGTAAGTCCCAGTGTGATCTGTCTGTACTTAATTTCCAGTTCCTAAATGATGTGGCATCTACTAATTCTTCCTTGTGAAAAAAAGTAAAAAATAAAAACTTACTCCATTACTTAAGCCAACTTGACTGGGATAGTATTCTATATGTAATGACTATAATATTCCAAATGTTCTTGAGTCAAACACATTCAGATATGTACTTTCAAAACTGTATTTCTAGAACTGACTTTATTTTTAACTTTGATTTTGCCTAATGGCAGAGAATTTAATCTAGACACTTGAGCTTTCAATTAAATAGTCTTCTCAGGATATATAAATTAATGATAGTCAATTTAGGAACTTCGTTTCAGTATTACCTGCTATTCTTGTCATTAATGTCCTGCAGAGAAGCATGGACCTACCTAAGTAGCCTCCACAAGAATGTACTTAGGGAATTGGGCACATGCCAGCAGTGGGCATTAGAATGGACCAGAGATTCATCATATTTCTGAATAAGGGGGTTCTGGGCTGGCATCAGCCACTGATTTTCTCATCACTTTGGAAGTAAGATGTCTCATACTGGCCCATACAAGTGAGTCATTCTAATTTGCTGGGTGAAAACTCTGATTCCCCTGGTGTATTTGGTTACATATTTTATCTACTCTGCGGTAGTGACATTATGGTGCATTTCTCTAATGTGCTACTCCTTGATTCAGGGGATGATGAAACACTTCAATTATTACTAGCTTCTAAGTTTATCAGGAAAAGTTAGACTTCTTTTTCAGGTACTTAAAAAGCACAGAAATCATAAGGAGAGGGATTATCAAGGGCCACCTCTCATATGTAGTTGCAACATAACCTTCTTGGGTATTCTCCTCAGACAGTGAAATGGAAATTTTCTATTCTAGTTCCTCACTTAAAATTCTCTTTTCTCAGATAAGCCCTAAAATTCGGAGATCTTTCTTATCTCACAAGATTTTATTGGTTACACTTGCAGTATTGGAATGGAGTCTTTGATCCCAAGGAACTTGTTATTTTATTCTTCCCGTATTTCCTGTATTTATTTATAACGTATCAGAAAACCATTAAGCATCAATTAATTGAAAAGCTAAAAGGCATTATAAAACCACTAATGAGCTGTATTCAGGAGTATAGAATTGTAACAAAACGATATGTATGTTCTGACTTTTGTAAAGGTAGGTATAAGCAACCACCCCATCAATGCCAATAACCAAAAGAGGGGAGGATTTAAAAAAAAAACATATTGAATATAAGAGAAAGATTAAGAATAATGAGAGGAAATGAGAGACAGCAGCTGTTGCCATTTATGTTGGGATAATCTTTATAAGAATAAAAGGTGAACAGAAGTTTTGATTGTCCTTCAAACTTCTTATCTATTTCCATAGATTTCAGCAATAATCATCCCATGACCACAGTGGGTAGTGATAGCCATTTAGTGAAATAAATCAGAGCAGTACATAAGCATCTTACTTGCTTTTTTGTTCTAGTCTCAGGAAGCAAATTGCCTGAACATGTCACGTTATTTTTCACTCCACCTTACTTGTTCACCTCTCCACCCTCTACAGACATTCTGGGTTCTGAGACTATTAAAGGAAACCGAAGGCCAATAATTCAAAACAAGTAATTTTCATCTATTAAGAAGGGGAAATGGATGAAATATAAACGTTTGTTTTGCACCTTTTATTCTTTTCTCTGACTGATTCTTTGTGAAAACTATGTACCCTAAACACAGTAATAGACTTAAAAGGGATCACAAGACACTCTATACCTATAATTCATCTCATTGAAGATGCATGATTTATATATTGCCTGTATCTAAAAGCATTCAAGAAATTTAATGCAGCTCAACTGTAAGAAGCATAAACATTATTAAAATTAAGTGATGTAACTAGTAATGGTAAACCAATAATTTATTGGTATGATTATTATTCTTTCTCACAAGTAAATTTCTATATTCAGGGTTAAAGAGGTTATATCTCTAAAATGCTACAGAAATGCCCAATAGAAAAGGAAGGCATCAAGGGATGTTACAAAAACTTTAGTTCAGTTATCTGAACTACAATGTAATAGAAATATGTTTTATTAGTATTTTAATAATATGATAAAATATAGGATTTTACATGTTAATTTATAGAATATTTTAACTTTAAAGAACCTTTACCCTCAGAATCTTCTGATTGAAATTACTTTATTAAAAACCAGAAGAATAAAATTTGCTATAAAATTAATTAAAATAGTCAAGAGAGTTTGTGGGAACAAAGACATGACATTATAAATTATACATAGCCACCTTTAAACTCTTGAAAAATCATGTTTTAAGAGATCACTTCCCGATAATATGACTCAAGATTGATCATCATTCTCTTTTTTAAAAGAAATTATGAACGTTCTAGAGCATGTTGAGAGAATTTTAACAAGGGTTTAGTATGTAGTGCCTAATTCAGACAATGTTGAATCAGTTGCAAATGTGGTGAATTTCTGTTGTTGTTTTTTGTAGGGTCAGAGAAAAGAACCTGAATGACTTCAGGAATAAAATAGCCTGAACCTGTTATTGTTCACATTAAATTCCTTTTCTGTGCATCACTCAGAGCTGATACAATTCTTCTACTATTATACGCAGATTGGGAAAGAAAATGCTGCTGCCTGGTAACTCCAGGCAAGGTCTCGAATCTGGTCAAGGTAAAGTGGACTTAATAAATTCCAGTCCACTTACAAGTTTCAAATCTTTAAAATTCTGCATGGACTTACTTCCATATCTTACCTGGCCTCCCTTTACTTACTTTGTAAGAAGGAGTAGATAATATACCAGCTTCTTTCCCCGTTTTCTTCTCTGGCCTCTTTGCATTTGGTGTGTTCCCCAGAGACCTCCTGGAAAGACACTGCCAGTCATTTACATACATCCTCTCTCTGTAGAGGCTGTTCTTGGGAAAGACTAATGTTTTTGTCTTTACAGTACTTCCTTCATGGAAAATTCTTTCAAACTTCTTTCTTTTGTCTTCCAGCTTGGTCTTTTTGAACTTTTCTTATTTTTCGTGCCATAAATCCTATCAAAGAGCAGCAAGTCCCAAAGTTAGTTCCATATTATGGAGACATGCTCAAAATACATGTATCTTGCTTGATGCCTTGATGTTCGTAATTCCAAAAGCAACTATACTGTATTTCCAAAGGTGAACTAGGATTCATATCATACTTGGTGACATTTATCCAGCAGACACAGAAAATAGTACAAGTTTTCTTATAAGCTTTGGGTTAAATGTTCAGTTCAGCCAACACATCAAAAATTTGAAAATGCACATCAGCCCAAGACCTGTCGCTGAGGAAACAAACCACCAAACCAGCTCACCACCACCACCAAAATGCTAGCATGTGGAAAAAGTTGCGTAGATAGACAGATAGACAGAGATCTATCTAACATACTTAAGCATGTACACAGTTTCCCTTTTTTTTTTGTATTAAATACTTCTCCAAAAACATGTAAGAAATTTAGAGATAAGTGTTTTCCCTCCATTTCAGTTTTAGAGTTGGTTTGATAAAGAAACTCATCATCCTCTATAATTATAACAAGGCCAACATATTTGCCATCCTACAAAGCGCTTCAGCTTCAATGGCTCTATTAAAAATAACGTGGTGTACTACTATAGGTAATATAGATATTAGTATAATAATGAAAAACTTAAAGATTCTTATGGAATTCAAAAGATAGGGACTTTTTTCTCACAAAAGGAATGCCTTGGCATTAAACTCTTTCCTAAATCAAATCAAATACCTCCTGTAATATCTGCATAGTCAAATTGAACTTATTTTCCAGGCTTCATGACTATTCAGTAGAAGTATCTAGACTCCATCTCTCACTTTTACCTCTAAAACCTTCAGTATGCCCCATGCGAGATTCTCATTTTTTTAAATGAAAGGATTATAGACCTATGACAGCCCTAATCTACCCTGAGCACTTCTATTGATTTCAACCTCTATTTTTTTCTTTAGTTCTCCATTTTCAGTTTTGCAATCAACTGTGAACTATAGTTGAGGAAAAAATGAAGACTGGAGTAAGGTATTTTAACATAACCACCTGAGAATCAGGCAGAGCCTGTGATGTCTCAGCCATTGTAATCATGGGCAAATCATGGGCATGTAATTGTGGACAAATGTCATTTTTTTAAAACTTACTCTTTCTCTATCACCTAAAACCTGGATTTGTTGAAAATTATTGGATTATCCAATGTGTACAGGGTTCAGTTGTAAGTGCCAAGAAGACTATAAGTCTCTGGAATGGTCTTGAAACTTCACAAAATCTTCTATAGAACTGAGGACTTCCAATATACATCCCTAATATATACCTGTGGGACTTTATAAGCCTAGTTGTTCTTTGTTTTAGCACACAACTCAAATTTTAACCCAGGCCACCTGTGCTGAGTGGGGCCTCTTGGTAGACACTAAATAAATAAATAAACAAATGCATTTACATAAATAACATTTACACATATATGTATAAAAATCTTATTTATTTACATTATGTGGGTATATATGTTATTATTATGTCACCCCATTAAAGCCCTTGTGTTACTTGATCCCAGCTTCTCTCTAGCATCATCACTCAGTATATTTCCTCATGCACCCTATATTCCAGCCTATTGGACTACAGTTTATGTTTTCAAAGAAACATTATATATACTGTCTTGAGTCTTTGCATATTATACTCCCTTTGCCTGAAATATTTGTCCTTCTTTTGCCTGGTTCTTTCCAACTTTCCTTCAAGATTTACCCCGAGCTCCCCACCAGAATTTGTCTTACTCTGCTCCTTCTGTCCCCATCATCCTGTCCACAAATAAAAAGTTCGCCTGGTTAACAAATAGTATTTTTATAGTTTTATTTATCTTAAAATAGATATGCTTCAGTCTTCAAGTTCAAGTAGTCATGTTGCCTAGACAGTAATAACTACTCAAAATGTTAAATGATCAAATAGTTGAATCAATGAATGTACTGAAGTCAGTAGAATTTGTTGGAAAAGTAACACCTCAGTTCCTGGCAGAGACTGGGAAGTTGTTCAGAAAGCCCATTTTTTATTTTCTGTGGCACATAATCCTGGCCTGTCCTGGCCCAAATTGCTATATCAGCCCATGTGATTTATTTTAATCAGAGTTGTAGGAGTTATGTATAACACCTCTAGTCATGGCCAGCTAAATATTTCCTATATGATCCTCTTCTCTCTTTCTCTTTATCCATCTGCTAGGATTTGATTCATCTCAAATCCCAGGGTAAGTTTGAGATTTTTGAAGTTTATATCTCCTCCTTCTCCTTCCTCTCCATCCTCTTCTTCTTCTCCTCCTTCTAATACAACAGCCTATTCTAGAATATGTGGAGCCCGTTTCCTCTCCATTCTTGTCACATTTTACTTGGGCAAGATATAAACTTTTCTTGTTACAACAGCTAGCATTATTTAGTTAATACAAATGTTATTATAGAAGCGGGATACTAAATTAAAATTCCTTAAACATGTCTCATTGTTGGTCAGGCAGTTAACTCCTAGGATATTGATAAAAAGATTGGAAAAAGGGAGATCTTTGTTATGTAGTGAGGAAACAAATGTTCAAAATGGCATCTGTGATAACTTATGAGGCAGACTACATGCCTACTAAACCTCCAGCTCTAGCAGAAGTGATTGGAAAACAGAACTTAGTAATGTATGTTGGTCGCTACTAACTGCATTTGGCAAAGTGTTAAAAGAATGAAATGGCCTCAAGTTATAACTGCCTTATTTGCAAGCAGAAATGGAAGTGAATAGAGAAGCTGCAAACATTTGAGTCCACAGTAGATTAGCTTCTAGAGTCCCAAATAATAAGAATAAAATTTTAAAATATTTTGGACATCAAAACCCTTTTTGATCCAGTTTTGAAAAAGAGTTAAGACTAATGCCATCAGCTTCAAGGTCACCTCTGTGAAACTGAGCAAGAATGGAGACTTGGAAACCATTAAGTAAGGAAACGAGACTGTGGGAGGCATCTGGAGCTGACTAAATAAATATTGCATTTTTGAGGGGATGTTATTGTCAAAGAAGCTGCAATTCTAAACTAAAAAAGAAAACCTTTGACAGACTATTCTGGTCCAAAAAAGTTACCAGTAGGAAGTTGGCTACAAAAATGATAGCCTCCAAGGAGGCGTCCTTCTCAACCTCACCTTTGTCTTGGCCACCGAAGTTGATGAATAAGTGAAATCCTTCCAGCTGGTGGAGCCAGGGCAAGGAGGTCACTGAAAGCAGTTCCATGGTCTAGTCAAGGCATTGCCATTTTCCCAAGTGTGGGCCTGCAGGCTGCACCCTGCCTGATCTATGCCATTGAGAGCTGTGTCTCTCCCGTTTGTTTCTTTTGTGAATTAGAGTTGTCGTTGTGGTTATGATGCATCTTCTCTGTGATATATGTGTGTTTAGATAAATCGTCTTTTTAATTTACAGATCCCCTTAGCTCCAAGAGCAATGTAGATTTGAGCCAGTGGCTAAATGGGGTTTGGGAGAGGGGGTGAGTGTGATATGTGTCAGCGCAAAAAAAAGATGAACAGCTACTTGGTGAACAGAAGGGCAGAGTATGACGGAAAATGGCTGGAAGTTTTCATGTCCTTATTTTTTGGACACACAACTACATCTTATTTTTCATTCTTTTCTTCACATGTCCTTATGTCTAAATTCTGACAAATATCTGGCAAATAAATTATGAGTAGGTGGCATATTCCACTGTTAGCTAAAACACCTTCTCCCACACATGCATACAAAATAAAATATAGTAAAGTAAATAAAATAAAATAGTAAGATAAAAAATGTCCGTGCAGTTGTCTACTTATTTTTTCCTGGTAGCTTGACTGGTACTAACACTCAGAGTCACGTGGAAACCACTGATATGTGAAGATGGCAGCTCCGTGTCAGCTTGGGTCTCCAAGTGGACAAGCTTGAAGAAATGCCTCCTTCACATGTCCCAGTGACCTCCCCCAACACATGCTGGATAGGACCTTACCTGAGCAAGAGAGAGACTTTTATTATGTTAATCACTGAGGTTTGGGGGTTATCTGTTTCAACAAATAGCATTATTTTAATTAACAGAGTAACTTTCAATTAAATCCCAAATTTAACATGTTACTTTGATAGAAAAACTCAGTAAAAATATATAATCTCTCAACTACCATTTAGTGTCCTTCTAAAGATGATTTTATTTCCATGCATTTCTGTCCTTAAAATGCATATACATTTCTCAACTACAAAATGTGCCCGTCTTTCCTGCTGGTCTCACCTGGGGATCACACTTCTGCTAGTCTCTCCTCCTAGCTGCTACGTCAGTGTATTTACCCTAGGGCGGCTTTCCTATAACGCTTTTTGGGTCTAAAAGAAGAATTTCTATTTTTCCTGTTTTGAAAATGATAACCCTGATTAATTCATTTCAGTTTCTCATATTCCCTGTGAATCATCAAGGAGGTGGCTAAAAATAATCTATATATCTAAATAAACTACATTAACATTTTCAAAATATTTTCATGTAGAATATTTGATATGCACATGAAATCCTGTGTCAGAGGCGAGGCCGCTGCTATTAGTCTCATTTTACTAACAAGTGAAAGCCTGGGAGTTGTTGAGTTGCAGGTCATCCAGCTGGTGTCCGGCTGACTCTGGTCTTCAGATTCCTAGTTCAGGGCAATTTTAACCTCAGTAGAGTGCCATCCCTTTGTAATATACCACAGCAATCACTGCCGGTTTCTTTTCTTGTTCTCTTTTTAAAATTCTTTCCTGAGGCCAGAGAAAGTATACTATATCTGCGTACTTTTTAGCACCCATCATAGTTTGTCAAACATCACAGACCCTGCTTTTAAAAAGAGTTGATTGGATAATTCTAAGCTTCATCTCAGTTATTTATTTATTCATTCATTCTTTCAGTTTTCTATGAGGAGTTACTCTTGACCTTCCTTACCATTCACAGCTGTCTTCTCTCTGGGGAGCCTATTTCCAAATACAATGCTTTATAAATGAACATTTTTATCAGTTTATTATTCCTATCTGTTATTATTACCAAATACTTGGAAACAGCATTAAAGGGGAGGAAGTTACACTTCAATATGATTTGTATAATTGTGTATCCATAGCCTTTGAATAAAATTTGGAAGAATAATGTGGAAATTTTTCCTCTACTTGATGACATAATGCAAATATCTACAAAAGTAAGCAAGCTAATATCAACCTTTATAACTATTATGGAAAGACATGTATATTATTAGATAATTTGTTATTTCTTCTCATTCTATTGCTTACAAATTAGTTGTTGATCATATCTTGTAAAAACGTAAACATGTCTTGTCTGTGTATCATGTGTCTGGGTTTATGTGTTTAGGGGGAGGAGGGGGTCATACTGCCACCCTCACAGGATTGATTGACAGGTTAAATGAGAACCACATGAGAAAAGGATGTTACAAACAATACAATGATCTTATGTTGTCATTGAATAGTTTCCAGATACACAAAGAAAAGTGTTTTAGTTAAATTTTCAGAATCATTAAAAGGGAAAGAGAAAACAATAAAAAATAATGATATTATAATTAGAAGATTGGATTAGGGGAGTCACACTGGAGGAGAGAGGGTTAGTGCAGGGGTCCTCGACCCTCAGGCAGCTAAAGGAGGCTGGTCCGTGGCCTGTTAGGGACTGGGCCGCACAGCAGGAGGTGAGCGGCGGGAGAGCGAGTGAAGCTTCGTCTGCCGCTCCCCACCGCTCCCCATTGTTCCCCGTCTCTCCCCGTCGCTCCCCGTCTCTCCCCGTCGCTCCCCGTCGCTCCCCATGGCTCCCCGTCGCTCCCCGTTGCTCCCCGTCTCTCCCCGTCGCTCCCTGTCCCTCCCTGTCTCTCCCCGTCGCTCTCCATGGCTCCCTGTCTCTCCCCATCGCGCCCCGTCGCTCCCCGTCGCTCCCCATGGCTCCCCGTCGCTCCCCGTCGCTCCCCACCACTCCCCATCGCTCCCCATCGCTGGCATCATGGCCTGAGCCATTCCTACCCAGTCCGTGGAAGAACTGTCTTCCCAGAAACCGGCCCCTGGTGCCAGGATGGTGGGGGACCGCTGGATTAGTGGGAGGCTTCTCTGCTCACTGCCACCAAGGCTTTCTCTGAACAACCTGGTGCTATGAATGCTTGTGTTGTTTGGGGTCATGCCACAAGCTTTAGGCCTAATGGGATATGAGTTGCTCTTTTTAATGGGATGTTAAGACTTGTGAGGATCTCGTGAAAGTCGGGCCACATCATTTTCCCCAGGGAAGCCAGAACAGGGAAGCTGTTAGTCCATCTGAAATGAGTGGTTCCAGTGTAACCTTGTAGCCAGGGATCTATCTCTAGGCCAGAGAAAGTCCCAGAATGGAGCAAAGTGTTCTCAGGCAGAATAAATGATGCCAGTGGGGTAGTTGACCCACTCCCTTCTCTTCAATCACTCCTAACCCATGTGCCTGAGAGAAAACTGCTGTCTGCACGTTCCCCTTTCTCGTTTCTTCAGTCTCATAACCCAGAGTTATCTGGAATTACCTCATTTACTTCTCACCACCCTGTGATTTGTGTATTGTTAGCCTCCTCTTTCAGACAGGCAAATTGAGTTTAAAGTTGTAGCTGCTTTCAAGAAAAGATGACAGCAAAGCTAATAATGGGAGGAGGTGAATTTGAATAGAGTTCTGTGTGGCCCCCTGAATTACTGTGTTCCTCACTGCATGCTTTTCCCTAACGACATCACGTATAAACACTTTTCAGAGAAGGAAACTGAAACTTGGAGGGATTAACTTCTGAACACTGTCATGGTCTGTACCTGGCTTACCAGGTCGTGGACCTTTCTCTTCAGTTTCTAAACCGGATGCTCTTTCCACTACACCACTCTCTACTTTAAATTGACATTTTAATAAGAAAAAAGGGTAATTATGTGGAGCGACAGATGTTAACTAGATTTATTGTGGTAATCCTTTTGCAGTATATACATATACCAAATCATCATGTTGTACACCTTAAATTAATACAACGTTATATGTCAATTATAACTCAATAAAACTGGAAACAAATTTTAAATAAAAATTCAAAAATTGTCATTTTACATCAAGTTGACATGAGAATTGGTAATGTTCCCAGTGTTATTTTGCTTCTGTATTATTGTAAACACTAGAAATTCTGGATCTAAGCCTTAGTTATAATATAAGCCTTTAAAACTATTTTAACTTCAATGACTAGGATTTTGGGTTTGGTGTTTAAAACAATCTGCAGTGTTATCCATATAATTTTTTAGCCAAAACATAGGAAACCTCATCAAAACCTTGATCCTTTTAAGTTTGTTTTTAAGTCAAAGTGTCAGTTAGTGGAAGTACATATAATAGAGTACTCCTGTCATATTTTCTAATGATTTTTCATGTCAACAAACCATGTATTAATTCTTTGTGCTGTTTAAAATAGTAGCATGAAAATACTTCTAGCTTTATCTTATGGCAAAGTGCCGTAACATGGGCCATATGAGTAGCCATATGGCAATGGTACCGCCATCTGCTTCTCCTGATATTCCTTTTCCTGGCAAACCTTGGACCCATATGGGTGCTTTGTGTCTCTCTGTGTACATCATTAGGAGAGGCAAAATCAATACCTACACTTTTCCCTGGAAACAAGTTTTTATAATTACTCAGAACATGAAGACAATTTTCTTTTCTGTTTACGGTCTTCTTCCTCTAGTTTTCACACCCCTGCCTTGTAATAGAAGCAGAAACAATTTGATTTCAGGAATATGTGAAAGCTGTCAGGGCAAGCTGTCGGGTTTGAGGCAGCACAATAACCTCAAAGGACTGATGGCCTGCGCTTTGTGGAGCTGAAGCTTCGTCACTCAGGAGATAAAATGATCCATCCTTTTACATGTTGACAGGATGGCAATTAGGTGTCAATGTGGAGAGTCTCATATTCAGACAGTAAGGCATATACAGCCTGTGAACGGGCCTCGTCTTTCCAGGGACAGGCATTTTCCATAATGCCTGAAATATTTGATAAGGGCTGTTTAGAATAATTTTAAGCAGCGATGTCAATTTCTTGGGTGACACATTCTTACGCTTTAGTGGAAATATGGTAATGGCCCATTTGCCATTCTTTAATGTTTGCCTTCAAACTAAATAATTTTATTTATATTATTAAAATATTTAAATGCACCTATGTATGTCTTTTTTTTAACTGTAGTATATTTCAATTCAATTTGAAATCTGTTTTGGGGTAAGTGAACTTTTTTTAAAACTTAAAAAGATCTCTTTCATATGAAAAATAAATATGAAAAAAATCACAGCCATATTGGGAATAATTAAATGAATGGCTGTAACTCATACAGGAAACTCCATGTTTACAAAAGGACTGACCCATAGGCTTGCTTTGTGAAGATCTGTATTAGGCCAAATTAATGTTTTAGCAAACACAATTATGAGCGACATGATATTCACAAAGGAAAATTTTCCAGAATACAAAGCCCATCTTTTGGCTTCTGCACCTGTCCCTGAGGCTGGTGTAAGCTGTCACTGTACTTGAGAAGTCAGCACAGGTTCCCTGGCAAGAGCCTCTACCAAAGCTTCTACCTATTGTTTTGTTACTGCTGCCCCAACTCCAGGAGCTTCAAAAAACTGAACAGCCGTAAAATGGGCAAATTTCTAAAGAAGACAGACTCTAAATTTGAGAACAATAATTTGCAACCAGCAAGATTTAAGGTAATATACCTACATATTTTAAAGTATGACTAATCTGAAAGGTGACCATTTTGAAGAAAGTGAGTGGGTGGTGATAGAAATCAGAAGTTACAAGGACAAAGGCCAAAATTTGCATTTTATGTTCTTCCAAGGAAGTGAAATCTGTGTCCGAGAATGTAAAAGGGGAGTAGAAATGCTTAGTGTGCTTTCAGACAACTAAAAATATTAGTTTATCCTGTTTAGCTTGCCTAGAAACAACTGTGGAAAGCACCTAATAAATGTGTATTTTACTATTTTATTTGATTTTATTCTGGACTTTTCTAAATTAAGGCTTCCTACATGCCACCAGGTGAGAAAATTGTACTGTGTTACAGAAAGCACTGTGGTGATACGAGAAGTGAGTCTCTAAATTCAGTTTCACTAAGAAACTTTGATGTTCACTTTTTATAGATGGATAGATTCTAAATTTCTGCTTAAAAAGTTTACTGAAAGTTTTTCAGTAAAAATAAGTTCCATAGTAACCTATTTTCTAATGAAATTTTTGAAAAAAAGAGGCAAGCATGTTCCTTCGTAAAGAACACAGGCTAGAATACAGGTGACATAATAGCAGGCTGGAGCGTATAAGGAAGTAGAAGGCACAGAAAGTCATTTCAACTGCCACAGCCTCAGATCCTGCGAAACCTGACCGCCAGTCAGGATGCAGCAAAGATCCAGAGGTCACAGTGGTCCACGATTCTACGAGATGGTTGCAGAAGGGCCCAGTTTCCTGTGGTCCTCCTGCAGCTCCAAGGAAGGATTCAGCATGAACTAGGCCAGGGGAACAGAACACAGAGACATGTCTGTGGCTCGGCAAAGAATAAGCTCATAATGTATTTTGACTTGAGAGTCCTAAATGTTGACCACCAGAAGCTTGAGGTCGTTAAGGCCACAGCTCCGAGGCCTCGCCTTGTCCCTCCTGCACTGAGGCTCTGAACCCTGGTGCACCTCTGTGAGAAAACAAGATGCAGAGGAACTGCGGGGCTCTCCCATTAGCCCTCTCATCTAATGGACCCTTTGCTCTGCTCATTTGTTCCATAGTTATGCGAAGAGAAAGCAACCTTGAATTTTGTTGAAATGAAATTCTGGCTCATCTTTGAGTGTTGACTTCGTGTTCTGGCCCTGATCAACGATCCAAGAAGATTTAAAGTACCTACGCATCACTGCTCCTTGCTGAGAAAAGTGGCTGGAGTAGCTTTATACTCACAACCACCATGCGTTTATCAACCCAGTCACAATGAATGGATGACACGGTTTAAGGAATGCAGATTTGGGCATAAAAATCATGCAGCCACTTTTCTCAGAAGGGAACCATGACCAGCAGGCATCTTAGGAGGTTTATAGCTGCCTCGTAAACCTGGGCTGCCTAAAAAAGGTGCTCTTACATATCACAATTTAATATTAAAATCTGTTTCTTCATATAAAAAAATGCCTTAGTTTTCTACGCGCAGTCAGCTGGAGGGCCATCCTTAAGAAACTGTGGAATCAAAAGTCTGGTTAAGAATTGTCTATAAAATGAAAATAGTCTTATCTACCTTCATTACCTTATCTTTCATTCTATTCATCAGAAGCAATCCTTCTCTTTACTGTGTCTTTCCTTCCTGTACTAGAATATCAGAAGTGAGGGCTTTCTCTCCATTTATATCTTCCTAAATTATGCTCAGAGGGTTGAGGGAGGATATACTTACTGCATGCATATTTGGGAAGTTAATTTAAATAAATGAAAACTTCTTTCAGGTGGGTATCAGTGACCAGGGCAACTCACTTGATATTTTTAATAAAATATACTTAAGGTTTAGATTTAAACATACACATAAGGAGTAGGGCAAAAAAAATTTTCTTCATCCAAGTAAAACAAACAAATCATTATCCCCTGGAAAATTTGCTCCCATATCTATACTTGTTTTCCTGATCCATCTTCACCTCTCACCCACCTCTCCCAATAGACACAGGTATGTGCTCACTCAGAGGTTTTCTGTTTCTTTGGTGTCTAGTTCATACTGAGTCCTTCATGGGAACTACAGGAGCACCACAGGTAGCAATGCCCTGCTTTAACCATCTACTAATAGCATGCACTACCGTGACCACTGGATTTTTGTTGCATCCTGAACAAATCACACTCTCAGGTAAAACCTGAACTAATATGAAAGTCATGAATTTTTAGTACAGTCAACATTCCAGTAGAAGCAATCTGCCTTCGTTTACCCATCAAATTGCTGGTAACCGTATTGCTCACACTACTCTTCCTGACCGAACTACAAGAGGGAGAATAATGATTTCCCTCTGTAGAATTCAACCCACTTGTAGGTGGACAACTGTCGCTTTTGATTGCCCATTGTCCATTCCTTTTTCTCTTTGAACAGCTCCTTGATTTTCCAGTGATTCAGTGCAGACCGTTTCCATTTAGTGGCTCCAGATATGTCAAGTAACTCAGGTCTATTTGATGAGATACTACATCACTCTGACCAAAATTCCTAATTAAGGGTCAAGTCAGGCCAATCAGAGCCATTAAACATCTCTTGTCACTGTTGGTCAAGGATAATTTTTTTTTTTCCCTGCTGTGGTTGTAGAGCTGAAAGAAAATTACCTAGAGTTACTGACATCTTCCTTGCCATTGACTGTAAAGAGTTTGAAATCCAGAGAAAGTGTAACAGAGAACATTGTTTGAACACTTGAATCTGACCATATCTTAAGTCAATTCTACCTGTGGGTTTATATTATATATACCAATAGAGTCTCTTTTTAATTTAAGTCAGCTGAGTTGAATGTTTAGCTAATACCATTCTTACTATCAGCAACTAAATATCAATACAATTCACAAGGCTGAGTATCACTATGAATTTATACAATTTCATCACTTGTTAGGTTTAAATGACCTTAACTGCATATGTGCTGTCCTCAGTATGAAGTAGAGATTTCAAAGTGGACATTTTTGGAGAGGTCAAAAGGATGACCAAGATAACACTGTCTACCTACTATATCCCCTACTGGTGAATGATGAAATAAATAAATTGTTTTGGATATTGTCTATCTAACAAGTATAGGAGATTATAAGAGATATAAGGGTCAATATGAAACATCAACTTAAATCAACTTAAACATCAACTTAAATAGCTTAAATTGTTTTGGATTGACAGCCTTAATACATTGTTTCAGAGAGTATAATGATGCACTACATGGAGATTTTCACTATGTATATACATGTTGAAATCGTATTAAGATTGACATTTTTTGAGGGCCCAAATATGAAAATTTTAATAAAATATTTCTACCTCATTTGCACTTACATAAGCTTGGTGTTTTTTACCACAATAAATTATTTCTGACACCTATTGATGCTGTTGTATATCAATAGTCCATTACTTATATTGCTAAGTAGCATTCCACTATATGGATATACCATAATTCTTTTAATCTGTTCACCTGTTGAGGAACCTTTGAGTCACTTCCAGGTTTTGTCTGTTAAAAATTAAGCTGATATGTACAATTTTGTATACGTTTTTGTACGGACATATACTTTCTTTTTTTTTTCCTGAGTAAATACCAAGGAGTGAAATTGCTGGATCCTATGGGAGATAAATATTTAACTTTTTCAAATAAACTGCAAAATTGTTCTTCAAAATGGGGATACCATGTTATACTCTCAACAGGAGAAGATGATAGTTCCAGTTCTTCCACATCCCCACTGACTCGTGGTGTGTCCAGCGGTTTGAACGTTAGCCGTTCTGAGTTGCGTGCAGTGGTTTGTGGCTGGGGCATGATTTATGTTTCCCTAGTGGTTCGTGATGATGAGCCTCCATAACATAGTTTGCTGCTATGTTATTTTCCTTGTTGAAATTTCTGTTCAGATAATGTGCTCCTTTTAAAAATTGGATTGTTTGTTTTCTTATTGACTTTTGAGAGTTCTTTATATATTTTGGATGCAGGTATTTTAATAAGGTATATGATTTATTAATGCTTTCTCCCAGCCTATGGCTTGTCTTTTCTTTCTCTTAACGATGTTGTTTTGAAGAACAGAAATTTTTAATTATGATGAAGTCCAGTTTATCACTTTGTTCGTTTTATGGATCATACTTTAGTATCCTCTATCAAAATAATTATGCTGATTGAGAGAAGTCAAACAAAAAAGAGTATATACTATATATATACATTATAATTACATATATATTATATCATATATATTTATATATACATAATATAATCTTTTATGTATATTTTTAAAACTCTAGAATATTTAAATTTATCTGTAATGACAGAAAGTGGGTCAGTGGTTGCCTGGGGGATAGAATTACAAAAGGGATATGGGGAAACGTTGAGAGCATTGGACATGCTCACTATCTTGATTGTGGCAGTGATTTTTAGTGTATATTTATGACACAACTTATGAGGTTGTAAGTTTAAGTATGGGTACTAGATTGTATGTCAGTTATATCTCAATAAAGCTGATAAAAACATATATATTGCATGGAAACATAAGTGAATGCTAGGAGCTCAAATCAAATTGAATAAAGCATGATTTATTTTTGTTATCACTGTGGCTTGAATAGCTTTTGAAGTGTTCTGGGAACTGATTCTTAAATATGGACAAAAATCGGGCACTCATTCGTCATCACAGAAGGATTCAAATGGTAATGAGATATATGGATATGTCAGTTTGCACTTTCCAGTGTATGGTAAAGTCCAGCTTTTATTTTCCATGTTAACTACAGAGACAGCCCTGACCCTATCTGGTAATAATCATAGTTACAATATTCCGTTACTGAATCCCCTAATTTTCCCCCAGGTGACTTATTATTACACTGAATTACTGTTAAATTCTGTTTCTGCAGCTTACGCTCCAGGTAGAATGCAGATTGTTTATCTTCCACAGGACTAGCCTTGGAATAACTCCTGGTCATAGTGTTCTGACAGCCTATTTAGGGAAAGAAAAAAGGTAGAAAAAAAATCCGTAAGTAATGAAGGTCAGAATGTATGGCAATAAAAACTGTAATTAATTTTCTTTTATTTAGAAAAAGAAATAGTGATAATACAATCAAAATGTGCTTAGTTCCAGGATAATTTGGCTCAGAAAAGATGATCACTTCTTTAACAACAAATGCGGTTGCCTTGGGCATATCAGTGGGAAAAAACATGGGCAGTAAAGGCATATAAATCCCAGCCCCATTGCTTACTAGCTGAGAGACTTCATACAAGGCATTTAACCATGAGTAGCAGATTCCTAACCTAATTTATTTGTTTAAAAAATAGGGAGAAAGCATTGATTCTTCTACCAGCATTAAAGCTATCAATTGTTTACTCACTGTGAAATGAAATTTTAAAAAAATTACAAGCCATTTAAAAGCAATGCTTAAAAGTAGAAGTGTACTATTTAGGAGTAAGACAAAATTTTGGTTAAGACTTGAAACAAAATTTGGAACAGTGATGAGCACACATATTCACTGAAAATTGCTAGGTATAAGGGGAGAAGGCTCCTCTAGGTTTTACTATGACAAGCACCAATCCTATCCTTCACAATACAACAAGGATCACAAAAGTATTAGTTTTTCTGCAAATTTTCTCTTTGCTCTTTTACCCAAAAAAAACCCTTTTCAGGAAGCAAATCTATCCCAGGCAGATAACATCTTAAAAGTCTTAGTATGCCCTTCAGTTTTCACATTTAAACACTGTCCTTCTATTCTTTCCTGAAACTATTCTTCACCAAGAAAACAGCTTTTCTCAGGGCTGGGGTCAACTTCATGTAGGTGTGATATCAAATACACTAAAGATACATTTATACACATGTAATCCCTCCATGCAAATGTGTTGCTTTTTAATTGCAGTTAAAAAACAAACAAAAGACCACGTAACATAAAATTTACCACCTTAACCATTTTTAAGTGTTCGGTTCAGTAGTATAAAGTGTATTTGCATTCTTGCACAACCATTCTCTAGAACTTTTTTTGCAAAATTGTAACTCTATACCCATTAAACAACAACTTCTTATTTCCCCCTTCCCCAAGTACCGTGCAACCTCCATTCGACTTTCTGTTTCTAGGAATTTGACTACTTTAGATATCTCACATGAGTGGAATCATATGGTATTGACTTTTTGTTACTAGCATATTTTATTTAACGTAACATCCTTAAGGTACATCCACATTGTAGCATATGACAGACTCTCCTTGTTTACTACAGCTGAATAATATTTCATTGTATGTATATACCACATTTTATTATGTCCATTCATCTGTCTATGGACATTTTGTGTTGCTTTGTGGGATAATGCTTCAGTGAGCATGAGTATGTCAATATCTCTTCAAGGTCCTGCTTTCAGCTTTTTTGGACATGACCCAGAAGTTAGGTTGCTGGATGATAGAATAATTCTATTTTTACTTTTTGAGGAACCACCATACTGTTTTCCATAGCAGCTGCAACATTTTACATCCCCGCCAGTACTGTGTAAGAATTCCAGTTTCTCAGCATCCTTGTTAATACTTGCTATTGTCTGGTTTTCAATTTTGTGTTTGTTTTTTATTTTTTAATAGTGGCCACCCTAGCCCCAATAGTGTGAAGTGATTGTGTGGTTTTGATTTGTATTTTTTTTAATGATTAGTGATGTTGAGATTCATTTAGTTTGCTTGTTAACTCTTTGTATATCTTTTTGGAAAAATGTCTATTCAAGTCCTTTGCCCATTTTTAATTGGGTTATTTGTTTTTTCTTTGTTTAGTTGTATGAGTTCTTTATATATTTTGGGTATTAATTCTTTATCAGATATATGATTTGCAAATATCTCCCTCCATTGCCTTTTCACTCTGTTCGTTGTGGTTTTTGATGCACAGAAGTTTTGGAGTTTTTTGGTAGTCCTATTTGTGTATTTTTGCTTTTGTTGCCTATTCTTTTGGTGTCATAGCCAAGAAATCATTATCAACTCATATGTCATGAAGCTTTATCCCTGTGTTTTCTTCTAGGAGCTTTATAGTTTTAGGCCTTATGTTTAAGTCTTTAATCCATTTTGAGTTAATTTTTGTATGTGGTGAAAGGTAAGGGTCCAACTCATGCTTTTGAATGGGTATATCCAGTTTTCCCAACATCATTTGTTAAAGAGACTCTCCTTTTCCCATTGTGTGGTTGGTATTGGCACCTTTGTCAAAGATCATTTGACCACATATGTAGTGTTTATTTCTAGGCTCTCTGTTCTTTTCCATTGGTCTATAATCTTTCTTTATACAACTGTCACACTGTTTTAATCACCATAGCTTTGTAATATGTTTTGAAATCAAGAAGTATGAGGCCTCTAACTTTGTTCTTCCTTTTAAAGATTATTTTGGCTATTCAGGTTCTTTTGAAATTCCATATGAATTTTAGAATTTTTTTCCTATTTCTGCAAAAAATGTCATTGGGATTTTGGTAGGTTTGCATTGAATCTGTAGATTGCTTTGGGTGTTGCAGACATTTTAATAATGGTAAGTCTTCCAATCCTTGAACATGTAATGTTTTACCATTTATTTGTGCCTTTAATTTCTCTTAGGATTGTTTTATAGTTTTCAGTATACATGTCTTTTCACCTTCTTGCTTATATTTATTCCAGAATATTTTACTCTTTTTGATACTGTTGTAAAGTTTACACCTATAAGCTTCCATCTTATTACTGCCTTTGCTGCATCACATAAATTTGGTGCATTATATTTTCATTGGTTTTTGCGTATTTTCTAAATAACCTTGTCATTTCTTCTTTGATCATTGATTGTTTGAGTATATTGTTTAATTTCAACACATTTGTGAATTTTTCAGCTTCACTTCTGCTAGATTTCTAGTTTATTTCCATTGTGGTTGGAAAAGATACTTTGTGTGAGTTCAGTCTTCTCAAATTTGTTAAGAATTTTTTTGTAGCCTATCATGTGGTCTATCCTGGAGAATGTTCTGTGTGTGCTTGAGGTGAACTTGTATTCTATTTTTGTTTGGTGGAGTATCCTGTATATGTCTGTTAGATCACTTGGTCTATAGTGTTGTTCAAGTCCTCTGTGTCTTTATTGATTTTTCTATCTTACTGGTCTATCCATTATTGAAATTGGGATATTGAAGTATTCTACTATTATTATGTTGCTGTTTATTTCTTCATTCAGAACTGTCAGTGTTTGCTTAATATATTTGGGAGTTCTGATATTAGATACATATATATTTATAATTTTCATATATCCCTGCATAACCAATACAGTATTGAAGGAGAAGAACAAAGCTGGAGGGCTGAGACTAACTGACTCCAAGACTTACTATAAAGATACAGTAATCAAGATGGTGTAGACAAATAGATCAAAGATACAAATAGAGAGCCCAGGAACAGACCCATGTAAATGTAGACAACTGATCCCTGACAAAGGAACAAAGGCAATACAATGGAGCAAAAATAGTCTTTGAAACAAATGTTGCTGGAACCACTGGACAGCCACATGCCAAAAAATGAGTCTAGAGTCAGACTTCATATGCTTCATAAAAATTAACACAGAGTGGTTTATAGACCTAAATGTAAAATGCAAAGCTATAATACTCCTAGAAAATAACGTAGGAGGAAACCTAAATGACCTTGAGTATGGCGAAGACATTTCAGATACAACACCACAGTCATGATCCATGAAAAAAATTGATGAGCTTGACTTTATTAAAATTAAAAATTTCTGCCTCCAAAAGACAATGTCACGAGCTAGAGAGGATAAGCCACAGACTGGGAGAAAAAAATTGCAGAAGAAACACTACCCAAAATATATAAAGAACATTTAAAACTCAACAAGAAGAAAACAAGCAACCCAATTAAAAATGAGCCAGTCTTTAACAGACACCATACTGAAGAAGATATACAGATGGTAAAGAAACATATGAAAAGATGCTCCTTGTCTTATATCATTGGAGAGATGCCCATCGAAACAACAATAAAATACCAGTCCACACCTATTAGAATGGTCAACACTGACAACACCAAATGCCAGTGGGGACGTGGCACAACAAGAGCTCTCGTTTGTTGGTGGTGGGAACACAAAATGGTGCAGCCACTTTCAAAGACAGCTTGACTGTTTCTTACAAAACTAAACATACTCTTACCATTCAATCTAGTAATCACACTTTTCTGTATGTACCCAGATAAATTGATAAATCACATCTACACAAAAACCTACACACAGATATTTATAGCAGCTTTATTCACAATTGCCAAAACCTGGAATGTCCTTCAGTATGTGAATGGATAAATAAACTCTGGTAAATCCAGATGATGGAATATTAATCATCACTAAAAAGAAATAAACTCTGAAGCCATGAAAGGATGTGGAAGAACCTTAAATGCGTATTACTAAGTGAAAGAAGCCAATGAGAAAAAGCTACATACTGTACGATAGTAAAAAAAATGAGAAGTTTCCAGGCATTTGGTGGGGAAGGGGATCAGGAAGGCTAAATAGGCAGGACAAAGAGAATTTTTAGGCCAGTACAGATACTCTGTATGAAACCATGTTGATGGATATATGTCATTATACGTTTTCCCAAACCCATAGAGTATACGACACCAAGAGCAAACCCTAGTGTAAACGATGGACTCTAGGTGATAATGATGTGTCAGTGTAGATTCGTCATTGTAACGAATGTGTAACACCTTGGTGATAGTGGGGAGGAGCTATATACGTGTGTGGGGTTAGGGATATATGGGAAACCTCTGTGCCTTCCCCTATATTCTATCGTACACCCCAAACTGCTTTTAAAATAGTCTTAAAAAACAAGCCGCCCTTTCCTGTCTCGACAGACTGACTTTATACAGGTAAAGACTTTCACCAATCAGTCCAGATAGAGATCCTGGGGACTTCTGAAACCTACTGGGGATATATCATCTCTGGGTCCATTTATAATTGCCCAGTTAAAAAAGGTTTGCCTGTTTCTTCTCTGAGGTCCATAATTTCTTCCTCCTGGTGTCTGTCTGCAGTGCTACAGTCTCTTCTACGTTGTTACTTGTGGTGGTACTTACCTTACTCCGAGTCGGATGAGATGGAAACCAGCCTCTGGGGTAGCTCTGCCACAAAATCCTGAACGTTAGATACATAGTACCTTTTCCTCCTAAGGAAGAAGCTGTGAGTTATGAGTTTTCTCCTGATCCAGTGTGCGGTGCTGGGGATGGGGGACCCACGTGAGTAACATGCTGTGAATCTTCCCACCTGCTTTATTGTACCTCTCCTTGCCTCGCGCTCACCTGCTAAGAGGCTCTGCAACCTCTTCAGTGCATTCTGGAGTTCTCACAACGATGACATTGTCTGCATATTGTTGTTAAATTGGCGATTCCCTGGAATCAGGAATGAGTGCCTGGAGCTTCCTTCCTATTCTGCCATCTTGTTAAGATCACTCAAATGTGTTTTAAAAATAATGACTTTGTTCATACGTTTTACTACTTTTTGTATTCTTTTCTGTAAAACCTGCTGAGCCTTTTGTCATTTAGGATGCTGTAAAGAAATCAGAACTCATTCTGTATATTCCAGCAGAAAATGATTTAATCCAGGAATTAGATGATTATGAATTATGGAGTTTTAAAACCACCTCTCTGAATGATCTGGAGTCAGGTGGCCACAGCTAGATTGCTGAGTTCCAAATGAGATCTTCATAGCAGAGATGACAGATATTTTTCCACCTCCACTATCACTGAAACTGCTTTTCCATATCCAAGAAACCTGGTGACTCAGCACTGCAACACTGAAACTGACCAGTTTCTAATCTCCCGTGTCTCCAAAAATAAGAAAATATTTCCACTCACTTGTACTTCGCAAATGTCATTAAGTGTTTTCAGTTGAAATAATTCACTCACAGAATCTTAGCTGCAGGAAGCTCCTGAAATTTTCATTTGTACCTTTTCACCTTCACTGTTTACAAATGGACACCAAATCAAGTGAAAATAGAGACTGCGTTCCAATTGGCCACAAATGCCACAGCCCACCCTTTGGGGTACTTAGTATTGAAATACATCCTCACACTCAGAAGGACAAAAATAATGTGCTTATAACAAAATAATGAAAAATTCCTCTTACATGCACGATTTCACTCCTCTCCCCAAAAGGGAGTATTTGATGACCAACAGTCATTCTCTTCTTCCCTAGATGCTCTTTCTCCTCTAGTTTAGTCATAATCCAATCTTGAACTACATCTCAAGTAATAAATAGAAAGTTGACTAGCAAAAACGTCAGCTTAAAGTAACAGAGACTGTTCAGTGTTCTGCTTATGCCTAAGATGTACAAAACTGTAAAGAGAGTCGCTTCAATTTAACAAGAAGAAAAAGCTGGTAAATGAAAAGAAAAACCAAACAAAAACAACTTCTTTGAACTCGTCAGAAAGTTGAAGTCCCAGGACAACCAGATAGCATAAAAGGTGATAGAGCGAGGCAACTCAAAATGATGGGGTAAGGACATGGGAGCACCTGTGCCAGGGAATATGCAGCAAAGCTGGGGGATTCTCAACTGCTAAGAAGAATTCACTGAAACTTTTTAGTATTTTGCTAAAAATTTAGTGTGGGCTAGCAGGCAGTTCACAGTCCCTGCAGCCACAGATATGAGTAGAGTTTTACCAACCCCCAAAACTGTTCTTCATCGCTCTCCACTGGATTTCATGACAATAAGTAGGTATGAAGATACAACAAAGTCATGTTGATTACCTTTTTTTCATTCAGTCACCCAACAGGTATTTATTTGTTACAGGCACTGTTGTAAATGGTGATGATCCAGCAGGTCATAAAACAGACACAGCCCTACTTTTCTTAACTTACATAATAATAATGAACAAATGATAACATTAAAATTAAGGCAGCTTTAAATTGATGCTATTTATTCTGTGGTCATGAGAAAGCTGTTGAAATAAAGTAAGGAAGTTTAAAATGTAATTTGAATGCTGAACAAGGATATAATAAATTTCTTACATTTTATGAGTTAACCAAAATTAAGGTGTGATTTATAAAATTTCATAAAATATGTCTTATATATAATTTCAAATAAGTGTAATTCCATATAAAATAGTTATATTATTCCTTTTTTAAAATGTAACGTTAAGGTAGAATTATTTAGGTAGATACATGATCCAAAATACATTTTTTTCTTTCTCTTTCTTGATTACATATACATACACACACACACACACACACACTTTCTTTCATTTCAATCCCTACCTCTTTCCCTTTCCTTCGTATATTAATTACATTTTATTATCAAGGAGCTCTAGCATCCTTTGACATTCATATCATCTTATGGAAACTGTTACCTGAAATGTAGACTTAATAATTTATAATTCATTTCATTTCTAAGAACAATTCATTTGTTCTCCGTGCCAAATATATAATTAAGAATTGTTTACTGTGAACACAAGTACAATTTTAAGAGGCCTGTTGTTTGCTGAGTGGTGGAGTTATTAACCCTGCAAATCATGTTCCATCCCAGGCATTCCAAAGCTGACAAGCGCAATCTATATGTATAAATGTAAAATGGGTAGACCACATCGAATTTAATGACACTCTATTTTACCATTTGAATAGAGTTACAAAGTAAACAACATAAATTATTGTTATAGTTACTTATTTATTTGCCTTGAAATACTTTGACCAGCATCAAACATCTTTAGGTAATCAATTTATCAAGGGTTCTATATGAAAAAGAGAATTTAAGATCATTTAATGAGTTAAATATACAATTAACCTCAGAAGCATTACCTAATCTTTCTAATCTCCAGAATATATTCAAAACATTTTACTTCACTATTTTATGTTTAACATATCTTTCCGATTAGAGATCAAAATTTAGCATTTAGGCCTGTAATCTTCATATATTTCAGGTCTGTGTTTGATACTACTGATGAATGATATTAATTCAAAAGTGGCTTAAAAGATCAAAACGTGTAAAACCCCACTTGAGTTTAGTTATATGACGTATAGCTTTTGTGGGAATAGGGATGTTGCATTAGAAGGAGAAGAAATCCAACCATATCAATTATAAAGATAAAAGTATACATGAAAAAGTTTTCAGAGTGTTTCATATATAATCTCCATGACCGTGAGCCCTAGTAGGTTTTGTTCATCATTGCATCCCCAAGTGTTTGTGTGAAATTTGCCCAATAATTATTTTGTAATGAAATGGTAATGAAGAAAAAATATAAATATTTATAGCCATGTCAAAAATGCTTTCTGCCTCAAGAGTTATGCCATTTCTGTTTTGAGAGGAAAGGACAGGAAATGGGGAAAACAAACACTGAAGACCCCATATGTCCTTCGCAAATATTTTTCTCATTCAGTATTCACATCAACATTGTGTGGAAATTGTTGCCTTTATTTTCCAAGAAAATGAGGCAAACAGTATTGAAACAATGTAACCAAGATTGTAGTTAAGAAAAACAATTAGTTTGAACATATTTGCCAGGGGAATTTGTTCCATTCTCTCTTAGAACTTAAGCCAAGGCTACATTCACAGAACTAGCAAAGAGAGCATAGTCAATTTGGTCATGCTAGCCATTCCAGTTATCCACAACTGTCATTGAACTAAGTATGCAGTCATCTGTTAATGAGAAAATTACTTAAAACTTTAATCATATGTATTTAATTTTATATATATATATATATATTATTAATCTTGAAGAGTTAAGTTTATTTGCAGAGACTATGATCTTTGTTCCTGACTGGCTAGGATTCATAGGTTCTTGCAAGAGTCACCCAACACAATTTTCTAAGAAGTTAAAACCATGGGATACTCTAGCCAATTGCATTCACTTAATTCCCAGCAAAGACTTCTAATGTGATTTTTTTTCCTATCTCTGTACCTAAAGAAGAGAGATAAAAACAGTGTATCATGAAAATTAAAGATTAACTGGTAACCTGGTCTCTCCCTCTCTTTCCCATCCGGATCCTGATATGATCCTTGAAAATACTTGAGAGTGAAACAAGCCTCCCAGTTAGAAGAAAACAACACCGTCTCAAACTTTTTCCCTTTGAATTCCTTTAGTCTTTTTCTGGAAAGTACCACGCTGTAGTACAGAGAAGATATATTGTTCGTCTCATGACCAACAGTGCATGAGAATGCCCAGTTCTCTTGTCAGTTTTTACTCTTTCATCCCATTCTAGGTAGGAGACTGGGCTACAGACTGAAAACATGGGGTCATTTTATAATCCTTATGTGGTGCAGTTCAAATGATATGTGTTTAATCTTCCATGCAGATTAGATCTTCTTTGATTATAATCAAGTCACTGAAACCAGTCAATGCTCTGAACCCTTCTATCCAATCCTAATAATCCAGGAAGAAAATGCTGTATGTATAGGTAATTTTATCTTGATATTACGGATGTAAATCTGAGACACTCCTATTTCAATATATAATGCTGGGAATTCCATTTCATCAAAAAGGGACACCACCAGAATGATGAACAATAAAGGTGTTCTATCCTTAGGTAACATTTTAGGAATAACTGATGACCTTATGACATATCTAGGAAAGTGATGTAGCAAGTTTACTATATTGGCCCATTTCAAGGCTAAAATAACTGCTGCTCTGGCCCATTTTACGCTTAGATTTGCTTGGTTTTGAGAATGTCATTTTAAAAATCATTATGTTAATAATAACTCTCAAATACTAAGGACTTACACTGTGTAAGACTCTGGGCATAGAGCTTCAAGTTTATTGTTACATTTAATCCTTAGAACAATCACTTTTATTTTGTATTATAGTTTCCATTTTATAGCCAAAGAAACCGAAGAACAACGACAAAAACAATATCACATAACTGGCTTAATACAACCTATTTAGTAAATGGTAGTTAGAAATTGATTCATTTTCTTGATTGACTCACTATTACAACCCTTGTACGTGTGCTACAGTTGAAATTATTTTCAGTGTGTTGATACATATAATACTAGAATAAAATTATTTTAAATTTCTAAATCCTAAATTTAAGAAATAGTCTATTGAAAATATTTGTTTAATGAAATATATTATTAAAATTTATATTGATTTTAAATTTCAAAGCCCTCTATTTTAAGTGATGCCAAATTTTTTAAATGTAGATAACAAATTGATATACAAATATATTTTCACATCACATCTATCATTATAATTACTTTAATTGGTAAGTTCTATCATCCTAGTGTATATTACTTTCTTCTGTAAAAGACAAATTGCATACGTCTGTTTTTTTGTGTCTGCTTAACAGTATTTTTAATAATATCACTATTCATTTAATGGAAGATGTTTAGACAAATTTGATTTAGCTTAGGTAATACAATTATCTAATATTTTCTCTCTACTAAATATTTTATAATATTAGTAAACTAAAATGAATCAGTGTTTCATCCATCTAAATTTATCTATTTAAATTTATTGAAAACTATAAATCTATTATTATTATAAATATATATGTAGAAATAAGAAATAAATATATGAATGTGTTATATATAAATATAAATACACGGTAGTCTCCCCTCATCTGCAGTTTCGTTTTCCACAGATTTAGTTACTGTGGTTGGAAAACATTAAACGGATAATTCCAGAAATAAACAATTCATAAATTTTAAATTGTGCACCGTTCTGAGTAGCATGATGAAATCTCACGACATAAACTCCATCCTGCCCTGGACTTGAGTCCTCTTTTGTCCAGAGTAGCCCAGCGGTAGGAGCCACCCTCCGGTTAGTCACTAGGCAGCTATCTTAGGTATCAGGTTGCCTGTTAAGTTATCGCAGTGCTCACGTTCAGGTGACCCTTACCTTATTTAATAGTGGCCCCAAAGCACAAGAGAAGTGATGCTGGCAATTCAGATATGCCAAAGAGAAGCCATGAAGTGCTTCCTTTACGTGAAAAGGTGAAAGTTCTTGATTTAATAAGGAAAGAAAAAAAATCATATGCTGAAGTTGCTAAGATCTAAGGTAAGAACAAACCTTCTGTTATTGAAATTGTTGAGAAGGAAAAAAATTTGTGCTAGTTTTACTGTCGCACTTCAAACTTCAAAAGTTTATACCACAGTGCCTGTGATTAGTGCTTAGTTAAGATGGAAAAGGCATTAAATTTGTACAATAAGATATTTTGAGAGAGACCACATTCAATTAGCTTTTATTACCTAAATTGTTATAATTTTTTTCTATTTTTATTAGTTATTGTGTTTAATCTCTTACTGTGCCTAATTTATAAATTAAATTTTATCATAGGTATGTATGTACATTAAAAGGCATCGTGGGGCTTCCCTGGTGGCGCAGTGGTTGAGAGTCCGCCTGCCGATGTAGGGGACGCGGGTTCGTGCCCCGGTCTGGGAGGGTCCCACGTGCTGCAGAGCAGCTGGGCCCATGAGCCATGGCTGCTGAGCCTGCGCGTCCGGAGCCTGTGCTCCGCAATGGGAGAGGCCACAACAGTGGGAGGCCCGCGTACCGCAAAAAAAAAAAAAAAAAGCCATCGTGAGTGTGTGTGTGTGTGTGTGTGTGTGTGTGTGTGTGTGTGTGTGACAGAAAGTTAACTGGAATAACTATTAATAGGTTCTAGGAAAAAACCTGAACTTTTATCTTCTTATGCTGATGACCACTCAATGATGTGATGTGTCAGTAACAAGCATTCTTGTTGCTTGATTGACAAAAAAAGTAATGCAGGTGTACAAGTGCATTGTGTGTGCATGTATGAGCATAATTCCTCAACTATTGAAATAAGATAAAAATATTTTCCCACCATTAATTTTAGAGTTACACTTTTAATTAATGTGATGATTTTGAATTATTTTGACATCCTTCTTTACAACAAGTATCACATATAAATAATTATGGATAGGTTTCCTTGTTCTCATTAAAAAAACAAAGGAGGGGGCTTCCCTGGTGGCGCAGTGGTTGAGAGTCCGCCTGCCGACGTAGGGGACATGGGTTCGTGCCCCAGTCCGGGAAGATCCCACATGCCGCGGAGCGGCTGAGCCCGTGAGCCATGGCCACTGAGCCTGCACGTCCGTAGCAAGGTCCACATCAAAATAATCTTTAAAAAAACAAAGGAGGGCTTCCCTATACTATTATGTAATTTACTGACTTTATTCAAACATCATCAATTAACCCAATACTATTCTTTTTTTTGAAATTAATTTTTATTGGAGTAATGTTGCTTTACAATGTTGTGTTAGTTTCTACTGTACAGCAAAATGTATCAGCTATACATATACATATATTACCTCTTTTTGGATTTCCTTCCCATTTAGGTCACCACAGTGCATTAAGTAGAGCTCCCTGTGGTATACAGTATGTTCTCATTAGTTATCTAGTTTATACATAATATCAATAGTGTATATGTGTCAATCACAATCTCCCAATTCCTCCCCTCTCCCTTTCCCCCTTGGTATGTTTGTTCTCTATATCTGAGCGTCTATTTCTGCTTCGCAAATAAGGTCATCTATTCCATTTTTCTAGATTCCACATATATGCGTTAATATGTTATTTATTTTTCTCTTTCTGACTTACTTCACTCTGTATGACAGTCTCTAGGTCCATCCACATCTCTACAAATGACCCAGTTTCGTTCCTTTTTATGGCTGAGTAATATTCCATTGTATATATGTACCACATCTTCTTTATCCATTCCTCTGCTGATGGACATTTAGGTTGCTTCCACGTCCTGGATATTGTAAATAGTGCTGCTATGAACATTGGGGTGTATGTGTCTTTTTGAATTATAGTTTTTTCTGGGTATAGGCCCAGTCCAATAATATTCTTTATAGCAAAACAAATCTAACATCATGCATTACATTTATTTATCATGCCTCATATGTCTCTTTAATCTGGCAAATTTGCTGAGTGATTCTTTGTGTTTCATGACTATGTTTCCTAGGAGGGCAGGCGAGCTGTTTTGTAGATCACATTCAATTTGTGTAATACTGCCACATGATTGCATTCAGGTTATGAGCTTTGGGCAGGAATACCTCAGAAGTGATGCTGCATCTTTAGTGATTTATAACTGGATTCGGATGTTACTGATTAATCCTGTTACTATTCCTGTTAACTTTGATCACTTAGTGCAGATGGTGTGTATCAGATTTCTGCACAGTGCTTTACTATTTTACCATTTTCTAGTTAATAGTTATTGTTAGGAGATATGTTGAGACAAAGTAACTATTGTTACTCTTCAAATGTCTGCCTACTATTTCAGCATCCTTTGTTGTTTCTTGCCTAAATCTGTTATCGTGATGTAAAATTCCATGTGTACTTGGAAATTCTGGACTTTCTATTTTATTGCAAAGGTCTAGCTATATATCCATGAGTCAGTACCACACTTTTTAATTATAGAGGCTTCACAGTATGTTTTATTATCTGATATTTGGAGCCACCTTGCATAGATTTGCGTGTGTGTGTGTGTGTGTGTGTGTGTGTGTGGTGTAGTGTGTTTTCTTGGCTATTCTTGAATGTTTAGATATCCATATGAAGGTTTACATCAAATTTTCTAGTGCCATTAAAAGGTATGTTAACATTTATATTGGGATTACATTTAATTTATGAATTAATTTAGGGGAAACCGAGTCCTCTATTATATTGAATTATCATATCTAAGAATAAGAAATGTTTTCCTACTGGTTCAAGTCTACTTTAATGTCATTCAGAAGTGTTTTAAAATTTTACTCATACAGTAAAATTTTGCATATTTTCTGTTAAATTTACTCTTAGTTTCTTTTCTTCCTTTCTGATATTTAAATTTTTTTCTCTCATTATATCTACTATTATTTATGTATATGGAAACTATTGATTTCCTATTAACTACTGAGAAAGCTTATAAAACCCCTGAATTAAAAATTGCAATCTTGAATATTTAAAGTTTGTCCATTGAATTTTTTAGTTTTTTCATTATTGTTTGCGCATTTACAGCTAATTTTAACATATAAATAGATTTAGTTTTCACAAACTTTCTATCTGTGTGAAGAACATTTGTAGACATGACTATGTCAGACTATTTTCTAAAGATGTATGTATTTTGTCCTGATTTTCCCTCATAAGTTGCAAGAAGGTAGAGTGAATGCAGCGCCCTGCACTCTTGTGTTCTTACCACTGAACTCGGGTGGCCCGGTGGCTGTCATGCGTGACTATCCTCTTATTTGAGCCTCCTCTCTATTGAAGTATTTGGGTTGGAAATTCACTTGGGAAATTGACTTCCACATTTTTCCCTCTTTACTTACTTTATTGAATCCTTTTATTGTTTGAGTTAATTTTATCATTGTGTATCTGGGATTTTCCAGATGCCTAAATGGATCATCTACGCATAGAGATCATTTTATTTCTTGTCATCTAATTCATATTCTAATTAGTTTTCCTACTTAATGGAGTAATAGTGGAGATAATGGACACCTTGCCTCATTTCTGATGTTAGTGGAAATGCCCATGTTTTTTCCCCGAAAGTAAGTTAGTGTATTTAGGATTAAGATACACTGCATATAATCATCGTAGGAAAGAATTATTTCTCATTCTCTTGTGCTTTTTTTTAAAATTAGAAGTGAGTATTGAAGTTCATCAAAAGCTTTTTCAGCATCTATGGAGATATTTATATGATTTTTTCTTAAGTATTAATATAGTATATCACATTAATACAGTCATATATAAATAGATTTGCTAACACTGAAACAACGTTGAATTCCTAGAATAAATTTTGCTTGATCTTAATGTATCATTTTCTTACTGTGGTACTAGATTCTATTTATTTTTGTACAGTGTATGTATATGTACTTTTTGTTACAGTATATATGTCATTTTTGTTTCAGTATTTGTAAGTGATATTAGTATAAATTTTTTCCTTTTTTGTACAGTCTTTTTCAGGTTTAGGTATCAAAGTTATATTAAGGAATAATTTATGATACTTTGAGACAATATGGCCCTTGAGATTTGGTAGATTCCTTTGTGATACCACCTTGCCCTTTGACTCTTTCCTGGGGTACTTTCTTAATAACATTGTTAATATCTCCGAGGAAAATTTATGAGTTGAAGCTCTCTGTTTTTAATGTGGTTATTTTGGAAAATTGAATTTCCCTAGGAAATTCTCCTATCTGCAAAAAAGAGATCATAGTTTTTGCAAATTAATTTTGTTTCCAAGGTCCTTTTCCCTTTAGAATCTTTTATTATGTTTTTGTGTATTTTCTTTGTTTTCCTTAATTACATTTGTAAGCAATATGTCTGTTTGTTAATCTGGACTAGGCACACACCTGATAGAAAGGACCCATAATCATCCAAACTTCTTGAACTTTAAGTTGAATGAAGTAAATAGCTGGGAATTTGAGAATGATTCCCTTGGAGAAGGGGTGAGTGTTTTATATGTCTAGGAAAGGGCATATGCAGATGTTTGGTGGCCAAAATGATGCACTGTGTTAGGAATTGATTACTGTGTTAAAATATCCATTTATTGGGCTTCCCTGGTGGCGCAGTGGTTGAGAGTCCGCCTGCCGATGCTAGGGAACACGGGTTCGTGACCCGGTCCGGGAAGATCCCACAATGCCGCGGAGCAGCTGGGCCCGTGAGCCGTGGCCGCTGAGCCTGCGCGTCCGGAGCCTGTGCTCGGCAACGGGAGAGGCCACAACAGTGAGAGGCCTGCGTACCGCCAAAAAAATACATTTATTGTCTCTGTCTTCAGTCTTCTATAGAAATGGAAGTGTCACTGGTTTAGTCAGCATATCACCACATAAAAGAAAAACTACATTACTAAGCTCCCTTGCAACAAAATTTAGCCAAAGATTAATGGTGAGTTTATGTGCAAATTCTAGGAGGGGCCCACGAAGAAGTGAAGAGGTTTCTACGTCTTTTCTCCTTTACTTTCTACCTTCATATTGACTAGGCTTTGGATATGGTGTCTGGAGCAGCCGTTTTCTGCTCTGAAGATGATCTTGTGAATGGAGCCTATGCACAAGGGAAAACTAAAGATAACAATGTCTGGTTCTCTGATGCAATACATACCACAGCATTTGTGGAGAAATGAATGCATGTCATCCTTTTGTTTGGGGCTATTTTGAACTTTAAAACATGAAATTGTACAGTGGATATTGTTTTGAATCTAGTTTCCTTTGCTCAAAAATATGCATACATTTGTGTAATATAACAATACTTTTCTCATTTTTAACATTTATAACCTAGTCCATTATATGAATTCCCCATAACTTATTTAGATATACTGTTGATGAGTGTTTGCTCTGTCTACTTTGCAGTTAGTGCTATGAAGATATTCTTATATTTCTCTTTTGGTAACTGTGTGTGTGTCTGTGTCTGTGTGCACTCAACTGAGTAATATATATTTATGTATAATATTAATATGATTTCCAATTTACTGCTAAAATTCATCAAATTATTATTTCTTGTAATATTAAATTAATTTTAAATTTCATGTCTAAAAATTCCAATATCTAGAACTTCTATGTATCTTCCTGTACCTTGCTCTTTCCTCCTAATTTCCACTTATAGTATTCCCACAGTCATTTTGTATTACTTTATTTTTTAATGACAGTCCTTATATATGAAAAATTCTAAATAATTCAGAGCTTTGGTTATGTCATTTTCTATCTGAAAGGATTAACTTTTGCCTCTGGTTAACAGTTTGCAAGGAAGAGTTATCTTAATCCAGTCAGATATTGAATTTATTTGAAGCTTGGTTTCATTTATTTTAAAGCCTGATTTATTTATATCTTGCTGTTATTCTTATGCCAGAACCTTTGAATCTTCAAAGGAAAGCCTGGAGTATTTACCGTGTCTCCTTTCTGTAGTGGACCCTTAAACCAAGTTTGGTTGTTTTTTTTTTTTTCCTTCCAGCACTTTGAATTTCCTAAGTGTTCTGTTCTCATAGCAATTGCTTCCAAGTCAATAAAAGTCGTACCATACGTTGAACTCTTATCTCTTGGCTTTCATTCTCATTAGCATCCTGCCACTGCAAGTCCACGGGAGTTCTCCAATGCTTCCAAACAAATTGAATTTATTTTTTATTCCCACTTTTAAAGTTTTTCTTATAAGGAAGACTGATCTGAAACAAGCTAGCCCACCATTTCTGAAAGTGAAATCTGCATCCACAGTCACCTATAAGCCAGTGTTATTTGGGTTTTCTTCATCTGAAGATGAACATAATTCCAGATAGTGCCAGCCTGATAATAGATAAAGTTTTAGAACAAATTATTTGGCAAATAACTGTTCTTATATTAAGAAACGATACTGATTTGCCTACGTCTTAGAGGCTGAAATTCTCATCTCTGGGCACCATCTACGCTGCGACCTGACATCCATATGAAAACCGGGTGTTATATCCAGAAGCACTTCATTATCACTTGGAATTAGACTGAAGCAGTCCCTGAAAACACACTTCCTATGGATCTTAATATTCCCATGTGAAGAGTTACATATAACTATTAAATTTATAAATAATTGTTTAAAATGAGTCTGTATTACAGAAAGTTTTGTACCACATGTCAACACACTGATTTTTACA
This sequence comes from Lagenorhynchus albirostris, assembly GCF_949774975.1. NCBI lineage: Eukaryota > Metazoa > Chordata > Mammalia > Artiodactyla > Delphinidae > Lagenorhynchus > Lagenorhynchus albirostris. The sequence continues at coordinate 31,333,519 of NC_083115.1, read as the reverse complement.
GTATTACAGCTGAGCCCAAGGGCATCCTTGAAGCTCAGTAATGCATGAATGTCCTCTCGTTGGTCAGAACTTCAGGTAGTGTATTTCATTGGCCACTTTTCTTGAATTGGCTATGAACAGCATGAATAAAAGAGGCTTTGAGGGATATCAGATTTTACTTACATATGAGAAAGGGGAAGCACCCTAATGTTAGTTTTACTATGATTCTTGTTAAGTGTTTGCTGCTGTTGACTCTGTGAAATCACCTACTGTCTTTTAGTGATTTTTTAAGATTAAGTAGCCAGATGGATTCTGTTATTTGTAAGAACCCCTAGTAACATTGGATTAATGGTTAGTTTCTTCAAGTATTTCTCTCTCCTACATTGCTTGAATGCAGACATGGTGATAATTGAGAAAAGTTTACATACAACAAAGGTTTGTGAATAATACTTTTCCTGAGTCTTTAAAAAAATGACTTAACTTATAAATAAACATATGCCAATATAACTACCACATATGTTTATATATGTGATTTCACATATATACTATGTTTATATTTTTTATTTATTTGTTTTTATTAATTTAAAAGAAAGGAAGGAGTAGAACATAGTTTCTAATCACTCCATCTAGAAATGAATCATAGTGGGAGACCTTTTTTCAGAAGTATAAAATTTAATTTTATGCATAATGTAAATCTTATTCTCACTCATTGTTCTTTTTTTCTATATGTGATTTTATGTGACTTTTATAGCATAACTCACTGTTTATACCTTTGTTAATTCTTTTTTAGGGGAGATGTTGGTTAGAATGAATAAAGAAAACATAATTTTAAAAGTTACTGTCATTTTTTAATAGAAATGAAATATTAAAGTTGGGTATTATTTTCATTCAAATTTCCTAAATACTAGAAGAATGTCAAAACAGTTTTCTGGGTTTTAAGTATTATTTTATTTAAGTATTATTTTAAGTATTTAAGTATTTAAATTTAAGTATTTAAGTACTTAAGTATTTAAGTATTATTTTAGGTATTATTTTATTTAAGTTTTGTTTATAGCAAGTTCATATAACTGTGCCCTTTCTTATACCATATAAGCATTGGCTAATTGTCTCAACATAAAAAAAAAAAAAAACTCTTGAAAGTAATAATTATTTTTCTTTATGTAGAAAAATTTTTCCTATGTTTTTGTAATATAATAGTCCCACCATAATTTAATAATATGGAATATATTAATTGCTTAATGTTTAAAATTGGAGCAATGCAGTCTTTATATATGATTTTGCCTTCCACTTATGTTAATTTTTCTATACTGCAACAGAACGTCCTTTCTTAAATGTGTTAGGGGATACAACAAAAAGTAAAAATGTGTCATTCTCATATCTACCCTCAACTTACAGATATATTTACATAATGAATAAAATAGTGTTAACCCATGGTCAGCATGTAGTTAATGATGTATGCCATTAAGAACCTTGTTCTTAACCATTCTTTTTTTGTCTATGTTTCATATTCTTTATATTTTCCTCTATAAACATTGTGTTAATTTATACTTTTTTTCTTTTAGATTTTTTTAAGTTTTCAATTTTTAAAAAGCATTTTGATTTTTTTATCTCAAAACCTAACCTTCTTAAAACTGTGAATACCTTTCATTTAGATCACCATTTTCTCGTATCTTTGATAAGTTAATATTTGTTAATGAATTAATGTATCTGAATAATTTTCAACAACATTGTTAGTAAATATTGTGGTATGTTGTGAGTGTATCAGAATATCTCTATTTCTTAATAGAAATTCCCAGAGCACAAAGACATGAGTGTAAGTTCCATATGATCAGGATTTATATAAATCTTGTTAATTTCTCTTTTTCTTACACAATGCCTAGCCACAATATTTGTCACATAAATTAGTTGACCAATAATTGTTTAATTACTAATTAATTGTGAAAATACATTGAAATTTTCAAACAATGGTATTTCAATCTCTTCGATAAATGTCTCTCAAATATTTCCAATGGATTGCCTTTAACAGCAAAAGATAAAACAATATTTCTTGTGTCCAGTTCAGTTCTATTCCATTTGGAAAATTCACATGAACACTCAGTCTATTTTTAAAATGTATAGATTTTGATTTCTGTTTCATAATATATCTGTGTTTTATTACTGTGAAAAAATCCTGTTTTCCTAGTTTATGAAATAAAAAATAAAATGGAAGTTTCTTGTATGTCAGCACACCATCACTGAGCCAGCTCCATCATGGTGCTTGTCCGTGTAGACCCCTGACTCCCCTCCCCACGCCATTACCTACACTCAAAGAGGTAGAAAAGAAATTATTTCTTTCCTTTAGGATATTTCCAGAGTACTTTTGTGCAGGCTGTCTTGGTGTTTGGCACTACTTTTTTTTTAACATGAATAAATGTGTTTATCCAATTTGCTATGTACTATGTATAACCTAAATTTGCAGGTATGAATCAGAGTATGATTATAATAAGTGCCTGTCTGCATTTTTTATGTAAATTAGAATGCTATTCATTTATAATCCTGTTAATTGTTTATAATTATACTTTTTTTAAATTCATTCCAAGTAACTTAAAATATTTACTTATATTTTGGATTAAATTAGTTGACCAGTAACTTGTGTTATTGTTCATTAAACAAGATATATTTTGTTATTATTAGGTGTGTTTCTTCATATCTTTAAGTATTGTGAACATCTTAACTTTTTCTTAAGAGTGGGTGATACTTGTTGTAAGAGAAGGAAAGAGAGAGAGAGAATACTTTATTTTCCAAAGTTGAATCATGTCATCTTAACACTCATTTGTCATCCCAACGGCACAAAATTCTTCAAAATGTGATTCCGGCAATAAATATATTTTGTTGTTAAAGTTTTATGTCTCTAGATTGGAAGTTCACTTAAGTAAATACATTTCTCTGTATTCATAAACTAATCGAGGAAAGGAGTGAGGCTAGAGTCTGACACAGTATCAGACATCTTGTAGTCATATGATAAAAGATTTTCTTTTAATAAATTGAAGAAATTAATTTATTTCCATAGAGGTACAAGTTCATTCATGTGATCATTTGTCTTTGCAGAGAAAATTTAGCTGTTTTATGGCTTTAACTTATCTAATCTTCCCGATGGTTCGTTCATTTGGTCATTTGAAAATATTTATATATTGAATGCTACAGTATGCCAGACATTTCTATTCTACAGGAGAGAAAGGTAATAAACAGAATAAATCATAGAGAACTATGAGTATTTTAGACTGAAATAAATACTAAAGACAAAATAAGTTTGGAGAAAGTAAGTGATAAAGAAGGGACTCTTGAAACATGGGCAATGAGACAAATCCATTTCACCTACCTTCACAAAATAAGGTCATTTTTAAGACTTGCATGTCCTCCAAGTGGCGCATGGCCTAAACAGTAAGATGTTTGCCCGAGTTGTTTTCCAGAAACTTAGAGTCAGCTGTGTTTAGTTGGAGCTGAGCTGGTTAAAACTGGATAGGACCACTGACCCTCCATGCGCATGTGCGAGTGTCCCCTGGGTGACCTTTTGAACGTGCAGAGGCCTGTGGCTTAGTTATGCCTGCGCAGAACTATGATAACCACACCTTTTTCCAATCACTTTTCCCCACCCTCCCCATGCTCCCTGCACCTTGGACCGCTGCTTCTTCATTCCTCATGCCGTCAATACCCCGAGCCCCTTGCCCTCAGGGAGGCGGATTTGAGATGTGTTCTTCTGTCTCCTTGCTTGGCTGCTGTGTGAATGAGCCCTCTCTGCTGAAGGTCTCGGCATCTCAGGGTTTTGCTGCTGCCTGTCGGGCAAGAAGAACCTGGTTAGTAACAATCTTTACTTAGAGTGTGGGGGGGGGGTGCGGAAACAAAGCTCACTTACTTAAATTACAATGAAAGGAATTGACTGAATCAACCATGTGTCTATTGGGAGTAGAGAATTCTAGGCATTCTAAGGTCAAGAACAGAGACCCTGTGAAGGAAGTATGTTTAGCAAGTTCAAGAAAAACTGATGAAACTGGACGCAGTGTAGGGAATAGGAATAAAGTCAAGTAAGTCAGGACTTCTATATCTCGTGAGGCCTTTTAGCTCATCGTGAGGAATTTGGTATTTACTCTGAATGATACGAGAAGCTGCTAGGGGGTTTTGAACAGGAAAGTGGCCTGATCTGAATTAGACTAATTTTTCTACCTTTATTGAGGTATAATTGACAAAAGTTATATACATTTAAGATGTACACATGGTATTTTGATATACATAATACACTGTGAAAAGATCAACACAATCCAGTTAATTAATGTCTCCATCACCTCACATAGTTTGCGTGTGGTGAGAACACTTAAGGTCAACTCTCTTGGCAAATTTTGAGTATACAATATAGTTACCATGGTGTATGTTAGATTTTCAGAACTTATTCATCCTGCATAACTGATACTTTGTACCATTGGATCCACATCTCATTTCCCTACCCCAAGCCCTGGACAGCCGCCTTTCTACTTCTGCTTTTATGAGTCCGACTTCTTTAGATTCCACCTATAAATGAGATCATGCAGTATTTGTCTTTTCCTATCTGGCTTCCGATTTTAAATTTAACAGTATTACTCTAACTTCTGTGTTGAAAATACATTGAAAGGAGGCAAACGGTGGAAACAAGAAGAGTTAAGCTGCTAGGGCAGTGCTCCAGGTGAGAGATATGTAGAGGCAGAGGGAGGGGCTCGTGAGGAGGAGGCAGATCCACTGTGTCCTTTGCTCCAGTTTACACACATTTTTCATATTCCCTAATTATACCAACCCTCCACCCACCTTGCTTATAGCAGGTCATTGCCTTTCTCCGATTCTTCACACAAGAAATGTTCAACTGCTTTTCTAACAAAAGCTATCAATCAACACTCTTCTAAAAAATAAAATTTCTCCACAAAAGTTTTCTTGATTCCTCCCAAACCTATGGCCCCCCAGGGTTCAATTTGTTCTGTCCAGTATTGACTTCCCCTGGCTAACCTGCAAGATTCCCGGGAGTATGAAATTACTTCTGATCTTTATGAAAGCCCTCCAAAGAAGAAATAGATGCTCCCTCTCCCCCATGCATAATGAAATCTAAGACACAGAGTTTAAATGATGTTTCAGAAACTGCCCAATTGACTAAGTACAGAGCTGGATCTTAAAGCCAGTTCTCTTTTGCTTCAAAGCCCCGAAATTTTTCACCCTACCACATAACCGCCTCGTGTGTAATTTATATCATCATAGGTAATAGCAGCATTTCCACTGAATAAATCCTATGCTACTTAATGCAGGAGCTCTTTGTGACTCACCTTGGAATTTCTTCCAATTGACCACTATACAAACTGAAGTTTTCTATTATATTTAATTCTCCTTTTGGAAGGGAGGTAACATCGGTGTGTAGTTTGATAACATCCGAGTAGTTTATTCTCCTCCGAAAGAACCTAAGCTGTTCTGTTTGATTCCAGTATTGCAACTGTGTGTTTACTCTAGTTAGGCTTTTTAGCCTTATAATCTTAATTTAGATGTTTTAATAATATAAAGTAATTCAAAATGTCTGAGAAGTCGATTTAACTTATAAATAAGTTAAATAATTAAAAATTACTAAATTAGCCCACTGTGTAATTTAAGCCCTTTCTCCGCTGCTTAAATTAGGATTTAAATTAGGTTTTAAGATTAGGATTAGATTTTAGGATTTGATTTAAAAATAACATAAATTTATATCAATTGTATACTGCATTGTGAAAGCCTTATGGTTAGCACCTAAATCACTATTATATTATTATCATATAATGGTGGTTATTATTATTGTGAGATTCTTTATAAATTAAAGATTCTAGGGATTCTAATTATAAGATACAAATTTCTTCACATTTTTCACAATTTCACTAATTGAGATATATGTGAGATTGGGTGAAATATAATTAGTCAGATATTATTAGAATTGAACTTTGCAAAATGAGTAAAGATAAGAATGTTTTTCTGGAAGAATCCATACTAAAGGCACTTCCTGTGCTAGAAAAGTATTAAACAGTTTTGGGGAAATGCTAGAAGCCACCCAGGTTTTACTATAGTTACTGAGCTTTAAAATATTGTGTTCCAAAGAACATTTTTGATTTTGAATATTTTTTACCTTCAAGCATATGGTAACAGAGAACATTTAAAAAATGTGTAATAAAATAGAAATATCTTTGAGATGCGTATTAATATTTTATTTCTAATTTTATCAAATAATTACATTTAAAATGAATGTCTCCTTAAGATCATCAGATTTATGGAACATACGTATAATTCAGTGCTGAAGGAATTTATCATTAAAAGGGCAGTTCTGGTTGGTCATGCCATTTCTTTAATCTGTCTGTCCAAAATTTCATTAACTCTCAGGGCTTTGAGGAAACCTTATACAAAGTTCTAAAGAACTGAGAAAAGTTTATACTTCTTACATATGTATAAAATTTTAAATGAGGAAGCCATAAAAGGGGTACTGAAATTTCAGTCAGCTTAAGTTTGAAATATTTGCATCATTATTATTGCAGATGTCTTATAGTGATAATTATTAAAACAATATTAACCTTACTATCTAAATAACAGAAAAACGCATTTTTCCTTTAGAAGTGTGACACTTCTAGTGTTTGGAAGTGTTTAGGACCTAACAATTAACAGTCAAAAGGCCAACTGTCATCATTTTTATAACATTATTTGGTATAGTAAACTTTGGTGTCTAGAGAATACAGTACCTCCGTTTAAACATGTTTCTCTGACCAATCAGCGCCTTTATTGTAACCCTCACAATGTGATATTTATTTGTTCTCTATGTCCTATGTGCAAGGCATTATAGAGAGTATGAGGATAAATGGAAAAATACTGGACAGTTTATTCCACATTCTTTTTTGAAATGAATTGAGCAAGAGGGGGGAGGTTAGGCCGAAGAGAAATGAGTACACATTTACAAAGTATGCTTTCAATAAAAAGAAAATGTGTTTTGAAAGACCATGTAACAAAAAAGTCATAGTCGAGCAGTAAAATAAAAACAAAGGGAATTTTAGTGCAAAGAAATGCATGTAACACATACTACAAATGTCCTAAATCTGTAATGCATGACCATCAGTGCAAAACAGCTAAACATGATCAGTTGTAGAATTCCTTGTTTAATACATGGCGGTATCCCAGTAAATCAAAAGAAGAGAAATGTTTCTGCTGAGGCTTATACATATTTTAAAAAACCTTGTAGCTAGGCCCTCATGAAAGGGCAACTTGGTGATTTAGGGAATATGGCCTCTGACATAAACAAATAAAATCACAGAGATTTTCATATGGCTATCTGTTAAAGTATGTCTGCTTTTTATTTGTCTCTTTTAAGAGTTATCGTTTAAAAATTACCTCTTCATTCTCTCCACCCCCGGATTACCCTGATAATTACTACTCTACTTACTGTCTCTATGAATTGGATTTTTCTGAGTACCTCATATAAGTGGATTATACAATATTTATCCTTTTGGGTTTGGTTTATTTCCTTAAGCATACTGTTTTCACGATTTATCCATGCTATATATAGCATGTATCAAAATTTTGTTTCTTTTTAAGGCTGAATAATATTCCATCTTATGTATATACTACATTTTGTTTATCTGTTCACCCACTGTTGGGCATTTGGGTTGTTTCTACCCTTGGGCTAATGTGTAATGCTGCTATGAACGTGGTTGTACAAATATGTGTTCAAGTCCCTGCTTTCAATTCTTTGGGAATTGAAATTCCTACAAGTGAAATTTATGGATCATATGGTAATTTTATGTTTAATTTTTTGAGGAACTGCCATATGTTTTACAAAGAGGCTGCACCGTTTCACATTCCCACTAGCAGTGCACAAGCATTCCAATTTCTCTACAGCATCACTAACACTTATAAATTTTTATTACTTTTTTCTTAACAGTTCTCATCCTAATGGGTATAGAGTAGAACCTTACTGTGGTTTTGATTTGTATTTCTCTAATGATTAATGATGTTGAGCATCTGTTCTTGAGCCACTTGTATATCTTTTTGGAAGAAATGTCTATTTAAGTACTTGGCCCATTTGTTTTTCTTGTAAAGACTTTTTTTAGAGCAGTTATAGGTTTACAACAAAATTGAGTGGAAAGCACAGACATTTCCCATATACTCCTTCCCCCATTATTTATTTTTTTAATTGAAGTATAGCTGATTTACAATGTTGTGTTAATTTCTTCTGTTCAACAAAGTGACTCAGTTATACACATACATACACACACACACATATATAAATGTATTCTCATTCATATTCTTTTTCATTTTGATTTGTACAGGATATCAAATATAGTTCTCTGTGCTATACAGTAGGACCTTGTTTTTTATCCATCGTATATATAATAGTTTGCCTCTGCTAATCCCAAACCCCCAATCCATCCCTCCCTTACCCCCCTTCTCCCTTGGCAACCACAAATCTGTTCTCTATATCTATGAGTCTGTTTTGTTTCATAGATATGTTGATTTGTATGTTATTTTAGATTCCACATAAAAGTGATATCATGAATTTGTCTTTCTCTTTCTGACTTACTTCACTTAGTATGATAGTTTCTACGTCCATGCATGTTGCTTCAAATGACATTATTTCATTCTTTTTGATGGCTGAATAATAGTCCTTTGTGTGTGTGTGTGTGTGTGTGTGTGTGTGTGTATATCTCACATCTTTATCTATTCATCTGACCATGGACATTTAGGTTGTTTCCATGTCTTGCTTATTGTAAATAGTGCTGCTATGAACATAGGGGTGCATATATCTTTTCAAATTATAGTTTTGTCTGTGTATATATGCCCAGGAGTGGGATTGCTGGATCACAGGCAACTCTATTTTTAGTTTTTTGAGGAAGCTCCATACTGTTTTCCATACTGGCTACACTAATTTATGTTCCCACCAACAGTGTAAAAGGGTTCCCCTTTCTCCACACCCTCTCCAGCATTTGTTATTTATACAGTTTTTCATGATGGCTATTCTGACCAGTGTGAGATGGTACCTCCTTGTAGTTTTGATTTGCATTTCTCTAATAATTAGCAATGTTGAGCATCTTTTAATGTGCCTATTGGCCATCTGTATGTCTTCTTTGGAGAAATGTATATTTAGGTTTTCTCCCAACTTTTTTGATTGGGTATTTTTGTTGTTGTTGAGTTGTATGAGCTGTTTGTATATTTTGAAAATTAAGCCCTTGTCATTTGCATCATTTGCAAATATTTTCTCCCATTCCATTGATTGTCTTTTCGTTTTGTTTATGGTTTCCTTTGATGGGCAAAAGCTTGTAAGTTTGATTAGGTCCCTTTTTTTTGTTTGTTTGTTTTTATTTATTGCCTTGGGAGGCTGACCTAAGAAAACATTGGTAGATTTATGTCAGAGAATGTTTTGCCTATGCTCTCTTCTAGGAGTTTTATGGTGTCATATCTTATGTTTAAGTCTTTAAAGCCATTCTGAGTTTTTTTGTGTGCATGATGTGAGGTTCTAAGTTTATTGATTTACATACAGCTGTCCAACTTTCCCAGTAGCACTTGCCAAAAAGATTGTTATTTTCCCATTTTATATTCTTGCCTCCCTTATCGAAGATTAACTGGCCATAGGTGTGGGGTTCTTTTTCTGGACTCATTCTGTTTCATTGATCTGTATGTCTTTTTTTTTTTTTTTTGGCCAATACCACACTGTTTTGATTACTGTAGCTTTGTAGTATTGTCTGAAATTTGGGAGGATTATGCCTCCTGCTTTGTCTTTTTCCTCAGGATTGCTTTCTCCTGCCCCCATTATTAACATCTGCCACCAGAGTGGTACATTTGTTATAATTGTTGAGCCCACATTGACGCAGTGTCCAGAGTTGTGTTCACTCTTGGTGTTGTACATTCTTTGGGTTTGGATAAATGTATAATGCTATATATCCATCATTATATTATCATACACAGTATTTTCACTGCCCTAAAAATCCTCTGTGCTCTATTCATCTCTCTCCCCACTTACCCCAATCCCTGGCAACCACTGATTTTTTTTTACTGTCTCCATAGTTTTGCCTTTTCCAGAATGTCATATAGTTGGAATCATTTAGAATATAGCCTTTTCTGCTTTGCTTCTTCCACTTAATAATATGAATTTAAGTTTCCTCCATGTCTTTTTATGACTTGATAGCTTCTTTTTTGTGCTGAATAATATTCCATTGTGTGGATATACCAAAGTTTATTTACCCATTCACTGACTGGAGGACATCTTGGTTGCTTCCAAGTTTTGGCAATTAGGAATAACTCTGCTATAAACATCTTTGTGTGGGTTTAATGTGTGGACATAAGTTCTCAACTCCTTTGGGTAAATACCAAGGAGTGTAATTGCTGGATCACATGGCAAGTGTGCTTAGTTTTGTAAGAAACTGCTGAATAGTCCTCCAAAGTGACTATACCATGTGCATTCTCATCAGTATTGAATGAGAGTTCCTATTACTCTACATCCATGCCAGCAGTTGGTGTTGTTAGTGTTCTGAATTTTGGCCATTTTAATATGTATGTAGTGGTATCTCATTGTTGTTTTAATTTTAGCATTACCCTGATGACACAAGATGTGGAGTGTCTTTTCACATGCTTATTTGCCATTTGTGTATCTTCTGTGGTAGGGTGTCTGTTGAGATCTTTGACCCTTTTTAAAATCAGGTTTTTTACTTATTATTGAGTTTTAAGAGTTCTTGTATATTTTGGATAACAGTCCTTTATCAGATACTTATTTTGCAAGTATTTTCTCCAAGTCTGTGGCTTTTCTTGTAATTCTCTTGATATTGTCTTTAACAGAGCAGAAGTTTTTTTATTTTAATGAAGTCCAGCTTATCAGTTATTTATTTCATGGATTATGTCTTTGACATTGTATATAAAAAGGCATACCATACCCAAGGTCATCTAGGTTTTCTCCTATGTTATCTTCTAGTAGTTTTACAGTTTTACATTTATAGTTTTGCATTTTACCTTTAGATCTGTGATCTGTTTTGAGTTAATTTTTGTGAAGAGGTAATACTTCTGTCTAGATTCTTTATTATTTTTCTTTTGCAAGTGGATTTCCAGTTATTCCAGCATCATTTATTGAAGAGATTATCCTTGGCCTATTTTTTTAAACCAAGTTGTAAGTTTTGTTGTTGTTGAATCTTTATATATTCTGGATGTTAACCCCTTACTAGATATGATTTGCAGATATTTTCTCTCATTCTGTAGGTTACTTTTCACTTTTTTGATAATGTCCTTAGCACAAAAGTTTCCCATTTTAATGAATTTCAATTTACCTACTTGTCATTTTGTTCTCTGTGCCTTCAGTGACATATCCAAGAAATCATTGACAAATGCAATGATATGAAGCTTTCCCCCTGTGTTTTCTTCTAAGCTCTTATGTTTAAGTTTTGATCTATTTTCATTTAAGTTTTGTATATGGTGTAAGGTAAAAGTTCAGTTTTATTCTTTTGCATGTAGATAGCACTTTCCCAACACCGTTTATTGAAAACAATATCATTTCCCCATTGAATAGTCTTGGCACCCTTGTCAAACATCATTTGACCATATATGTGAGGGTTATATCTGGGCTGTCTGTTGTCTTTGACTGGTCTCTGTGTCTCTCTTTTTGCCAACATCATATTGTTTTGATTACTGTAGCTTTGTAGTAAGTCTTGAAATCAGGAAATGTGAGACCAACAACTTCATTTTTCTTTTCCAAGATTATTTTATCTATATGGAATTTCATGAAATTATATATGAATTTTATAATAAAATTCTCAACTTATCAACTTGTACATTTAAAAATCATATAATTTATTGAGAATGGTTTATTGTAGGGTCTTTCCGGGAGGCTGTGGCATGTGCATCTGAAAAGAATGTGTATTCTACCAGAGGGGTATTCTATAGATGTCTGCTAAGTATAGCTTGTTCAGAGTGTCATTCAAATCTATTTTCTTACTAATGTTCTATAATATGATAAATGTACTGTGTTTATGCCTCTTAATTTTGAATTATCTATCTCCCCTTTTAAAACTTTCAGTTTTACTTCATGTATTTTGGTACTCTATTTTTATGTGCCTATATTTTTAAAATTGTTAAATTTTGATGGTAAATTGACCCATTTATCATTATCAAATTACATTTTGTTTCATTTATGGCTTATTTTGTGTGATAAAATAGCCACTGCAGTTCTTTTATGATTGCACTGTGCATTAGTTATATTTCTTCCATTCTTTACTTTTTACTTGTTTCTCCTATACACCAGGGGTCCCCAAACCCTGGGCCATGGACTGGTACCGCTCTGTGGCCTGATAGGAACTGGGCCGCACAGCAGGAGGTGAGAGGTGGGCGAGTGAGCAAAACTTCACCTGTATTTACAGCCACTCCCCATCACTTGCATTGCCACCTGAGCTCCACCTCCTGTCAGAGGAGCGGTGGCATTGGATTCTCATAGGAGCATGAACCCTACTGTGAACTGCGTATGCGAGGGATCTAGGTTGCGCGCTCCTTATGAGAATCTAATGCCTGATGATCTGAGGTGGAGCTGAGGCAGTGATGCTAGCGCTGGGGAGCAGCTGCAAATACAGATTATCATTAGCAGAGAGGTTTGACTGCACAGAGACCATAATAAATCAATTGCTTGCAGACTCATATCAAAACCCTATCAGTGAGTGGCAAGTGAAAACAAGCTCAGGGCTCCCACTGATTCTGCATTATAGTGAGTTGTATAATGATTTCATTATATATTGCAATGTAATAATAATAGAAATAAAGCGCACAATAAATGTACTGTACTTGAATCATCCCGAAACCATCCCCCTGCCCTGGTCTGTGGAAAAATCATCTTCCACGAAACCAGTTCCTGGTACTAAAAAGTTTGGGGACCACTGCTATAGACAGTACAGATTTGGATGTGAATTTTCCAATAGATAAACTTTGCTTTTTGTTTAGATTGTTCAATCCATTCGATTTTAATATTATTATTGATATTGTTGATTTAACATCTGCTATTTTGCTTTTTGTTTACTACACATGGTGCCTTTTTGTTTCTCCATTCCTCCTTTAGTACCTTATTTTTATTAAGTGGGTGTTTTCTAGTGTAACATTTTAATTCCTTTAAGAGTTTAACAATTTTTAAAAATTTTTTCCGCTTTTTAAAAATTTTACCAGTTGAGTTTTGAGAAGCAGCACTTCAATAGCAGGTTTTTAGATGATACCACTGGATATTAACCTGTTGTTCAGGCACAAAATCCCAATGATGTAGCACAGAAATATTTCTAGTCATGCGTTACTCATATCTGATATCTTCTCTTTATATATATTAATACATATTAATGTTTAACCTTAGATTGTTTAAGGTTGTAAATAAGTGGGCTATGTCTTTTATTAATGTCTTATCTTGCTAGTTCCTATATATCCTAGAAGAAAAACAATACATTACAAATTGACTTTTTTCTTTCACCATAGTGGCATTTTCTAGAACAAAGTATAAATCTCACTTTAAACCATGAGCATGACCACAGTGGAAAGGATGTGGTCAATGCCTGTTTGTTACCGCACTTAAAAAGATCAAATTAATGAATGAAATTATTTTCAAATTAATAAATAAATTCATAAGGAATTGCTATCATAAAATTTTATATTATATGGAATTATGTAATTTGTTTACCTTTGTAAACAAAAAATAACTGTCACAAAAATAACTTCTTAAAGAGCTCTAAGAACTTTACTCTGCAAAAGTAGTATGCTCCCATTTCTGTAGATACCACTGTACATCTTCTTAGATTTTCCCTGCTTGAATTATTGAAAGGTAATTCCATGCAGTCAAAACACCTTTATTTTCTTTATGAGATCATGATGTCTCCTAATCTATTCATGTAGCTTCCAGAAGCATCTATTGCTAGCTACTCTTTTATTTCAAGATTTAGTAGTGTATTTTTCTGTTATATAAGTGACCTTTCCACCTATTGATTTCCAGGACAAGAATACATATAATTATGGCTACCTGGTCTGCTAAAATGCCATTTTGACCAACTGTGAATTAATTTTATCGGTATCCTTAGGGAAAATGAAACTCAGCTTATTTTGGATTATCCACATTAACATGAAATACCCAAATATGTGTCAAAAGAATAAAATTAATCCACAGATGATTGTTAAGTCAAACCCAATATATAACATCTGTCATCATTACTGATATTTACAGTAATTGCTTCCAGACTTCAAGGTTTGTGCTGCAGTGTTAAAGGAAATTTTATTTGAGCAACTGAGTTACTAAAGTATCTTATGATTATAAGTAATAAAAATCCACAGAGGCTAGTTTAAGCAACAGAAGGTTGGGGGGTGCATTTACTATATCTCAAATACTTTTCTTTATAAGCAAAAAATATACAAACAGTAACTTAAGTGAAGAGAAATGGTTATTATAAGGTTATAGAAGTGGTTCATGGAATGCAAAGGCAGGGATGGATCTAGAACTCAGATTAGACTAAAATTAAGTACTGGTGTGATTCAGAGTAGTGCTTTTCAAACTTTAATGTGCATACACAGTGCCAGGAAGATATAAACTCATATGTCAAGACTTGAATGCTCATAATCACTGCAGGTTTATTTCTGATAGCCAAAAACTAGGAAAAAAGCAAATGCTCATCAACAGAGGAAGGGATAATCAATATTACTCAGCCATTAAAATGAATGAGACAAGATGAGACAAAAATGCTAGATAAAAAGAGTACATTCTCCATGATTCCATTTATATAAAATTCTAGAAAATGCAAACTGACTATAGGAAGCAAATCAGTGACTTTCCAGGCATGTGAGGGGGCAGGGAGATAGGGGCTAGGGAAACTTTGATGGTGATGTAAATGTTCATTACTCATATTGTGTTAATAGTTTCACAGGTATAGGCATTTGTTAAAACATATCAAAGTTTCATTTATTACATGTCAATTATATCACAATTAAGTATTTTAAAAAAATAAAAGAGTATTCACAGTAGGCACAACATGGTGAAACTAAAAAAACCCTGCCCATGGATAGGAGAAAAAAATCTTCAAATCAGTCAGGGGAGAAAGATTATATTTAGAACAGCAGTAGTTAGGTTGGTAGCTGATTTTGAAATATCAACATTGAAAGGAAGAAGATACAGGGGTAACATTTCCTATTGTCTGGCAGAGGGTAAGGGAGAAGTGGGAGACTTGCCGCGGTAGAATTCTATAAACAGCATTTTTTTAAAACAAGAAAACAAACAAATGGAAAGAGCAGAATGAACTTTACGCAGAAGGACAGTGCTCTCACATAGGAAGTCTCATATGCAGGACAGAACAAAGTTGGAGATATATAATCTAAATATATGTCTACTATATTAAACAATAGAATACTAATTTACCACAGGGATTAAAGGAATATAAAATACATTATACAAATTTGGGAAGAGATAAATGATATCACAATGTTTTAAGGTCCAGTGTGAGAGTGAAAATATAAAAAGTGGGTGGGAGGTTCTAACAGAGAAAATCGGCAAACACTGCAAGTAATTATCATTAAAAGAATGGATCAGAGGGCTTCCCTGGTGGCGCAGCGGTTGAGAGTCTGCCTGCCGATGCAGGGGACACGGGTTCGTGCCCCGGTCCGGGAAGATCCCACACGCCGTGGAGCGGCTGGGCCCGTGAGCCATGGCCGCTGAGCCTGCGCGTCTGGAGCCTGTGCTCCACAACGGGAGAGGCCACAACAGTGAGAGGCCCGCGTACCACACACAAAAAATAATTAATTAATTAATTAAGTAGATCATACAGGCTAGCATATGTAACTGAAGTAAATGAAGTCAGACAAAAAGTTACAAAGGCTATTTTTATATGGGTCACATATAAATAGTAAGATTATAAAGCCTCCATAAAAAAGGACAACAAGCTTAATTATGTAATTCAGGAAGGGAAATAGAAGAAGGGACAAAACAATTTTTGGTTTTTTGTTCAACATTTCATTTTTTGTAAACACAAGACTGAGATAAGTTTGGCTGAAAATTAATATGGTGAATATTTACTGTCTCATATTCTCTACTTTTAAACTTGAAATGACAACCTAACAATGTTTACAAAAAATAATTGCTCTTCCATTGATAGTGTTAGACTTAACTATTTTTAGAATTGAAAGATTTAATTGAGGTAATGGATCTTGGAGAAGAAAATTTTTTTGGTGACAGGCATGTTGAAGTATATCACTTAGATTCAACAATTAAAATGCAACAATAGGCTTCAAACAATTGGTAAAGATAATTTAATGAAACTTTGTAATTTTACTTTACTAAAATCATGAAGAGGAATAGTTCTAGGATATTTGTTTGTAGAAAAAGCTTGGGAATAAAGGAGGAGAAAGTCACTGAAACAGGTTTTTTAAAAAATGTGTAAACAATAGTGACAGGATTGAGCAGTATTCCTAAAGCATTTGATGTAAAACACCATTACTAAGAGTTTTAACAACAGGTTACATGATCAAACTAATGTAAAGAATGGAAATGCTGTACTTTTCCTCTTGAAGTTGGCAAGGCACATTACTAACATGAAAGATTCTGAGAAATCTCAGGAGATAGAACTGTTTAATTTTGTTCATGCCAACCCATGCTAATTTGATCACCAGAGATTTTTTCTTTTTTTAACTAAGCATCTCGTAAAACACTCTAGTTACCTTGGAAAATTCATTTGTAAAATGAACACTGCAAGAGAGTGTCAAATTATAGAGATGTCAATGAATATGGATGAAGAGAAACCATCACATATGGTGAATGGGCATTCACTGGTGTTTTGCAAGACAGAAGCTTTAGGAAAAAGTGAGTTACAAAGGAGAAAGTAGGAAGTGTAACAGTAGGTGTAAAAAACTCAGTTAAAAGGAGAATGAATGTTTATAATACGAACGCAAGAAGGGGGAAAGTACAAGTTTTGTCAGTGTTGATTTAATATCTGTAGTTTCAATTATGCTATAGATATGGATCTGAAATTGGATATAGTCTTAAGCACAAATTTAAATTTCTTAGTCACCCTATGTTGAGGAAGATGGAATGGAGAAAAAGAAAAAGAGCTCTTAAAGCAATGTCTCTCAAAATGTGACTTTAGAACCAGTAGCCTCAAAATTACCCCAAGACATGGGCCCAAGTAAATGGCATTTCAGAGAAGTACTCTAGGTGAGAAAAATCTGTTCTTTTTCTGATTTCATTTAATATGATAGAAAAAACTTAAGTGCCCCTTAACAGTGACTTTTTCCAGAGAAGCTAGATAACAGTTAATATGATATAGAATTGTCACAATTAAAAACAGTGTAATCAGGATTTTTTTAAGTATAAAATTATCAATTCATTAAAGATAGGTATCAACGCTTTAAAATTACTGCGTTGCACTGAGAGACCACAGAGACAATGTGGATGAAGTCACCCCTCCGGTCACTTTTGGTCATGCTGCTTTTGAAGGTCACCAGCTCGTTCTCCAGAAGAGAGGCAGGTTAGCTGTGTGTACAGAAATGTCTCCACTCCTGCGCTTCCAATGAGGCTTCAGGTGGTTAGTCCACTCAACGAAGGTCTGAGGCAGGTTACATTACATGCTGCTTTAATTTGATGATTTTAATTCTTCATAGAAAATGTTCCTTTCCTTTCAGAAGCATTTATACTTTTGTTTAAATTAGAATATCGTTTTTGTTGTGTTGATTTCTTACAGTATAATTTAATCAATTGTGCTTCTTGCATTTTAAATCATATTAACTATGATTTTCTTATATTAATCATGTGATCTTAATTTTGAGTATGCATAGGAAATGTGTGTGATGTTTCTAAAATACTAACTCCTGAATTATTGAAAATGAAGACAATGCTGTTCCCTTTGTATCAATATCAAAATATATATTCATTTCAAGCTGCATTCAAAACTTCATATTCTTACATACGTCTCTGAATGTAAATATGCTCTTATTTGTGACAGTATATCAACAGAAGAGAAAAAATAAGAGCAATAAATCAGTTTTATTTTTGGTAGTGTAGAAAGTAACTTTCTTTTGGTTTCTGCAAAAAGTAAATATACTTTAAAATGATCAACTCTATGACCATATGAAGTTCTGTGATATTTGAAGAAATTATTTCAGATAAATTTTGAAAATAAAATATTCTATGATGTTATATACAGTGAGCAAAAAAAAAATATTTGGAGAAAGTAAAATTAGGAATATTCATTACCACTTTTTAAAATTATAGTAATCTTAAATATATGCATGTATAAGCACACATACATATTGCACATACATTCTCACACAGATATGTTGCTAACAAATTTTATCAGCTCCATTTTCTTGACATAAGTTTGCTATTATTATTTTAATTTTAAGAGAATATTGCCTAAATATATATACATTATAGATGGAGTTAAAAGAGACATGAAGTGTTTCTGTGCTTCTATTTCATTGGTCAGAAAATACATGTGGGCTATTTTAAGATCTGCAGTAAGGAAATCAACTAAACCTAGTTTTGCCCTTCGCTCTCTATGACAGATCTGCAAATAATGGACAAATAAACCCAGGGGGGTTACATGGACTGTGAATGGCTCTATGTTCAGTGTTAATTTTATACTTTGTTAAAAGATAGATTGGGGGGGACCTTCAAGATGGCGGAAGAGTAAGACACAGAGATCACCCTCCTCCCCACAAATACAACAGAAATACATCTACACGTGGAACAACTCCTACAGAACACCTACTGAACGCTGGCAGGAGACCTCAGACCTCCCAAAAGGCAAGAAACTCCCCACGTACCTGGGTAGGGCAAAAGTAAAAAGAATAAACAGAGACAAAAGGATAGGGACGGTACCTGCACCAGTGGGAGGGAGCCGTGAAGGAGGAAAGGTGTCCACACACTAGGAAGCCCCTTCGTGGGCGGAGACTGCGGGTGGCAGAGGGGGGAGCTTCGAAGCCACAGGGGAGAGCGCAGCCACAGGGGTGCGGAGGGCAAAGCGGAGAGATTCCTCCACAGAGGATCAGGGCCGACCGGCACTCACCAGCCCGAGAGGCTTGTCTGCTCACCCGCCGGAGCGGGCGGGGCTGCGAGCTGAGGCTCAGGCTTCGGTCGGAGCGCAGGGAGAGGACTGGGGTTGGCGGCGTGAGCACAGCCTGCAGGGGTTAGTGCGCCACGGCTGGCCGGGAGGGAGTCCGGGGAAAAGTCTGCACTTGCCGGAGAGGCAAGAGACTTTTTCTTCCCTCTTTGTTTCCTGCTGCGCGAGGAGAGGGGATTAAGAGCGCTGCTTAAAGGAGCCCCAGAGACGGGCGCGAGCCGCGGCTAACAGCGCGGACCCCAGAGACGGGCGGGAGACGCTAAGGCTGCTGCTGCCGCCACCAAGAAGCCTGTGTGCGAGCACAGGTCACTCTCCACATCTCCCGTCCGGGGAGCCTGTGCAGCCCGCCACGGCCAGGGTCCCAGGATCCAGGGACAACTTCCCCGGGAGAATGCACGGGGTGCCTCAGGCTAGTGCAATGTCATGCTGGCCTCTGCCGCCGCAGGCCCGCCCCGCACTCCGTGCCCCTCCCTCCCCCTTGGCCTGAGTGAGCCAGAGCCCCCGAATCAGCCGCTCCTTTAACACCGTCCTGTCTGAGAGAAGAAGAGACGCCCTCAGGTGACCTACACACAGAAGCGGGTCCAAATCCAAAGCTGAGCCCCGGGAGCTGTGAGAACAAAGAAGAGGAAGGGAAATCTCTCCCAGCAGCCTCAGGAGCAGGGGATTAAAGCTCCACCATCAACTTGATGTACCTGCATCAGTGGAATACCTGAATAGACAACGGATCATCCCAAATTGAGGAGGTGGACTTTGGGAGCAACTGTAGACTTGGGGTTTGCTTTCTGCTTCTAATTTGTTTCTGGTTTTATGTTTATCTTAGGTTAGTATTTATAGCTTATTATCATCAGTACATTTGTTTGCTCTCTTCCTTTATATATATGTGTGTGTGTGTGTGTGTGTGTGTGTGTATATATATATTTGTCCTGTTTCTCTTTTTGTGAATGTGTATGTTTCTTTGTGTGATTTTGTCTGTATACCTTTGCTTTCACCATTTGTCCTAGGGTTCTGTCTGTCCTTTTTTGTTTTCTTTCTTTTTTTTTTTAGTATAGCTTTTAGCACTTGCTTTCATTAGTAGATTTGTTTTTTTGGTTTGGTTGCTCTTGTTGTCCTTTTTTTTAAATTTTTAGTAATATATTTTTTTTAATTTTTTAATAACTTTATTTAATTAATTTTTTTCTTTCTTTCTTTTCTCCCTTTTCTTCTGAGCCATGTGGTTGACAGGGTCTTGGTGCTCTGGCCGGGTGTCAGGCCTGAGCCTCTGAGGTGGGAGAGCCAAGTTCAGGACATTGCTCCAGAAGAGACCTCCTGGCTCCACTAATCAATGAATTTGGTAAAGTAGGATACAAAATTAATGCCCAGAAATCTCTTGCATTCCTATACATTAATGATGAAAAATCTGAAAGAGAAATTAAGGAAATACTCCCATTTACCATTGCAACAAAGAGAATAAAAAACCTAGGAATAAACCTACTTAAGGAGACAAAAGACTTGTATGCAGAAAACTATAAGACATGGTTGAAAGAAATTAAAAATGATACAAACAGATGGAGAGATATACCATGTTCTTGGATTGGAAAAATCAACATTGTGAGAGTGGCTGTACTACCCAAAGCAATCTACAGATTCAAAGCAATCCCTATCAAACTACTGGTGGCATTTTTCACAGAACTAGAACAAAAAAATTGCACAATTTGTATGGAAACACAAAAGACCCCAAATAGCCAAAGCAGTCTTGAGAAAGAAGAACAGAGCTGAAGGAATCAGGCTCCTGGACTTAAAAGTATACTACAAAACTACAGTAATCAAGACAGTATGGTACTGGCATAAAAAGAGAAAGATAGATCAATGGAACAGGATAGAAAGCCCAGAGATAAACCCTCACGCATATGATCACCTTATCTTTGATAAAGGTGGTAAGAATATACAGTGGAGAAAAGACAGCCTCTTCAATATGTAGTGCTGGGAAAACTGGAGAGCTACAAGTAAAAGAATGAAATTAGAACACTCCCTAACACCATACCAAAAAAGAAACTCAAAATGGATTAAAGTCCTAAATGTAAGGCCAGACACTGTAAAACTCTTAGAGGAAAACATAGGCAGAACACTCTGACATAAATCACAAGATCCTTTTTGACCCACCTCCTAGAGAAATGGAAATAAAAATAAACAACTGGGACCTAATGAAACTTAAAAGCTTTTGCACGGCAAAGGCGACCATAAACAAGACGGAAAGACAACCCTCAGAATGGGAGAAAATATTTGCAAAGGAAGCAACAGACAAAAGATTAATCTCGAAAATATACAAGCATCTCATGCAGCTCAATATCAAAAAACCAAACAACCCAATCCAAAAATGTGCAGAAGACCTAAATAGACATTTCTCCAAAGAAGATATACAGATTGCCAACAAACACATGAAAGGATGCTCAACATCACTAATCATTAGAGAAATGCAAATCAAAACCACAATGAGGTATCACCTCACACCACTCAGAATGGCATTCATCAAAATATCTACAAACAATAAATGCTGGAGAGGGTGTGGAGAAAAGGGAACCCTCTTGCACTGTTGGTGGGAATGTGAATTGATACAGCCACTATGGAGAACAGTATGTGGGTTCCTTAAAAAACTAAAAATAGAACTACCATACGACCCAGCAATCCCACTACTGGGCATATACCCTGAGAAAACCATCATTCAAAAAGAGTCATGTGCCACAATGTTCATTGCAGCTCTATTTCCAATAGTCAGGACATGGAAGCAACCTAAGTGTCCATGGACAGAGGAATGGATACAGAAGATGTGGCACATATATACAATGGAGTATTACTCAGCCATAAAAGGAAACGAAATAGAGTTATTTGTAGTGAGGTGGACGGACCTAGAGTCTGTCATACGGAGGGAAGGAAGCCAGAAAGTAAAGCATACAAATGGCGTGTGCCTGCACATACGTATGGAATCTAAAAAAACGGCTCTGAAGAACCCAGGGGCAGGGCAGGAATAAAGACGCAGACGTAGAGTGGACTTGAGGACACGGGGGGGAAGGGGAAGCTGGGACAAGCGAGAGGGTGGCGTGGACGTATATATACCACCAAACGTAAAATAGTCAGTGGGAAGCAGCCGCGTAGCACAGGGAGCTCAGCTCGGTGCTTTGTGACCACCTAGAGGGGTGGGATAGGCAGGGTGGGAGGGAGACGCAAGAGGGAGGGGATATAGGGATGTATGTATACATATAGCTGATACACTTTGTTATAAAGCAGAAACTAACACAGCATTGTGAAGCAATTATACTCCAATAAAGATGTTAAAAAAGATAGTTTAAAGCAATAGGCAGTAATTTTCCAATGCTGTCTTTTAATAATCAAACACATTTTTAATAACTCAAAGTTTAATTCATTTAATGAAATGGAGGACGTTTATCCTTAATTCTTGGACAAATGAGATTTTTCATCACTGATGGCAATGCTGTAGTTTGGGTGAAATATCAAAATCAGTCTTATGATGCAGGCTTATTTTTTCTGCAACACCAAATGCCTTACACTTGCTTGAACATTTATGACACCTATTGTCTTAGTCAGTTTGGACTGCTATAACAGAATACTATACACTGGAAGGTTTAAGCAACAGACATTTATTTTTCACAGTCCTGGAGGTTTAGAGGTCTAAGATTAAGATGCAGGCAGATATGGTTGTGTGATGAGGCCTTGGCCTGCAGATGGCCATTTCCTGCTGTGTCCCCACATGGGGAAAGAAAGAGGGGGAGCAAGCTCTCTAGTCTCTGCTTGTAAGGGCACTAATCTCATCAGGAGGACCCCACTCACATGACCTCATCTAAACTCTCCTGAAGACCCCATTTCCCAATAATATCACATTGGGATTTAGAGCCGTAACATATGAATTTGGAAGGAATGTGAACATTCAGTCCTTAACACCTGTCTTGCTCCATCTTTGCTCTGTGCACTTTAAGAATGTGGGCAGAGATATTTGTAGTTTCTATATTAGTAAACTTGTTGAATTAGAATATTGGTTCATTCTAGCAACCATTCTAAATTCATCATAAAGTTGATTTTGTATCTTTTTATGTTTTAAATATGAAGTATCATATATTTTTAGAAAGCAGTATTTCCTTTATAAAATAAGCACAATATTTACACTTTCTTCTGACGTACTTCTGATGTGTGTTCACATTTACCCTTTTCATTGAATATACAGTTATTCTGCATTTTTAACTTCAGCACATGTAATACAAGAAAAAACAGAAGAATGTGTATATTTTCCATCCCAAGAAGGCTTATACAATTAATCTTTCATTTTAAAGTAAATATTAATTTTTCTTCTGTTCTTTCTCTCACTTTTATTATTTTTCTGCCATTTAAATTCTCAGGAAATTTGAGAATTAGGGGAATATAAATTTTAAAAAAACACTTTTATTGTTTAAATAAGAACAACACCTGATAACTACAAGTCCTTGTAATTATAGGATAATCATAAGATACATAATTACAAAGCTTTCATTAATATTTCTTTTCCATAATTATTCTCTTGTAATATATTTAGAGTTTATTCTCATACCTTGTAACTGGATGGCTTTCACTATCTCCTGTTCATCAGTGTAGAACAAATTATTCATGTTTCAGTACTCCAGTAATGAGATGTCAGCCCATAATCCTTGCTGTTGAAGGGATTGTCAGAAATGATTGAATCCTTGGTGATGTGACCTCAATGCCATTTAAAGCTTGCCCTCGTAAGAGAGTACATGCTCTCTGAGAAGCCCCTTTTCTTCTTAGCTTTTTTTTTTTTGTTTTGCATAATATTATACATGTATGTGCATAATTCAAACTGAAAATCAATTCAGCAATAACTGTATACATGTGGAACATTTATTAACCACTATTTATTTTGAACACTCACTGTGAAGACATATGGATATCATATTAATTTTTATTTCATAAAATCCAGCATGATTCGTTGGGGCTGCTAATTTTCAGTTGCTCCGTGGTAGATGTGTTTGCCTGCTATTAGGAAGTTTGTTTGCTTAGTTATTTAAGTATTATGCCTTTGATAATTATTTAAGTGAGTAAAAAATCCACCAAAAGGATTTTATATCCATGAGAGTTTCCGTTGTCATAAGTTTGCAAACCAGAGGCGTTACGTATTAGGGTCCCGCAAGCAAAACAGAACCAATACAGTACATATATTACAAGACGTACTGTAAGGAATTGCATTACAGAATGGTGTGGGCTGGCTAAGCAGTTCTGAAATTTACAGGGCAGGCCTTCAGGAAGAGCAGCCTGGAACTCTCAGGCAAGAGCTGAAGCTACAGTCCATAGGCAAGTTCTTTTTCAGGGAAACCTCAATTCTACTCTTAAAACCTTTAAAATGATTGAATCAGGTTCACCCAGATTATCTAGGATAATCTCCTTTACTTAATGTCAACTCATTATGGACTTAATCACATCTACAGAGTATGTCAGAGCAATACCATGAAAAATAGTGTTTGATTGAGTAATTGGGTACTGTAGTCTAGAAAGCTGACACGGAAAACTAAACATTACAGGTTATTTCCTATTTTTACAGGATTAGTATTCGCCTGATTCATGAATGATGAAGCTATGAGTGCTTAACTCAAGTCTCAATGAGCTTAATTCACATCACTGGGAAGGAGGAGGTACCGTAATATCTTGAAAAGTTTAGTTTTACATATTCAATTTCAGTACTACTTATTTTGATATATATATATTTCAGTACTACTTATAAATTTTGAGATCTTAGGGCTGGTTAATGCTTAAAGTTTCAACAGATTTTATACATCATACTTTGACCAAGATCTAGTTGCAATTATATAAGAAGACTTAATTGTGCTTATAACCATATATTGAAAAATTCAAGTCAACTTATGGACATAGTCCAAATTTAGCTCATTCATTCTGTATTAGTCATGCATATAGATTAAATATATAAATAATAAATAACAGAGGTAGGTCAGTAAGTATAAGAACTTTTTAGCCTAAATGGCACAGAATAGATATTCAGAATTCATCTTTCACTTAAAAACTTTATGATTTAGGAGGTTAATGGGCAGTGACTAAGGCATAGTACTTCTAGCTTGGGAACTTCATTTCAAATGGTAAGAAACCTCACGCCCGATACCTTATGCTTCAAATTTTCTTTCTGTTTTTTACTTAAAAGTACCTTTTTATTTTACAAATCTAATATATCTCTAAATCCCTCTACTCCTTTTCTTTATAGTATGGGTTAGTTTCCTATTGCTTCATAACAAATTAGTACAAATCTTGTGGCTTGAAACAAAAGTTTACTATCTCACAATTTCTGTGGGATTATGAGGTAACTCGGTTCGTTACTGAGGGTCTCACTAGGCTGAAATCAAGGTGTCAGCCAGGGTCTCTCTCTCATCTGAGGCTCAAGAGTTTTCATCCAACTGGTTGTCGTCAGAATTCAGCTCCCTGCACTTGTAGAAATGGAAGTTCCATTTTCTTGCTGAATATTGGCAAGGGGCTGCTCTCAGCACCTAGGGGCCACCTGTAGGTTCTTGCCACGTGGTGCCCTCCATAGACAGTTCACAATACATGTATTTGTTTGTCAGAGGCTGGGAGGAGTGTACCTCTTTTGCTTTGAATGTGTCTGCTGCTTTGAGTCTCTTTAAAAGATTCACCTGATTAGGTCAGTCCTGCCCATGGTAATCTCTCTTTTGGTTAAAACAAAGTCAACTGATTAGGGACTTTAATTATATCTGCAAAACGGAATCACATATGCCAACATTTGAATTATCTAATCACCTGTTAAGATTCTCTTATTATCTTCAACTCTGAGTGAATATATAGGCTTCCACAAGACACTAAAAACCAAAAAATGAACAAAACAAAACAACTCAAGGCAGAGCCAGTTTCACTGTGAGAGAAGGTTTACATCTGTCCATTAAAAGAAAAAAGTATATTTTACACATACACACATATACAAGTGTGTATATTTACTCACATTTAATCAATAAATAAAACTTACTATTACCAAGGGCTGTTCTCCAATGGCAATTGAATAGATGAAAGGATATGATTTTCAAGTAGGTTTTAAATTTGCAAAGCGTCTATTAAAGTATATAAAGGAAAATTATGAATAGTATAACTTATTATTACCCTCCAAAATTTAAATTTTAAAAATAAATCATAAGTACTCCTTTGTAGATTTGAAGTCCTTTGAGGAAGTGTTATGCTTCATTTATACATTATACCATTTTACTGTTGCTGTTCAATAATTACATATTGTTGACATTTTTAATGTAGTTATGCTTTCTTTTATGGTTTTAAGAATCAGCTTATTGTTACATGGAATAAATGTATTTCAGTTTCATGTTACTTGGAAAAGTAATGGATGAATCGAATTGTACTTCACGGACACTCATCCCCTCTGAGGCGTTCAGTTGGTATTGAACACTGCAATACTAACTGCTTTGATACACTCGATATTGCCCTGAGTCCAAAAAACTTATTCCTCAGAACACTTACACAAAGGAGTAATGTTTCCTAGTAGAAACAAGCAATATACATTATGAAATATTTTGAAAGGAAATTAGAATCTGTCACTACTTAATCTATGAACTCACATTTTTATGAGAAAAGGATTTAAAATTGTTACAGAATAGTGAGTGGTACATTAACCACAAATGTAATAATTATTAGTGACTTTTTGACTGTATAAAATTAAGATCATACTTGAGCAACTTACTGCAAAAATAGGTGGAAAATTAAAGTATAGGTTTTTAAAATGTAATTATCCAGCAATAATGGAAAGCAAATTGTTTGCTTATAATAATTACTATTTAAAAAGGCTTGGCTGAATTTAAAATAATTTAGTAGCTGCAGCTATGATTAGATAAGTAGAAAGATGTCAAGGTAATAATACAATATGTAGTTATAATATGAAGTACAAAGATATAAAGGTAGCAAAATAAACATTACCAGACATAAGTAAGAATTAATGAAATGAATATTGGCAACAATATAATTAGATGTCCTAAAAATTCAAAGGTGAGATTTTTATAAAGCATATTAATGAGTTATCATTACTCACTAGCCTAGGTTAAAGCCTAGAGTTGAATATCACATCATAAAAACTGCTTTGCAGAATAATACGACTTTGAAACACTATATGAGCCTGAAAAGGAAACCTTTGGGAAATGATTAATGGTAGCAATTGTATAACACACATTAGGATAAAAGTTCAACCATATAAATATTTATGTCAATTATCTAGGAATTAGATGCAAGGTTAAAACTGTATGTGCCATATGACAACTAAATACTTCAAAAGAAATATTGTTTGGAAATACAGTGGGAGGCCATTCTACAAACTGGTATGTTATCGTAAGTGCATTATTATATAAGGGTTTTGATTTGATAGTGTAAGAGTAGGTTACGCAGTTCATTAGAATAAGGAATGATGCTCTTTTCTATGGGGAATTCATAAATAACCTGAACAAAGACAACTCTATAAAGCAGAAGCTTCTAGTGGTATTGCTTCTAGAACTAAGGTTTAATTTAGGAACATAAATATACAATTTTTAAAATTATTTTATCAAAAAATTTAGAACAATCTTCATATATTATATTATGAGTTAAACTATATAATGCTATTTAGTATGGAAAGGCAAAGGAGCAATATTGTTATATTTTAATTGTGTAGATTCAACCAAAAGCACACCTCAATTTTTAAAACCATGTTTTTATTTTAAAGTTGTGCAAAGTAACCCAACATAAGAGAATCATCAATAAATTTATTTCTACTTTCATTAAAGTAAAAACTTGTATTCACATGATTATAAATACCACAAAGATATGTTTGGAATATGTCTAATTGAACCACTTGATTTTATTTATAATCTTTGTTTTTTATTAATAAAAAGTCACCATGGAAAAAATGTAGGAGAAAGTATTTGAGGGAAGTATAAGTTCATGACATCTTAGGGAAACAATAGTCTATATGACATAGTATATTCTCCTAATATCTTTTCCTGAATTCAATACTATATTAATAAAATATCCTTCAAAAATATGCATGTTATTAAATGTATGTATTCAATGTTAATACAAATGAACAATAATTTATTTCCAAAACATGGTGTAAACAAACAAAAAAGGGAAAATATTAAGAATGGGCAGTAATTCAGAATAGTCATGGGGAAAAATACACCTTCAAAAATGCAAAATGTAATATGAATGAAGTGAATAGTAATGGGAAGGAGAGAAAATATTTAAGAGATCTGTTTAAACTCAGTTTCTCTTCCATTGTAATTTGCATCAGTTTATTTGCTTTCAAATTCTTATATTGAATAGTTTGCAAACTCTGTATTAAAGACTAAAACACAGCTAAACATCACTGACAACAAAAGGAGTGGGGCTGGTAATGCTAATATAATGCTGTTGAGGAAATGGATTTGACATTTTTAAATGGGATAAAATGCAAAATTTCCTCTCTGAATTTAGGCTTATTTGAGCTTAACGGAGGCTTGACATACTTCAGGGAGTAAAAGGGGGGGGAGGGTTAGAACTAGTTTCATATATTTTGTAAAAAGAAAAATAAAGTAATACAAAAATTGAAGACGTAAATACCATTCTTTGTAATGCACCAGTGATTATTTCCTAAGTTGGATAAATAACTTTACACTGAATCCACTACAAGATGCTTTTTGACATAGTGTCAATTTTCAGTTTGTTTTCAAGTCTAATTAGATTCATACTTTTCTATGCAATTTCTGTTAGAACAATTGAGACGTTTCTAGGCTCTAACATGTTTGTTAGTAGAGTGCAATTAAATCTATTGGTTATCTTTTGTTTTACTTGCAACAATGCTTTTACATCAGGTGATACCATATCAGTTTGTGATCAACGATGATTTTCATTTCTGCAGTTATTAACTAATATTTTGGGGAAATTTTCCATGTACATGATTGTTTCATTCTATTTTATATTTTTGCTATATGAGGAGGATTTTTAAAAGTTCTTTCCACTCAGTAGCTGAAAATATTAGATGGAGAAAGGATAAAGGAACTACTAATTGTGCTGGGAGGAGAGAGATGTATGGGACACTGAAATGATGGAGAGGCTGATGAAGACACCAGTTTTCTGTCCTTTAAAGCAGGATGAATGTTGAATCCATTTTCTAACTAGGGGTCATCAGAGAGGAGACTGTTTTTGGAGGAAGCTCATGCG
Organism: Lagenorhynchus albirostris; assembly: GCF_949774975.1. Taxonomy (NCBI): domain Eukaryota; kingdom Metazoa; phylum Chordata; class Mammalia; order Artiodactyla; family Delphinidae; genus Lagenorhynchus; species Lagenorhynchus albirostris. Next base: position 31,304,222 of record NC_083115.1, on the reverse strand, counting down.
ATCCATGTTTTATCCATTTTGTGCTTGATTTCCTGTGGAGACATCCAATAGCAACATCAAAGAGGCAATTTTTTGGCACAAATTCAGTACAGAGCTATTTGAACTTGAAGATCACTGGCATATATGTGGTGACCGGATTGTGGTTGAAATTGCCTAGACAGAGAACATATGGAAGATGAGGATCTAGAAGGAAGCTGCAAGAAACCCTACATTTCACGGCCAATTGGAAGAGAAGAACTTGCAGAACGCATAGAAAAGAAGCAGGGTAAGTCACACATGGGGAAACTGGGGAGACTGTGATGTCATAGAAACAAGAAAGGAGTGCCTCCTCCCATATTGTGAATCTTCCTATAAATAAAGAGTGGGCTTGGGAGCATACAAAGGATTGTGCACTGGGACAGTTGTCTGATTTCAGCTTTCTCACAATTTAGGGTTTGCTAGCTTCATACTAATTTTAACAGCTCTATGTAAAACCAGTACATCACTGTCACTTTCTTGCATTTTATTCATCCTAATGCATCAATGGTTTTAGTCTCCAACTGTAAAGAGCCAGGACCCTATTTTAAAATACAATTTCCTTATATTCTATAAAAGAAATAATTACAGAGCAATCACCAGCAGGAATGGTTGAGTCCTTTCTAGTAAAGAATTACAAAGGAACTACAAAACTAAAAACTTTTACTGTTAATGTATCATTAATCTCAGTTCCATTTCCTTCTCCAAGGGGAGGCTTATTAGGGGAAGGGTTAATGACACTGACCTCAGACACCTGCAGTTATGTCCATTCTATCTGTATCACTTGACCAGTAAAGAGTGTGAGTAATAATATCATGCGTTCATGGATTCCAGGCCTATTGGACCTTCAGCGCTATTTTGGCCTCATAAATGTTCTGTTACTAATATCTGCTAAGTGTTAAGGGATTTTATTCAGAGTCAGTGATGACATCTGAGAAACTGCTCATCACATGTGAATTCTCAGAACTCAGGTGACTATATCATGATGGGAGATCGTTTCAGATATTGCATCAGGTAACAGAAAGAATAAAAGCGTACTTTTTAAAAGCCATCTGGTGTATTATTTCGAATTGTATTGTGAAGCCAGTTGTATTGGAAAGTGTTGCCTTGAACTTCCCTTTTAAATGATACTACATTGAAATTGCTCTTCATTATTCACTCCCATCTGTTGCCATCCTCAGGGAATAGATTAACCCTAAAATGTGAATCTAATTCTTTTTTAACACTTTCTAAGCAAATGTTTAAATTCTATCAATGTTTAATTTATTTTTGAATTTTATTCACTTTTTTATACAGCAGGTTCTTATCTATTTTATGCATATTATTGTATACATGTCCATCACAATCCCCCAATTCATCCCACCTCCACCACACCCCACCCCACCCTGACCTTTCCCCCTTGGTGTCCGTACATTTCTTCTCTACATCTGTGTCTCTATTTCTGCCCTGAAAACCACTTCATCTGTACCATTTTCCTAGATTCCACATATATGCGATAACATATGATATTTGTTTTTCTCTTTCTGATTTATTTCACTCTGTATGACAGTCTCTAGGTCCATCCACGTCTCTACAAATGACCCAGTTTCGTTCCTTTTTATGGCTGAGTAATATTCCATTCTGTATATATACCACATCTTCTTTATCCATTCGTCTGTTGATGGGCATTTAGGTTGCTTCCATGACCTGGCTATTGTAAATAGAGCTGCAATGAACATTGGGGTGCATGTGTCCTTTTGAATTATGGTTATCACTGGGTATATGCCCAGGAATGGGATTCCTGGATCATATGGTAATTCTATTTTTAGTTTTATAAGGAACCTCCACACTGTTCTCCATAGTGGCTGTATCAATTTACATTCCCACCAACAGTGCAAGAGGGTTCCCTTTTCTCCACACCCTCTCCAGCATTTATTGTTTATAGATTTTCTAATGAATCCCATTCTGACAGGTGTGAGGTGATACCTCATTGTAGTTTTGATTTACATTTCTCTAATAATTAGTGATGTTGAGCAGCTTTTCATGTGCTTCTTGGCCATCTGTATGTCTCCTTAGGAGAAATGTCTGTTTAGGTCTTCTGCCCATTTTTGGATTGGGTTGTTTGTTTCTTTAATATTGAGCTGCATGAGCTGTTTATATATTTTGGAGATTAATCCTTTGTCCATTGCTTCGTTTGCAAATATTTTCTCCCATTCTGAGGATTGTCTTTTTGTCTTGTTTGTAGTTTCCTTTCCTGTGCAAAAAACTTTTAAGTATCATTAGGTCCCATTTGTTTATTTTTGTGTTTATTTCCATTACTCTAGGAGGTGGATCAAAAAAGATCTTGCTGCGATTTATGTCAAAGAGTGTTCTGCCTAAGTTTTCCTCTATGACTTTTATAGTGTCTGTTCTTACATTTAGGTCTTTAATGCATTTTGAGTTTATTTTTGTATATGGTGTTAATTTCATTCTTTTACATGTAGCTGTTCAGTTTTCCCAGCACCACTTATTGAAGAGACTCTCTTTTCTCCATTGTATATCCTTGCCTCCTTTATCATAGACTAGGTGACCATAGGTGCATAGGTTTATCTCTGGGTTTTCTATCCTATTCCATTGATCTATATTTCTATTTTTGTGTCAGTACCATATTGTCTTGGTTACAGTAGCTTTGTAGGATAGTCTGAAGTCAGGGAATCTGACTATTTCAGCTTGGTCTTTTTCCCTCAAGATTGCTTTGGCTATTTGGGGTCTTTTGTGTCTCCATACAAATTTTAAGATGTTTTGTTCTAGTTCTGTAAAAAATACCATTGGTAATTTGATAGGGATTGCATTGAATCGGTAGATTGCTTTGGGTAGTAGAGTCATTTTCACAATATGCATTCTTCCAATCCAAGAACATGGTATATCTCTCCATCTGTTTGTGTCATCTTTGATTTCTTTTATCAGTGTCTTATCGTTACCTGAGTACAGGTATTTTACCACCTTAGGAAGGCTTATTCCTATGTATTTTATTTTTTTGTTGCAATGGTGAATGGGATTGTTTCCTTAATTTCTCTTTATGATCTTTCATTGTTAGTGTATAGGAATGCAAGTGATTTCTGTGCATTAATTTTGTATCCTGCCTTTACCAAACTCATTGATTAGCTCTAGTAGTTTTCTGGTAGCATCTTTAGGATTCTCTGTGTAGAGTATCATGTCATCTGCAAATAGTGACAGTTTTACTTCTTCTTTTCCAATTTGTATTCCTTTTATTTCTTTTTCTTCTCTGATTTCTGTGTCTAGGACTTCCAAAACTATGCTGAATAATTGTGGCAAGAGTGGACATCCTTGTCTAGTTCCTGATCTTAGAGGAAATACTTTCAGTTTTTCACAATTGAGAATGATGTTTGCTGTGGGTTTCTCGTATATGGCCTTTATTAGGTTGAGGTAGTTTCCTTCTATGCTCACTTTCTGGAGAGTTTTTATCATAAATGGGTGTTGAATTTTGTCAAAAACTTTTCCTTTATCTATTGAGATGATCATATGGTTTTTCTTCTTCAATTTGATAATATGGTATATCACATTGCTTTGCGTATATTGAAGCATCCTTGCATCCCTGGGATAAATCCCACTTGATCATGGTGTGTGATCCTTTTATTGTGATGTTGGATTCTGTTTGCTAGTATTTTGTTGAGGATTTTTGCATCTATATTCACCAGTGATATCCATCTGTAATTTTCTTTTTTTGTAGTATCTTTCTCTGGTTTTGGTATCAGGGTGATTGTAGCCTCATAGAATGAGTTTGGGAGTGTTCCTTCCTCTGCAATTTTTTGGAACAGTTTGAGAAGGATTGGTATTAACTCTTCTCTAAATGTTTGATAGAATTCACCTCCATGTGTTTGTGTTTTTCACGTTTTTTTCCCCTGTCATTTATTGCTAATCTCATAGTGCTCTGGTTGGAAAAGACGCTTGATATGATTTCAATTTTCTTAAATTTACCAGGGCTTGATTTGTGACCCAAGATGTGGTCTTCCTACAGAATTTTCCGTGTGCACTTGAGAAGAAAGTGTAATCTGCTGTTATTGGATGGAATGTCCTATAAATATCAATTAAATCTCTCTGGTCTATTTTGTCAGTTAAAGCTTGTGTTTCCTAATTAATTTTCTGTCTGGATGACCTGTCCATTAGTGTAAGTGAGGTGTTAAAGTGCCCCACTATTTTTGTGTTACTGTTGATTTCCTCTTTTACAGCTGTTAGCAGTTGCCTTATGTATTGAGGTGCTCCTATGTGAGGTGCGTATATATTTATAATTGTTATATCTTCTTCTTGGATTGATCCCTTGATCATTATGTAGTGTCCTTCCTTATCTCTTGTAGCATTCTTTATTTTAAACTCTATTTTATCTGATATGAGTATTGCTACTCCAGCTTTCTTTGGATTTCCATTTGCATGGAATGTCTTCTTCTATCCCCTCACTCTCAGTCTGTATGTACCTCTAGGTCTGAAGTAGGTCTCTTGAAGAGAGCATATATATGGGTCTTGTTTTTGTATTCATTCAGCGAGCCTGTGTCTTTTGGTTGGAGCACTTAATCCATTCACATTTAAGGTAACTATGATATGTATGTTCCTATTACCATTTTCTTAATTGTTTTGGGTTTGTTTTTGTAGGTCCTTTTCTTCTCTTGTGTTTCCCACTTAGAGAAGTTCCTTTAGCATTTGTTGAGGAGCAGGTTTGTTGGTGCTGAATTCTGTTAGCTTTTGCTTGTCTGTAAAGCTTTTTTTTCTCCATCAAATCTGAATTAGATCCTTGCTGGGTAGAGTAATCTTGGTTGTAGGTTCTCCCTTTCATCACTTAAATATATCATGCCACTCCCTTCTTGCTTGTAGAGTTTCTGCTGAGAAATCAGTTGTTAACCTTATGGGAGTTCCCTTGTATGTTATTTGTCCTTTTTCCTTGTTGCTTTTAATAATTTTTCTTTGTCTTTAATTTTTGTCAATTTGATTACTATGTGTCTCGGTGTGTTTCTCCTTGGGTTTATCCTGCCTGGGACTCTCTGCACTTCCTGGATTTGGGTGGCTATTTCCTTTCCCATCTTACAGAAGTTTTTGACTATAATCTCTTCAAATATTTTCTCGGGCCTTTCTCTCTCTCTTCTTCTTCTGGGACTCCTATAATGCGAATGCTGGTGTGTTCAATGTTGTCCCAGAGGTCTCTTAGTCTGTCTTCATTTCTTTTCATTCTTTTTTTCTTTATTCTGTTCCACGGCAGTGAATTCCACCATTCTGTCTTCCAGGTCCCTTATCCATTCTTCTGCCTCAGTTATTCTGCTATTGATTCCTTCTAGTGTATTTTTCATATCAGTTATTGTATTGTTCATGTCTGTTTGTTTGTTCTTTAATTCTTCTAGGTGTTTGTTCTTTACTTCTTCTAGGTGTTTGTTAAACATTTCTTGCATCTTCTCGATCTTTGCCTCCATTCTTTTTCCGCGGTCCTGGATTATCTTCACTATCATTATTCTGAATTCTTTTTCTGGCAGGTTGCCTCTCTCCACTTCATTTAGTTGTTTCTCTGGGGTTTTACCTTGTTCCTTCATCTGATACATAGTCCTCTGCCTTTTCATCTTGTCTATCTTTCTGTGAATGTGGTTTTTGTTCACAGGCTGCAGGATTGTAGTTCTTCTTGCTTCTGCTGTCTGCCCTCTGGTGGATGAGGCTATCTAAGAGGCTTGTGCAAGCTTCCTGTTGGGAGGGACTGGTGGTGGGTAGAGCTGGGTGTTGCTCTGTGGACAGAGCTCAGTAAAACTTTAATCCACTTGTCTGCTGATTGGTGAGGCTGTGTTCCCTCCCTGTTGGTTTGGCCTGAGGCGATCCAGCACTGGAGCCTACAGCAGGCCCATTTGTGAGGCTAATGGCGGACTCCTGGAGGGCTCACACCAAGGAGTACTTTCCAGAACTTCTGCTGCCAGTGTTCTTATCCCCATGGTGAGCCACAGCCACAGCCTGCTTCTGCAGGAGACCCTCCAACACTAGCAGGTTGGTGTGGCTCAGTCTCCTATGGGGTCACTGCTCCTTCCCCTGGGTCCCGATGCGCACACTACTTTGTGTGTTCCCTCCAAGAGTGTAATCTCTTTTTCCTCTAGACCTGTTGAAGTCCTGCAATCAAATCCCACTAGCCTTCAAAGTCTGATTCTCCGGGAATTCCTCCTCCCGTTGCTGGGCCCCCCAGGTTGGGAAGCCTGACGTGGGGCTCAGAACCTTCCCTTCAGTGTGTGGACTTCTGTGGTATAAGTGTTCTCCAGTTTGTGAGTCTCCCACCCAGCGGTTATGGGATTTGATTTTATTGTTATTGCGCCCCTCCTACCGTCTCATTGTGGCTTCTCCTTTGTCTTTGGTTGTAGGCTATCTTTTTTGGTGAGTTCCAGTGTCTTTCTTTCCATGGTTGTTCAGCAGTTAGTTGTGATTCCTGTGCTCTTGCAAGAGGGAGTGAGCAAGCTGACATTCTGACCAGGTCGTATTCCAATTCCAGATAGTTTCCCATTGATCAGGATGAATCTAAATGCCTGCGCATAACCTACAGACTCTCCTTGAGATCATTTTACGCCTATTGTCCAGCTTGGTATCCAATGTATTTCTCTCCATTCCAGCTACACGGCGGTTTGCTGTTCTCTGAACCTGCCATATTAGTTTATGCTTCTATTCCTTTGGATTCGCCCCTTTACATAATTGGAGTACTGCTTCCTCCTTCTGTGTATGTCAAGTTCCCACAAATACTCTAACCCTCTCTCAAGTCCTACTGACTCCTATCATCCTTCCTCCAAGTTCCCACTTCACTCTAACTGAGATTTTCTTTCTCTACTTCACTGTAAGAAACTTAGAAAGTGGTCAGTTTTATTGTTTTTACATTAAATGGTAATAATCAAAACAGTATCAAATATGGGTTACATATTTTGTTATAATGTGAAGGTAATGAGCAAGTAGAAATTGATGTAGAGAGTATGAATTTTTCTGACAGAAATAAAATGGCAATAAGTGAATATGCTAGAAATAATATACTCATAGTGGGCAGTAAAGTTTTCAGCATTCATGAAAGTTATGAGTTTAGAAAGAATAAAGTTGGCAGGTAGTTAACTGAAATTTAAAGATGAGATGTTTTAAAATTACCCAGTGGTCTACTAAAGAAAGTGTTTTAATAGAAATTTGAAATTCAGAGTTATGTTTGAGAAGAAGACACGTTCTGTTTTTAAATGTAAATGATTTATGGTTTTCATGGTCATATGCAGCTCTTCTAAAACAGAAATTCATATTTTCAAAATTAAAATTGGCAATCAAATTTAAATGTGAAGAAACAGAAAAGTTAACAAAATAATACAACAGTGTTATGATTTCTTGTTTTCAGTCTCCAAATTATCGACTAGATTTTAATCCATATAAATTAAGTAGAAAATATGTTACAATATTTTTATGTAGCATTTCCAATACTTTTAATGTTGTCTCATTATAAAGAAATATTTCTGAAGTCTTATTTGAAATATTAATAGTGATTTTAAATAATGAAAAATTTTCAAATAATGGAGTATTTGGTTGGCACCATAGTGACACCGAAGACACAATGTGAGGCAATTAAAATACATGACTACATCCAAAATTTAGTTACCTATAGTCTTCAGGAAATAAAACCAAACAGTTTTGGAAGACACTGTGAAAGACTTTCATATAACAATTATACAACCGTCTTTAATTACATACTAGTAAAGGAATTAAGTGAAATGAACTATGTAAGAACTTTCCAGGAAAAGGCCAATCACAATCTGGATGTAACAGTAGCTAAACAAGAAATTTGCCACCTGCAAGGTAACAAACTCTGTGTGAGGAGATGGGGCCTATGCATTCTAGTGGGCACCTAGCTGACTCATTTGTATTTAACTTCTCAGGGACACTTGGCACTTTCTGCTTTGTAACTCAGCAGATTTGGAGGATTTTCGTATTTACCTTAGAGCTTGAAGAGCAACTTAAGATTCGTCCTGTTTTTACTGCTTGAACAGTTAGTTCCCAGGTAAGACTGACACATAATTTTCACAACTTCCTCTCTCTTTTTACATTTCTAATCCAACTTTAATTCAATAACATCTAGCATTGTGGAATTCTCAGTGACTTTGTAAAGTCTCGTACATGTGGATAATTTAGTTTTGCCTCTCAACGTGTTCTGAAAAACCCTCAGAGACATATAATTTTATATTTATTTAAAACCCCTTTCAGAACGTTCTGTTAAAAAATAAAGTTAAAAAGCAACTGACAGATCAATCAGTAAGTTACTGGAATATCATTGGTTAAAAAGTTTAACTGCATAAATAACAATATTAATTTTAGTAAAAGAATTACTGAAGTACACACTCTACCCTTCAACTGTGCTGGGTAAAGGTTTTTGTTTTATTGATAACTCTAGGGTTCTGCTAACTTTCCAACTAGGAGAAAAGATTTAGAAACCCAAATGTCAAAATAAAGTTTGAAATAAGAAAAGTTTCACTGCCTAATTAGTAGATTTTGGAGACAAAGCTAGCAGGTAATTCATACTTCTTAATGCCTGTTTTGAGCCAGCCTCTATGTTGGCTGCCTTTTTGTCTCGTATCCTCACAAATCTGAGGAGCTGTTCTGTTCTCCATACTATATGTTGGTAAACTGATGGGCACAAAGGTTAAATCATTTACACATGGTGCTAAAAATCATATGGCACAGAAAGTCTCAAATACTGTTCTAGATGATCCTAAAGTCCACAGATCTTTCACATTGTTACAAAATATAATTTTGATGATTAAGTACTTAATCCAAAAAATTTTCCCATTAAAATAATTTTTCCCAGAGCAACAGATGTAAAGTCAATCAGAATAACTTAAATAATGTGAAACGCTTCATATAAACTAGTTGTGAAGTTGCGATACTGTTATTTTTTTAATAGACTTTATTTTTTAGAGAAGTTTTAAGTTCACAGCAAAATTGAGCAGAAAGTATGCAGATTTCTCATGTACCTCCTGCCCCCGCACATGTATAACCTTTGCCAGTATCAACATCCCCTGCCAGCATGGCACATGTATTACAGGTGATGAACCTACATTGACACATCATAATCACCCAAGCCCATAGTTTACATTACACTTCACTCTTGGTGTTGAACATTCTATGGGTTTGGAAAAACATACCATGACATGTACCCATCCTTATAGTAGTATACCGATTAGTTTCATTGTACTCCATCTCTTCATTCCTCCCGCTTATCCCTGGCAACCACTGATCTTTTTATTGTCTCCATAGTTTTGTGTTTTCCAGAATGCCATATAGAAATAATTATACTATATATAGCCTTTTCAGATTGGCTTCTTTCACTTAGCAATATGCATTTAAGTTTCCTCTGTGCCTTTACCTGGCTTGATAGCTCATTTCTCTTTAGTGCTGAATGATATTCTATTATCTGCATATACTACAGTTTATTTATCCAGTCACAGACTGGAGGACATTTTGGTTGCTTCTAAGATTTGACAATTATGAATAAAGCTGCTATAAACATCCATGTGCAGGTTTTTGTGTGGATATATTTTCAACTCCTTTGGTAAATACGAAAGAGATGTTTATGGATATTATGCTGTGGATATATGTAGTTTTGTAAAAAACTTGACAAACTGTCTTCCAACATGGCTATACAATTTTGCATTCCAAACAGCAGTGAATAAGGATTCCTGTTGCTCCATTTCAATACCAGCAATCGCTGTTGTCAGTATTCTGGAATTTGGCCTTTCTGATAGATGTTTAGCAGTATTTCACTGTTTTAATTTGCAATTCCTTAATGACATGTAATATGAAGCATACTTTCATATGCTTATTTGCCATCTGCGTATCTTCAGTAAAGTGTCAGTTAAGATCTTTTGCTCATTTTTTAATTGGATTGTTTTCTTAATGGTTGAATTTTAAGAGTTCCTTGTACAATATATATTTGGATAAAAGTACTTTATCAAAGGTATCTTTGGCAAATATTTCCTCTCTGTCTGTGCCTTGGTTGTTCATTTTCTTGATAATGAGTGACATATGAAAATGTATTCCTTTCCTTTCCCCACCTCAGTCCCCATCTCAGTATAGATGACTTTTCTGTTTAATTCAAGGTTGATATTTTAGCATGATATTGGAATATAATCCAAGGAGATAAAAAATTAATCCTATTCACAGTTGAGTCCCAGTACATCCTGTCAATTCTTCTGGCTTCTCAGTACATCAAATATTGTGCTACCAAACATTCTGCCGTTTCATATTGTATCATTGGGGTATTGAGTTCCCAAATAACTTTACACTATATAAAATAAAGAACTTAACATGAAATAAATTGAGCTGCCTCTAAGATGAAAAAAGAAGATGGAAAGAAAAAGACGTGTCAAGAAAGACAGTCTAAGAAGAAGAAAAAAATATGCCATTTTATTATGCAGCAACAACAGAAAACACTAATTTCCTTCCTATCAAAATTAAAGTCTTTGGACTTCCCTGGTGGCACAGTGGTTAAGAATCCACCTGCCAATGCAGGGGACATGGGTTCGATCCCTGATCCGGGAAGATCCCACATGCTGCGGAGCAGCTAAGCCTGTGCACCGCAACTACTGAGCCTGAGCTCTAGAGCCCGCAAGCCACAACTACTGAAGCCTGTGAGCCACAGCTACTGAGCCCGCGTGCCACAACTACTGAAGCCTGTGTGCCTAGAGCCTGTGCTCCACAACAAGAGAAGCCACCTCAATGAGAAGCCCACGCACCACAACGAAGAGTAGCCCCCACTCGCCGCAACTAGAGAAAGCCCGCGTGCAGCAATGAAGACCCAATGCAACTGAAAATAAATAAAATAAAATAAAATAAAAATTAAAGTCTTTGTTATCTAAATTTCTTTCAGGGCTTGTGGGTGGTATGGGTGATTGCTTATACAGGCATACCTCAGAGATATTATGGGTTTGGTTCCAGACCACTGCAATAAAGCAAATATCACAATAAAGAGAGTCACAGGTTTTTTTTGGTTTGCCGGTGCATATAAAAGTTATGTTTACACTATAATGTAGTCTAATTAAATGTGCAATAGCATTAGGTCTAAATAAACATACCTTAATTTTAAAATACTTTATAGCTAAAAAATGCTAAACATCATCTAAGCCTTCAGAGTCTTAATTTTTTGTTGGTGGCGGGTCTCGCCATGATGTAGATGGCTGCTGACTGATCAGGGTAATGGTTGCTGAAGGGTGGGGCATTTGTGGCAATTTCCTTAAAAAACACAACGATGAATTTGCAACATCTGTTGACTCTTCCTTTCACAAAAGGTTTCTCAGTATCAGGCAATGCTGTTTGATAGCATTTCACCCACAGTAGAGCTCCTTTCAAAATTGCAGTCAGTCCTCTCAAAACCTTCTGACACTTTCTCAACTAAGTTTACGGAAAATTCTAAATCCTTTGTTGTTATTTCAGTAATCTCCACAGCATCTTCAGGAGTAAATTTCATCTCAGGAAACCACTTTCTTTGCTCATCCATAAGAAGCAACTCCTCAACCGTTCAAGTTTTACCATGAGATTGCAGCAATTCAGTCACATCTTCAGGCTTTATTTCTAATCCTAGTTCTCTGGCTATTTCCACCACATCTGCAGTTACTTCCTCCACTCAAGGCTTGAACCCCTCAAGAACTGAACCCCTCAATCCGTGCAGCTTGGAATCAACTTCTTCCAAACTCCTGTGTATGTTAACATTTTGACCTCTTCCCGTGAATCACAAATGTTCTTAATGGCGTCTAGAATGGTGAACCCTTTCCAGGTTTTCCATTGAATTTGCCCAAATCCATCAGAATAATCACTACCTTTGGCAGCTATAGCCTTAGAAAATGCATTTCTTCAATAATAAGACTTGAAAGTCAAAATTACTCCTCGATCCATGGGCTGCAGAATGGGTGTTGTGTTAGCAGGCATGACAACAACATTCATCTCATTGTGCATCGCCATCAGAGCTCTTGGGTGTCCATGTGCACTGTCAGCGAGCAGTAATATTTTGAAAGGAACCTTTTGGTCTGAGCAGTAGGTCTAAACAGTGGGCCTAAAATATTCAGTAAACCATATTGTAAAAAGATGTGCTGTTATCCATGCTTTGTTGTTCCATTTATAGAGCACAGGCAGGGTAGATTTAGCATAATTCTTAAGGGCCCTAGGATTTTCAAATGGGCATTGGCTTCAACTTTTAGTCACCAGCTGCATTAGCCCCTAACAAGAGAGTCAGCCTGTCCTTTGAAGCTTTGAAGCTTGGTGTTGACTTCCACTCTCTAGCTATGAAAGGCCGAGATGTCATCTTCTTCCAATAGAAGGCTGTTTTATTTAAATTGAAAATCTGGGGTTTAGTGTGGCTGCCTTCATTATTTATCTGAGTTAGATCTTCTGGGTAACTTGGTGAAGCTTCTGCATCACCACTTGCTGCTTCGCCTTGTGTAATACTTCGATTTTACAAAGTTGGCTTCTTTCCTTCAACCTGATGAACCAACCTCTGCTGGCTGCACACTTTTTTTTCTGCAGCTTCCTCACCTCTCTCAGCCTTCATAAAACTGAGGAGACTTAGTGCCTTGCCCTGGATTAGGCTTTGGCTTAAGGGAATGTTGTGTTTGGTCTGATGTATCCAGACCACTCAAATTTTCCCCATATCAGTGATAAGGCTGTTTCGCTTTCTAATGATGCATGTGTTCACTGGAGCAGCAGTTTTGATTTTCTTCAAGAACGTTTCCTTTGCACTCACAACTTGGCTAACTGTTTGGCATGAGAGGCTTAGCTTTCTCCTACCTTGGTTTTTGACATGCCTCCCTCACTAAGCTTAACCATTTCTAGCTTTTGATTTAAAGTGAGGGACATGCAACACTTCCTCTTACTTCAACACTTAGAGGCCGATGTATGTTTGCTAATTGGCCTGAGTTCAAATTGGTGTGTCTCAGGGAATAGGGAGGTCTGAGGAAAAGGAGAGAGAAAGGGGGAAAGGTCGGTTGGTGGAACAGTCTGAACACATACAACATTTACCGATTACGTTTGCCATCTACGTTGGGCACAGTTCCTCATGCCCCCAATTACAATAGTAACATCAGAAATCACTGATCACATATCACCATGGCAAATATAATGAAAAAGTTTGAAATATTGCAAGAATTAACAAAATGTGACACATAGAGATGAAGTGAGTAAATACTGTTGGAAAAATAGTGCGATACACTTGTTGAGGCAGGGTTGCCACAAACCTTCAATTTAAAAAAACAAAAAACAACAACAAAAAAAACCCACCACAATACTGATGAAGTGAAATAAAGGGAAGCACAATAAAATAAGGTAGGCCTGTATGATCTGAGTATGTTCATCCTGTCAGCTAACATGATGCCAATGAGGAACATGTCAGGGACTGCTCCAAAGTTGGTCCATTGCTACTTAACCAGGTATAGACTTACCCCCAAATGAGGTTTCCTAATTCATGGTGAAATATCACTTTCATGAAAAATTTTTCAAAAGGAAACACTCTTGTATAATAATAATTTAAAAAAAAACAGCTAAATGTTTTCTATAGGAATAGGATAACAATCTCTATTGGAAGATGCCTGCCAGTGGTAGATCTTGAACAATGCTCTTATAGAAATCCCAGCATCTATTTCTTTCTAATTTGGCATTTAAAAGAGCTAAGATTACAACCAAATTGAACAAAATGCAAAACTTATTTAAAAAAAAAAAGGTGTCCAAAATCCCATAGTATTAATTTAATTCCAATGATGCACATACGTCTAACGTTAAGCCCCTCTGATATTTTGCTTTTATCTGCAATAAATGTATTAGTAGATTTAACAAATTTCCTCATTTTTCCATTGAACCTATCATATATCATAATGCAAAGTAATAAATTAAAGTCAAATAATATCAAGCCTAATGCAGAATATTTAAAATTTGTAACTTATATAATGAGAAACATCAGAAATAGAGTCACTAAATATAGTAGTAATATTTTAATGTAAGAAAATATATATAACATAAAATTTACCATTTTAACCATTTTTAAGTGTACAGATCAGTGGCATTAAGTACATTCACACTGTTGTACAACCTTCAACAACATCCAGGGCTAATATTTATACTCATGTAACAGAAAAACTCTGGTAAGAATTTTGGTAGTATCATGAAATTTGGCTCAATGCAAAATAATCTAATTTCTCTAATAAAATAACTCACTCATATTAGGACTATGTATCCTACTATGGGACTGTTTAAGTACATTAATTGTCTTTATTACATTTGTGGAAAGAACATTGGTCTTACAATTAGAAAAGTTAGTACATAGATATAATTCTACCATGTATGAGGAGGTGCTTAATCTGGGGCATATTGAGAACAGATTAAGAAAAATGAGGGATCCAAATGTGTCTCATTACTAACCACTATCCAACTCAATCTCACATCTGCAGCTAAACCACACTGTCCTATCACTCACGTTTGAATGCACCCTCTTTTACTTAGCATTTACATTTAGACAAAAACTTAAAGCAAGCTAAGCAATTAAGCAAAAACCAAAACAAATATAAAAAAAAAATTGTGCCTATTCTACTGTCATACTTATGCACCATGATTTATTTTGTGTTACTTAAATAAAACATGTTAGACAGGAAATAATTTATTTATACTAATTCCTACAGTGCTAAGTTGTATTGTAGAAATGAATACCTTCACCTCATTTTAGAATATTTGTCTTTAAATCAAGCAAATGTGTAACCCCTAGGAATCATCCAGAGAACAAGCTAATTTAACTATAAATTGGTTCAACTTTGATTGAAAATATTAATCAAACTCTCCAAATACTATAAAATTAAGATGCAATTAGATGCCTGGTTTAGCATGTGAATGCTGTTGAATATATTTATTTCAGTGTTTTGTGAAGGATGATAATGACATATCTTTAAGCTTCTATGAAATTAATTGAAGATAATAAATAAAGGAATGATGTTATTTTTCTTTATAACTCCTGTTTATTAATCAAGCTTCATTCCTTTTATCACTAGCATTTGTCACTTTCCTAAGGCTTTCAAAATAACTTAATAAATAAATTTATATTCCATATTTACTGTATAAATATCCTATCACTTACTTATATATTCAAATTAGATTCTCCTCTACATTTATAAATATTTAGTGTTAATTGTAACAGGTAATTTTTTATTATAAAAAAATACATATTCCCTCAACTGTAGGCATATTTACTGAATGTCTTTTATTTATTACAAAGCCATGGGTTAATTTCCGGGCTTAATAGTGCATAACAATAGTGGTGTTAGAATTCTGAATATGAAATCTTTTAAATATATATTCTTTATGCAGAAATTTGTTATAAAAAGAATATTAAAATGTTCCTTCCTAAAATTAACAATTTGTATTGTACAGTATGATCTCTGAATTTTACAACAAGCAAGTAGATCAGTTTATTGTACTTCCTTATATCTTATAATTAACAATTACATTTATTGACAATATATTATCTATATGCACTTTAATAATTTTACTGTATAAGTTCCTTAATTTTTCCCTCACAAATTCCTTTGGAGGTAGACATTTATAACCATCTCCATTTTACAGATGAGGAAATTTAGACACAGAGAACTTAAGTAATTGAGCTTAAATCCCAAAGAGAATGAGCACTGCAGATTAAATTTAGATCTAACCTGACTGATAAACCTATGAATGTGGTAAACTGGTGTGAATAGATGAGAAATATCTGTCCTCAATGAGTTTGTGATCTTGTTGAAGAGCTAAAGAATACACAAGAACAGCAAAATAAACATAGATATATTATATAGCAGTCAACTCATGTTCTGAAAGCATTAATATTATTGGCTCTGCTAGTTGAAGAGGCCATGGAAAAGCTGGAAATCAGCCCATCCTTGATAACTGTCTATGATTTGGACAGAAGATAGCATAATCAAAGTATTTAAAGTTGGAGGAAAGTAGCTAAAAGTATGCATTTTAAAAAAAAAAACCCAAATGAGCATTCATTCATTAGATGGTGAAGACACAAACCTCATGAGAAGGGCCTTTATTCATCGAGCACTGGAAGGACAAGGACTTAAATCTCCATAGATTTTCCATGTTGATTGTTTCCATTTAAAAAATGTTGATAGAGGATTCAGTTAAGATGGCAGAGTAGAAGGATGTGTGCTCAATCCCTCTGGTGAGAGCACTGGAATCACAACTAACTGCTGAACAACCATTGAAAGGAAAACACTGGAGCTCATGAAAAAAGTACCCCACATTGAAAGACAAAGGAGAAGCTGCAGTGAGACAGTAGGAAGGGCCCAATCACAATAAAATCAAACCCCATAACCACTGGGTGGGTGACTCACAAACTGAAGAACACTTATAACACAGAAGTCCACCCACTGGAGTGAAGGTTCTGAGCCCCACATCAGGCTTCCAAAGCTGAGGGTCTGGCAACGGGAGGAGGAATTCCTAGAGAATCAGACTTTGAAGGCTAGTGGGATTGACTGCAAGTCTTTGACAGGTCTGGAGGAAACAGAGACTCCATTCTTGAAGGGCACACACAAAGTAGTGTGCACATCAGGACCCGGGGGAAAGAGCAGTGACCCCATAGGAGACTGAGGCAGACCTACCTGCTGGTGTTCAAGGGTCTCCTGTGGAGGCAGGGGGCAACTGTGGCTCACCACGGGGACAAGGACACTGGCAGCAGAAGTTCTGGGAAGTACTCCTTGGCGTGAGCCCTCCAGGAGTCCGCCATTAGCCCCACCAAAGGGCCTGTAGGCTCCAGTGCTGGGTCGCCTCAGGCAAAACAACCAACAGGGCACCCAGCCCCACTCATTAGCAGACAACTGGATTAAAGTTTTCCTGAGCTCTGCCCACAGAGCAATACCCAACTCTGCCCATCACCAGTCCCTCCCATCAGGAAGCTTTCACAAGCCTCTTAGATGGCCTCATCCACCAGAGGGCAGACAGCAGAAGCAAGAAGAACTACAATCCTGTGGCCTGTGGAATGAAAACCACACTCACAGAAAGATAGACAAGATGAAAAGGCAGAGGGATATGTATCAGATGAAGGAACAAGATAAAACCCCAGAAAAACAACTAAATGAAATGGAGATAGGCAACTTTCCAGAAAAAGAATTCAGAATAATTATAGTGAAGATGATCCAGGACCTCAGAAAAAGAATGGAGGTAAAGATCAAGAAGATGCAGGAAATGTTTAACAAACACCTAGAAGAATTAAAGAACAAACGCCTAGAAGAATTAAAGAGCAAACAAACAGACATGAACAATACACTAACTGAAATGAAAAATACACTAGAAGGAATCAATAGCAGAATAACTGAGGCAGAAGAATGGATAAGGGACCTGGAAGACAGAATGGTGGAATTCACTGCCATGGAACAGAATAAAGAAAAAAAGAATGAAAAGAAATGAAGACAAAGAGACCTCTGGGACAACATTGAACACACCAGCATTTGCATTATAGGAGTCTCAGAAGGAGAAGAGAGAGAGAAAGGCCCCAAGAAGATATTTGAAGAGATTATAGCCAAAAACTATAAAATGGGAAAGGAAATAGCCACCCAAGTCCAGGAAGTGCTGAAAGTCTCAGGCAGAATAAACCCAAGGAGAAACACACCAGGACACATAGTAATCAAACTGACAAAAATTAAAGACAGGGGCTTCCCTGGTGGCGCAGTGGTTGAGAGTCTGCCTGTCGATGCAGGGGACATGGGTTCGTGCCCCAGTTCGGGAGGATCCCACATGCTGTGGAGCGGCTGGGTCCGTGAGCCATGGCCGCTGAGCCTGCACATCCGGAGCACAGTGAGAGTCCCGCATACCGCAAAATAAATAAATAAAAACTTAAAGACAAAGGAAAATTATTAAAAGCAACAAGAAAAAAATGACAAATAACATACAAGGGAACTCTCATAAGGTTAACAGCTGACTTTCTCAGCAGAAACTCTACAAGCAAGAAGGGAGTGGCATGATATATTTAAAGTGATGAAAGGGAAGAGCCTACAACCAAGATTATTCTACCCGGCAAAGATCTCATTCAGATTTCACGGAGAAGTCAAAAGCTTTACAGCCAAGCAAAAGCTAAAAGAATTCAGCACCAACAAACCTGCTCCTCAACAAATGCTAAAGGAACTTCTCTAAGTGGGAAACACAAGAGAAGAAAAGGACCTACAAAAACAAACCTGTAACAATTAAGAAAATGGTAATAGGAACATACATATCGATAGTTACCTTAAATGTGAATGGATTAAGTGCTCTAACCAAAAGGCACAGGCTCGCTGAATGAATACAAAAACAAGACCCATATATATGCTCTCTTCAAGAGACCCACTTCAGACCTAGGGACACATACAAACTGAGAGTGAGGGGATGGAAAAAGATATTCCATGCAAATGGAAATCCAAAGAAAGCTGGAGTAGCAATACTCATATCAGATAAAATAGAGTTTAAAATAAAGAATGCTACAAGAGACAAAGAAGGATGCTACATAATGATCAAGGGGCCAGACCAAGAAGAAGATATAACAATTATAAATATATATGCACCCAACATAGGAGCAGCCCAATACATAAGGCAACTGCTAACAGCTGTAAAAGAGGAAATCAACAGTAACACAATAATAGTGGGTCAATTTAACACCTCACTTACACCAATGTACAGATCATCCAGACAAAAAATTAATTAGGAAACAACACAAGCTTTAACTGACACAAAAGACCAGATAGATTTAATTGATATTTATAGGACATTCCATCTGAAAACAGCAGGTTACACTTTCTTCTCAAGTGCACATGGAACATTCTCTAGGAAAGATCACATCTTGGGTCATAAATCGAGCCTTGGTAAATTTAAGAAAATTGAAATCATATCAAGCATCTTTTCTGACCACAGCAGTATAAGATTAGCAATAAATGACAAGGGGAAAAAACGTGAAAAACACAAACACATGGAGGCTAAGCAATACGTTAGTAAACAACCAAGAGGTCACTGAAGAAATCAAAGAGGCTTTCACAAAATGCCTATAGACAAATGACAACTAAAACATGATGATCCAAAACCTATGGGATGCAGCAAAATGCAGTTCTAATAGGGAAGTGTATAGCTATACAAGCCTACCTTAAGAAACAAGAAAAATCTCAAGTAAACAATCTAACCTTACACCTAAAGAAACTAGAGAAAGAACAAAATCCAAAGTTAGCAGAAGGAAAGAAATCATAAGGATGAGAGCAGAAATGAATGAAATAGAAACAAAGAAAGCAATAGCAAATATCAATAAAACTAAAGCTGCTTCTTTAAGAAGACAAACAAAATTGATAAACCTTTAGCCAGACCAGTCAAGAAAAAAAGGGAGAGGGCCAAATCAATAAAATCAGAAATGAAAAAGGAGAAGTTACAGTGGATACTGCAGAAATACAAAGCATCATAAGAGACTGCTATAAGCAACTCTATGCCAATAAAATGAACAACCTGGAAAAAATGGACAAATTCTTAGAACGGTATAACCTTCCAAAACTGAACCAGTAAGAAATAGAAAATATGAACAGACTAATCACAAGTAATGAAATTGAAACTGTGATTAAACATCTTCCAAGAAACGGAAGTCCAGGACTACATGGCTTCACAGGTGAATTCTATCAACCATTTAGAGAAGAGTTAGCACCCATCCTTGTCAAACTCTTCCAAAAAATTGCAGACGAAGGAACACTCCCAAACTCATTCTATGAGGCTACCATCACCCTGATACCAAAACCAGAAAAAGATACTACAAAAAAAGAAAATTACAGACCAAATCACTGATGAATATAGATGCAAAAATGCTCAACAAAATACCAGCAAACAGAATCCAACAACGCAATAAAAGGATCATACACCATGATCAAGTGGGATTTATCCCAGGGATGCAAGGATGCATCAATATATGCAAATCAAGCAATGTGATACTATATTAACAAATAGAAGAATAAAAACCATATGATCATCTCAATAGATGCAGAAAAAGCTGTTAACAAAATTCAACACTGATTTATAATAAAAACTCTCCAGAAAGTGTGCCTAGAGGGAATCTACCTCAACATAATAAACATAATAAAGGCCATATACAACAAACCCACATCAAACATCATTCTCAATGGTGAAAAACTGAAAGCATTTCCTGTAAGATCAGGAACAAGATAAGGATGTCCACTCTTGCCACTATTATTCAGCATAGTTTTGGAAGTCCTAGACACAGCAATCAGAGAAGAAAAAGAAATAAATGGAATACAAATTGGAAAAGAAGAAGTAAAACTGTCACGTTTTGCAGATGGCATGATACTACACATAGAAAATCCTAAAGATGCCACCAGAAAACTACTAGAGCTAAACAATGAATTTGGTAAAGTTGCAGGATACAAAATTAATGCACATGGGCTTCCCTGGTGGCGCAGTGGTTGAGAGTCTGCCTGCCGATGCAGAGGACATGGGTTCACGCCCTGGTCTGGGAAGATTCCCACATGCCGCGGAGTGGCTGGACCCGTGAGCCATGGCCGCTGAACCTTTGCATCTGGAGCCTGTGCTCCACAACGGGAGAGGCCACAACAGTGAGAGGCCCGCGTACAGGAAAAAAAAATTAATGCACAGAAATCTCTTGCATTCCTATACACTAACAATGAAAGATCAGAAAGAGAAATTAAGGAAACAATCCCATTCACCATTGCAACAAAAAGAATAAAATACCTAGGAATAAACCTACCTAAGGAGGAAAAAGACCTGTACTCGGGAAACTATAAGACACTGATGAAAGAAATCAAAGATGACACAAACAGATGGAGAGATACACCATGTTCTTGGTTTGGAAGAATGAATATTGTGAAAATGACTCTACTACCCAAAGCAATCTACCGATTCAATGCAATCCCTATCAAATTACCAATGGCATTTTTTACAGAACTAGAACAAAAAATCTTAAAATTTGTATGGAGACACAAAAGACCCCAAATGGCCAAAGCAATCTTGAGGGAAAAACACAAAGGTGGAGGAATCAGACTCCCTGACTTTAGACTATCCTACAAAGCTACTGTAACCAAGACAATATGGTTCTGACCAAAAACAGAAATACAGATCAATGGAACAGGATAGAAATCCCACAGATAAATCCATGCATCTACGGTCATCTAATCTATGGCAAAGGAGGCAAGGATAAACAATGGAGAAAAGACAGTCTCTTCAATAAGTGGTGCTGGGACTGGACAGCTACATGTAAATGAATGAAATTAGAATACTCCGTAACACCGTACACAAAAATAAACTCAAAATGGATTAAATACCTGAATGTAAGACTGGACACTGTAAAACTCTTAGAGGAAAACATTGGCAGAACACTCTTTGACATAAATCGCAGCAAGTTCTTTTTTGACCCACCTCCTAGAGTAATGGAAATAAAAGCAAAAATAAACAAATGGGACCTATTGATACTTAAAAGCTTTTGCACAGCAATGGAAACTATAAACAAGATGAAAAGACAACCCTCAGAATGGGAGAAAATATTTGCAAACAAATCAACAGACAAAGGGTTAATCTCCAAAATATATAAATAGCTCATGCAGCTCAATATAAAAAAACAGAAAACCCAATCCAAAAATGGGCAGAAGACCTAAATAGACATATCTCCAAAGAAGATATACAGATTGCCAACAAACACATGAAAGGATGCTCAACATCACTAATTATTTCAGAAATGCAAATCAAAACTACAATGAGGTATCACCTCACACCAGTTAGAATGGGCATCATCAGAAAATCTACAAACAATAAATGCTGGAGAGGGTGTGGAGAAAAGGGAACCCTCTTGCACTGTTGGTGGGAGTGACAATTGATGCAGCACTAGGGAGAACAGTATGGAGGTTCCTTATAAAACTAAAAATAGAACTACCATATGACCCAGCAATCCCACTACTGGGCATATACCCAGTGATAACCGTAATTCAGAAGGACACATGCACCCCAATGTTCATTGCAGCTCTGTTTACAATAGCCAGGTCATGGATGCAACCTAAGTGCACATCAACAGACGAATGGATAAAGAAGATGTGGTACATATATACAATGGAATATTATTCAGCCATAAAAAGGAATGAAATTGGGTCATTTGTAGAGACGTGGATGGATCTAGAGACTGTCATACAGAATGAAGTAAGTCAGAAAGAGAGAAACAAATATTGTATATTAATGCATATATGTGGAATCTAGATAAATGGTACAGATTAACCAGTTTGCAGGGCAGAAATAGAGACACAGATGTAGAGAACAAATGTATGGACACCAAGGGGGGAGAGTGGGGTGGAGGTGGTGGTGCGATGAATTGGGAGATTGGGATTGATATGTATACACTAATATGTATAAAATGGATGACTAATAAGAACCTGCTGTATAAAAAAATAAATCAAATTAAATTAAAAATAAAAAAGAATGTCATCTTGCAAAGTTCACACCTGGGGGTGACACCAAAACTTCAAAGCTGGGTGGAGGGGCAGGTCAGAAATAGGAATCAGATTATAAGGCTAATGTAGAATCACAGACAAAAAAATACATCTGATACATGCAAGAGAGAGAAAGATAAAATGTAAATTATAGTTAAGATGAAGATTGAGAAATGTTGATGATTAAATGCATGGTGATTCGAATGGGATGTGAGAAAAATCTTGGAATCCAGATTTACAGACTGGAGCAGCTCTGTCCATATTAACTGAGACAGGGAAAGTGGCAAAGAGCTTTGGTGGTAAATTGATGAGTGTTACTCTTTTGGACATATTCTAGAAGTTCCTCGTAGAAGTCCAAAAGGAGATATCCAAAGGTTTGGGACTGAGACGTGGATGTAGAAATGGTCACTATCTGTCTTGTAATTAGATTTTTGGGTGTTCATGGGCTAATTTAAATGAAATCTGAAGTATCAGAAGTGAAAAGACCGAGAATGTTGCATCAGGGAAGTTGAGGTCAGAGTACCTCCTATTGACGTTTAAAGGATATGTGGAAAAAGAATAGCCCATGAAAGAAATTAAAAACGGATATCCAGGGAGTTATGAAAGAACCATAATAGAATGGTGTCAATTTGTCATGTTTCTTAAGCTTTATTACAATTACATTGTTCTTGATGACTAAGATCATTAGTCTAATAACTATAATTAGTTATAATTATGCAAAATGGGACTGTAAGTTAATGTGTTCTCTATTTACTGTTCTCAATAGGTCTCATTAATACTGTGTATGAACAAAGTGTTTATCTCCATATTAGACTGTCTCTAAGGTCCTTCCAGCTATAAACATAGACTGCACATGAGCTCATGCTATGTTTAGAATCATAGACTAATTCCTAGAGGTGCAAGTGGCTTGCACATAATTTTGCACATAATAGTTGCTAAAAAAATCCAAGTGACTTTTTTTCAGTCTAATACTTATTTTATAGATAAGGGAATCAAGGCCAAAAAATGGTAATTCAAAAAGTTCAAAAGGATATCTAATATCATAGCTAGGAGGAAGCAGGCCTTTATTTCCTAGTTTCATCATCATTATTTTTTTTCTCACAATATGATACCACCTTCTCTTAGGCAATTAGGAATATTTACAAATTAATACATCTTAAGTGATGCCAACAAAAGCTATTAAATGAAACCTATCTTTTAATTATATCATAAGTTTACATTAAGCCAAGCACTCAACTTATTATTTTTTCATTCACTTTATTTTTTCATTCATTTTAGCATGACCTGACCTTCTCAGATAGCATGCCAATCTCCTTAGCCGTCAATAAATTACAGGCTGAGCGCTTTCTTAAGGACCCTTTTAAGTGCTTAAATGATAAGACACTGCTCTTGCAAAATACATGGAAGTTATTTCTCCTATTTATACTCTGTATGTATCTATAAGTGCACTGGCAAAATCAACTTTAGGATCATGCAGGGATGTGGGAGTGGGAGACCCAGGGCATGAAAAATTCACTAAGCTAAAACCACCTAGGACCACTTGCCGATCTGCCACCTGTTTCTTCGCATTAGTGCCTTCGTTAGCTTGCAGACTCATTGTGCATTTCCCATTTTTTATATTATTTTCCAAGTGTATTTAATTTTGTATTTTGGGTTTATGGTTTTTATAAGTTAGAGAGTATAATGTCTGTGAATACTAGGGATTGCTAAAAGCCAGAAGCACCTATTAAAATTCTGCAAATAGTTGTTTCCTTCCCTTCCTTTTGAGTTACGACTTCTGTGACACAATATGCTAAGGTTGTATCAGCCCCAAAAGATAATGTTTCTTTAAAAATGATATTTGCGATTTATCTTTATAATATAGTGATTATCTAAAATTATATATTATTAATTACATGTTTATATATTTATAACATTATTATGTGATTAATCATATTGTAATATAGAAATTATTTAACATACTTGTAGTGTAAACTACTCTTCAAAAATATTAAGAAGTTGAGAAAATGTATTTTGCTGAACTTTAAAATCTATTGGTAGGGACTTCCCTGGTGGCACAGTGGTTAAGAATCCGCCTGCCAGTGCAGGGGACACGGGGTCGAACCCTGGCCCAGGAAGATTCCACATGCCGCGGAGCAACTAAGCCCGTGCGCCACAGCTACTGAGCCCCCATGCCTAGAGCCCATACTCCACAACAAGAGAAGCCACAACAATGAGAAGCCCTTGCACCACAATGAAGAGTAGCCTCCGCTCGCCACAACTAGAGAAAGCCCGCGTGCAGCAACAAAGACCCGACGTGGGCAAAAATATATAAATAAATAAATTTATAAAAAAGTAAAATCTCTTGATACTTAAAACATCACTTTTTAACCAATAATTATTGATAGAGGAAAATGAACATAAATATATAAGTACAAATCATGTTAGCAGTTGTAAATAGTATAATCGGAAACAGAAACTTTTCACTCAACTGTTTTTATAAATAATCTAATAAGAGAAAAGTTTTGGTACAAATACATTTGTGAGATACTCTAACTTTATTTTATTAAAATCTTTTCTAAAGGTACATTTCGGATTTGGAAAAAAAAAAAGTAAAGTGAACACAGGCATGGAGATTTATAAAGTCGTAAAATTGGACAGATCATTCTGCTTGAAAATTTCTTTGTTATACATAAAAATATAAAATTCAGAATGTGTTCATCTTTTTACTTATAAAAAATCAGAACAAGAGGCATGATTTTTACACTTAAGCTGAAAGCATTTTTATAAACTGCATTTTCTATGTTTATTATGAGGAGGTTTGCAAATATCCAAACACTTAAATGTATTTTCTAGTAAAAAATACATGATATAAAAGAGTATTGAGTAGGAGTACTCTGAAGTCTGTTGCTTTAAACATAAGATACATAATACCGTAAATCTGTGTGATACAAGCCAACTTAATAATCAAAGGGAAAGATTGTTATGCTTCAAGTGCTTCTGTGCTGCAAAGTTTCTAAGAAGCTTTTGAGTTTTCATGATATTTTTTACGTGATCTTTTAGATGGTAAAAGTAAATGCGAATGTTGAAAAGTAATACAGTATCCTATTTTCTATTGATTCTAATAATTTCTAAAATGAGACAGCTAATAAATTCTGGAATATTTTAGGTTGTAAATCAAGTTTATTTTCCACTGTGTTCGTGTAACGTGTTTGAGAGGCAGCTGTCAAAAAAAAATTTGAGGACAAATGTACAAATTGATATTAAAAATACTGCAACTCAAAAAAGTATTATATAAGGGCTATAAGTTCAAACACCATTGATATTATATCTTTTCATCTTTTATTATCCTTTTAAATCCGGATCACGGATAATAACCTGTGAAAAATTTGCTGAATCAACTATGAATGTTTTTCTAATGACTGAGTATTCATGCTCGTAAGTTTGCTATATTTATCAACATGGAAGGACTGTTTATGATACTCTCACAAAATAAAATTAGCCCAAAGATTCAGACCTTCTAAATTTTTCAATTTCTTTTAATTTAGTTATGCTTATAAAAGATTCGTCTGTTGTCCACATGTAGCATATGCTTTCAAAGGTCATAATTTTTGTCTGAAAAAATTCTCTAAGTACCAGAAAAGTACTTACTGCCATTTAAACAGGAAGGTTATTTTGTAATGAAACATTTCTCTCTGTGTCAGAAAATATATTTCCAAATAAATATTTTACAGATTTGATGTACTCCCCATATTCAAAAGCTAAATCACCAGATCAGACTTACTGATTTACTTTTCAGTGTGCTCACTTGACAGTATTTAGAGAGTTTCTGTGACCTCATGTGTCAGAGCTCATGCCAGAGGACAGGAAATTTGAATTTTGGGTGTGTTTGTGCATTTTCCTCTTCAATTTTAAAATTAAACCTCTTGTATTATACGGTAATCACATTTTAACTGAATGAAGAACAATCTGAAAACCACCCTGAGAGCTTCTGAGTGGGAGATGTTTGTATGGAAGGACTTCCAAGCAATCAGGGTGTCAGCCCACCTAATTAAGGAGGAGCTGCGAAGGGGTTCCCTGGCCTCAAAGTAATGTGACAAGTACTTACTGAGCGTATAACTTTAGCCTAGAGCTTCATTCCTTTTGGGGAGGTCCAGAAGAATGCTTAAACCAGTCACTTTCTGGGCTCGTAAGTCACATCAAGATATACGTGATGTGGCAACTCTCTAAACAGTGTTCCTAAATTATCTTTTGAAGTGGTGGAAAACGGAAGATCTCTCTATGTGCAGATGTTCTACTAACAGAGGAAACGATTAGATTAACTGCTGAGCTTATATGAGCGTTCCTTCGACGTTGTCTGTTTTGAAGCTCGATCAGGGAAGCTGGCCCCTCCAAGAGCAGCGCTGGCGCATTTTCTTATAATCCAAGATTAACTATTATCACGGAAAAGAAAGTCTACTGATTTCTAATAAATATGGGACAAAGTGACACTGTGTTTAGACTTTGCCTTGCCTTCTGAACTCCACAAAATGTTTGGATTGTGACTACAATGACTTCATACATTGATCATAAAATGAGACATCCTGCAACCACACAGGAAAGTGTACTGTTATGGTAGAATATAAATCACAAAAAAAGAAATAAATGAAAGGGAGGAAGAAAGGAAAGAGTGGACATGGGAAAGAAGGAAATTATTAGCAGAAGTAATTTAGGACATCTCAAAAAGAAGTAGAAAAAGGAATTCACTGTTACGATTTCATGGCCAAGGCCTTCTGGATTTATTTTGGTTGGCTACACAACATAACAAAATTGGAGCATCACAGCGATGTGAAATCCAGAAGCCATAAAAGAAATGTTCTAAATTTTACTACGTAAAATTAAGTAAGAGTTTATATGTCAAAGAAGCAAACACACAAAGACGTCAAAGGCAAATTACATACGGGAACATTTTTGGTCACATCCTTAAAATATAAAAGCCTTTAAAAAGTTCAAAAAAGTCCAAGAATCTGATTGAAAAAATAGCAAAAGTTATTAACAGCTCATAGAAAAAGAGAGGCCCTTATAAATAAGTGCATGTGATACGCTAAACATTAACTATAAAGCAAACAAAAAAATGTGATGATAAAATTGGCAGTTGGAATGGATTAAGGACTTACTATGTGGCAGAAAATTTAGCATCTCGTAGGAATTATCTTTTTAATGCCTCAACCTCATCAGGTCAGTATAGTTAACACCCCTATTTTACAAGAGAAAAATATGGTTTAGAGAGTGTTAAAGACAGAATGTTTGTGTCCCTCAAAAATGCATATGTTGAAACCCTATCCACCATGTGAAGGTATTAAGAGGTGGGGACTTTGGGACATAATAAGGGTCATGAGGGTGGATCCCCCATGATGTGGCTGGTGCCCCTATAAGAGTCACGAGAGAACCCACTTCCCTTCTCTGATCTTTTCCAAGTGAGGCTACAAGCAGTCATCCATTTGCAACCCGGAAGAGAGCTTGCACCAGAACCAGACCATGCTGGCAGCCTGATCTCAAACTTCCAGCCTCCAGAACCGTAAGACATAAATTTCTGTTGTCTGTAAGCCACCCAGTGTATGGTACTTTTGTTGTAGCAACCCAAACAGACTAGGGGAGATTTTCTTGTGAATGTTATTAGATGAACAAAATTTAGAATACAGGGGGTCCCCCTTATATTTGAGTCGTTCAAAAAGCCCTTTTGTGGGAAAGAAAGGTTAGACATATTTTTCCCTATTCCTCCCCCAGTACAGCTGAAATACCTGGATGTTATATATAAACAAAACACAAGCAGACTCTGAAAGGAGAGAAGAAGATGAACTTTCTACCTAGGGACCCAGGGAACAGGAGCGGCATGGTGGTGAGTTCCTTGGTTTTTCTCTTTATCTCATTTATCACAGACTCTGTGTTTGGTGGAGAAATCAGCCAACCAGTAAACACAATGGGTGAAGAAAGAAAAAAAATACAACCAAGTACACAAACCTACCTTCTTTAGCCAAAGGACCAGTCTTGAAGGACAAAAAATATTTATGCAGTAACAATAACTCTATTCCAGCCACACACTACACACACAGAGTCTAAACACTCTTCCCCTCCCTCCGCAGGCAAAGGCATAGATTCCCACCTTGGTCCTGAAGTAACAAGGGTAATGAGATGCTCCTGTCCTCTGCATCCCACACCCTCGCCCATGTGGCGTCAGAGAAGGTTGAGGGAGGAGTGAAACTTCTGTCTCCACCAGGTTAATGAGCCCCACCTTTCTTGCCTCAATGTGTTATTACTATAGGGTAGAAGTCAAAGCTTTGTTAATGGTCAACCATTAATGTTAGAAAAGTATCCAATTAATACTAGTTTCAAATGCTTATAAATGTCTTTTGATGAAATGTATTTAAATATAGACGTCAAAACAACCAATATTTCTTCCTAAGGATTCTACATTATAGTACACAAACATTTTAACATCTCATTTTAAAAATCAATACATTACATACATTCGGTGGTTATACTGTGGAGAATATATATACCCATACACACATATATATCTCTATGTACAGGCATATGTATACAAAATGAATAAACATAACTGTATGAAAGATATGTGACCAAGTACTCGTGGCTTTGGATAAAATTTCAAGTAATAGCATAATGCATGGATTTAAAAACCATTGTGTATCAAATATTTCTAATGGAGGAAAACAGGTATTACTGAAACTATTGGGTTGGCCAAAAAGTTTGTTCGGGTTTTTCCGCACCCTCTTACGGAAAGTCCTGAACGAACTTTTTAGCCAGCGCAATATTTTGCTTATTGAAAAGTGGTTCATGCAATGATGAAGAAACTAATGGGGAAGATGAATGTTAAGAGAATTAGTAAGAGTGTTGTTCATAATTTGTGACAGTGGTTAAAAGTTGTATGACAAAGAATATATTATACCTGCTATTACATGGTAATTTTAGCTAGGTTTTTTTTTTTTTTTTCCCTAAGATACATTTTCCCATACTAGGAAGTAATCTATTTCCCCAATTATGCCTTATTCATTTTTCCATTTCTAATGTATATAGTAAGAGCCTAATAAATGTGTTTTTAGTGACTAAACTAATATATTTTTTATTTTAAAAAGTGCCATATGATACATTTTTTATAAACATGGAAGGTTTTATTCTCTAATATAAAAATGAGTACACAGACACTATGTGTATCAGTATTTTTAACAATTCTGTTAAATACACAGAGGTGGCATCTCTCTGGTTACATATTGTGAAAATACCGTTCTTGACTTCCTCATGTCCTTGTGTTAACTCTTGAAGCAAACAAGAAGACAGTACTCTTCCTGTTATCATAAAAGGGCCATTTGATCTTCATGACAAAAAACACAACAAGCCTTTTTCAGCCCCGAGGGCAGCACCGAAGCCAGAAGCGCTGGCTCTCGCTGTGGCTCCCTGAGTTCAGGGCTGCACGGAGAGGCAGCCCGCATGCTGAGCCCGCTGCTGTCTGCCATGATCCTCCCTAAGGGGAGGCCACCTCCGAGGGATAGAAATCTACCCCAACGAGGAATCACCCAGGGCTTTGCAGCCGGCATCAGAATGGGGAAAGGGGGGGTGCAGAAGGATTCAGAGGGCCAAACTGACCCTCAGCTCTGTCAGAGGAGAGTGATAGTACTAAGTACATAGTGTGGGCTGGAAGGTCTTTGGGATAGACTGAAGGAAACCCTGATTCCGGTATTCCCTCTGACCTCTGGGTCTCGGCTTCCTCATCTACACAAAGAACTGAGTCAGATGATCTCAGAGGTTCCTTCTAGCTCTGGGTTTCTGTGGAATTGTGGTTAGTGACACTCACCACTATTTGTTAGGTCCTCACTGTGTGTCAGGCATGATGCCAAGTCCTTTTTTTTTTTTTTTGCGGTATGCGGGCCTCTCACTACTGTGGCCTCTCCCGTTGCGGAGCACAGGCTCCGGACGCGCAGGCTCAGCGGCCATGGCTCACGGGCCCAGCCGCTCCGCGGCATGTGGGATCTTCCCGGACCGGGGCACGAACCCGTGTCCCCTGCATCGGCAGGCGGACTCTCAACCACTGCACCACCAGGGAAGCCCCTTAAACACTTTTAACACAATCTGTCTAAGGACAGAGCCAAAGACCTCTGGGAATATGTGGAATTCCTCAAATCTCTACTAAGCAAAGCAAAACACAGCAAAGCAAAGCAATTTTCTTCAGATGTGTTAATTCTGTTTTTTTGGAAAGGGGCATCTGGAATTCTTATTTTGTATTTCTGGTCTAATATTTTCACATTTCTCTTCATTTATGTTGTTTTGTCCTTGTCTTTTGAATATGCTTTTTGGAAGAGTTTCTCAAATTTATCTTCCACATTACTGATACAGTTTTCTACAAAATAAATTCTGCTCTTCTCCGACTCCAATAAAAATGTTAATTATGTTACTGCACTTTAAGGTTCTAAGCAGTGAGTCTTACTGTCCTTTATATTGGCACATTTACCTTTCTGCTACCGTTTCATGAAAATCATAATGCTTTGCCGCTATCAGATGTTAAATAATTTTCTAAGATAATTTTCATTTTTTTGTATTTGCAAAGATTCAATTAATTCAAAGACAATACATTTTTTGCTACAATAATCTAAAGGCCAGGGATAAAAGGATAGAAATCAATTTTATCAGAATTTACTTGCACGCTTATAGCTGATATCTCTTGTATAACTTATTTAAGAATATAAAATTCTTAATATTCTCATATTCTTAGAAATATTATTTTTATCCTAATTGATGTAAACATTTTTATGATAAGGTGGGGATATTGAAGACACTGTATCATCAGCATGCAAGTATATTTGAAGAGCAAACATGGCTTTTAATAACAGATTCTGTGTTTCAACATAATGGTTACCTATCTTCTTAACTTATTATAAAGCTACTCTATAATATCTGCCCCATATCAAAGTAAATAAACCTGTCAGACTCAATGACCTCTATATTCCTAAAAAAATATTGATTCATATTTTAACTTAATGATTTAACCTACTTTAGTCCACTGAAAAAAATGCACAACCTAAAAGTTAAGAGTTACGTTATATCCGGTGGACATTCTTAGGACTTCAAGCCCAGGAGCCAGCCTCTCAGATAACGCTAAGAAAACTGCTCTGAGGAGGGCAGGCTTTGTTTTTTTGCAACAAAGGGCGAGTAGTCGGAACACCAAAAGATTCTTGTTAATTAAAGAAAACCAGATATCTCAAGTTAGGGAATTTAGCACTTTTCTATGTATGGGAAGATGCAAGAGTCTGGGCTTACTGGAATCTTTGCTTTGCACCTCAGCTACCTGGGGCCAGTAGTATCCTGTGTTTTCTCATCCTCAGTTTCCTCAAGCTGCACCCTCAGGGGTGACTGCAGTCTGGTGGCTACTAGATGGCGGGCATTCCTTGTTTCCTTCCTGACTTCCCTCAGGGCTCACCATCAGGAGTTGTTGCAATCGCTGATGGCTGTGACATCCATCCTGTTTATTGATATGGCAGGCGGCATTCTTAGTCCGCACTGTATACAAGTTATCTTTTAAACTTTTGTGTTTATCATCACTGCGCGTTTGCTTGGATCTTGAAATAAATGAATAACCAATTAAATGAATAAAATTATCTTTATGTTACTGAAGAAAAGTTAAAATCATAATTTATTTAGCAGGATATCTAGGTTGACCTGAACTGAATTGAATTTTCTAGAGTATGGTAAAATAAATAAACATAAGATTTCATAATTGCTCAAATTATCGATATTTTCAGAACATCGAGTTATCTGTTCATACAATAAATGGGATTTCTGACTGTTATTATAAATATAGCCCTTCTCACTATCGGGTACTGTTTAAGATACAAAGATATAGCAAAACTGAGAATGCACAAATTTGTGATGAATACCATACTAAGACCTAAGTAGATAATTCAGCTTAATTTAAAAATCACTTTGACGGTTCCCATCAATTCGAATTAATCAGATAGTTACACAGCTCTGGGTTCACAATGGGTATCTGCTGAAATAGAGATATTGAAAAAAAGATGTCTGATACTTCTCTTTTAATCTTGACCATTTTGTGTAGGGAAAACAATTATGCGGGATTTCACTTTCACATGCCTGCAAGGGCTAATGGGGAATAGAGCTCTGTTAAAAAAAGGGGGAGGCAGGGGAGTGATGGTGAAATGGAGAACGCTCTGACAATTGCATTCGATTAATTAAAAACAGCACATACAGAAACACCAAGCAAACACAAATCAGTCTGAAGGCCGGATCCCGGTAGCTTTCCATTCCTATATGTGACTAATGGGTAAAAACATGACTTGACGCCAGAAAATAAATGACCAGCAATTAAGTTAATCTAATTGATTTTGGTGTCACTCAGAAACATTTGGTTACTATATTAAAAAACCTTTTACTTAAATGATCATTAAGGGAATATCATTCTTTAATGATTCTAGAGTCACTGACCATATATTTTAGTAAATACAGAGTATCAGCATTAAAAGTAGAAAGAAAATTGGAAGCATTGTGGCATTGTGGAGAATCTTCATGCCACGGCCGACTAGAGTACAGAATTTCATATGACAAGGCTCTGCCTTGGACCATTTGCGAGTGGAATAATTTATTAAGGGGAAGACATTATAGCTAAAATAAGACCCACTGATATTATTAATGTAGAAATACTTAAATATCAAGAGAATAAAGAAGTCTCAATCCTCTGCTGATTTGTGTGATTCCAATAAAACAAATTGTAAAGACACTTTTACTCCTCACAAATTCTAAGTGTTTGATATAGAATAATGAGATTATAACAAAAATGAATTTGATGGTCTAGAATCAGCTTACAGGCATCATTTAATCAACATTTTGTTGGGAGCCTCTGTGGAAGAAGTCATCAGTAGGGAGATGAGCAAACAAACAACAAAGAAAGATGGAACCATCTGAAGTGTCAAAGTGAGGCTATTGCTTCTTTTATGAAAGGGCAGTCTGCCATTTTAAAATTCAAATGAATGACCTTTTCCAATATATTGGAAACAGAAATACATAAATAAATAAAACTGGGATGAGTTTTATGATTCTAATTGTTGGAGGGGGGCTGTATATGGGCCATAAAGTTAGTTTAAAAATTTTATAAGAATTGAAATCTTACAAGGAGTGGTCTTTGAAAAGAGTGTAATGAATGTGAAAACTAACAAATAATGATATCTGGAAAATCTCCAGTAGCCTAGAAATTAAACCATAGACTTCCAAATAACCCAGGAGTTAGGAAGAAATGACAATGCATATTGCAAATGTTTTAAAGAAAATAATGAAGGAAGGATCTGTTAAAATTGGGTAATACAGCTAATACAGTGTTTCTAAGATATTTCTTGATCTTATATGCATATATTAGCAATGAAAGAAAGCTGAAAATCTAAAAGCAGACCTCCCATCTCAAGAATCTAGTAAAACAACAGAAAAGGAACAAGGAAGGAAGGGAGGGAGGGAGGGAGGGAGGGAGGAAGGAAGGAAGGAAGGGGAAAATACTAAAGGAAAACCAGAAATTAATGAAATAGAAAAGAAAGTACAATAGAACAAATCAACAGAGTGTTGGTTCTTTGAGAAGATAATAAGATTGATATTTCTTCAGTGAAAAAATTAATAAGATTGATAAACTCTCAAAAAGACATAAAAATGTAAACATACGATATCAATAACAAAAAAAATGGAGTGAAATGAGGCAAACAATTAAAATGATGGTTTGCAACATATTGTATAGGCATGAAAATATAATATAGGGATATGAAGAGCCACTTTAAGTCATTAAATTTTTAAGTTTGAATACAATGGGGAAAATTTTTAAAATACAGCTTACCAATATTGATGCACACACAAAGTATGAAATCTGAAAGGTTGGCTATGTATTAAAGAAATTGAAGCTGTTAATAACTAATAAATTTCCCACAAAAATTTGAAAATGAAAAGTACTAGTCTTAAAAAAATCTTCAAAGAAAAACAGAATATACTAGCACAAATATTTTGTAAGGTTATCTTTAGCATGATATATAACCCAATAACAGGGGCATTATAAGAAATGAAAATTACCAACCAATCTCTCTTGTGAATATGAATGTACATGCCTTAAACAAAATACTATTTATTTTATCAATTTGAGGGTTTATTCCAGAAACACAACACTGATTTAATATTTGAAAAGTTATCAGTATAACACATCTACCATATTCATGGAAAAGTGAGATGTATGATTATTTCAATAGAGATGGAAAAAAACGTAAAAACCTAACACCCATTCATGATAAAGATTATTCACAGACCAAGAATACAATAAAACCTTCTTAATATTATAAATAATTGGTACAAAAACCTATAGTAAGCATCATCTTAATGATTGAATATTAAAATATTTCTTCCTTCAGATCAGAAAATAATCAAGGGCATCCATTATCACTATTGCATTCAGCTCTATACTGGACATCCAAGATAGTGCACTAAGGTAAAAAAAAAAAAAAAGAATTGTTTTAATTTATGAAAACTTGAAAGAAAAAACTAAAACTGCCATTATTTACAGATGGCAGAATTGTATAATTAGAAAATCTAAAAAACCTTCAGCCAAACTATTAAATGTCAGTAATTAATTTGGCAATGTTTTTGGGAAAAGAGTTAATATTTGAATCAATTTTATTTCTATTTCTCAACTATAACTATAAAATTAATTTGTCAAGAAGACATCATTTTCAATATGTTTAACACATAAAATACCCAGGTACATCTCATAAAGACTATGCAGGAACCTGAAACCCAGAAAACAATTTTGAGAGAAATTTTAAAAGACCTCTATTTTAAATAGAAGATTATACTATGTTTATATAAATTTTAAAGCTATAAAAATATCAGACCTTTCCAATTGAATTTATATTTTCAATGAAATTCCAATTTAAATTTCATCCACTTTTAGAGAGGAGCTGATGATTGACAATCAGTTTATAAAATTTGCATGAAATAGAAAATGGTCAGCAACAATTATAGCTTTCATAAAGAAGACGAACAAAACTGGATGGTTTACAGTACCAGACATCAAGAGAAAATAGGAAGTCCGAAAACAAACTCAGCATGTGGAGCCGCCTGATACATGAAAAAGGCTGTACTAGAATGCTGCTGGGAAAACAGAAACTTTTCAGTAAATGTATCTAGTATAACTGGATATCATTCATAAACAGAAAATGCATTTTGATCCTACACCATACCCCAAAATATATTTCAGATAGATCACAGACCTAAATATGAAACACAAAACTATGAAGCTATAGAAGGAAACATAGACGAACATATTCATAAGTTTGGCATAAGAAGAGTTTGTCAAAGATGCTACAGAAAGGACTAATTTTAAGTCAAAAAATGATGAATTGGGTATATTAAGATTAGAAATAGGTATTCATCAAAATACATCATTAAGTGTATGAAAAGGCAATATACAATATGGGAGGAAACATTTATAATATGTATACTATAAGAAGAACTTAAATGCAGAATATAAAAAAGGGCTCTTAATGTCACTTAAAATGACAGATTGCCCCAAAAGAAAGAATGGGGGGGGGAATTGCAAAAAAAATTCACAAAAGAGGTTATTCAGATGGCAAATAAATGTACAAAAATGTGCCCAACTCCATTAGTAATAAGGCAAATATAAATGAGATACAGGATAATATTATATTCCCAACAGAATCACTAAAATGATAAAGAGAAAGATACAGTAAAGACAAAATGTGGAACAAATGGAACTCTCATATACAGCTGGTGAATAAAGTGGTACAATCACTCTGAAAAGCTATTTGGTACTGTTTACCAAAGCTGAACACAGGCATAACTAGGGTAAAACATACACCCAAAACCCATGTGTTCCCCCAAAAATATGTACTAGAAAGTCCATGGTAGCATTATTCATAATAGCTTAAAATTGGAAGCATCCAAATCCCCATGAACTGTGTAGAATGAGTATTTACCTAAAGAAATACCACATAGAAACAATGAGTTATAACGCAGATGAGTTTGAAAATAAGGCAGAGCAAAAGAAGCCATACATACATACATACAGTATGACTGTATTTAAATAAAACTCTAAATCAGGCAAAGCATATCCGTAATTTTAAAATAAAGATGGTGGTATGGTAATTACCCAGCGTGGCAAGGGGCAAGGGATTATGATTGAAAAAGAGAGCAAAATGGGGCTTAGGGTATGTTAGAAATGTTCAGTTTCTTGATCTGAGTTCTAGTTACACAGATTTGTTTCCTTTGTAAAATTCATTGATGTGTACAATTGTCTGTAGGTAGGCTATCTTAATAAATATTTAAAATATTTTGCATTGGAAGACAGGAATTAAACAGATTAAAATATAAAGAAGGTATATCTCTGGAGGTAAGATCCATCCAACATCTTACAGTTGACTGAACTGGGCTTGCAGCATGGTGCAGAGTCCCGCAGGCATATCTATATTTGCAGACATGTGGCCTGTGTAAGAAATAACCATTTGTTGTAAACCAGTGAGATTTGTAGACTGTTTGTTATATAGCACAGCATGCCAAAATCTGACTAACACCTGAGGGATTATGAGTTGCATTAATACCAATCTAACTAATACTACATGATAGCCCAGTGTATGAATATCGTAGGATATATCCACTCTTCTGATGAAGGATATTTAGCTAAGGATATTACCCCAAAAATCAATGGTGTACTTGTATGTATCTTCTTGTGCACATGGGCAAAATCACTTCTGAGTTATATATTTAGAAGTAAAACGCAGGAACATTCATAATTGTATATTCATCTTTATTAGATGCCAAATTGCTCTCCAAAGTGGATACACTAATATAAACTCCAACAAAAGGATTGATAGATGCAATTTCTCATACCTCAGAAAATTTGTTAATACTTTTTCTCGGCCAATGTGAATGCTGTGAATTGAAATCTAACTTTTGTATCTCTGAACAGAACCACAATATCTCTTCAAGTTTTTTTTTTTTTTTTTGCCCTCCTACTTAACACTAGCAGCATGTTAACATATCAGTTAGGGCTCTTTTGGTTAAATATGATTAATTTAGGCCTGGGTCATATGCTTTATCCCCTGGGGTGGAGTGAATGGTCATATATGAAAACCTGAGAATTGAGAGTAGCAAAATCTAGATTCTCAAACAACATTTATGATGGCAATAGAGAAAAGGGTACAGGATATATAAAGGAGAGGTTGCAAAAATTTACAGTACATATAACTCTCTCCTTGAATGTAGAAAAAGGAAACAGATAAATTACAAAAAGAAATAAAAAGCATAAAATAACTATTCACAATATTAACCAATGGCATAATATTTTGTATTACACATCAAAAATGCATAGTAATTGCAAATACAGACTGTTTCAAGAAGCCAGAATCTCAGATATCTTGTGCAACGAAAAGAAAGTATGATGCATCCTTTCTTATAATTTGTACTCACATATTAACATGTTGTTATCTTTATGCTGTATGACAAAAGGAATTGTGACAAACAATTTTTGTTTCAAAATTTAAGGATTTTTAAAATTACCTTTCCCCGAGGAGGTCAATAAATACTATTCCAGTAATAATGACATTTCTGTTAAAGCAGGGCTAATTTTGGATGGTGTAGGCTCACAACCCAGACTGTGCATTTGAGTCAACAGACAAGCTTTCTAAAAATAATAATGCCCAAACTCCCACTGGGTAGAGATTGACTTAATGGGTTTAGGCTCAGGTCCAAACAAAATGACAATCAATACTCATCAGTCGGTAATGAGAATGCTTCAATAAATAACTCCTTAAAATACTCTAACATATACAAAGTAGAAATTATAGTATAATAAACTCTATCAGTTAAATTAATTAGTTCATGGCCAATTATCCAATTATGTGACTCTGGTACTCTCATCCACTTCTCCACCTTAATTATTTTGAAGCAAACAAGATACTGTATGTTTTATTATGTAAATATTTCTATATCTGCTATCTTATAGAGAAATTTTTAAAAATTATAACCATAACAATGTTATCATACCTTAAATGATTAACAGTAATTCTTTAAATATCCAGCCAGTGATTATATTTGCCCTGTTGTCTCTCTTTTTAAAAATTTTAAAATCCAGACAAATGAGCTCCAGAGATTCACTTGGTTGTTGTTTTTTTTAAAACAAGTGTCATATGTCTTAGATGCCTGGGTGCCGTCCCTGCTTACTCCCGTTGTCCATGCATAATTTATAATCGCAGTCACATTCTTCTCTCAATGTCTCTTATTTGGATGACCAATTATACAGTTATCCTTCTCTTAAGTATCTTTTAATCTGTAGATTCTGCTCTTTCTTTTTATTTTCCCCTTAGAATGTATTTTGTTGAAGAAAGCAAGTCGACTCTCCTGTAAATTTTTTTGTAACCTGTATTTTGCCAATTGCATCCTTGTTTGTTGTTGAACATGTTATTTTGTCCTCTGCATTTCCTGTAAATTTATTGTCAGATATAGAAGCATTGTTAGATTCAAGTTTGATTTTGGGGGAAGGAATATTTCCTGGATGGTATTCCATAGTTCCAACAAGTGGTTATCTCTTGTGATGTTTGCAGGTATTAATGATCATTCTCTAGACTCATTATTTCATAAAAGTGGTGAACTTCTGTCATACCTTCATAATTTTTGGTGGAATATTTCTTCAAAAGGAAATGTCCCCAGTAAACAGTTAGATTCTCTGAGGTATAGTTTGTATAGGAAATGCAGTATAGTTGCCTGATGTTTCCCTTTATTTGCTGATTCTCAAAATGTTGAGTTGTTTCTTTAGTAATAACAAAAGGGACAATTAGGAACTCATGGATTTAAAATATTAAATGTGATTCAATTCATTTTGGTTATTATTCTTTTTGAAGCTCAAATTTTTCCATCTGTTGTCAATGGTTGATTCCTCTTGCTGTCTCCTCTGTACTTTCAACAGGAACAACATAATTTTTGATAGCTTGCTTGAATTCCAGTTTGGCTAGATATTCCATGTTCATTTTAGACCTGTCCTACCCTAGACATGATATCAGCCAATTAATTTCTCTATAGAGCCCATATTCCCTTTTCTTTTGGGAGGCGGGGTACAGAAGGAGGCAATGGCATATAGAGAATACGGTCTAGGCATTAGTGATGCTCATTGCTATGGAGTGGTCTTTTCAGGAGACAGAGACAGGAAACATGTTTGTTTTATGAAAGATTATATACAATATATGCTTATTCTGGTACATTCAGGAATATAGGTTTTTAGTTGCCCTCATTAATCTTATTCCTGTAACTCCTTTGTACACAGAAAATCCAAACTGGCTGTGACATCAACAGCCATTTACATTAATTCACAATAATCTCAAGACAGTCTCAGAATAATGATAGCTACCCTATCACCAAGAATTATCAAATAGTTTCAGATATTTTTGTCAATTCCCCCTTTAAGATATATTGTACAAGGGAGTTATATTCAAATTACGGTATTTTAACTTCTCTTTAAAAAAAACTTTCTTACCATGTGTTATGTAAGCACTCATTATACTAATATTAATTGGTTTCTTTTTTAAATGTTTTTTAAGGATTACATTTTAAACTAATATTTGCTTTTTTATATAAAATATTTACATGTTTCAAATCAAAGTTACTGAAGAAAATAAACATAAAGCTCAATTTCTTTCCTGGTAACTTCCAAATTGTGTGCTTGAATTCCCTCCCTCATGTGTAACCATTTTTTAAAAATAGTTTGGTTCACCTTTCAAATTATATATCAATTCAATACAGGCATATATATAAATGTAATATACATAAATATATAAACTCTATATACATATAAATTAATGTCTGTATATGAATTTCTTAAATATATGGGAAGTGGTAGCATATTTTACACACTTTATATGCCTTTTTAATTATAAGTATCTTGAAGATAACTTCATACATTGTATATAAAAATGCACATCCTTCCTTTTCAGATTTGCCTGGTATCCATTAAATGATTGCATCGTGGCTTGTTCAACATTCTCTGATTGATGACTATTTGTAGTTTTCTTGGTCTTCTGTTGAAGTACCAAAAAAGATAACTTTCTGTATATTAATGATATTACTGGAAAGGCAATTCAAAACTACTTTGAGCAAAAAAGATGACG
This sequence comes from Lagenorhynchus albirostris, assembly GCF_949774975.1. Lineage (NCBI taxonomy): Eukaryota > Metazoa > Chordata > Mammalia > Artiodactyla > Delphinidae > Lagenorhynchus > Lagenorhynchus albirostris. The sequence continues at coordinate 31,263,550 of NC_083115.1, read as the reverse complement.
ATACTTACACAGAGAGTTTTGTACTAATTCTATGGTCTCTCAAAATTAAGGATTATTTTTCCTCTGTTAAGAGGCTATATTCCAGTTATTTTTACTGCATTGACTAGGAAACTCTTGACATGCTGAGTCAGAGACCACCTGAGTTACTTTACATATTAAATGCTTTGTCAAATACTGTCTAGGTATTACTCACACTGTGTCCAGTCCTCTGAATGAAGGAAGGGGCAGCTGACCACTGTAATGATACTTAACCCTGGATTTTTGTTGTTGACTACCGGATGTCTGGTGGGTTGTGTCCCAAAGCCAGTACCCCATTGGGAGTACCACATGGTATTTATAATCACTTTAATTACTTTCTGCAAAATAGAAACTGTGGGTTGATTATGAAATTTAGTCACAAATTTCTCTCACATTCTTTAGAAACAAAGGAAAAATATCATTTTTGGTTTGTTCCTAATTTGTAAGTGAAGAAAACATATACAAATTGTGAGAAATTGAATTCTTTTCAAACAAAGGGACTTTAAGCAGGGATTTGCAGATATTTCTTTTTTGACCTCAAAAAAGATAGATCTTGGCTGTGTTCTATAATGGGACGCCAGAATGTAGCAGATCTTACAAACAATGGTTCTGGTCTAATAGTCACATTTCTTTTTGCAAAGAGAAACAATTTCACATGGTCTAGTTAAGTTCTCAGGCCAGATTTGAAGACTTTTTTTCAGTCTTACATAATACAAAGAAAAATATAGTTGTTTTGAGTTCAAACTTAATCAAACTTGTGTTTTATAAAACCTCAACTGCTTCAGACTTTTCAGAAGTACCAACTGGGAACTATTCAGTGAACTTTTGGGTTAGGGAGGCTGGATTTACATGTCTAAAATATAGTTGAAAAAGTATACATTTGTTTATTATTTTCATCTCATTTAATTGGGTCACAATGAATATTTATTGTATGAAATTAATTTTTAGTAATAGTGTTCCAATATAGATCATTTATTATAAAGGAAATAAAATTTTAATTCCAATTACTGTGCTAGTTTTTTGACCATTTTCTAGAATATAATCTAAAAACGATCTGGAAATTATCCTCTAGCAATGGTCCTATGAACACATATTTTATTTTCTTTAATATTATAAGAATATTGTTTATTTCATCAAAAATATCTTTTGGTGGAGGAAAGTTGAGAATAAATTATTTTTCCTTTTTCTATGAGATATATTCTTCTTTTATATTATGCATGTAGTAAAGTTGAGAATAAATTATTTTTCCTTTTTCTATGAGATATATTCTTCTTTTATATTATGCATGTAGTAATTTGTATTACTAGAAGGATTTCTCCTTTAAGTTTTGATTGTTAAAGCTGTGGAACAATTCTAGTCATGCATGTATAATTCACATTTCTAAACATTTTTATGTGCTCATCATTGTTTTATCTTTCTCATAAGATATAGTTTATATTATCTGGTTAACTGATATATCAACATACTTTTTATTACTGAAAGAGATATTACCATCATGTCATTATTATTAATAATGGGAAGAATAATAACTATACTTGTTTCCAAGATCACTCTTTATCCACAATGTCAAAAAACTGATCAACTTATTTTTAAATATTTATATATTAAAATATAGTCTATTTGTCTTGTCACCAGCTTGTCAACTTAATCAAAGATTCTTCTTCATTAGAAGGTTACAAATAAGAAAAAACACACTTTTTCTCTTTTATTTATTGAAGTTTTTCAGCATATGTAATCAAAGGTTTTTTTTTTTGGAGGGTTGTCAGCAGGAAAAGATAATTTAGTGGGTAGATGATGACTTCATAACCTGCAATTATACACATAAATAAATTAGAACAAAATTAAGTAGTATTAATCTTAATGCATATTGTAAAATTGAAACATTAGTAGAATAAGTCAATTAGTTGGTTGAAAACCAGTGATGTTAGATTTACTAAGATGTGCTTTAGAAATTGTGACCATAGAGTGATATGCTAAATGCCACCTCCTAACCCTACAAGTATATCTCACACTTTATTTGACCACAAAACAGTTGAAAGAACCTTTGGATCCAACCAGTAGTTGCAACCAGAGGCAATTAATGATCCATAAAAAGGGGTCAATCTTCATGTATAGCTTACCCTACTGATTTTTTCAGAACAGTAGCCCAGATTGAACAAATTAAAATAGTACAAAGTACTACATGAAAATGTTTCATATATACAGATTTAAAAACCTTACAGAAACAAGAAAAGCAATCTCATATTAAGAAGGTCTTCCAACTCCAGAAAAAGAGTGCAGTCCTTTTTCTTGATTCCCCTAAAATACTAAAGATTATAATACATGATTCTCAGCAAGTTATCTATTTGGTTGTAAACTAGCATGAAATTTGTAGAGTCACTTGCTAATCCTTGTAAATTATCTCATATATTCTTATTCACCTTTATACTAAATTTTTTTATATATAGTAATATAACATACTTCTGAATTTCATATTTTACTTACATACAATGAATACTTAATAATAAACATGGACCTAATTGTCCCATATGAGACTTAGACTACTATTAGTTGTGTATTTGGGTTCTTTGTTTATCATATTTTACAGTTGAATTGTTGTAACAAATACCTATTTTAGAAATCCTGATTTTTAGATCCCCCAAAGTTAGTAGAATGTATGTATGATAATTTTAAACCTTTCTGGAATTTCTAACTTGGTCATGAGGATAAACAACCAATATAATTACAACAGTTCTGTACCCATACAACCATTCTGTTTTTCACTTTCAGTATAGTATTCAATAAATTACATGAGAATTCAAAATTTTATTATAAAATAGGCTTTGTTTTAGATGATTTTGCCCAATTGTAAGCTAATTTAAGGATTCTGAGCATGTTTACGGTCGACTAGGCTAAGCTATGATGTTCAGTAGGTTAGGTATATTAAATGCATTTTCAATTTACAACTTTTCAGTTCACAATGGATTTATTGGACGTAACCCTATTGTAAGTGGAGGAAGATCAGTATATATTTAGTAGTTCATTAATTTAGCTGTAACATCTTCTATTAATTACAGTTTTTTCAACAAAATATTGTAGACACCTTTGCAACAATTTTGTTTTCTGAACCTATGTTTTTCTCAGTCCACAAAATAGCATTAGTGTAACTATTTACAGCTATTCTTCAAACATGTTTCAAGTCGTCTATTGTAGGAATCAATGTTGACATTTTCAATTGTTGTTGGTAAGAAAAATGTCATTTTATATCCAAATCTATAAATTCTACTTCTGAAAGTCACTAGAAAAACTAATGGTGGGAATGTAAATTTATACAACTACTATGGAGAACAGTATGGAGGTTCCTTAAAAAACTAAAAATAAAACTAACATATGACCCAGCAATCCCACTACTGGGCATATACACTGAGAAAACCATAATTCAAAAAGAGTCATGTACCACAGTGTTCATTGCAGCACTATTTACGGTAGCCAGGACATGGAAGCAACCTAAGTGTTCATCGACAGATGAATGGATAAAGAAGATGTGGCACATATATACAATGGAATATTACTCAGCCATAAAAAGAAATGAAATTGACTTATTTGTAGTGAGGTGCATGGACCTAGAGACAGTCATACAGAGTGAAGTAAGTCAGAAAGAGAAAAACAAATACCGTATGCTAACACATATATATGGAATCTAAAAAAAAAAAAAAAGGTCATGAAGAACCTAGGGGCAGGACAGGAATAAAGACGCAGACGTAGAGAATGGACTTGAGAACACGGGGAAGGGGAAGGGTAAGATGGGTTGAAGTGAGAGAGTGGCATGGACATATATACACTACCAAATGTAAAATAGTTAGCTAGTGGGAAGCAGCCACATAGCACAGGGAGATGAGCTCACTGCTTTGTGTCCACCTAGAGGGGTGGGTTAGGGAGGATTGGAGGGAGGCTCAAGAGGGAGGGGATATGGGGATATATGTATATGTATAGCTGATTCACTTTGTTGTACAACAGAAACTAACACAGCATTGTGAAGCAATTATACTCCAATAAAGATGTATTAAAAAACAAATGTACTGTTTTCCACAAATCTTGTTTCTGAATATAGCTTTTATATAAGCAGACTTTGGAGCTCTCTATTTTACAATGATTATTATGAGTGTGATAAAGTTTTTTGATCTAGGAAGTATTTAGGCATTCTGAATGTCCAGTTTCTTTCTAGTCAAGGAAATAAATCAAAAGGTTATAACACAAAAAATTGTTCTAGACTTATAGTAACGTGAAAAAAATTAAACACTTGTGGATTCTTTCTGCGTGAACTCTGCTGTTCATGGTTCAGTCTATTTTTTAAACACCTCCTTTCACAGAGGATGCATCCTCTAAATGTATTTGCTTTATGATACTCACTGAAAATCCAGTAAAGTTTAAGGATGGTATAGTTTTCTTTACTCTCTTTACTTTGTTTTGACTATCTCTTTCCTTGCAGTGTCTCTCTTCATACTTGTCATGTAGCATTCCCAAACTCTAATGAACTTGCTTGTGTATGTTGCTCACTATTAGAAAACATATCAAAGAGATCTGTGCATCTTATTTATTACTTCGTTCCAACTATCTTGCATATTACCTGACACAGCATAGTCAGCTAAGAAATGTTAAAATAAGGACTTCACTACAGAAATATTTGGTGAAAAGCTGACTTCAGGCACTGATATATCCAGATGTGCACAAAGTTTGGTCCTCTGTAAACATCTCTGGCATTTGCTTTCTCCTGCGTTAGTAGCTTTACCCGGAAGCAGGTCCCACTCTTTGTTTCGGCAGAACCACCACCAGCAGCTTCAGGCCCAATTCCTACTAACTCAGCATCTTCAGCAGGAGGACAGATTTCATCTCCCAGAACTTTCCACTAAAGCCTTGGCATGTCCCCTGAAGAGCCTTGTTTTAGTTACATGCCCATACCTGTAGTAAATTAGGTGGAGTTAGTAGAAAGGGAAATATACAGCCTGGCCAAGGCATCAGTGTGCCTCTAGCACTGCATGGTAGGGTAGGGGCAAAGGCAGCCCCACCTCAAGTGCCAAATTGGAAAGAGCGGAGGGTTTAATTTCCCAAAGGGAAAAGGTGATACTTCACCGACCAAAACAACAGATGATCGCTACAAGATCTTAAGGCATTAGAAAATAGCCTGTAATAATCAGCATGAAAAACTCATATTTCTCTATAGTCCAACTATAAATAAATTAGATAATACTAACATTAACTTAATAAGTTCTATCATGTTAAGTAACAACTATTTGCCATTTGCTTTTATTCTTTAAAAATTTGTAGTGTCCCTCAAAATATCTGTTGCTGTGTATATTTCATTGAATGATTTTTTTAAATTTTCATTTTAACAAATGAGTTATAAAAAGGTGTTTATACCTTGGACATGTGGTACAGAATTTAAAATATATTTGTGGTAATATAGTAAAAATATATACACAAGAGTTCCATTAAGAAAAATGAAATGTAACAAAGGAATTTTTCCTTCTCTTTGATATAAATGCATACACATCTATACATAGAAAGAGAGAGAAAAGGAGGAGACATTGAGAGAGTAAAAGATACACGTGCACACGGACATGCACACACACACACACACAAAATATACCCATGAAAATGTCTTGCTTTATTTCTGACTGGGTATATAAAAATTCAAAATAAGAAAAGTATCATAGAATTCCTAGGCTAAAATATGTGTAAGAATAAATATTACAATCACAAGCTATTCTAAAACAGGCAAAATTGTTACAAGTCAATTGTAAAAACACATGGGACAAAAGAAATACGTATGGAGGGATTTTAATTTAAGAAAGAGTGACATTCTTTGCAGCTAAGAGGCTATTTTAAAGAAGTATCGAACCAAAATAAGAAACTAGAAAATAATAAAGGTAACAGTTGATTTATTTAAAACCATGAAAATAGTAGAACTGACTTTTTCAAAACCTGAATTGTTTTTCCCTTTAGGCCGTATAGACTACTTTAGAATTCACACAAGTAAGTTAATTTAACAAATGTTTTCAAATTATCTAGATCTCTACTCGCAATATTGACCACTAGTCTATCTCCATTGAAAACTTTTCTGACCTGACATCCACAAATGCCCTTTCCCCCAAAATGTTTAATTTAGAATGACTTTACATTTCTCCTTACTTAAAGACATATATTAACATTTATTTCTTTTTTTTTAATGCTCCTTTTAATGTGTTGCTGGATATTGTTTGCTAGTATTTTGTTGAGGATTTTTGCATCTATATTCATCAGTGATATTGGTGTGTAATTTTCTTTTATTGTAGTATCTTTGGTTTTGGTATCAGGGTGACAGTGGCCTTGTAGAATGAGTTGGGGAGTGTTCCTTCCTCTGCAATTTTTTGGAAGAGTTTGAGAGGTTGGATGTTAGCTCTTCTCTAAAGGTTTGATAGAGTTCACCTGTGAAGGCTTACGGTCCTGGACTTTTGTTTGTTGGAAGATTTTTAATCACAATTTCAATTTCATTACTTGTGATTGGTCTGTTCATATTTTCTGTTTCTTCCTGGTTCAGTCTTGGAAGGTTATACTTTTCTAAAACTTTGTCCATTTCTTCAAGGTTGTCCATTTTATTGGCAAAGAGTTGCTTGTAGTAGTCTCTTATGATGCTTTGTATTTCTTCTGTGTCCATTGTAACTTCTCCATTTTCATTTCTAATTTTGTTGATTTGAGTCCTCTCCCTCCTTTCTTGATGAGTCTGGCTAAAGGTTTATCAATTTTGTTTATCTTCTCAGAAAACTGAGTTTTAGGTTTACTGATCTTTGCTTTTGTTTTCTTTGTTTCTATTTCATTTATTTCTGCTCTGCTCTTTGTGATTTCTTTCCTTCTACTAACTTTGGGTTTTGTTTGTTCTTCTTTCTCTAGTTTCTTTAGGTGTAAGGTTAGATTGTTTGAGATTTTTCTTGTTTCTTAAGGTAGTATTGTATTGCTATAAACTTCCTTCTTAGAACTGGTTTTGCTGTATCCCACAGGTTTTGGATCATCATGTTTTCATTGTCATTTGTCTCTAGGTATTTTTTGATTTCCTCTTTGATTTCTTCAGTGATCTCTTGGTTATTTAGTAACGTATTGTTTAGCCTCCATGTGTTTGTGTTTTTTATGTGTTTTTCCCTGTAATTTATTTGTAATCTTATATATTGTGGTCAGAAAAGATGCTTGATATGATTTCAATTTTCTTAAATTTACTGAGGCTTGAGTTGTGATCCAAGATATGATCTATTCTGGAGAATGTTCCATGTGTACTTGAGAAGAAAGTGTAATCTGCTGTTTTTGGATGGAATGTCCTATAAATATCAATTAAATCTATCTGGTCTGTTGTGTCATTTAAAACTTGTGTTTCCTTATTAATTTTCTGTCTGGATGATCTGTCCATTGGTGTAAGTGAGGTGTTAAAGTCCCCCACTATTATTGTGTTACTGTTGATTTCCTCTTTTATAGTTGTTAGCATTTGTCTTATGTTTTTAGGTGCTCCTATGTTGGGTGCATATATATTTATAACTGTTATATCTTCTTCTTGGATTGGTCCCTTAATCATTATGTAGTGTCCTTCCTTGTCTCTTGTAACATTCTTTATTTTAAAGTCTATTTCATCTGATATGAGTATTGGTACTCCAGCATCCTTTTGATTTCTATTTGAATGGAATATCTTTTTGCATCCCCTTACTTTCAGTCTGCGTGTGTCCCTGGGTCTGACGTTGGTCTCTTGTAGACAACATATATATGGGTCTTGTTTTTGTATCCATTCAGCCAGTCTGTGTCTTTTGGATGGAGCATTTAATCCATTTACCTTTAAAGTAATTATCCATATGTGTGTTCCTATTACCATTTTCTTAAGTGTTTTGAATTTGCTTTTGTAGGTCCTTTCCTTCTCTTGTGTTTCCCACTTAGAGAAGTTCCTTTAGCATTTATTGTAGAGCTGGTTTGGTGGTGCTGAATTCACTTAACTTTTGCTTGTCTGTAAAGCTTTTGATTTCTCTGTCAAATCTGAATGAGATCCTTGCTAGGTAGAGTAGTCTTGGTTTTAGGTTCTTCCCTTTCATCACTTTAAATATATTGTGCCACTCCCTTCTGGCTTGTAGAGATTCTGCTGAGAAATCAGCTGTTAACCTTATGGGAGTTCCCTTGCATGTTATTTGTCATTTTTCCCTCATTGCTTTTAATAATTTTTCTCTGTCTTTAATTTTTGTTTGATTACTATGTTTCTTGGTGTGTTTCTCCTTGGGTTTATCCTGCCTGGGACTCGGCACTTCCTGAACTTGGGTGGCTATTTCCTTTCCCACGTTAGGGAAGTTTTCGACTATAATCTCTTCAAATATTTTCTTGGGTCCTTTCTCTCTTCTCCTTCTGGGACCCCTATAATGCAAATGTAGTTGCATTTAATATTGTCCCAGAGGTCTCTTAATATTGTTCCATAGCAGTGAATTCCACCATTCTGTCCTCCAGGTCAGTTATACATTCTTCTTCCTCAGTTATTCTGCTATTGAATCCTTCTAGTGTATTTTTCATTTCAGTTATTGTATTGTTCATCTCTGTTTTATTTGTTCTTCCATTCTTCTAGGTGTTTGTTCTTTAATTCTTCTAGGTGTTTGTTAAACATTTCTTGCATCCTTTGATCTTTGCCTCCATTTTCTTTCTGAGGTCCTGGATCATCTTCACTATCATTATTCTGAGTTCTTTTTCTGGAAGGTTGCCTATCTCCACTTCATTTAATTGTTTTTCTGGGTTTTATCTTGCTCCTTCATCTGGTACATAGCTGTCTGCCTTGTCATTTTATTTGTCTTTCTGTGAATGTGGTTTTCGTTCCACAGGCTGCAGGACTGTAGTTCTTCTTGGTTCTACTGTCTAACATTTATTTCTTTTAAAACTCATCATCTTGTGACTTTTTTCTATTAACAGATAACAAACCCCTCCTTCTACCACTATACCACCTGGATATGTGTCCACTGTAGCACTCATTACTTTATTTACAAAGATTGTTTCCATGTCTCTCTTCTCTTTGTTCTATAAATCCTTCAGAGCTCAAGTTGTTTTTCACTATTTTGTGCCTGTGTGTTGCCTAGAATATAGGAAGTGCTTAATTTGTGTTTGCTGAATAAATGATGAGAGAGAGAGAGTTTTGTGAAAGAGAGGAGGGAGTGGAAGGGAGGAGAGAAAGGTCTTGCACAGATGTACTTGCACATCAGTGTGTCTAACTATATAATTTAGCAGATGGGGAAAATGGTCTGTTTATTCAGGATAATACCCTTAAATCCAAGATGTACTTTTCTTCTTCGGTTATTTTAGGACTCTGTTGGAACCTTAATAAATCCTCAACAACTCCTTAAGCCCCATCTAAATTGTGATTATTTTCCTTTCTAAGGAGTTTTTAAAAACAATGCCTTAATTGTGCAGTGTTCTGTTTGATTTGTATCTTCAATATTAACTGTTAATAAGCAATGAACCAAAGTCAGGAATTTTTACTGATTAGCAATAAATGATTTTTACAAATGTTATCATAACTGGGCTTTGTTGAAGTTGCTACAGTGAATTTAAATGAGGAACAAAGGATGTTTTAATTGATCAGTGTCTCCTTTCCTGCTAAGCCAATCAATCATTTGTCTCTTGAAACCACAAAACATTCCAATAAATATTCAAGGAAGACCCGGTAGTAGGTTATTTCATAAACAGGAAGACATAGACAAGGCTTGATGTGTTCTACCCAACTTTGGCAGGAAGTTTAAAGTACAGCTTGAAAGGTATAGATAGACCTTGCCCAAGGCTACAGATACAAATGATTGGCTTTGTGGAGAAATTCTTTTTAATCAGTAGATAATACAACAAGATGGTAAAATTCTTGATTGTTCAGCAGTTTGACAAAGCATTCCTGTAGGTTATTCTATTTGCAAATCGTAAAAATGTCTTTCTAACTTCCTCCTGGCACTTGCCTCATTTATTTAACCCCTGTAATACTATGGCAAGTGCATCCTTCACTAAAATAGATTAAATTGCAAATCTCTGAAGTGTTTTTTTTCCCCAATTGAGGATACTAATAAATAAGAAGACAGCAGAATTCTAATTTCAGTTATTATCAGTATGTCGTATTTTTAAATTTTGGGTTCCAAGGCATCAACTTCCCTTACAATTTTTTTGTGAAAATATTTGTGTAGAGTATAGACAGAAAAAAGGTTTTATAATAAAAACACAAACAGGGATATTGCATCTCTGAAGGATGCTCTTATGAATTGGTTTTGATATTGTCCTGTCAAGCTTCAGTGCGGTAGCTTCATTTAGACAGGAAAGTATTTCTAAAATATACAGGAATTTTGTGATATAAGCACATATGATTTGTATATTTTGCACAAGATTAAGAAAAATAAAGGGTGAAACTAATGCCAATTTTAATAATCAAATATTTTGTCAAACCAATCATTATCAGATGTTTCTTTTAGCAGATTTTATAGAGGAATCACTACATTTTTTAGTCAACTATGAAATTGAATCATGATCTTTCAGTCATGTTACTGGATTTTTAGATAGCCTTCTCAATTTCACAAATAGTAAAACATAGGTGACATATTAATATCTGATATGATTTTCTGGGAATGCTGATTTAACTTGGTATAGAAAGTGGAAACAAAATTATTTTCTGTGTAGCCCTTGTACTTCAGTTTCAACACACCCTGAATTTTATTAGCCCTGGGATTAAGAAAAATAAAATAAAACAAAGAAGTATAATCCCAGCAAATGCAACTCACAGAAGTATTTAAGTGAGAAAACATAGGAGCAAGAAGGAAAATTAAGTGAAATAAACTTTTTGCCCAAAAGAGGAATCAGTTGATGACAGAAATATGTTTAAAAAAATATACACAAAAGGGGGTACAAAATTAAAATGAGGAAGTGTATCAAAAACTCATTTTAATATGATATGATTAAGCAGTAGAAATTATCCTTAGCTAATATCTTAGTTGCGGCTATCTTTTTTATTCAAATCCACTTGTCCGTTTTCTCAGTTTTGTATCCATTAAATCAGAATAGAAATTATGGAATTCAGGTATTTGAAATGTGTCTATATTAATCAGCATTTTTTTGTATTTTGCATTTCAAATATATGTACACATAAAATATTCTAATTAGCAGAAAAAACAACTTTGGCCAAAATTTTATATTTGTGCAATGAAAGCGTCCTTTGACACAAGCTGGCTAAGATGTCTCCAGCCTGTGCACATTACCATGCTCCCCATCTGTTTTTTTGTTTTGTTTTGTTTTGTTTTTTTTGGAATAGGCTGTGTCCAGTTCTTTGAAGTTGAAAGGTAAGCAGTAGCTCGTTGTTTTATGTTCAGAACACCAAGCAACTATCAACCCACCTACACTTAAATCTTTTAGAACTCGGTGGGCTCTCTGGAGTACTAGTGGATACTAGAGGTTTCAACATGACTGTGGGGGTCAGGCGTGCTCAGAGAAGTCTTGCCTTACAAAATACTCTTTTCAATCAAAATCTAAAGAGTTAGTGGCACTAATCAGGGAGCAGGATTATCTTTAGAGGAGGGAATGGGATGTTTCAAGGCTCTAGGGAGGAGCAAATCTGGGGCATTTAGAGGGTGAATAACAGCCCAGAGGGGCTGGGAGGGCTGGGTTGTAGAAATCCCAGACAGCAGCCAGGGGTTAGGCTGGAGTGGTAAGCAAACAACCAATAGTGCAGGTCTTTGTAGACCTTCATCTTTTAAGCTACGGTAATTTACTAGAGAGATTTAAAGAGGACAGCAACAAGATAACAGATGGCATATTTTAGGATACCGACTGCAGTGTAGAAAATACATTGAGGTTGGGATAAAAAATGGAATAAGAGAGCCCAGATAGAAATCTATTATATGTGCTTAGATGAGAGATTGTGATACCTTAGAATAAGGCAGTAGCAGAAGACTGATTTGAGAAATGCTAAAGGGATAATACTGCAAGAACACTTTGGTCCTCTACAGCTACAGTATCTGTGGATTGAGGTGTACTTGATAGTTCTAATCGCTTCATACCTTAAAGACTTATTTTTATGTGCTCATATTAAAACTTAATAAAATAGAGACTTCCTCTTTAAGAATCAACGCACATTCCTTAGTCTTTGGTTATGCAGGGAATCCCTACTTGTTCTGAACACTAAGACATTGCTTCTAGTTTTCAGATGTGAGTTTATGTTGAACCTTTTTTTTCTCCCTTGCTTCAATTAGAAGGTTTAAACTGAGACTCAGTGCCTTCATTTGCCCCTCCTTTGTGATACGGATGTCTGAACACCAAACCAGCAAAGTATGTTTATGTTTTCTGCCTGGTGTGTGCCTGTAATAATTACCAAGCAAATGAAACCAAGTGCTTTAATTGTTCATAAAGTGGTTTCAGAGCTCGACTTAATTCACTTGTGTTAAAGCAATAACTAGTAAAGAAATTGTCTCACTACTGAGGAAGAATGTTGATAAAGTTATTGAAAGACCCTAGCATTCTGCAAGATTGTAATGCACAGAATAGATATTACCAGATGTTTTAGTTTCTCCAGACAGGCAACTTTGTTGCCAGGAAAGGAGTGCATTTTGAGAAAGAAGTAGCTACACACCATAAGGAATCTATATAATTTATAACTATTATTACATTCTAACTTCACCGCAAATCTATGAAGAGGTTTTGATATTTTACTCACATTTGAAACCTAAGAAAACTGAGTCACAGGAAATTTAAATAATATTTTTGATGGCATGGAGTTAATTTGGACAGTAAAAGGGGAAGAACTTTCCAGAAAGCTAGTTGGCATAATGTAATAAAGCCATTAAATTTTCATAAAGAGATCTCTAAACCTACCTCAAGAATTCATATCAATGCTATAGAATGATCTTAGAGACATAATTTCCTTATGTTAATTTTCTTTATCAAAATGGCATGCTCTTCTACTTTAAGACCTGCTTCAGTATCACTTCTCTATATTTCTTATTTGCTGACATATAAAAATTATGTAATTCTCTTAAGATTTATGTATATATTGAGTGAACCATTTATGTTCATTGTAGAATAATCAAGAAGTTCATGTAGCAAAAAAGACAAAATGCACCCATAATGTCAGTACTCCAAAATAACCTTATGGAGTATATTTATGTAGTATTTTTACACATATACATAAAAATGTTCAGTGTTTTTTGTTTTAGAAATGGGATTATGTAATAGATACCAGTTTATAGCATAGTTTTTCCTCCAATATACAAAGAAATACAAATATTTAATGTGTACATTTTGATAAGTTTGGACATATGCAATAACCAGTGATACCATCACCAGGATCAAGAGAATAGACATATCCAACGCTTCTCAAAGTTTCCCCTGTATCTTTTTGGTTTTTCTTAATCTTGTTTTGTTTTCTGTTTTTTTACTATGGTGACTTTTAAAAGAGTAAAATACAGGTATGTTTTCAGTGTGATAAAAATTTTTTCGTTAATAAATTTGAAATCTGAGTCACCTATATTTTCATACTTACTAGGAAGTTTTATTCCACCTTGAAAATCAGAATGAGACATAAGTGCAGTCTTTTGAACTGTGTTATAATCTTATTTTCTTTTAAAAAATTCTCTAAAGATGTTTTCTTGCAATTAACTTATTCAAGTTTGCTAATGAAGTTAAACATCGTTTTTATATTTATTAATTACTTGCATTTTACCAGGTTCTGTTTGGCTCCCGCTGTTACTCCTAGAAGACTTAGGATGGGTGGAAGGAGAAGAGAGATGGAAAATAAAATAAGATTTTGAAATGTGATAAGAGGAATAGAGTGGGGAGAACAGGAGCAGGGGCAGCAACTCTAATTCTCAGACCTTCCTTGGCTGACTTCCTTCCCCTCGGCTAGATTCCATCACTACCCTCTATTTTAGAGCTTCACTCCTTTTAACTCTAAGTTAGTTTATTTTGACCAGGATCTCATTCCCTAGTAATCCTTCCTAGAGACTCCAGTGGACAAAGGGTCATTCCAGACCACGGAGCTTTCTCATTTGGTCTGGAATGTTGCTGAAATGATAAACATATCTCACTTTTAAGTAAAATATCACTGTGAATACTATATTTAATCATTGTTGGTAGCAACTCCTGGAAAATAGAGCGTTGTACTTTACGTATATACTGCAATTACAAGCATACGTCATTTTATTGTGCTTCTCTTCATTGTGCTTCACAGATACTGTGTTTTTTGCAAGTTGAAAGTTTGTGGCAAACCTGTATCGAGCAAATCTATTGGTGCCATTTCCCAACAGCATTATTCTTAAATTAAGGTACGTGCATTGTTCTTTTTAGATATAATACTATTGAAGAGACTACAGTATAGTGTAACCGTAACTTTTATAAGCCCTGGGAAACCAAAAAATTTGTATTACTTGCTTTATTATGATATTCACTTTCCTGTGGTGGTCTGAAACTGAACCCACAATATCTTTTAGGTATGCCTGTACTACTTCATTACTTGTAAAATATCTTTAATTGTTGGTGATAGACATTCAAAAACTACATTTCATCCACAAATGTTAAATATTCAGAATTGTCTACGAGTGAGACAATATTTCTGGGCTTCTAAGAATATTCAGATCCCTAGAAAGTGATACACAAGAGTATTAATTCTGTAGGTTCTCCCATAGTGCCTATAAAATACAAGTCTACTTTGGAGAGACATGCTCACCAACTTTCTAAGTATGAACTTGGTTTTCCTAAGAGGGGTGTACTGACTCTGGGACATGTGCATCTCAGTATAAATTAATGACGTTATATCCTTCCACTTTGTAAAGAAGACATTATTTGCATTTCAGCAGCTAAAGGCTACCCTCTAAATGCAAGGCAAAAATCCTATTAATCTAGTGTGCAATTTGTACGTAGTAGTTACACAAATTATTTTGAATGGTTAAGACTGGTTTCCTAAATCAAGTTATCTGTGGACTCTCTCCCCATACCCACATTCATTACTATAAATAAATTAAATTTTGTTGTTACAAATCTTAATTGGGGGTTAGAAGGAAATATTGATACATTGTTTCCTCTCTGATTATACCTGATGGTTTCTATTTGAAATACAGTTCACCCTTGAACAACAAAGGTATTAGGGCTGCTGACCCTCAGCACAGTTGAAATCCAAGTTTAACTTTATAGTCAGCCCTGGCTATCTGATTCCTCTGTATCTTTGGTTGCACATCTAAAGATCATGTAGTAGTGTGGCATTTACTGTTTAAAAAAAACAACAAAACATATAAGTGGGCCTGTGTATTTCAAACCTGTGTTGTTCAAGGGTCAACTCTATAACAGGTTATCTGAAAATTTGTGAGAGGGGAATTCCAATCATAAAACATGCCATTTTTATAATCTAAAGGTTTTACCAGAAAAAAAGAAATTTCAATTGATATTTGAATTTTCTGTTGACTTCTTTTCTTAGATGTTTATATTTTACACTTGAAGAATAATCTTCAAAATATTTGATTGTTAGAATACAACAATTCAAAGGCATTAGATAAAAATGCCTGTTGGTGGGGTTTCCGTGGTGCGCGGTGGTTGAGAGTCCACCTGCCGATGTAGGGGACACGGGTTCGTGCCCCGGTCTGGGAAGATCCCACATGCCACGGAGCGGCTAGGCCCGTGAGCCATGGCCACTGAGCCTACGTGTCCAGAGCCTGTGCTCCGCAACGGGAGAGGCCACAACAGTGAGAGGCCCGTGTACCGCAAAAACAAAAAATGCCTGTTGGTGGAAGCCATACTTTCAGTCTGTTCTTAACACACCAACATTTCGGTAGCTGTCTTCTGGCTACTCATTATTAGACTGAAAAGCTACAGTTATTTCATTTACTTTTGTGTAATATAGTCTCTCAACCTTCCATTTCCAGTGCCTCTTTGCATATGATATATATATTTTTAACATCTTTATTGGAGTACAATTCCTTTACAATGGTGTGTTAGTTTCTGCTTTATAACAAAGTGAATCAGCTATACATATTCATATATCCCCATATATCCTCCCTCTTGCATCTCCCTCACTCCCACACTCCCTGCTAGGTGGTCACAAAGCACCGAGCTGATCTCCCTGTACTATGTGGCTGCTTCCCACTAGCTATCTGTTTTACATTTGATAGTGTATATAGCTCCATGCCGCTCTCTCACTTCATCCCAGCTTATGCTTCCCCCTCCCTGTGTCCTCAAGTCCATTCTCTACATCTACATCTTTATTCCTGTCCTGCCACTAGGTTCTTCAGAAACTTTTTTTTTTTTTTTAGATTCCATATATATGTGTTAGCATGCAGTATTTCTTTTTCTCTTTCTGACTTACTTCACCCTGTATGACTGTCTCTAGGTCCATCCATCTCACTACAAATAACACAATTTCAATTCTTTTTATGGCTGAGTAGTATTCCATTGTATATATGTGCCAGATACTCTTTATATGTTAATCTGTCGATGGACACTTAGGTTGCTTCCATGTCCTGGCTATTGTAAATAGAGCTGCAGTGAACATTGTGGTACATGACTGTTTTTGAATTATGGTTTTCTCAGGGTATATGTCCAGTAGTGGAATTGCTGGGTCATATGGTAGTTCTATTTTTAGTTTTTTAAGGAACCTCCATACTGTTCTCCATAGTGGCTGTATCAATTTACATTCCCACCAACAGTGCAAGATGGTTCCCTTTTCTCCACACCCTCTCCAGCATTTATTGTTTGTAGATTTTTTGATGATGGCCATTCTGACTGTTGTGAGGTGTTACCTCATTGTACTTTTGATTCGCCTTTTTCTAATGATTAGTAATGTTGAACATCTTTTCATATGTTTGTTGGCAATCTGTATATCTTCTTTGGAGAAATGTCTATGTAGCTCTTCTGCCCATTTTTGGATTGGGTTGTTTGTTTTTTGATATTGATCTGCATAAACTGCTGGTAAATTTTGGAGATTAATCCTTTGTCAGTTGCTTCATTTGCAAATATTTTCTCCATTCTGCGGGTTGTCTTTTCATCTCCTTTATGGTTTCCTTTGCTGTGCAAAAGTTTTTGTTTCATTAGGTCCCATTTGTTTACTTTTGTTTTTATTTCCATTTCTCTAGGAGGGGGGTCAAAAAGCAACTTGCTCTGATTTATGTCATACAGTGTTCTGCCTATGTTTTCCCCTAAGAGTTGTATAGTGTCTGCCCTTACATTTAGGCCTTTAATCCATTTTGAGTTTATTTTTGTGTATGGTGTTAGGGAGTGTTCTAATTTCATTCATTTACATCTAGCTGTCCAATTTTCCCAGCACCACTTATTGAAGAGGCTGTCATTCTCCATTGTATATTTTTGCCTCCTTTATGAAAGATAAGGTGACCATATGTGCGTGGGTTTATCTCAGGGCTTTCTATCCTGTCCATTGACGTATATTTCTATTTTTGTGCCAGTACCATACTGTCTTGATTACTGTAGCTTTGTAGTATAGTCTGAAGTCTGGGAGCCTGATTCCTCCAGCTCCATTTTTCTTTCTCAAGATTGCTTTGGCTATTCGGGCTCTTTTGTGTTTCCATACAAATTGTGAAATCTTTTGTTCTAGTTCTGTGAAAAATGTCATTGGTCATTTGATAGGGATTACATTGAATCTTTGGTTGCTTTGAGTAGTATAGTCATTTTCACAATGTTGATTCTTCCAATCCAAGAACATGGTATATCTCTCCATCTGTTTGTATCATATTTAATTACTTTCATCAGTGTCTTCTAGCTTTCTGCATACAGGACTTTTGTCTCCTTAAGTAGGCTTATTCCTAGGTATTTTATTCTTTTTGTTGCAGTGGTAAAAGGGAGTGTTCCCTTGATTTCTCTTTCAGATTTTTCATCATTAGTGTATAGGAATGCAAGAGATTTCTGTGCATTAACTTTGCATCCTGCTACTTTACCAAATTCATTGATTAGGTCTATTAGTTTTCTGCTTGAATCTTTAGGATTCTCTATATAGTATCATGTCTTCTGCAAACAGTGACAGTTTTACTTCTTTTCCGATTTCGGTTCCTTATTTCTTTTTCTTCTCTGATTGCTGTGGCTAACACTTCCAAAACTCTGTTGAATAATAGTGGTAAGAGTGGACAACTTTGTCTTGTTCCTGATCTTAGAGGAAATGGTTTCAGTTTTTCACCATTGAGAACAATGTTGGCTGTGGGTTTGTCATATATGTCCTTTATTATGTTGAGGTAAGTTCCATCTATGTCTACTTTCTGGAGAGTTTTTATCATAAATGGGTGTTGAATTTTGATGAAAGCTTTTTCAGCATCTGTTGAGATGATCATGTGGTTTTTCTCCTTCAATTTTTTAATATGGTTTATCACATTGCTTGATTTGCATGTATTGAAGAATCCTTGCATTCCTGGGATAAACCCCACTTGATCATGGTGTCTCATACTTTTCATGTGCTGTTGGATTCTGTTCGCGAGTATTTTGTTGAACATTTTTGTATCTATGTTCATTAGTGATATTGGCCTGTAGTTTTCTTTCATAGTGACATCTTTGTCTGGTTTTGGTATCAGGGAGATGGTGGCATTGTAGAGTGAGTTTGGGAGTTTTCCTCCCTCTGCTATATTTTGGAGGAGTTTGAGAAGGATAGGCGTTAGCTCTTCTCTAAATGTTTGATAGAATTCACCTGTGAAGCTATCTGGTGCTTGGTTTTTGTTTGTTGGAAAATTTTTAATCACACTTTCAATTTCAGTGCTTTTGATTGGTCTGTTTATATTTTCTATTCCTTCCTCATTCAGTCATGGAAGATTGTGCATTTCTAAGAATTTGTCCATTTCTTCCAGGTTGCCCATTTTATTGGCAGATAGTTGCTTGTAGTAATCTCTCACGATCCTTTGTATTTCTGCAGTGTCAGTTGTTACTTCGCCTTTTTCATTTCTAATTCTATTGATTTGAGTCTTCTTCCTTTTTTTCCTGATGAGTCTGGCTAATGGCTTATCAATTTTGTTTATCTTCTCAAAGAACCAGCTTTTAGTTTTATTGATCTTTGCTATGGTTCCCTTCATTTCTTTTTCATTTATTTCTCTTCTAATCTTTATGATTTCTTTCCTTCTGCTAACTTTGGGGGTTTTTTTTCTTCTTCATTCTCTAGTTACTTTATGTGTAAATTTAGGTTGTTGATTTGAGATGTTTCCTGTTTCTTGAGGTAGGATTGTATTGCTATAATCTTCCCTCTTAGAACTGCACTTCCTGCATCCCATAGGTTTTGTGTCTTCCTGTTTTCATTATCATTTGTTTCTAGGTAGTTTTTGATTTCCTCTTTGATTTCTTCAGTGATCTCCTGGTTATTTAGTAGTGTATGTTCAGCCTCCATGTGTTTGTATTTTTTACAGATTTTTTCCTGTAATTGATACCTAGTCTCATAGCATTGTGGTCAGAAAAGATACTTGATATGATTTCAATTTTCTGAAATTTACCAAGGCTTGATTTTTGACCCAAGATATGATCTATCCTGGAGAATGTTCCATGAACACTTGAGAAGAAAGTGTATTGTGTTGTTTTTGGATGGCATGCCCTATAAATGTGAATTAAGTCCATCTTGTTTAATGTATCATTTAAAGCTTGTGTTTCCTTATTTATTTTCATTTTGGATGATCTGTACATTGGTGAAAGTGAGGTGTTAAAGTCCCCTAATATTATTCTGTTCCTGTCGATTTCCCCCTTTTATGGCTGTTAGCATTTTCTTTATGTGTTGAGCTGCTCCTGTTTTGGGAGCATAAACATTTACAATAGTTGTATCTTCTTCTTGGATTGATCCCTTGATCATTATGTAGTGTCCCTCTTTGTCTCATGTAAGAGTCTTTAAGTCTATATTGTCTGATATGAGAATTACTACTCCAGCTTTCTGTTGATTTCCATTTGCATGGAATATCTTTTTGCATCCCCTCACTTTCAGTATGTATGTGTCCCTAGGTCTAAAGTGTGTCTCTTGTACACAGCATATATATGGGTCTTGTTCTTGTATCCATTCACCAGTCTATGTCTTTTGGTTAGAGCATTTAATCCATTTACAATTAAGGTAGTTATCGGTTTGTATGTTCCTATTACCAGTTTCTTAATTGTTTTGGGTTTGTTATTGTAGTTCTTTTCCTTCTGTTGTGTTTCCTACCTAAAGAAATTCCTTTAGCATTTATTGTAGAGCTGGTTTCGTGGTGCTGAATTCTCTTAACTTTTGCTTGTCTGAAAAAGATTTAATTTTGCCATTGAATCTGAATGAGATCCTTGCTGGGTAGAGTAATCTTTGTTGTAAGTTTTCCCCTTTCATAACTTTAAATATGTCCTGCCACTCCCTTCTGGCTTGCAGAGTTTCTGCTGAAAGATCAGCTGTTAACCTTATGGGGATTCCCTTGTATGTTATTTGTCATCTTTCCCTTGCTGCTTTTAATATTTCTTCTCTGTATTTAATTTTTTTAGTTTGATTAATATGTGTCTTGGCATGTTTCTCCTTGGATTTATCCTGTATGGGACTCTCTGTGCTTCCTGGACTTGACTATTTCCTTTCCCATATTAGGGAAGTTTTCAACTATAATCTCTTCAAATATTTTCTCAGTCCCTTTCTTTTTCTATTCTTCTTTTGGGACCCCTGTAATTCAAATGTTGTTGTGTTTAATGTTGTCCCAGAGGTCTCTGAGACTGTCCTCAATTCTCTTCATTCTTTTATCTTTATTCTGCTGTGCAGTAGCTTTTTCCACTATTTTATCTTCAAGGTCACTTATCCCTTCTTCTGCCTCAGTTATTCTGCTATTGATTCCTTCTAGAGAATTTTTAATTTCATTTATTGTGTTGTTCATTATTGTTTGTTTGCTCTTTTCTTCTAGGTCCTTGTTAAATGTTTCTTGTATTTTCCCCATTCTATTGCCATGATTTTGGATCATCTTTACTATCATTACTCTGAATTCTTTTTCAAGTAGACTGCCTATTTCCTCTTCATTTGTTTGGTCTGGTGGTTTTTTACCTTGCTCCTTCATCTGCTGTGTGTTTCTCTGTCTTCTCATTTTGCTTAACTTACTGCGTTTGGGGTCTCCTTTTCGTAGGCTGCAGGTTCGTAGTTCCTGTTGTTTTTGGGGTCTGCCCCCAATGGCTAAGGTTGGTTCAGTGGGTTTTGTAGGCTTCCTGGTGGAGGGGACTAGTGCCTGTGTTCTAATGGATGAGACTGGATATTGTCTTTCTGTTGAGCAGGTCCCCGTCCAGTGGTGTCTGTGATCTTATTATGATTTTAGGCAGCCTTTCTGCTACTGGGTCATGTTGTGTTCCTGTCTTGCTAGTAGTTTGGCATATTGTGTCCAGCCCCGTAGCTTGCTGGTCATTGAGTAGAGCTGGGTCTTGGCGTTGACATGGAGTTCTCTGGGAGATTTTTGCCTTTTGATGTTATGTGGAGCTGGGAGGTCTCTGGTGGACCAATGTCCTGAACTTGGCTCTCCCACCTCAGAGGCACTGGTCTGACACCTGGCCGGAGCACCAAGATCCTGTTATCCACAGGGCTCAGAATAAAAGGGAGAAAAAAAGAAAGAAAAAAGAAAGAAAATAAAATAAAGTTATTAAAATAAAAAATTATTATTAAAAATTTTTTTAATTAATAAGTAATAAAAAAAGAAATAAAGAAACAAGAGAGCAACCAAACCAAAAACAAAACCACCAATGATAAAAGCACCAAAACCTGTACTAAAAAAAAAAAAATACAGGCACACACAACCCTAGGACAAATGTAAAGGCAAAGCTATAGAGACAAAATTACACAAAAAATCATACAGATACACACTCAGAAAAAGAGTAAAAGGAAAAAATACATATATCAATATATTAAAAAAAAAAAAAAGGAGAGCAACCAAATCAATAATCTACCAATGAGGGTAAACTCTAAATACTAAAGTAAGATAAACATAAAACCAGAAACAAATTAGGTGCAGAAATCAAACCCCAAGTCTACAGTTGCTCCGAAAGTCCACTGCCTTAATTTTGGGATGATTCATTGTCTACTGAGGTATTCCACAGATGCAGGTACATCAAGTTGATTGTGGAGATTTAATCTGCTGCTCCTGAGGCTGCTGGGCGAGATTTCCCTTTCTCTTCTTTGTTTGCACAGCTCCTGGGGTTCAGCTTTGGAGTTGACCCCACCTCTGCATGTCAGTCAACTGAGGGCCTCTGTTCCCCGCCCAGAGTGGAGGGGGTTAAAGTCGCGGTTGATAGTGGGCTCTGGCTCACTCAGGTCGGCGGGGTGGGAGGGGCACGGAATGCAGGGCTGAGCCTGTGGCGGCAGAGGTCGGTAGGACACTGCAACAGCCTGAGGCACACTGTGTATTCTCCTGGGGAAGGTGTCCCTGGATCACGGGACCCTGGAAGTGGCGGGCTGCACAGGCTCCTGGCAGGGGAGGTGTGGACAGTGACCTGGGCTTGCACACAGGCTTCTTAGTGGCCGTAGCAGCAGCCTTAGTGTTTCATGGCCATCTCTGTTGTCTGCGCTGATAGCCGCGTCTCACGCCCGTCTCTGAAGCTCATTTAGGTGGTGCTCTGAATCCCCTCTCCTTGCGCACCCTGAAACAATTGTCTGTTGCCTCTTAGACAGGTCCAGACTTTGTCCTGGACTTCCTCCAGGCTAGCTGTGGCACACTAGCACCCTTCAGGCTGTGTTCACGCAGCCAACCCCAGTCCTCTCCCTGGGTTCTGGCCTCCGAAGGCCGAGCCTCAGCTCCCAGCCCCCACCTGCCCTGGCGGGTGAGCAGACAAGCCTCTCGGGCTGGTGAGTGCTGGTCGGCACTGATCCTCTGTGCAGGAATCTCTGTGCTTTGCCCTCTGCACCCCTGTTGCTGTGCTTTCCTCTGTGGCTCTGAAGCCTGCCCCTCACTCACCCCCTGTCTCCACCAGTGAAGGGGTTTCCTAGTGTGTGGAAACCTTTCCTCCTCCACAGCTCCCTCCCAGAGGGGCAGGTCCTGTCCCTATTCTTTAGTCTGATTTTTTCTTTTTTCTTTTGCCCTACCCAGATACCTGGTGAGTTTCTTGCCTTTTGGGAGGCCTGAGGTCTTCTGCCAGTGTTCAGTAGGTGTTCTGTAGGGGTTGTTCCACATGGAGATGTATTTTTGATGTGTTCGTGGGGAGGAAGGTGATCTCCACGTCTTACTCCTCTGCCATCTTGAAGGTCTTAACCTGTATATGATATTTTTATATGTTTTGGTTAATGACGTTTTTTTACAAGCTGTATTTTGCCTTTTATTTTAATGACCTAAAAAACTCTCAAACTTTGTTTTTAATTTGCTCTCAAAAATATTCAAAGTAGAATTTGCATTTACCACTTCACTGTGTTCGTAATAATCAGCAGAATGAAACGGTAAGTACAAGAAAATTTATCTTTTATGGTTAGACAAACCCATCAATAGGAACAAAAAAAGGTTGCCTCTCTCTCTTTTTTTAATAAGTTGAAAAAGCATCTGTCTTACTCTAAACAATATACTTCACCAACCATGTAAGAATTTATTTCCATTGTCCTGATTTACTTAGTTGAAAAATGGCCTTACCAGCTTGCAAGTTACTAATTGTTCTTATTAAAGGAAGTTTTTTCTTTATGGAAGGCAATGGACACTGCAGTAGATAGTAATTTTATACAGCAGAGATTCTAAAACTAGTGCTTTCTTAACTATTTCTTCAGTGTTTAAATATCATCAACATAAAGGGAGCTAAGAGAACTGATGACATAAAAATCCTCTCAATATATGCAGCATGGAAAAAGACTGAGAATTTGAAATCCCAAATCATGACTCTTTTACCAATGTCAAAGCTGAATCAAAAGTGAAGCTGATTGCATGATGAGAGAAAGAACCTTATTCAGCACATAGCCAAAAGGTAATTTAAGAGAATGTAGTTATGTTACAAGAAGAATGTAGCAGGTTTAGCTCAAAAGAATTCCTTTAACCTCCTATTCAAGAGTAGATATTTTACTGACACTAGTTCAAAGGTTATAAATTCAACAAACTGGATATTTGTATTTCTCATATGGTTATTATATATTTTACCAGACAAGCAAAAGTGATTATCAACATGTTAGATCTCTTTCAATGTATGGGTGGGTTATGAAGTCAGAGATTTGTAGATGATGTGACATTTAACTACATTTGAAGAATAGTCTTTGGATGATAGGACAGGAAAATATAGGAAATACTAAGTATGACACTGAGCATGAAGGATTGCTTGAAGTAGTAAATAACTATTACATTTTAAAGGGTTACTGATAGGAAAAAAGAAAGGTACAGTTCAAGGAAGTAGGAAATAAGTGTGCTATAGCTGTGGCTCTACGGGTTGCTCTAAGGACCTAAGCTGAGTCTGTTTGTTTCTGTTCCTTGTGCTGTCATTCCCCTGGGTGTTCAGCTGAGATCCTCACAAGGCAGCACTGCATTCCATGAGGGCAGTGAACTGGTGGCAGCTCTGAAACCCAGTTAGGCACCTGTTGCCAGATCCCCCTACTTTAAAGAGAGGGAATGTTCCTTGATGAGGGTGAAGTTCTTATACTCAGATATGGTTCTCTAACTCATGGCTTTCCTGACATTGATTGAGCACTGGATGGTTACTTCTTTTTACAACTGTCTTCAGAACACAGATAAATAAGAGAAGAATCTATCTTCTAAAATCAAGGTAGTTGAATAAACATAATAAGTGTACTGTGGTAGTATAACACAGATAAATGAGTACAGAATTGGTAAAATTATATTACATATTTAGAAAATGTTAAGTAGTTATTATGGGTAAAATACAAATTTTATTGGCACCATGATATATCTGAATGTGAAAAACTTACATATTCTAGGGCTTCCTGGGTGGCGCAGTGGTTGGGGGTCCACCTGCCAATGCAGGGGATGCGGGTTCGTGCCCCGGTCTGGGAGGATCCCACATGCCACAGAGTGGCTGCGCCCATGAGCCATGGCCACTGAGCCTGCGCGTCCGGAGCCTGTGCTCTGCGACGGGAGAGGCCACAGGAGTGAGAAGCCTGCGTACCGCAAAAAAACAAAACAAAACAAAACAAAAAAAACTTACACATTCTAAATTGAGAAGCCCATTTTGTAAAATTCAAAATTGTTAGAATATTCTTCAAGGCAAAAAAAAGAGATCCATAAAACTTAAAGTTTCAAAGTGTGTGTGTGTGTGTGTGTGTTTTAGACTGAGAAAGATATGCATAAACAGGACCACATACATCCATAAGTAGGGTACCTGAGCTAGAGGGCTGGCAAACTTTATATATTCCATCATGGAAAAAAGGGAATTCAGTACCCAGCAACTAGTAATTCTGCTAGATACTATACATGTGACTTCATTATGCCTTACAGCACCCTATTTTACCACAGTTTTTAAAGAATGGTCATTTATTTTCAAGATGAGGAAGCAGAAAATGAACGATTGTCATTAGCTTGTTTAGTTCAGTCAGTGTCAGAGCTGAAATTAGAATCTAGGTGTGTTCAATTAAATAGCCCGTGTGATATCCAATAAACCAAGTTGGCACAGTTTCCTGATTCAGGTCCATGGACACTCTGTTAAGTTTATAAATTGTAATAATGGGTAAAAGATATTTGGATGTTTGTGACTATAGTCTCTGCATTAAATATTTAATAAGAGTTGTAAGAATTAGGTGTTGAGAAATAGAGAGGAAAAAATCTACTGAAATACATACTACTAAGAGTGAAGATTAGCTCCCAGTTTGAGTTCCCTAAAATAAATGAGCATAAACACTTGAAATAAATCTTGGATGACTTTTGAGTTATTTATTTTATCTAAATACATTTTAAGGTGTTTGCAAACAGATTCCTTCCCTGCTCTCACTTGCCCCATCCCATCCTAACTCCCGAAGGTTTCACAATAAATTTCACCCAGTAGCAAAGAAAAACAAAACAAAAAAAACAGTTTTTATTATAGTACCTAACTTCTGATGGGGAAGTAAACATTAAATGTTGTTTTATTAATGAACTGAAATGGTCAAATACACAAAAAAGCTTTGTAAGATATCCAGAGAAAAACAGCAGGCAACTTATTGGGAAAAATCCAATTTGAATGAGTAAACTTCTTATCAGAAACCATGGAAGTCAGAAAGAAGTAGTACAATATTTTTCAAGTGCTGAAAGAAAAATTAATGTAAATTCAGAAACTTAAAGTCAGTCAAAATATTAATTAGGTGTGACAGGTCACTGAAGACATTCTCAGATAAAGAAAAACAAAGACAGTTTGTCACAGGCATACCTATTCTAAAGAATGGCTAAAGGAAATTCTCTAAACAAAAAAAAAATAATTTAAAAAACAAACTTTGATGCTTCAAAAAGAAAGACAGAACACAGTAAGCAAAAATATGGGAATATACGTTTGGCTTTTATTCTCCACCTGAGCATTTAAATTCTGTTTGACAATTGAAGTGAAAATTGTGAAAATGTCTGATATGTTTTTAAATGTATACAGAGGAAAGTTTTAAAGCAATTATATTGTAAATGAAAGAAAGTAAAGAAATTTAAGAGGAGGAAAAATATCTCTGTTTCATTCAAACCAGTGAAATGAGAACACCAGTAGACAGGGATAAGTTATGTGGATATCATACAATGCTTAGCGCAAACAATTAAAAAGCTATGCAAAGAATTACAATCAAACACAGTACAGATAAATGAAAATAAGATTTTAAAATGTTCGAGTAACACAGAAAGGCAAGAAAAAGAAATAAATGAAAGAGAAGAACAAGAGAAAAATTAAAATATCAGACTTAAGCTCTAACAAATCAATAATTACATAATTTCTAAATCAGTGGCTGGCAGAGTGGATTAGTAAACATGCTTCCACTATACTCTGTGTACAAGAAACTCACTTTAACTATAATGATATAGACAGGTTTACAGTAGAAGCATGGAAAAATATACATCATAAAAATTTTAATAAAAGAACAACAGGCATGGCTATGTTAATATTAAAAAAGCCACAATTTAATAAATATTACATAGACTTCCCAGCAAAGAAATTTACCAGAGTAAGCGAGGGTCATTATATAATGATAAAGGATTGATACAATAAAAAGACATATTTCTTCAAAATATTTATAGGAACATTTTCATATCCAAAGATACTTAAGTTTAAAGAGCTATGTAACATGAAGACAAACATTTTCAACTACTATCTGCAGAAAGGATTAACTTTTGATAATAAAAGAAACATTACAGGGCTTCCCTGGTGGCTCAGTGGTTGAGAGTCCGCCTGCTGATGCAGGGGACACGGGTTCATGACCCGGTCCGGGAAGATCCCACATGCCGTGGAGCGGCTGGGCCTGTGATCCATGGCCACTGAGCCTGCGTGTCTGGAGCCTGTGCTCTGCAACGGGAGAGGCCACAGCGGTGAGAAGCCTGCATACCGCAAAAAAAAAAAAAAAATCATTACAAATTGGGAGGGGGGACCTTCAAGATGGCAGAGGAGTAAGACGTGGAGATCACCTTCCTCCCCACAAATACATCAGAAATACATCTACGTGTGGAACAACTCCTACAGAACACCTACTGAACACTGGCAGAAGACCTCAGACTTCCCCAAAGGCAAGCAACTCCCCACATACCTGGGTAGGGCAAAAGAAAAAAGAAAAAACAGACAAAAGAATAAGGACGGGACCTGCACCAGTGGGAGGGAGCCGTGAAGGAGGAAAGGTTTCCACACACTAGGAGCCCCTTCGCGGGCAGAGACTGTGGGTGGCAGGGGGGGGAAGCTTCAGAGCCATGGAGGAGAGCACAGCAACAGGGGTGCGGAGGTCAAAGTGGAGAGAATCCCACATGGAGGATCGGTGCCAACCGGCACTCACCAGCCCAAGAGGCTTGTCTGCTCACCCTCCGGGGCGGGCAGGGCTGGGAGCTGAGGCTTGGGCTTCGGTCAGAGCACAGGGAGAGGACTGGGGTTGGCGGCATGAACACAGCCTGCAGGGGGCTAGTGTACCACGGCTGGCCGGGAGGGAGTCTGGGGAAAAGTCTGGAGCTGCCAAAGAGGCAAGAGACCATTGTTTTGGGGCACACGAGGAAAGGGATTTAGAGCGCTGCTTAAAGGATCTCCAGAGATGGGTGCGAGCCACGGCTATCTGCATGGACCTCAGAGACAGGCATGAAATGCTAAGGCTGCTGCCACCACCTAGAAGCCTGTGTGCGAGCACAGGCCACTATCCACACCTCCCCTCCCGGGAGCCTGTGTAGCCTGCCATTGCCAGGGTCCAGTGATCCAGGGACAACTTCCCTGGGAGAACACACGGCACGCCTCAGGCTGGTGCAACATCACGCTGGCCTCTGCCAATGCAGGCTGGCCCCGCATCCATACCCCTCCCTCCCCCCGGCCTGAGTGAGCCAGAGCCCCCGAATCAGCTGATCCTTTAACCCCGTCCTGTCTGAGCGAAGAACAGATGCCCTCCGGCAACCTACACGCAGAGGCAGGGCCGAATCCAAAGCTGAACCCCGGGAGCTGTGTGAACTAAGAAGAGAAAGGGAAATCTCTCCCAGCAGCCTCAGGAGCAGTGGATTAAATCTCCACAATCAACTTGATGTACCTGCATCTGTGTAATACCTGAATAGACAATGAATCATCCCAAATTGAGGAGGGGAACTTTGGGAGCAACTGTAGACTTGGGGTTTGCTTTCTGCATCTAATTAGTTTCTGGTTTTATGTTTATCTTAGTTTAGTATTTAGAGTTTATTATCATTGGTAGATTTGTTTATTGATTTGGCTGCTCTCTTCTTTTTATATACATATATTTTTTATTTTCCTTTTTCTCTTTTTGTGAGTGTGTATGCTTTGTGTGTTTTTTAATGTATAGCTTTGCTTTTAACATTTGTCCTAGAGTTCTGTCTGTATTTTTTTTTTCTTTAAGTATAGTTTTTAGTACTTTTTATCATTGGTGGATTTGTTTTTTGGTTTGGTTGTTCTCCTCTTTCTTTCTTTCTGATTTTTTTAAAGTTACTTTTTCATTTTTAATAATTTAAAATTATTTTTATCTTAATAACTTTATTTTATTTTACTATTTTCATTCTTTTTTTTTCTCCCTTTTATTCTGAGCCGTGTGGCTGACAGGGTCTTGGTGCTCTTTCTGGGAGTCAGGCCTGAGGTGGGAGAGCTGAGTTCAGGACATTGGTCCACCAGAGATCTCCCAGCCACATGTAATATCAAATGGCAAATCTCTCCCACAGATATTCATCTCAAGACTAAGACACAGCTACACTCAACGACCAGCAAACTACAGTGCTGGACAACCCATGCCAAACCACTAGCAAGACAGGAACACATCCCCACCCATTAGCAGAGAGGCTGCCTAAAATAATAAAAAGTTCACAGACACCCCAAAACACACCACTGAATGCAGTCATGCACAAACCAGAAATATAAGATCCAGCCCCAACCACCAGAACACAGGCACTAGTCCCCTCCACCAGGAAGCCTACACAACCCACTAAACCAACCTTACCCACTGGGGGAAGACCCCCAAAACAACGGAAACTACGAACCTGCAGCCTGCAAAAAGGAGACCCCAAATGCAGTAAGTTAAGCAAAATGAGAAGACAGAGAAATACACAGCAGATGAAGGAGCAAGGAAAAACCCATCAGACCAAACAAATGAAGAGGAAATACGCAGTCTACCTGAAAAAGAATACAGAGTAATGACAGTAAAGATGATACAAAATCGTGGAAATAGAATGGAGAAAATACAAGAAACATCCATGAACTACACAATAAATGAAATTAAAAGTTTTCTAGAAGGAATCAATAGCAGAAAAACTGAGGCAGAAGAACAGGTAAGGACCTGGAAGATAAAATAGTGGAAAAAACTACTGCAGAGCAAAATAAAGAAAAGAGAATGAAGAGAATTGAGGACAGTCTCAGAGACTTCTGGGACAACAATAAATGCACCAACATTCAAAGTATAGGGGTCCCAGAAGAAGAAGAGAAAAAGAAAGGGACTGAAAAAATATTTGAAGAGATTATAGTTGAAAACATCCCTAATATGGGAAAGGAGATCAACTCCAGGAAGCACAGAGAGTCCCATACAGGATAAATCCAAGGAGAAACACACCAAGACAGATATTAATCAAACTATCAAAAATTAAATACAAAGAAAATATATTAAAAGCAGCAAAGGAAAAGCAAGAAATAACATACAAGGGAATCCCCATAAGGTTAACAGCTGTTAGTCCAGCAGTAACTCCGCAAGCCAGAAGGGAGTGGCGGGACATATTTAAAGTGATGAAAGGGTAAAACCTACAACTAAGATTACTCTACCCAGCAAGGATCTCATTCAGGTTTGACAGAGAAATTAAAACCTTTACAGACAAGCAAAAGCTGAGAGAGTTCAGCACCACCAAACCAGCTTCACAACAAATGCTAAAGGAACTTCTCTAGGCAAGAAACACAAGAGAAGGAAAAGTCCTACAGTAAAAAACCCAAAACAATTAAGAAACTGGTAATAGGAACATACATATTGATAACTACCTTAAATGTAAATGGATTAAATGTTCCAACCAAAAGACATAGACTAGCTGATGGATGCAAAAATAAGACCCATATATATGCTGTCTACAAGAGACCCATTACAGACCTTGGGACACATGCATACTGAAAGTGAGGGGATGGAAAATGATATTCCATGCAAATGGAAATTAAAAGAAGGCTGGAGTAGCAATTCTCATATCAGACAAGACAGACTTTAAAATAAAGACTATTACAAGAGCCAAAGGGACACCACATAATGATCAAGGGATCAACTCAAGAAGAAGATATAACAAATGTAAATCTTTATGCACCCAACATAGAAGCACATCAATACATAAGGCAAATGCTAACAGCCATAAAAGGGAAAATTGACAGTAACACAATCATAGTAGGGGACTTTAACACCCCACTTTCACCAATGGACAGATCATCCAAAATGAAAATAGGTAAGGAAACACAGCTTTAAATGACACATTAGACATGATGGACTTAATTGATATTTATAAGACATTCCATCCAAAACCAAGAGTATACCCTTTCTTCTAACGTGCTCATGGAACATTCTCCAGGATAGATCATATCTTGGGTCACAAATCAAGCTGTGGTAAATTTTAGAAAATTGAAATTGTATCAAGTATCTTTTCTGACCACAATGCTATGAGACTAGGTATCAATTACAGGAAAAAAATTCTGTAAAATACTGAAACACATGGAGGCTAACCAAACACTACTAAATAACCAAGAGATCACTGAAGAAATCAAAGAGGAAATCAAAAAATACCCAGAAGCAAATGACAATGAAAATAGGATGACCCAAAATCTATGGGACACAGCAAAAACAATTATAAGAGGGAAGTTTATAGCAGTACAATCCTACCTCAAGAAACATCTCAAATAAACAACATAACCTTACACCTAAAGCAATTACAGAAAGTAGAACAAAAAACCTGCAAAGTTAGCAGAAGGAAAGAAATCATAAAGATCAGATCAGAAATAAATGAAAAAGAAATGAAGGAAATGATAACAAAGATCGATAAAACTAAAAGCTGGTTCTTTGAGAAGATAAATAAAATTGATAAACTATTAGCCAGATTCATCAAGAAAAAAAGGGAGAAAAATCAATAGAATTAGAAATGAATAAGGAGAAGTAACAACTGACACTGCAGAAATAAAAGGACCATGAGAGATTACTACAAGGAACTCTATGCCAATAACATGGACAACCTGGAAGAAATGGACAAATTCTAACAAAAGCACAACCTTCCTTTACAGAACCAGGAAGAAATAGAAAATATAAACAGACCAATCACAAGCATTGAAATTGAAAGTGTGATTAAAAATCTTTCAACAAACAAAAGCCCAGGACCAGATGCTTCACAGGCGAATTCTATCAAACATTTACAAGAGAGCTAACACCTATCTTTCTCAAACTCTTCCAAAATATAGCAGAGGGAGGAACTCTCCCAAACTCATTCTTCGAGGCCACCATCACCCTGATACCAAAACCAGAGAAAGATATCACAAAAAAAGAAAACTACAGGCCTATATCACTGATGAACATAGATGCACAAATCCTCAACAAAATACTAGCAAACAGAATCCAAGAGCACATGAAAAGTATCAGACACCATGATCAAGTGGGGTTTATCCCAGGAATGCAAGGATTCTTCAATATATGCAAAATCAATGTGATACACCATGTTAACATATTGAAGGAGAAAAACCATATGATCATCTCAATAGATGCAGAGAAAGCTTTTGACAAAATTCAACACCCATTAATGATTAAAAAAAACCTACAGAAAGAAGGCATAGAGGGAATTTACCTCAACCTAATAAAGGCCATATATGACAAACCACAGCCAACATCATTCTCAGTGGTGAAAAACTGAAACCATTTCTTCTAAGATCAGGGACAAGACAAAGTTGTCTACTCTCACCACTAGTATTCAACATAGTTTTGGAAGTTTTAGCCACAGCAATCAGAGAAGGAAAAGAAATAAAAGGAATCCAAATCAGAAGAGAAGAATTAAAGCTGTCACTGTTTGCAGATGACGTGTTACTATGCATGGAGAATCCTAAAGATGCTACCAGAAAACTGCTAGAGCTAATCAATGAATTTGGTAAAGTAGCAGGATGCATATTTAATGCACAGAAATCTCTTGCATTCCTATACACTAATGATGAACAATCTGAAAGAGAAATTAAGGAAACACACCCATTTACCATTGCAAAAAAAGAATAAAATACCTAGGAATAAGCCTACCTAAGGAGACAAAAGACCTGTATGCAGAAAAATAGAAGACACTGATGAAAGAAATTAAAGGTGTTACAAACAGATGGAGAGATATACCATGTTCGTGGATTGGAAGAATCAACATTGTGAAAATGACTATACTACCCAAAGCAACCAAAGACTCAATGCAATCCCTATCAAACTACCACTGGCATTTTTCACAGAACTAGAACAAAAAAATTCACAATTTGTGTGGAAACACAAAAGACCCTGAAGAGCCAAATCAATCTTGAGAAAGAAAAACGGAGCCAGAGGAATCAGGCTCCTGGACTTCAGACTATACTACAAAGCTACAGTAATCAAGACAGTATGGTACTGGCACAGAAACAGAAATATAGATCAATGGAACAGGATAGAAAGCCCAGAGACAAACCCACGCACAAATGGTCACTTTATCTTTGATACAGGAGGCAAGAATATACAATGGAGAAAAGACAGCATCTCTAATAAGTGGTGCTGGGAAAACTGGACAGCTGCATGTAAAAGAATGAAATTGGAACACTCCCTAACACTGTACAAAAAAAGTAAACTCAAAATGGATTAAAGACCTAAATGTAAGGCCAGACACTATAAAACTCTTTGAGGAAAACATAAGCAGAACACTCTATGACATAAATCACAGCAAAATCCTTTTTGACCCACCTCCCATAGAGATGGAAATAAAAACAGAAATAAACAAATGGGACCTAATGAAACTTAAAAGCTTTTCCACAGCAAAGGAAACCATAAACAAGATGAAAAGACAACCCTCAGAATGGAAGAAAATATTTGCAAATGAAGCAACTGACAAAGGATTAATCTTCAAAATATACAAGAAGCACATGCAGCTCAATATCAAAAAAACAAACAACACAATCCAAAAATGGGCAGAAGACATAAATAGGCATTTCCCCAGAGAAGATATACAGATTGCCAACAAACACATGAAAGGATGTTCAACATCCCTAATCATTAAAGAAATGCAAATCAAAACTACAATGAGGTATCACCTCACACCAGTCAGAATAGCCATCATCAAAAAATCTACAAACAATAAATGCTGGAGAGGGTGTGGAGAAAAGGGAACCCTCTTGCACTGTTGGTGGGAATGTAAACTGATACAGCCACTATGGAGAACAGTATGGAGGTTCCTTAAATAATTAAAAATAGAACTACCATACAACCCAGGAATTCCACTACTGGGCATATACCCTGAGAAAACCATAATTCAAAAAGAGTCATGCACCACAATGTTCATTGCAGCTCTATTTACAATAGCCTGGACATGGAAGCAACCTAAGTGTCCATTGACAGGTGAATGGATAAAGATGTGGCACATATATACAATGGAATATTACTCAGCCATAAATGCAAACGAAATTGAGTTATTTGTAGTGAGATGGATGGACCTAGGGACTGTCATACAGAGTGAAGTAACTCAGAAAGAGAAAAACAAATACCGCATGCTAACACATATATATGGAATCTAAAAAAAAAAAAATGGTTCTGCACAACCTAGGTGCATTACAGGAATAAAGATGCAGAAGTAGAGAATGGACTTAGGGGGAAGGGTAAGCTGGGACAAAGTGAGAGAGTGGCATGGACATATATACACTACCAAACATAAAATAGATAGCTAGTGGGAAGCAGCCGCATAGCACAGGGACATCAGCTTGGTGCTTTGTAACCACCTAGAGGGGTGGGATAAGGAGGGTGGGAGGGAGACGCAAGAGAGAGGGGATATGGGGATATATGAACACGTATAGCTGATTCACTTTGTTATACAGCAAAAACTAACACACCATTGTAAAGCAATTATACTCCAATAAAGGTGTTTAAAAAAAAAAAGCCGTTACAAATTGGTGAGAGAAAAACTGAAACCTTGACTAGATACATGGGCGTAGGTTACAAGCAGCTAATTTTCTCTAGATCAGTATCTAATGACCCGTATAAATACAGAAGAATATTCAACCTCACAAACGTAATTAAATAAATGCAAATTAAGAGAAAATGTAATTTGTTAAGCTAATGAAATAAAGGAAGATTAGAGAGTTGATTTGAAAATCCACCGGCAAATTGCAGAAACATCTTTATTATAGTCATTTAGCTGATGAAATCGACATAAAAATGCTTGTGAAAATTTTTAACAACCTCATTTTTAAAATGAATCTGACAACCTTTATAAAAAGCCCACAAATACCTATACCCTTTAACATAATATATGTTTTTCCAGGAATCTTTATGAAATAACCTGTGACAGAGATTTACATGTAAACATATTGATCACAGTGCTATTTGTAATAATAATAAAAGCTAATATATACTGAGTGTTTAATATGGGCAAGATCCTACTATAAAACCTTTATATATTTGTGATAAAGACAGTTAGTGTTCATCAAATATTTCAGGTGTTTCTCCATGTTTTCCAGCCTTTACACCACTTCCATTGAGCCCAAGTGGCTGTTTTGGTCAATAGACTGCCCGGACCTGAAGTGTGTTGCTTCTGGGCTGAGGCAGTTACAAGCCAGTGTACTTTGTCCACCCTTCTCGTCCTCTGCTAAGAGCACCTTCGAAGCCATGTGAACTTATGCTTGTGATGACAAAGAAGCATTACACGGGGAAGATAGTCTTGTTTCTTAAGTTAACAGGTAGAAGAGATTTCCAGTGATACATGTCAGACTTGATGTGAACAAGAAATATGTTTTCCTGCCAAGTCACTGGGATTTCGGTTGGTATGTTATTCCAGCACAACCTTGACTGACTAATAAGTACATTAACACATGCAATACGTTAGAAATCCCTAACAGGTAGGAACAATCATTTCTTCCTGTTACATTTGAGGAAATTAAGATATAGTGTGGTTAAGAAAAAAATTATCAACGTGAAACATGCCGTGAGTGCTGCCTGGTCTAATCTTGCTGTTTATTATGACTGCTGATTCTTGCTCATGGGAGTTCATTCCAGCATGTGATTTGTAATTTTATAATGTGTAGCTTAAAATTTGCATACTGTACAGCTATTGTTATAGTTTTATCTGTGAGAATTGCTCCGTTCCTCTTTTGTGGAGAAATTGTATCCAAGGATTGGCTTTAAAGGCAGTCTTCCTATCTATTATAAAAACTATTGTTATTGAAATCAGTTAAAGTAAAGCTCCAGGTCTCGTAAAAAAAAAATACTAATATAAATTGAAATTCCTCTTACTACAAATTCCTAGAAAAGAAGCAAGATATGTAGTAAACATTGTTTTAAATGCATAGCTGAGCTTACAAGAAAGGAAAATCATCAAATACTAGAAATAAAGAAGAAACTCTTAATAAACAAACTGAGGCCATAAGCAGATGTTGTCACTGCCGTGTAGATGTGATTGGTCACGAGGGGTCTTTGGGGTTGGTTCCCACACAGGAAGAGTGGTGAGGACCTTGGTCTCCACATGAGAGGGTGTGAACTGAGAGATGCCTCCAGAGCCAGAATCTTAAAGGAGTAAATCTCACTGGACCAGGGGGAAAAAATCAGCTTTTGGCACAGGAAGAATAAATGTCTTTCTCTGCCTCAAATCTGACCAACCAAAAAGTTTCTCATAAATATATGAAAGCTTAAACTTGCGCTTCATATGGAAATTAGAAATTTATACCATATTTGTGTGCTGAGAAATCTCAAGGTGCAAAAGTTACCCAACTTAAAACAGGTTGATGGAGCTTCTGCAGCTACAAAGAAACAAAGGCAAATGGCTCGGGTAGGATACTCTCACCAAGCAGGAGAGGAGGGATTCTCATGGGGAAAAATGATAACAATTACTGTGCATTAGCTCAATGTCAAAAAGAACAACCCAATCCAAAAATGGGCAGAAAACCTAAATAGACATTTCTCCAGAGAAGATATACAGATTGCCAACAAACACATGAAAGAGTGCTCAACATTACTAATCATTAGAGAAATGCAAATCAAGACTACAGTGAGGTATCACCTCACACCAGTCAGAATGGCCATCATCAAAAAATCTAGAAACAATAAATGCTGGAGAGGGTGTGGAGAAAAGGGAACCGTTTTGCACTGTTGGTGGGAAAGTAAATTGATACAGCCATTATAGAGAACAGTATGGAGGTTCCTTAAAACACTAAAAATAGAACTACCATATGACCCAGAAATCCCACTACTGGGCATAGACCCTGAGAAAACCAGAATTCAAAAAGAGTCATGTACCACAATGTTCATAGCAGCTCTATTTACAATAGCCAGGACATGGAAGCAACCTAAGTGTCCATTGACAGATGAATGGATAAAGAAGATGTGGCACATATATACAAGGAATATTAGTCAGCCATAAAAGGAAATGAAATTGAATTATTTGGAGTGAGGTGGATGGACCTAGAGTCTGTCATACAGAGTGAAGTAAGTCAGAAAGAGAAAAACAAACACCATATGCTAACACACATATATGGAATCTAAAAAAAAAAAAGGTTCTGAAGAACCTAGGGCCAGGACAGGAATAAAGAGGCAGACGTAGAGAATGGTCTTGAGGATATGCGGAGGGAAAGGGTAAGCTGGGACAAAGTGAGAGAGTGGCATGGACATATATACACTACCAAACGTAAAATACATAGCTAACGGGAAGCAGCTGCATAACACAGGGAGATCAGCTCGGTGCTTTGTGACCACCTAGAGGGGTGGGATAGGGAGGGTGGGAGGGAGGGAGACGCAAGAGAGAGGGGATATGGGGATATATGTATACATATAGCTGGTTCACTTTGTTATACAGCAGAAACTAACACACCATTGTAAAGCAATTATACTCCAATAAAGATGTTAAAGAAATAGATTGACATATATACACTAATATGTATAAAGTGGATAACTAATAAGAACCTGCTGTATAAAAAACTAAAAAAGTTAAAAAATAATAAAATTATAAATAATAATAATTAGTGTGCATTATGCAGATTTCAGGCTACACATAAAACAATTACAAATCATATGCAGGAATGAACTTCCATAAGCAAGAATCATCAAGCGTTATAAGCAGCACAATTAGACCAAGAATCATCAGGCATTATAAGCAGCACAATTATGATCATAGTATGGTTTACATTCTTATGAAATTTAAGGTCAAGACACTAGGCAAAAAGAACAGGCAGCTTTGAAAAATGGACTAAGTTGCACAAATAGAATAAAATAGCCACCGAAGCAAAAAGAAAAATAAATTAGCTGAGTAGTGGATGAGACACATTTAATGAGCCAATTAGTGAATTTGGAATTTGTAGAAAGAGAGAGGAAATAGCTAAGAATGTTGCATAATGATTGAGATGTGTAAGAAAAGAAGATAGTTCAATACAGTAGTCTCCCCTTGTCCATAGTATCCCTTGTCTACAGTTTCGCTTTCTGCAGTTTCAGATATCTGTGGTCAATTGCAGTCTGAAAATGTTAAATGGAAAATTATGAAAATAAGCAATTTGTAAGCTGTACACTTTTTGCATGGCATAATGAAATTTTGTGCATTTCACTCAGTCCTGCTGGGGATGTGAATTATCCCTTTGCCCAGTCTATGTCCATTAGTCACTTAGTAGCCACTGGGTTATCAGATTGCCTGTCAGTATCACAGTGCTCGTGTTCAAGTGACCCTTGTTTTACTTAACAGTGGCCTCAAAGCACAAGAGGAGTGATGCTGGCGATTTGGATATGCCAAAGAGAAGCCATAAAGTGCTTCCTTTAAGTAGAAAGGTGAAAGTTCTCGACTTAATGAGGAAAGAAAAGAAATTGTATGTTGAGGTTGCTGAGATCTACAGTAAGGATGTATCTTTTAGCCATGAAATTGTGAAGAAGGATAAAGAAATTTGTGCTAGTTTTGCTGTTGTTTGTTGCACCACAGTGTTGTGTGATAAGTGCTTAGTTAAGATGGAAAAGGCATTAAATTTGTACAATAAGATATTTTGAGAAAGAGAGACCACATTCATAAAACTTTTATTTCAGTATATTGTTATAATTGCTCTGTTTTATTATTATTGTTAATCTATTACTGTGCCTAATTTATGAACTTTATCATAGGTATGCATGTATAGGAAAAACATTACATATATACACACACACACACACATATGTATAATACATACATACATATATATCCACAGCTTCAGGCATTCATGGTTTGGTATATCCATGGCTTCCAGCATCCACTGGGAGTCTTGGAAAGTATCCCCCGTGGATAAGAGGGAACTACTGTATGTCTTACTGGATTTCCAGACATATAGACAAGAGTTGGACAAAAATATCTCATGTAGTGGCTGATTTTTGTCTGGTATGTTGAAATAAATAATTTCTCAGATTCAAATTAGCTCAGTGTATCCTTAGCAAAAAGAAAAAAGCATAAACACCTAGGTAAAACATAACAGCATTATAAAATAACACAGAAAACAATGTTATGAGTAGTATCATTGCACTGACAGCAGACTCCTTCCTTAATAAGGCATCCTTAATAAGGCAAAACATCATTTAACATAGAATTCTATAAACCCATATAAACTAAAATTCAAGTGAAAGGATTAAAAAAAGGAAAAAGAAAAGACTTAAAGAATTTGCTATTAACAGAGCCTCATCAAAGAACTATTAGTTAAAATATATTTTAGAAAAAGGGAAACTGAATCCAGAAAAAAAAGATTGAATTCAAGAAGCAATTGTGAGTAAAGAAAGTGATACATTTGCCGGCAGATCTAATAAGAAAAGGCTATATAAACACCACCTCTATATTAATAGTGAGTCATTTAGGGGGGCATAAAACCAAGATGATTACAAAGTACTATAGAAGAGTAACATGCCAGAAATCGGGACAGGGTAATAGATGTCAGAGCATACAAAAGCCTTTGCAGTATTTTAAGGAGGATAGAAATAGGATCAGCAGTGAATTTTGTTATTAAGCCAATTATCTTTTAAGAACAGGATATTGAATGGGACAATACAGTGTGGAGGCTGCCCTTGAGGCATTTGTCATGGCTAGCAGCAGTGTTCCCTGTGGGAAAATTCACTGGGCTTACTCATGGCTTCCCCACAGGAAGGTGCTGAGGCAGGAGCTGTTTCACACACACTCCCCCTCCGCCGACACAGGAAGAGCTCTTGCTTGCACATGACGTCACAGAGAGCAATGCTTATGGCAGAGGAAAGGTCCTGCAACCTTCCCATAAAACTGCCATGATAGAGGCACTTCCGGTCAAAGAAGAAGTGCAGATCTTCTGGGTAAGTCTTTACCTCTCATGCCATCTTCGCATGCCTTGATTTGAAGGAGTCACGAGACAGAGGAGAAGGAGAAAGACAAAGAAAGGGACGCTGAATATATTAAATCTCCCTCCCATCACAGGCGTCTGGGGCAGGTGAGTGGAGAATGATTGGGTTTGACGTGGGATCAAAGTTTTAATTTAGAGTGGCTGAAATTTTAACACTAGTAGATGCAAATCATCAATAAACAATCTATAATAGAAATAGAAGAGTTTCATTTGAGCCAAACTGGGGACTAGGGGACACAGATTCAAGAAACACTGTAATTGCGTTCTGCAGGGCTACAAAATAGGGAAGGCTTATATAGGCAAAAGCAGCAAAGTTACGTAAATCATGTGGCAAAAATCAGGTTTGGGACTGGCAAGAAGTAAGGGTGTTTGTTAAGCAAGAACTGGTTGGGGTCTGAAATGGTTGCATAGTTACAAGGGGAGACCTTGTGACCATAAGGTTGCAGCTGGCATCTGCTAGTAGATATTGTTTTGAAAATGGCTGAGGGTATCCTTTAGTTTGATACAGTTCAGAAAATTCAAGTTCCCAGGGATGCGGGAATGCGTCTGAAACCACATCCACAATGGCCGCCAGGCTCCATTTTGAATCCCTGAATCACAGTTACTCCATTTTGATTTCTAAA
Organism: Lagenorhynchus albirostris; assembly: GCF_949774975.1. Taxonomy (NCBI): domain Eukaryota; kingdom Metazoa; phylum Chordata; class Mammalia; order Artiodactyla; family Delphinidae; genus Lagenorhynchus; species Lagenorhynchus albirostris. The sequence goes on along the minus strand of NC_083115.1, from coordinate 31,222,877 downwards.
TGCATTCTTTTCTTTAATGGTTAAAGCTCTCGGACAATGTGTGATAAACAGGCCGGGAGACAGGCCACTCTCATTAAAGTTCAAGCCAGAATGATTTCTCTATACCTCAATATGTGAAAATTTCTTCTATCACATTTGAAAGTGAATAGTAAGTCTCTAAAAGACAGAACTGAAATTCATAACAAAATTGTGGGTTCTACCCAAGATGACATCTAAGTTGAAGAAGGGCATTGCTACATGGCATGTTAGAAGAATCAATGGGAGAAGCATTCATTCATGTGTACAAGGAGACATGTTCAGGGGTCTGGATTCTCCATGAAATTGAATACTTTGAGTTAAAAGTGTATGCAAATTAAAGAATAATGTTTCATATTGTAAATTTAAAAATAACATTTAGGAAATTAAGCAAGTTGCAAAAGGATACATGCAAAATGATATCATTAATATAAAAGCCTAAACACAAAAAATATATAAGCATTTTGTGTTTATATACATTTTTGTGTTATATATATTTTGTATAAATATATGTGTAAAGCCTTAAGTAATTCTTGGTTATGTGGACAAATATATTACTATGTCTAATGTAGAATCAATTCCAAACTTTAACTATTTATACTATTTTTTCAGCATTTTGTTAATATTCACAAAAATAAGTAATGATTTATATTTTTTTACACTATTAAGTGTGTTGAAATTCTTGATGTTGGCTTTAGTACAGTTCTGTTTAATGATATTAGAAAATTTCTTAATTCTGCCTACAACATGACATGGGTTTTGCAGTCTAATGCTTTTTTTTTTTTTTTTTTTTTTTTTTTTTTTTTTTTTTTTGTGGTATGCGGCCCTCTCCTTGCTGTGGCCTCTCCCGTTGCGGAGCACAGGCTCCGGACGCGCAGGCTCAGCGGCCATGGCTCACGGGCCCAGCCGCTCCGCGGCATGTGGGATCTTCCCGGACCGGGGCACGAACCCGTGTCCCCTGCATTGGCAGGCGGACTCTCAACCACTGCGCCACCAGGGAAGCCCTAATGCATTTTTAATAACACAGCAGCATATCCATCTATGTCCCATTCCTTTATACATAAAGGGAGATGGCAGTCGTCATATGCCATTAAGTGTTTATCAATGGAGTGAATGTAATTTCCCTAAAGCATTATTTACACTAATATTGTTAAAAACAGTGTCATACACACACACACACACACACACACACACACACACATACACATATGTGTATATATATAAATATATATATATTTATAATCGTTTTACCCAGTGGAACTTGTTGATAATAAAACCCACTCATACAAATAACATAAGATCCAAAAAAGGTATTTTAAGATACTATATTTTTGAGTTAACTTATCAAGCTTGATACTTTTGTAAGTTTAATACATTCTGAAGTTTAAATTATCAAAGTTTTGAGATAATTTATTTTACTTCAATATCGTAGAGATTGATTTTTAATCTTACTTACAAGTTTAACATGACCTTCCATAGTTGAGGTAGCTTAATACATGGAGTAGTGTCCTTTGTATTTTAATAGTGACATAGGATCATAAATATTTAAAATATAAATGGAATGAAAAATGTAATCCACTTATCTTCTTACAGGTAAATTGATCCAAGAAAGAAAGTTGATAAAATTACCATAGAAAATTAACAAATGTTTTCCTCATAAATGGCTGTCCTTATTTCTTGCATGGATGATCTGTTTGTAGGAAGATTCTGGAAGCCTACATAAAGAATATAATTTTTATGATAGGGCTCAGTGACTGCCTTTATCCAAGGTCAAGTTTTCCTGAAAATTTGAAGACCCAAAATTCTGAAGTTTATAAATTTCAAGATTTATTTACTCTTGACAATATGCCACCTCTTAGTTCAAAGGAAAATAATACATATACATTTAAGAGCTAAGAAATAAAGATCATTAGAGTATTTAACTTTATATACCTCTTTAAAATGAAAAATTTTTATGACTCGAGTGCAAGATAGTAAAACAAAAAATCATAAACTTTTCTTCACCATGGATTTGGAGCTTTAAATGAAAGTTGAAAGTGACCATAAAATGTCCTATTGGTTTGATACTTTCCAAAGGAAAAAAAATATTGGTGATAATGTATGAATCTAGCTATGTACTTTACTTGGCTGACTGGGGAGGAAACAATATATGAATATTAAGACAGTGTCTATAAGACAGCAATAACTCCTTTGAAAAAATGTAATTCGGGAAATCAGGCACTTTTCTTATTTTTATTAAAATTATAAATTTGATGAATGTTTTCACTGAATTGACAGATTATCTACATTGTTTTGTCTGTTTATGCTGATTAATTTCCACCTAATAATTATATTATGAAAGATCCTACCTGCAGATTTTGGGAAGGAGTAGATTGATTACAAGTGGTCTTATGAGAATATGTGTGAAAAAAACTCAGTTTTTCTACATGGAACTAATCATAACAATGTGAATAACTTTATCCCTATGAATTGAACACTTGGTAAAATTGGCCTAATGTATTATTTTGGCATTAATTCCAGTCACACAGTTTGTTCTCATGTAAATTTAAGAAATGTAATCTTTTCTTTCCTCTCTCCTTTTTACGTCCTTCTGTCATTCCCTTAGCCTAATGCTTCTTCCTCAAAAAACAAAATCATGAGATGGTCAGTATAGTGAAAATTATCAATCTCATAAATTTTGAGTCCAAATGCCCTAAAATTTTGAGTCTCTTTTGACTCCAAGAAAGTTAGAATAAGAACACAATTATGGAGAGAGCTAAATTTTGTTTCAAAGTTCTTTATTACCATCATTATTATCATTATTATTATTTTTAATCTAGGGAATTGTCAACAATCAATAAGGAATTACGTAAACAAATTGTTGTATATCCAGAGAATGGACTTCAATGGCCTTGCAACCATTGAAAATATCATAGAAGAATACCAGCCTACATGGAAAGATATTACTGATATTTCTTAAACTGATACTAATTAAAAGTATTACATACAACAAAGGTGCCCTTCAATAGGTGAATGAATGGACAAACATCAAGGAAATGGAATAATGCTCAGAAATAAAAAGAACTATTGATTCCTACAACAACACGACTGAATCTTAAATATGCTTTGATAAGTGAAAAATGCCCGAACCGAAAGGTTATGCATTGTAGGATTCTATTTATAGGACAATATGGAAAAGGCAAGGCATGAAGGCAGGAAATAATGCTTGTGTGGTGGTGGTTGTTCTCCGCTGTGCCTCCCTCGAGTCACGCAGAGAATATGTCTAGTCACAGTTCTAGGAGGACGTGACCCTATGAAGAAGACCTTTTCCCTTTTTAGTTGGATCCCAAATCTGCTTCATCCAGTCCTCATTTGAACCCCAACTACCCACAAGTGTAAAACTGAGGAAAAAAATGCTCATGTGACATTGATAAGACATGCATGACGTTAAGACTTATGGCTGTTCGTTACAGAGCATTATTGTGACAATATCAAAATAACAGAATCTGACTACGTAAAAAATATTGGTTAAATGTACACTTAACCATATTATAAAAAATTAAGAAATGAGAATTGTAGCAAATATAATATATGATGGAGTTTTATCTGTAACACACAGAGAGCCCTTATTGTGGAATATAATCATCAAAATGGACAAAGTTCATAAATAAGAGACACAAAATATGAATATATTACAGTATTTTTAGCACTTCAGAGGTAAATTCAGACAATAAGGAGAACCCATTTCCCACATTTAATGACTTTTATTCTATTTGTAGAAGGAGGCTGTTAGGAATATGAATGAGTATAATAGTCTCTAATAATGTTTGATGATACGGAGCATGTTTTAGACCCAGTAATTACTTTCCAAGCAATGAATCTAAGGGGCGTGTTCATCTTTAAACATCCATTTGTACATTCAGTACAAATAGTCTAAATTTGTACAAACTTATACAAAATTTGTATATATACACAAATTTTTACATGAGTAAAAACACTACAAGTAGATGTTTAACTTTCTTATAGCAACAACAACAAACTCCTCTATATCAAAATAAGGTTACTGGTTATTAATAGATGCTACATCTATACGTCTATTAAATAATTAATGAAAATTTTATAGATAAGTACATATATATATAGTTCTGAGATGTATATATATATATTATAAATTTGGTTGGAAAAGGCAGGTTGCAAATACATATATGTATATTCAAACATATATCGACACATAATATATGGTATATATATTTCAAATGACCCAGATTTTTTAAATGTCAGCTATTTTTAAATGACATCTATACACAGAAAAAAAAAGACTAGAATGGATTGTGTCAGAATGTAAGAAATTTTTAGTCATTGGTTATCAAACTTTGCATTGTATGCTCTTAAAAAGTATTGAGGATCCCGGAAAGATTTTATTTATGTTGAACATAACCGCTCATATTTATTGTATTATAAATTTAAACTGATAACTTTTTAAACAAAAACAGTGACACACAGAGTAATGACATCCATGTAATGCAGCCTCTGCAACAGAGTACTCATGAAAGAATGAGCGTGAACAAGGCAAATATAGGTTTAATATTATTATGAAAACAGTTTCAACCTAACTGACCCCAGAAAGGATCTTGGGAACCCCCAGGCATTCTTGAACCGCACTTTGTGTATTGATGGTTTAGGTACTATCATTAGTATGAATTTAATTTTTTACCCATATTTTAAATTTTAAGAATAATTTTACATCTTAATCATGTACACATAATCAGAAAAAAAATCAAATTTATTATTGTAATAACAAAAAGGTCACTAGAAAAGCATCTCCAGTCTGATCTTTCTCATATTCTGCATGTGACACTAGAATACTTTTTCCTTATGTCTCTATTTCTTCTCCCTTTTGTCCTTCCTTTCTTTCCCTGCCCTTTGACCTTCCAACCATTTCTTTGTTTCTTTTCTTTCTCTTTTTTTTATACAAATCAAACTGATTACCACACACATATTTATCCCTGGATATTTAAAAGAAAGTGACCAATGCCCTGTTTTAGAAGCTTATAATTAAATGAAAAATAACATGTAAGTCCTTGATTGTCTTGCATTCAACTCCCATACTAGATAACCCAGATTTGGGATTTTTTCCCATACATTCTCTAGATTGCCTAGAGCCTCATCTTTCCAAATATTTTCTCAGTGTTTTAGGTCAAGTTCAGGCCCCCCACCATGAAGAATTCTCTGAGATTTCTAGAACACAAAGCTTTGCCCCTTCTTTATAAGTCATTGTGAGATCTTCAGTTATCTCTATTTCTCTGCTCTTCCCAAATACATTTAAAGGAATTTAAGGCAGCAGATGTGTATTATAGTTGATTATATTCCCCAGAGTATCATGCATCTTTTCAGTACTTACTTGATGCTCTCTGAAGAACTGTTGGCTTATCAATTGCTTTTGTATCTGAAAATTTAGGAAAACAAAAAAAGACTGTCATACAATGAGATAAATGATACTGTTAGACACTCATACTCATTGGCAGGAAATAAATCTTTATTGTCTTTAAAATGGAAATGACAAAGTATCTTGAATAAAATTATTATTAGGATATAAAGTGCAAATTGGTATTAGTATAGATGAAATCTCAAAGGTATGCAAATATGATATTAGGAGGTGTGTTTAGAAATTATATAAGAAAGTATATGGAGAATTTTAGAAATTGAACTTAGAAATGTCTTTAACTGTTACGTTTTCTTCGTCAAGTGCAGCAGTCCTTTTTATTGTTTTAATAGCATTAATTCATAATAGTGGTAGTTTTATCCACTGATTTCTTTCAGAAATATGTTATTAATATACTTTCACAGACCAATGTTGCTATAAGGGCCAGAATAAATTCTTATATAAACAATTTAGAATATTGTCATTTTCTTATAAGAACCATATATTTTAATTGCATAATTTTAAAGTTATAGTGAACCATTTAAATTTAAGAATAAATAGTAAGACCCAACCATATGTTTTATGGGCATTACTACTGTTGAAATTTTATTACATTTCATTCATATTTATCTATATATCTCTGTTTACCTGCTCTATCAATATATAACTACACATATATGCACGTAGGTATACATATGCATATAAAGAGAGAATTGTAGATATAACTTGAATGTTTTGACATGTCCGCAACATAACATGACAAACTTGTTACAACTTAACAAACAAAATTATATATTATTCTTATGATACTTTGATTTCCTTTTTAAAATTCTACTTGTGCATTTCCAGTATTTTATTTGGTCATTAGTAATTTTTTCTTTGTCCCTTTGTGAATTTTTTGGCCATTGCTTTGTCATTTGATTGATTAGAGCATTTAATGGAATATTTATTGACTGGTATGGACTATATTTTGCACCATCACCAGTGGTCATGAGTTTGAATTGACAAACAGCTCACATCTACAATATGTCCTTCTATGTCTGTGCAAGAATTTCTGTGAAATATAAACCCAGGAACAGAATCACTGGATTGAAAGATGTACGTGTGTGTGTGTGTGCGTGTGTATGTGTGTGTGTGTGTGTATATGTGTATATGTGTGTGTGTGTTAAATTGGATTAAGTGATGCCAAATGCATTCATATTTGTAAGATTTCTCTAGTGTATATGTATCTGGGTAGAAGTAAAAATATGTGTGTAAGTGTGCAATCTTTGTGAATTTCAACATTAGTTTCTGATGAAATTTTATCCTTTATCATGTTCTGGATTAGTTAATATAACATAAAAGAAACCTCAGGTAAAATCTTCTGCTCTAAATGTAAGAATGCAATGTACTATTTTTACAAAATCTTTAGCCTCTTAGAGATTAATTTTATTCATTTTATGAGTTTTAATTAATTAAAAATTTCCAATGTCTTTGTATTTAAGAATTATTTTCTTTTTTATTTATTTCCAGTGCTGTCTATTTTATTTATTTGTTTTATTTCTGTTTTCATTTTGATAACTTTCTTTTGCCTTCCTGTCTTGTTTAATATGTTTGATTAACAACTTGAGACATAGTTTAGCTCATTTATTTTCATAATTTTGCGTTAAAGACCATTATTTTACATTAAAGACCATCATTTATTACATATATTTATAAGATTAAAAAGTTCAAACACATATTATTCCATGTTTATTAATTGCATGAATGGTGTTTTTGTTATAGTAATTTTTTCTGTCAGAGAAATGTTAAATTATTCACCATAATTATGTACAGGTCTACCCAGAAGAGTCCTGATTTATTGCTGTTTTCTCCAGTATAATTATAAATAATGATACTTTCATCCTCAGAATATCAATTTGTATTACAAATTATGTGTTCATTCTAACAAAATTATTTCTATTGATCTATTCTGTTATGTTTAAGATTTGCTTTATGTATTATGATGCTAATTATGAAAAAAATTATAATAAAAATAAAACTAGTTAAGTTTTACCTGAGAACTAATTATGTGCTAGACATTCTTCCATACACTGTCCATGTGTGAAATAATTTAATACTCAGGCCACCCTGTGAGGGGCCATTAGCCTCATTATACAGATAACAAAAGTGAGACATAGAGAATTAAATGTTTCCTTAGGTTTCCTTAGTTTAACAAAAATAAAAATTAGCATGATTTCTTATTTAATTATGTATTTTATAATCATTACATAGTTAATTTTATCTCAATCTGAGGGATTGTTGCTTTATAACAGATTAGGATAAATCATCTAAATAAATAATTTAAAATAGGTTTACTTTTGTTCCAGAAAATGACAGAATAGGAAGCTCCAAGCTCCTGTTCCCCCCAGGGAGACATCAAACAAATAAAAACGGGGCTAAATTAACCTTACAAGAACTCTGGATAGAAGGCTTACACCAACCAAGTGAACAGCCCATCGAGAAAAAGCCACGTCATAAAGGTATGAGATTTGGGGCCATTTTCACTTGTGCTTGCCGCATCCCCTCACCAGCTCAACCTGGTATTTGTCTGTAGGAGGTGGCAGCCGGTCCCCAGTTCTCTCGCTTGAAGTGGAGGAAGCAGAGAAGACTTGCTTGAAACATTCTAACCTGAGTGGGGGCTGCCTGAAGGACCAGTGTTTGTTTCACCTAACTTAGATCTCAGGCAGGGAAAGCAGTGGACGCCTCTTGGGAAGGCTGTAGGGAGACTGCACCGGCAGACACCTGGAGCGAGAGAGTACAGGTGAGGCAAACAGTAGACCATCAAAGGCCCGGGGTAGCTAGGGTGAGACTCTTGAAAATCAAGACATTTAAAAGCAGTGCATGTGGAAGGGAGAATCAAAAAAGCCACCCTCAGACCCAGGCAAGACACATGCTCAGGAGAGACCTGAGAAAACCTTACTATTAACTACAATCACCATGCTGTATATTAAAGCCTCAGAACTTATGCATCTTATAACTGGAAGTTCATGCTCTTTGACCAACATCATCCCATTCTCTCCCAGCCCCCTCCCCAGCCCCTGGTAACCCCTGTTCTACTCTGATTCTATGAGTTCTGCTTTTTCATATTCTAAATACAAGTGTACTATATGTTATTTGTCTTCCTCTGTCTAACTTATTCCACTTAGCATAATGCCCTCAAGTTCCATCCATATTGCTGCAGATGGCAGGATTTCTCATGGCTGAATTTCATTCCACTGCATATACATGCTGCATCTTTTTTATCTGTTCGTCCGTCAGCAGACTCTCTGGTTGTTTCCGTAACTCGGCTATTGTGAATAATGCTGCAGTGAACATGGGGTGCAGATCCTGGTTTCATTCCCTTTGGTAATATACACAGAAGTGGAATTGCTGGATCGCATGGTAGTTCTAGTTTTTAATTTTTTGAGAAATCTTCATACTGTTTACCATAGTGGTTGCACCAATTGACATTTCCACTAACAGCGCACAAAGGATTCCTTTTCCTCTACATCTTCAGTAACACTTGTTCTCTCATATATTTGATGTTAGCCATTCTAAGAGGCGTGAGGTGGTATCTCACTGTGATATTGATTTGCACTTCTCTGATGATTAGTTAGGTTGAGCATCTTTTCATGTACCTCTTGGTCATTTGTATGTTTTCTTTGGAAAAATGTCTATTCAGATCCTCTGTCCTTTTTTTTTTTTTTTTTTGCTGTACGCGGGCCTCTCGCTGTTGTGGCCTCTCCTGTTGTGGAGCACAGACTCCGGATGTGCAGGCTCAGTGGCCGTGGCTCACGGGCCTAGCCGCTCCGTGGCATATGGTATCTTCCCGGACCAGGGCACGAACCCATGTCCCCTGCATCGGCAGGCAGACTCAACCACTGCGCCACCAGGGAAGCCCCCTCTGTCCATTTTTAGATTGAATTGTTTGTTTTGCTATTGAGTTGTATGAGTTCTTTATATATTTTGTATACTAACCCCTTATCAGATGTATGATTTGCAAATATTTTCTCCCATTCCATAGGTTGCCTTTCATTTTGTTGTTTCTTTTGCTTTGCAGAAGCTTTTTATTTTGATGTCAAATTCAGTTAGCTCATGTGTTACATTGGCATAAATAAGAGGAAACTATATAATCCAAAACAGAGTTGAAAATTAAACATAATAATCTTTAAAGTTTTTTTATTATTGTTTGTTCTCAGACCATATGTTTCTGCATTATACATCATTATATCTTGCAAACTCAAAATCCTCAATTTATAATTTCAATTGGTTTTTTCTTTAAAAACATTATATATCCCATACAAACCTTATCTTCTAAAATACTTTTTAAAATCTTAACAGAAAACAGATTACTTTTGTTTGATTACTCTTATTTAATAATATATATTCTGTACATACATTACATTCAAGAAGATTAGACATTTAAGGATTTCAATTGAAATAAATTATGAAATATATACTTATGTAATTTAATAGAACTGATATTTACTTCTTATTTTGAGGTTACCTGGAAAATGTATATGCATGTTACTAAATAATAACTTAACTATTCCATAATAAACACTGTGAGAAATAAGATAATATTTACTACATTGTTTCTGATCTCATGTAAGGTACTGGGAAATATGTCTAAAGTACTAAAATTCTTGAAAACAAAGCAAAAAAAAAATTATTTGTAAAGTTTGCCAACATGACACACACTCTTCATGGACTGCCACCTTAGGTAATAGTTAACAGGAAGACACTGTTTGGTTTTCCATCAAAATTATAAAAATTATATTATAAAATATAGTAATTGATATTTATGTAATCCTCTCTATCTTCTAAACACTTAGCTTTGGGCACTTTCAAACCGGTTCATACTCTTATTGAGTCCATTTTTCCTAGGTATTCAGGCTCAGAGTGCTTAAATAAGTGACCTATATTCTTTAACTCCATGGTCCGAGCTCTTTTCACTGTACCATTAAAATTTGGGTACCTGGGTAAGGACATTAAAGAAGCACAAAATATTAGTAGGAAATAAAGTAGGGGGAGATACACACATAAACACACACAAACACATACACATGCACATATTGACTTTGAAATAGTTTTGAGTTATAAAACTATAAAATAACACTACAAAAATAACACTAGAGAAAGAAAGAATTAAGGAGCGGTATGGTCACAAAAAACTTCTGTTTATGAATGTCCTATCCATCTGTGGTTTGTGAAAATACAAAATTCCTCAAGTTCAGCAATACAATTTGCTTCTAATCTAAAGGAACTGCCTTCCCAGATTGCTCTTGCAGACATCTTCTTATAGTCTTAAGATTTGTAATACAGGCAGAGACTGTAAAACTCTATTTACTTTGAAAAGTAAAATATTTCAATCCAGCCATTCGCATAACTCTGGCTGCAACTTCAACCTAAGTCAACTCAGTGGGAACTGGCAGACAAAAAATGTTAATATTCTCAGTTGTTGCCGTACTGTGTCTGCTTTCTCATTGTTATAGAATTCATCCATCTCACTGTATTGAAATGGGTTTATGGCTTCCATAATACATGTATGGATTAACATAATTTTCAGTGGTAATATTTGTTGAGTTTTAACATAGTTAAAAAAACAAGAAAATAGCAAATGATATTTATTCATATTCAGATGTTGAAGAATAGCAGGGTTCTAGTATTAAGGACTGAAAAAAGACCAATGACTGTAATAGACAGAGACACAAAGTCTCACCTCTCCTTTCTATGTTGCTGCAAAAACACAGTATGCTTTACTGAATGACAGTGGCAATTGCTATGATACCAGCACTTTGGTACTGTGGCTTTCAAAGACCTCAATGATTATATTAAAGACAATTGCATGTCATCATTTCAAGAATTCTCTTTTAAAGATTCTGAGAATAATTGTGTTACATTTCAAGAAAATGTGTAGATAATAAGGAGTGCAGATTTTATACTAAAAGTGCACTTTCACATATATATCAAAACATCCCAGAGAACATACCAAAATTTTTTTTCATACTCTGCTAGTAATTATTTAGGATGTTTTTCAACAGCAATTGCTGTTTACCCAGAGATCATCCTGCCAAGCATACAACTGCCACAAAATCTACCCTAAGCACATTCTTTCTTCTAGAAATGGAAAACTTAATATAGATACTAATGTTAATAAATGCTTTAAAGGAAATTTAAACAATAAAATTAAACATTCAGTTAATACACAGAAAGCTTGGTGGAGATAGATTTAAATGCAGAATTTGAGTGTGGACCAAAAAATGACATGGTGGAATAGAGGAAATATAGGACCAATAATGAATTTAATGCACTTCTGTGTGTCTAAGAAACATCTTAATGATCTATGGACATGCTCATAGTAGATGATTACATGATAAGTTATTGCATATATATTATAATTTCAAATATGTAAATTTATGGAATAAAGATTAGCATGCAAAGTTTTAAAATATAAATTGCTTATACCTACATGGCATGGGCATGCATTGTTGTTCTTTATTCATACATCCTTAAATTTTTCAAATTTTATCATTGGTAATTCTTTTATTTTATAAAAATAAGTTGATTTATGCATTAGAAATAATTCTATTTTCAATATTTACTATATAAGCTTTGAAATATACTAACAGAAAACTAAAGGAAAACAATGTCTATCATGAAAATAGAATTCTTGTACTTCTGTGATTTCTTTCAGTTATGGTGTTTTTCTACATTGTGTATAACCACTGGAAATTCATTATTCTCCTTTTTATTTGAGATATATATATATATACACACATATATATGATGTCAGGTGTATATATATGTATATCTCTCTGTATATACACATACATGTATACACATACATGTGTATGTTTTCTGAACATATGATCAAATGTGAATAATGACAATTCAAATTTTTTTAACATTCATTCTTGAGAAAAATTTGTGTGTTCTCTATTTTTAAAGACAATGAATTATAAAACTAACTTCAAGATTGTCATTGAAACTTAAACAAAAATAGTATCTTAAAATCAGAATGTTTACACTACTGGCAAATGCAAGTTATTTTCTCATTTCTTTAGTATTAATTATGTCCCTGATTACGTTAGAATTTCCTTCTGGGCTGACTCTTAAAACCTAAATCAGTCATGACTAACTGGCCAAAGTGACTTCCATTTTTCCCTTAATTTTATATTGATATCTATGTAGACATATGAATGACTAGCTGAAGGCTGATTAATATTCAAAAATCACTGTTGGTTCCAAGAAAAATGGTAATGTGATATTTAAATACATCATTCACTAATGATTACGTGGAAAGTTTTAAAAAATGGGAAAATAAACCCACTGGACATCTGAGGTTAATAGAAAGTGTGAGATGACAAGTAAACTAAAAGACCTACAGTGAGCAGGCTGGTGATATTGAAGTCAAAGTTTGCTTCCTTCATATTTTAATCTAGATGAACTTCATATATGCACTGAAGGATAAAATACTAACCTGTAACTGTGTGAGATAAACTGTATGATTTTTTAAATTCCTCATGAATGATCCTTTGTGAATCACTTGTTTCTCGAGAGAAACTGTTTTTTCCTCGAAGGTGTAATGTGGGCTTATATGTTACACTCAGAGACAATTTATGCTCTGGTTACATAACATGGAAGTCCAGAAATCAAGCTTAGAATAATTACATTTTAATTCATGAGACTATTGATGGTATCTGAACTGTAAAATTTCCATTTGAGAACATATGAGTGTGTGAACGTACATGTACATGTACAGAGAATTGGAATTTATTGTGTGTATGATTTTTATAGGCAATAATAATGTTAATTAAATGCCTACTAAGATTCAGAGAGATGCAAATTATCTTAGAAAGATAAAAATCTGAAATACTTGCTATCATGACTCAATGCGCTAAGGATTTTTGCCAAAGAAGAGGATCTTAAATTGGCCTCTGTTTTTATAAAATAATAGCTTGGATCTATCATATTGACAAATACCTTCAGATTGTCTTCAAGCAAGAACTTTTCAAAGCCGGAGATGCCACTTTACATTTTATTCATTTCACACCAACTGAATCTGATATCTCTTATTACTTAATGTTAAGAGAACTTGAACACTCCCAAGAGGGTGGAATTCAAATGTACATTCCTGACTTCCAACACATATTTACATACAATACCTATTATTTGAATTCAACCAAATTTTCCTGTATTAGATACATGCAAAGTAAAGGTGTTTCCCAGCTTTCCCCCCCACATATTTATTTATAGATTTTTTTAAACCACATCTATTAGGCTTTGTTCATAAGAGTGACTCATTGAATGCTATAGAAAAGATCTGAGTTGCCGAATATGAAAGGTAAGAAAATACAACCATTAAATATCTGTCATCCAATTATATTGGATAAACTGATTTATTTTTCAGGTTAATAAAATTGCATTTTATTTTTTGCTTTATCTTTTATTACCTACAGAGTTAAATTACTCCTGTTGCTTCATGCCAATGTCATTTTCTTACAAACAAAGTATGAAAAAAAATTGATAACTCGAAACTATTTTAAAAATCTAGTAGCAAACTCCTTATCTAGTGAAATGGCAAATAAGGTATCCTGAAAGATGCTATAAAGGACACAGCTAAAAATATTTTACATAGTTAAATAAGTATCTGTTAAAATTGTATTTGAAGTATCAAGAAAGCTATAGTCAATTTAGCAGAAGCATGACTCCAGAGATTTAGTAAAACGTTGACACCAATGCTACCCTCAGAACAAAGACTGAACATTGGAGCTTTAATATTCACAGCCTCATAAAGGAGAGGAGATAAAACCTGGAAATTATTCATGGTCACTAATTTAATAGTATGTCTTCGCCAGATATCTGGCACTAAAATAGCATTATTTTCAGGGAGAATGAAGTGGAAATAAACCCAAGTGAAAATAAGGAAAATAGACTGTCTCCAGTTTTGGAGCAAGGTGGGAAAAAAAAGTCATCTCTAAAAATTTGCAATCATAAGCTTGCCCTAACAAAGATTTTCATTCTAAACAGCACTACCTAAGTATTATAAAAACTTCAGGTAAGGTAGAGAGTCATCTTCAAAAGAGGCCTCAAAAAATTCTTTGAATTTTGATATGCGTGCAGTCAAAATTCTCAACAAGGCAACTAAACCATGAGCAAGAGAAAACAAGAACAACTGTCAGCAAAATCATATCAGCAAAGACTTTAGATACTAGAGTTATTCATAGAATATGAAAGAGTTATGCTTAATATTTTAAATATATTCTTAACTTTGTATTTTGAAATATGCTTAGACTCATAGGAATCAGCAAACATCATGAAGAGGATACCCGTATGACTTTCACCCAATGATAACATTTTGAATAACCATAGTACATTACCAAACAAGAGGAAACTGACATTGGTACAATACTATTAACTCAGTTATAGACCTTATTTAGATTTATCAATTTTTGCATGCACTGCTCATTTTTGGTGTCTACTTCTATAAAATTTTATCACATGCATAGTTATGTGTAACCACATCACAATCAGGATACAGTATTATTCTCTCTCCCCAAAGAAACTTCATGATACCCCTTTACAGGCTCACCCACCCCCAACTCTAAACCCTGACCCCCACTGATCTGTTCTTAAGCACTGTAATTTTTGTCATTCTGAGAATGTTACATAAATGGAATCATAAATATGTGACCTTTTGAGATGAGCATTTTTCACTCAATATAATGTTATTGAGATACATATAAGTTGAGTGTATCAATAGTGTGTTCCTTTTTAATGTTGTGTATCCTTCATGGTGTAAATGACCCACAGATTATTTATCCTTTCACTCACTGAAGGACGTCTAAGTTGTTTTCATTTTTTGGCTTCTAAAGTTAAAACTTCTATGAACATTTGTGTATAGCTTTCTGTGTAAACACATGTGTTCACTTCTTTGGAAGTCTAATTGTTGATTCGTATTGGAAGTATACAGTTTTTACAAAACTGTCAGACTATTTTGCAGAGTTGCTGTACCATTTACATTCCCAACAACAATGTATGAAAGATTCAGTTGTCCCTTATCCTCACTAACACTTAGTATTGTCGATGTTATTACAGCTGTTCTGAGAGATGAGTGTAAAATCTCATCATGACTCTAAGTCTTATATCCCTAATGGCTAATGATAATGAGCATCTCTTTCATGTCCTTCTTTATCTTCATAGATGACACAGAGGTCTGTTCAAGTCTTTTGCACAGTTCCTCATTTGATTGGTTTTTTTCTTGCTGTTTCATTCTGAGAGCTCTTTAAATATTCTGGATACAATCTGTTTGTCAGATGTATAACTTGCAAATATTCTATCCCATCTCATCTGATTGAATCTCCATTTTTAAATATCTTTGAGTAAAAGAATAGCAAATAAAATTAAGTCATTGAGAAGGTCTGGGTAAAACCAATTTGCATATGCTTTTCAATACCCAAATTGAGTAGAAATTTGGTTTAGAAAGAGAATGATTACATGACTAACAGGTGAATGATTTTACAAATTATTTGAATTCTAATTTGTTGCTTTTAACAAATTTGTAGAAAGATTTGATCATATAGATACATAATATATCGCCAAGATAATTCTACTTTTTGATAGACAACACTTGTGGATTTTATCTCATAACTTAGAAACACTTTAAAAGTCAGATAACGTTGCTGTACAAAACACCTTCCATTTCCATTGACTTACTTTCAGATACACTGTTTTCTCATTGGTTTCATTTCTAAAAATATACTATAGAATAAAATTGATGCTGAACTCACTCTAATTCTTGCACCAAGTAATACTCATTCATAAATATATGAACTATTTAATAAAACATTAAATGTAGGTAGATATAATATTAAGAACCTTTCTTAAAATTTATTTTTATTGGAGTATAGTTGCTTTACAATGTTGTGTTAGTTTCTACTGTACAGCAAAATGAATCAGCTATACGTATACATATATCCCCTCTTTTTTGGATTTCCTTCCCATTTAGGTCACCACAGAGTGTTGAGTAGAGTTCCCTGAGCTATACAGTAGGTTCTCATTAGTTATCTATTTTATACATAGTATTCAATAGTGTATATATGTCAATCCCAGTCTCCCAGTTCATTCCGCCCCCTCCTTCCTCACTTGGTGTCCATACGTTTGTTCTCTACATCTGTGTGTCTGTTTCTGCTTTGCAAATAAGATCATCTATACCATTTTTCTAGATTCCACATATATGAGTTAATATACGATATTTGTTTTTCTCTTTCTGACTTACTTTACTCTGTATGACAGTCTCTAGGTCCATCCATGTCTCTACAAATGACCCAATTTTGTTCCTTTTTACAGCTGAGTAATATTCCATTGTATATATGTATCACATCTTCTTTATCCATTCATCTGTCGATGGGCATTTAGGTTGCTTCCATGTCCTGGCTATTGTATATAGTGCTGCAATGAACATTGGGGTGCATGTGTCTTTTTGAATTATGGTTTTCTCTGGGTATATGCCCAGTAGTGGGATTGCTGGGTCATACGATAGTTCTATTTTTGTTTTTTTAAGGAACCTCCATAATGTTCTCCATAGTGGCTGTATCAATTTACATTCCCACCAACAGTGCAGGAGGGTTCCCTTTTATCCACACTCTCTCCAGCATTTGTTGTTTGTAGATTTTCTGATGATGCCCATTCTAGCCGATGTGAGGTAATACCTCATTGTAGTTTTGATTTGCATTTCTCTAATAATTAATGATGTTGAGCATCTTTTCATGTGTTTGTTGGCCATCTGTATGTCTCCTTTGGAGAAATGTCTATTTAGATCTTCTGCCCATGTTTTGATTGTGTTTTTTTTTTGCTTTTGAGCTGCATGAGCTGTTTGTATAGTAAGAGACATTTTCAGTATAACTTTCATTTTATGCCTTTTTTTAAAATTTGCAATACATTTTTATTGTTTTGACCAGGTATGTGCTAAAATAATTGAACTCTTAACTCAATCCTGACAAAATCTTTTAAAACGTACAGGCTTATGGCCTAAAGAATTAAACATAGAGTTCAATACACATATGTGATTTTATAGATAAAAATTATTACATGATGATTAATAGAAGACTTTCCAGTTTAAAATTTATAATATATAAGGGTAATAGTCTATGAGAAATGTGAAATGAAAATATGACTTAAGAGGGAAAGGTGACATGGTCAACAATTTGACTATTAAAGATGGGTTTATTTATGTATTTTTTTCTTCATAGATAAATGTGAGTTGTCAAATTGCTTTGGTATTGAAATGGTTCATTTCAAAGAGAAATGTATAATTTTATTTTAAATATAAATATTTACAACAATATAATGGAGATTACATTTGTCATTTATTATAAAACTATTAAGAAGCCTCTTATCTAAAATGTAGATCTCATCATAAAATATGTGATTATTCATCAAGGGCAAGGACTGTCGTCTCTTTGCTTGTCCAGCACAAGCAAAATCTGAGGTACGAAGACATTGCAATTTGCCACAATTGATTAAATTAATATTAGTAATTAAATAACTAGGTTAACCAGTTAGGATTTGTTATCTCACCATGTTTCTGAATTTCCCCTTGAAATAATGTCCTTGCCTTTGGGATAACATATTAATAATACTAACATAATCTGTGAATTAAATCCAGAAAAATAGAAACAGTTTCTACAAAAGGATATGTGATGCTGTTGAGAAAATTTTGAGATGTATGAGATTATAGAGAGGACATATAAAATACATTGTAAAATAAAGTACATATACAAAATAACAACCTCATAATATGTTCTTCAGTTTCTCTCAGTGTTATTTGAAGCAAAGATTTCAATTCATGTGAATAGTATGCTTAGACACCTCTTTCTGGTTCTAAGTGCCTACTTGAACTTCCCTCCTGAAAACTTCTCATATATATTCTACTGACTCATACAAAAGTAGTTGATACCTGTGTATTCTTATTGGTAAAATAAAGCAATTCTTTGAATATTTCTGATATCTTACAATTATATCTAAAGGAAAAATCTGCTTCTATCCATATATTTCAAAGAATTTTACATAATTTCACACTTACATACTAAAATTTAGTCTTGTGTTTAATGGATACTGTATTTATGCCATATAATTTGGAAAAAAGTTGCAGATATCTATTATTCATATTTTTTGCTATTTAATGCCATTGATTACTTCAACTTCCTACTTTCTAGAAGTACAAATAAGACTAAATTAATTTTATTCTCTCAGAAAATGCATCATATATTTTATAAAATTACTTTCATTTTAATTAAATTACTTCAGTTTTGCTAGACTACAGTATCTCCTATGCACCTTCATGGAAAAAGTGATTTGAATAATTTTATATAATAAAGATTTATATAGATCATATCATAAGAGATAAAACATAGATCATGAAACATTTCAAGATGTAGAGAAACCACAAAAATTGTATACTTGCAAAGGAAATGACAAATTAAAATTGAAGAAAATTGTAGTCTGTTAATTTGCAGTGATTTAAAGAAATACAAGCATAAAAATGTCAGATTCTTGGTATATTAGTACCCATTTTATTTTACCCCTTCAGAGAAAATTAACTGCTCTGAATGAACACACAGAACAACCAAGGGCACACAGTATATTGCTTTGTACACTAGCAATTTTATTCTTAATTTTCCAAAATATTTCTCCCATCAATACTTTGAGTGTCCTAGAGAATATTAAGCTACAGCCCATCCAGTGCTCTTCAAAAGAAAAAAATAAATGAAACAAAAAACAAACAAATACCAGAGAAATTGCACTCTCGAATGAGAAGAACAAGGGTTGTGTTTATTCATTTCACTCTCCTATTCTAGAGGAGACAAGTGGTTTGTTTCTGTCCCCAGAGAAAGCTCTTGGTATGAGCTTTGAAATGTCAAGTATAATTAAGACAAAGTATTCTTTTTAACCCAACAAAAGAAATACATCTTTCAAAATAACTGTCTCTTGAAGTTAGAGAACACAAACAGTCGATCTCAGTTGAAACATCTCACTGTGCTAAATCAGTTGTCAGCTTCAGTGTGGCTTCAAGTTGGCATAGCATCTAGCTGGTGCCCCATCACTGCCCAACATGGCTGGTCCAACCCATGGTACAATCACAGCACATTTATAAAGTTCTGACTATTCAGTCCAAGAGAACCAAGATGCCAACTGCCATAAAAATGTAAACAATATGAGTTTGTTTGTGACAGAATCAACTTAAGTTGAAATAGTACATTCAGGAGTAGTTGGAATGAAACGTGTAAGAAAAAAGGAAGACTTAAACACAGTTTAGCATTTCACTGAAATTTCTGATTTAGCGCTCATGGTACATGCTATATTTTAGACATGTGAGAGTTCATTTCTTCAGAGAACAGCCATACAGCACACTTATATAGAAAATATACAATCCTTTGTGATTTCATGGATGGTTTCTCCTAACAGAATGTATATTAATGTAACACAAAAATATGTGTAAACCTTACTGTAGGAGAGTTTTTCAAGGAATACACTTATACTCAATGCCTGGCTGGATACAAATATGTTATCAGAAAAATTTTTTTTTAATTTATTAAAATTTCCTATCCATATTTTTTCAAATGGAAAAGAAACTAGTGTGATTTTTATGAATAAATAATTTTCATTATTTTTTCTTGTGAACAGCTAAGAAGAAGCTCCAACATGCAGTTGGCAGACCATGCTCTTAGAATTAAGGGATACTTTCGTTCCCAGACAGATATGCCACTAACAGACTGTATGATCTCAGCTCATGGTAAGTGACCTCATCATCATAATTATTACTTTATTAGGTGCTGTGGGCTTTATGATTAAAGCCAGTTTTCATTCAATGTATAATAATTCCTATCTATACTTCTGTCAATTGGGTGTTCTTGAAGTTTCAAACCTGGAAGATATTTTTGAAACTTGGAAGGACATTTTATTGAAGGGATGCATATAGCTGGCCTAATTTCAGCTTCATTTTGCAGTTTTGAGAACTCCATGTCTTTTCTTATACTCTTGCTTCTGCTCTACCTGGCATTCTCTAATTTTCTCTTCCTGGACATGTTTATCTGTTCTTCAAGACAAGTCAGTTGTGACCTCATAAGTAGAGTGTTCCCTAATACTTGAAGGCACTTTAATAACCCCTTTTACTTTGTTTTCAAGACATACTACTGTTGTATTTGTTCTAATCCTTATTGCATTGATTATGGTGGGTTAAATATGTACCTATACTCTAAGCTAATTATCAGTTTTTCAAGGGCAGAGGATATATCTTATTAATTTTTAAATCATTAGTTCCTGATAACAAGTAAGAATTGATAAAGTATCTGACATAAATATAATTCAGTTTAAATACCATGCTCACCATTTTAATCAGTCCATAGTAACATAAGTGTAAAAGTTGAAGAAGACAATCCACATTGCATTTAGGACCCTGTTTATATGTCTTCAAGACTCATGTCCACATCTCATGGGGACACAATGTGAGCAGGACAGATTAGACGATAGGTGCAGAAATAATGTCAAGAATACGAATGATTTGGGAGAACTATATTTTACCAAAAATACAATATATTCTAAATTTGAGCCCCTTCTTGACAGAGCAATGCATAGAAAGACTTCTTCTTAGACACCCCCAAAATTCACCAGGCTTCTTGTAATAATTTTGAGCTTTTTAGACAACTAGAAGGCATGAAAATAAGCCCAAAAATCAGTCAAGAGAAAGGAAAGTCTTCATTTTTTTAACAGAAAAACTGAACCTCGAGGAGATCTCACATCCCCTTTTACCCATCGCTCATCTTCTCAAGTCTGTATCTGTACACATAGTGTTAAATCACTTAAGAGCCATGAATGGATGGTACGCATTCTAACTGACCCATCAGTTAATCATTTATTGGGCCATATATATGCCAGAGTATGTTATTTGTATGTTTTGCCTTATTTCATCTTCATAACAATTTTAGGAACTGTATTTATGGATGGTAAAGTTGAGGCTTATAGAATTTTCTCAAGTCTGTACAATTTGAAAGCCTGTGTTCTAAAAACTCCTCTGTCCTCCTTTCTTAAAGGACAGCTCTTGATGACTCTTCCTCATTATTGATTGTTGTGCTAAAAATATGTTTTTTGCCAGTGTGTTAAAAATTTCCATCTGCTTTCAAAACATATTTATAAGTATAGATTATTAAAAAGTGGCTAAATTTTGCAATGGAAGTAGCATGTTGATCTATAATATCAGGAAGAGAGAGACTCAGCTAAAATGAATCATGCCAGAATATTTCAAAAATAAGATCACTCATGCACATTAAAATATGCTCAGTGAAAGGATAATGTGATCAGGTGTGTCTTCTCCCCCTTGGCCTTGCATATGACCATAATTCCATATGTTCAGGACCATGTTAGGAGGCTGACTCCCGGCTCAACCTCTTTACGTAATTTTTCCTGCTGACCATTGGCCAGAGGCTTTATCTGACAGGCCTCGGGGTCGCGGTGCTCCTCCCACACCAGACGCCCTGCACAGCCTTTGCAATGCAGTTTCTGAAGGGAGTTGCCGTCAAGGACCCGGGCCCTCCTCAGGTATCTACATTCCTAGCCCTGATGCCTTCATTCCCGGTCATTTGTGTGAGGCCTGGGGCAGCGGTCTTCTTCTTTAGGCGTGCTGACAGCTCCTCGTGGGAAGGAGGAGAAGTCCTTACAGACACTTTTCCCCACTCTGACCCTGTACCCTCCACCTCTCCACCGCTAGCCCTTCCCCCTGATGCTGTCCTCCACCCCAGGCTTGTTCAACTGCGGAGCCTCTGGGTCAGGGCTCCCTCAGCAGTGAGATGACCCCGACATGTGCACAGCTGCCTGACCCTCCAAGAGTAAGCCTTCCCATGAGGAAAATAGGACAGGGGGCCGCGTTCTGTGTTAGCCTCCTGCCTCCCGCTGCAGTGACTAAAGGCTTGACTCCTTCATTGTTGGCTTGTTGCTTTAATGGGCAACTCTGATGCCTGGCAGCCCGGTTCCTGCTTTCCCTGCTCAGCTGAGCTCCTAACACCACATAGTAAGGAGCCTGAGGTTTTTCTTTTTTGATGTCTCACCGCTGACAGCTTTTCAGCATCACTCCTCTCCATCCTCTGCCTCACATCTTGTCCAGCTGATGAGAAACCCGGACGGTGACTCCTTCACTCCAGCGAGAGATTCAGAGCGCTCAGACCTTACTCTGTGTGCGACAGCCTTCATCCCAGCCCTGCCTGCTAACCACAGTTAAACCCCTTTCCTTGCTTTTTCCATCTTAGGACTTTTTTAAGGAGGTTGCCCTGCACTCTCCAGGAAGTCTCGTTATGTAAATGATAGCATTATTCACAGTCTTTTATGTACGTATGATTATCAGTCTTACTATCTAAACCAAAGTTTGGGTAGGGGTGCATCCTCTTTTTGAAGAGTGGCTGCCACAGACTATACTGGAAAGAATAAGTGATGAAACCAGTTACCATCACTAGGTTCAGTCTAGAGATTCAGGGCCTTGTTTCCAGAGACGGTTGCACCGTAGGTGAGACGCGAAGAATGGAGTGGGATTACCCAGGTCACGAGGCCAGAATGTTCTTGGTGAAATAAGTATATTGGAAAAAGCACAGAGACAAGAGAGTTCATGATCCAGAGACATTTGAAACAGACTCTGAAAGTAAAACAAAGGGAATTGTTGTATTTTGTGAAGTGTATGAGTGTGTTGAGGATAAAAAGACAAAACCCAGAGTCCTGGCTTGGATAACTTGCTGATAACTTGGTTCATGTGTATGAGATGCGAAATACTTCGGATTATTTGATGTAAGATATTTGTGGGGCATAGAGTTAGATTGTCTAATATACAGCTGAGTGAATCAGACACTCCAGGGAGAGAGCTGGGCTGGAGACTCAAGGCTGTGTGAAATATAAGTAGTAATTTATGTCATAAGAAGGAAAGGGTATTGAGAGAGTGCACTAACAATAAATACACTGAAGGGTCAGAATGGTTAGAAGAGGTTAAGTAATTTGACCTCAGGTAAGCTGAGAAGTGTTGTTATGGACAAAATTGTGTTCTCACCAAATTCCTGTGTTGAAGCCCTTACCCGCAGTAAGAGAGCCAGGGCCTTCGGGGAGGTCATTAAGATTAAATGAAGTCCTAAGGATGGAACCCTAATCCAGTGGGACTGATGTCCTTACAAGGAGACAAGGCACCCAGCACTTTCTGTGTCGGCCCCAGGGAAGGGCCGTGCTAGGACTGGGCGGGAAGGCAGCCACGTGCGAGCCAGAGAGAAACCGAGCTCCTGGCACCTCAGTCTCCACCTTCCCTTCCAGAACTGAGAGAAAAGAAATGTCTGTTGTTTACGCCACCAAGCCCGTGATGCTCTCCTATGATAGCCCAAGCAGACTAATTCAGATGCGACCAGTTCTGGAGCGTGTGGGGAGGAGCTTGAGAAGAAGAACCGCATACCATAGAAAATTCATGTAAACTAAGAATCAAAAGGTCCATTTGCTTCAGAAAGAAGTATTTCTATTTACTCTGTAACCTAGGTCGAAGCAGTTGTAGGGCTGGAAGTGGAAGTCAGATTACAAGGGGAAGAGGAGTGAACAGCATGTTTGTTATGACAAAAAGGGAAGGTGCTATGGGACAGAGATAGAAATAAGGCTTGAGGCGATGGGAGAGAAAGTTGATGGAAGGCTCCTGTTGACTGTGATTGACTGGGTCATGTTTAAATGGTAATGAGAAGAGCCCCCCAGAAAGGAAAATGCTGATAATATATGTGAGAAAATGCCTCATCAACAAAAGAGCCTCCGATGAGGAAACATCTGCGTTGGTTTTATACGGCTCTGGAGATGGACCCAGCTTCAGCTCCTATGATGTCAGAAAGCTGACCCTGGGAGTCTGGGTTCCAGCGTGAGATGTGAGTGATTTGCAGGGATGATCCAAAAACTGAGTGCCCTTTAGCCTTTACTCTTTCGTCTGGTACCTGAAAGTACATAGTAAAGTATTCCATAGTGCCACTTAAACGTTATCATTATTTCCTCATAACTTAAAACTGTTCCAGATAAGAAGAGATATAAATGCAAGTTCCACATCTTGGGAGCAGAGATTGTCTATTTGTGAGTACATTGAAAATAGATGCGTCTCAGAGCCTTCAGGTCAGGTAGCTATTGCCTAATTATAGATTGCCCCCAAATTTGTTACTTCCCCCTACAACCATCATTTATTCTGTACAAAATCTGCAGTTTGGGCAGAGCTTGGTGGGGACAGCTACCTCTTCCCCAAGTGGCACCGGCTAGGTTGGCTCAACTCTGAACTGGAAACTCCACTCTTAAGAGAGCTGGTTCACATGACGGACAGGGTGATGATGACTGACAGGTGGCAGCTCAGGAAGGCAGGGGGGCAGCGTACCTGGAGTCCCTCCACCCTCCACACAGGCATCTGCGCGACCCGCTTGAGCGCCCTTAGGAATGGTGCCTAGGATGCAAGAATGAACGGCTCACGAATGACTTCACTGGAATCTGCCAGTTTATTAAGGGTTGATCCTGTACACCGTAAAGTGTAATTTCCACTGTATTCTGTTGGCCAAACAGTCAGAGTCCATATCCAAGGTGGGCTGACGTAGACCTCACCTTTCAATGAGAGGAGCGTCAAAGAATCTTCCAGACATGTTTCACAATGGGCACAAACCACAAAAGCTTAAATCACTTGCCATTTTAACCCTTTGTTATTGAAAAGATAACATTAGAAAAAACAATATTTTCAAAACAGCAGTTAGAGTAAATGTTAACCAGAAAGGAGAAATATATATTTACTATTAAAATATAAGCGTCCATGTGTATTTGTGAGTAAATATCAGTTATTTGCAGCTGAGCAAATATTTCGTAATAGTCTTGACATCTAAGAACACCTTCTATAATTCAACTGCTACATTTGTTAATTATATTCACTAGAAATTCATAGAACTTCATACTCCCCTCTTGGAAGGACTTTAGCACCATGGTTAAGAGTTTAGTTTCTGAAGCCAAAAGGCTGAATTTACCACTCCTTTTTCCTAACTTACTACTAATTTTCTAACTCCTCTATTTCTCAGCTTACCTACAGGGAAAAAGAGGTTAGGAAGACCACCTACCCAAAAAAGACTCTTTTGCAAAGGTAATGAGAAAATGCTTCTAAAGCATTTACTTTGGTGATTAGCAAATAGTGAGCACTCCACAAGTCTTAGTTTTTTACTGGGAGGGTCTGGTTTAAAATGGATTAAGTTCAGATGTCCTTGTTGCAGCGTTGTCATTTAGATAATCTGAAAGATGATCAAAAAAGATAAAAACTCATGAACTATTAAAAAGTTTCACTGGAAACCTATATAATGTCAGATTTTTTAGAGAGCGCTGCACACTATAATACAGATGAACTTAATTTATACTACATGTTATGAAAAATAATTTTCCCTCTACTCTTCTAGGGCTCGGCTGAGACGCCACCCCTCCCCATTGTAATAAAAGATTAACAGGAGAAAAACAAACAGAAGTTTAATAACATGTGTACCTCCTGTGTTCATGGGAGAGACCCAGGAAAGTGAGTAACTCCCCAAAATGACCCAAGCCACCACCTTAACTACTGTGTCCACTTCAACCAAAGAAGGTGTTGGGGCATGGGGAAGCCAGCTATGGGCGGTGGTCAGGAAGAGCACAGTGAATAAGAGTAAGGTTATTATGCAGATTTAGGGCATTGTCTTCTCCATTGATAAGAGTTTCTGGAGATTTGGTCATCCTCTTCGTGGTAACAAAGAGGGAGACACCCTTTCGAATGGAGATTTTCCATATACATGTAAATGTCTCTTACAAAAGGGTAACTTCTACTCAGTTTTCAGAGCTTTTCCTAGGTCTGCTGCTTCTTAAAAGTAATCAGCCTATAATAATCCTTATGCCAAGGAGGTATATTTTGGGGTGGCAAATTCTGCCCTCCTTCAGTACACACACACTGTTTAGTCAATGGCTCATGTAGGCTTTATTTCTTACAAAAGACACTTCCTGAAAAGAGGTTAAAGGCTCTTTGTTCCTACTTTAGTAGTTTCCAATCCTCCGTTTAGAGACCCATGGTTGGTATCAGTCAGAAACCAAAGCCCTGGTCTTTGTTATAACTAGAGCACTGCCCCAAACTCTCCACTTTTCTGCATTCCCTCAGATATTGGACATCCCGTAAATTAAAAATCTACTGGATGGGAAATGAGAATGTGGAGGTAGAGAGGGAAATGGCAAGGATTGTGAGGACTTAATAGCATTCTGGGAAGTGCAGAACTGATTCCAAGTAAAAGAGGGAAGTTTGCAGTGGAGGTGGCTACCATAATTACAGTTCATACAGGAATTAATATTTAACTATTTATATATTTAAAATATGTGAAAACTAGGCCATGAAGGAAAGACTACATCTCTTAAGTTGGAGTTACAGTAGCACACATAGTTCTCTAAGTAGGTGAGAACTTGATAGAAGCTGTGTACTTTATACAACTCAGAATTTACCAAACTGAGGAAGGATTTGGGCCACCCCCCAAGTGTACTGTGTAGACAAGGCTATGAGATAATAAATCTTTGAGAGGAATCTTAGCAGTCATGGTAAAAATTTAAAGAAAAAATAAAATAATAGTGTTATTGGTAAATACAAGACAGAACCAGATAAAGAAGTATTATATGAATCCTCAGAAACAAAATCTATTCCTAGAAATTATCTGTCTCAGAGTCCAGGAGACAGTTTCAACGTATTTGTCATTTTTAATGACAAATGCTAGATGACATGGCCTCTACTGTAAGATCCCCAAGATCCTCCTGAGAAAACCAAGTGGAGTTGAAAATTCAGCAGGATCCAATTAACATTTAACAGAACATGAAGAAAAAGTAATTTCTTTAAATTAAGAGAAATAAATGATCTATGGCAGGACTTCAAGAGAATTTAAGTCTAATGTCAGAATACATTTCTATAGTAGAAGTGGTAAAAGGCAGACTTTATACTGTGGAAATCAAATTTCAAAGCTCAGTCTTGATGACAGCCTGAGCTGACACGTGCAGTCCCCCTCTCAGTACACAGTGACACACGTACATGGTCAGGCTTCAAAAGGAATGGGAAATTCTATCCTGGAACAGAAAGAAAGAGAGACATCAAAGCCATTAAGTGTGAACTGATGCCACATCAGTTAGTGATGGGGCTTGTATGTGCTTTGGGGCTGGTAACTGGAAGAATGCACCCTGGCTCCAGAAAAGAGTGGAGACACAGCAGGAACTGTAGGAGCTGGACGTGAACTCCCCGCAGGGCTCCTGGAGCCTTGAAGTACCACCAGGTATGTGAACCAGGGCCGGATTTGGCTATTCCTCCCAGAATGGCAGATGAGGCGATTTGGTCCCATCTTTCTGCTGATGTCATTTAGAAGAGTTGAAAAATATTATAAAACATTTTTTTTGAAGAGACTCAAGAGCTAACTAGGAAGTGAAGAATTGTGATATCAAGGTCCAGAGGAGGTTAACCCACAGGTATGACATGGTATTTGTGACCATTTCTTCCCTAGGCACATCTGTTGATTTCAACAAGTAGCTTAGAGGAAGTAATAGTAAATCTGAGAAGGATAGTGGATTTTTCTTTTAGAAAAAAGAAGAGGAAGTTTAAACGTGGATTAGGCTATTATATGCATAGGTGGTTCAGAGAACAGATAATGCAATCAATTCGTAACAAGTTGAGTTTGGTGTATGTTATGTGTAGAGTTTGATCTGTATTTTCAAATTATCCAGGCTATCTATTAGGTGTTATTTATCCATTTGGTTAATTTGTCAGTGAATAAATGAAGAAAAAATGGAAAATGAATGGGGAAAAAAAACCACAGACATACCCAAATCAGAAGAATGGCTTTTGGAAACCTAATATATATGAAAGAGCTTACTTGCCAGTATTTTTCAGCTCTTCATAGATTAATGGGCATTATGTTAAAATAGTTTTTGTATGCTGATTTAGCTTAGTATTATAAAACAGAGGACCTGTTAAAAACTAATGACTTTTATATTTGGTTTACATTCTGAAATCTATTAATTTACTCCCTTAATGTTTTATCTATTGAAAAATACACAAATGTATTCCGTATAACACCGATACTTATTTTCCTAGAGAAATTGATATGCAACACGGCATGAGCACGTCTCTTTCTCTTTTTCTTCCTCTACACGTGAATGCACACGCACACACACACACACACACACACACACACACACACATACACACACAACTCAATCAGGATTATAGACCTACTGAGCAGATGGCCTTTGGCTTGGAGAAAATTGGATCCTGGGATATCTTTCTGAATTTATCTTCGATTCAAATTGTCTTTAGTATGCACAAGTCATTAAAGCACTAGTCTGGGTCTGAAGAGGTTTTCCTTCAATATTTTATAGGTAGGATTTTGATCTATGATTTATCAGTCAATGGACAGCACTAAGGACAGAGAGGATTTTTTCTTTCCATTAGGAATCAATTCTTCTGGTAGATAGATTTTTATTTCCATCCTTATTCCGCTCACTGAAAAAAATCTGCTTTGGGATATGTCTGTCAATTTGAGTGACCAGGCACATAAGTGGTATAAAACACAGGAATTTTTAAGCTGTGAGAAGGACTGCAGTATTGCAAAATACATAAGAAATGAATAAATAAAAACTACCAAGCGTCTTTTATGATTTGTAGGTTCTTTTGAATGCAGGAAATATTAAAGAGGAATGCATTTTATTTATGTAAAGGTCACCATTAGGTTTTATTTTTACATATATCTTCCCAGCTCATGTATAGAATAAAAAACTTTGTGGACAAATGTGATTATGTATTTCAGGGAGATCTGTAGTTCATCTTCACAGCATTTTGTTTAGTTTCATCTATTTTGTTATAGTTTGTGATTTATTGCATGTCATGCCAGTCAGTATATTTTCCATTCCTCAGAAATATGTGACTGAATTGCAAGTAAATTTTTCAGTCAGTTACATTGGCTTGAAAAGTAAATATTATGGAAAAGAAACTATCAAATTTTATAAGGAGATATATCTTGCTACCGTTTATTTCTGCGTGCAAGGCTGACTGCAAAAAGCTGTCAGGCACAGAGAGCTGGGTGGCAGCTGCCAGACTTCAGGTGCATATCAGATAATTTGGAAATGGTTTTCTTAGAGTAATGTTCTCTTCTCCTAAGAAACCACGGGTTGGGACTTCCCTGGGGGCGCAGTGGTTAAGAATCCGCCTACCGATGCAGGGGACACGGGTTCGAGCCCTGGTCCGGGAAGATCCCACATGCCTCGGAGCAACTAAGCCCGCAAGCCACAACTACTGAGCCCGCGCGCCTAGAGCCCGTGCTCCGCAACAAGAGAGGCCACCGTAGTGAGAAGCCCGCGCACCTGAACAAAGAGCAGCCCCTGCTCGCTGCAACTAGAGAAAGCCTGCGCGCAGAAATGAAGACCCAACCCAGCCAAAAATAAATAAATAAATAAATTTATAAAAAGAAGAAAAAGAAATCATGAGTTTTAGGAGATCTTTAGTCTTTCAAACTGCTTCCCTGAAAAGTTGCTAGGTTTTCATGAAGGTTCTATTATGACAGTGAATTACAGTTAAAACAGAGCTCTACCACCGGTGTGAGGAGATACTGCAATTAGTAGACTTTTATCAGGTTCTTCCTATTGATTAAATAAAGCATTTCAGGGTCTTTATTCATGGGATGCATGAATATGCTGCTACTAAAACCATAACAAATATAGCACTTATTTATAGTTATCAGAATTATAGAGATGCCTCTACGTAGTTCATGTAGAGGAAATATTTTTAAAAATATCGTTCATTCTGGTCCTAGGACTTTAGCCCCCTGCCCCCGTCATGATCTTCTTAAAACAGAGGTTTTTGCTTCTATCCTATACTACACTCTTCATATGATTTTTTCTTTTGGAATCTAAGCTACTTGGAAGTATACATTTCATCATTTATTATTAGGATCACTAATTTGCATATACCCACATATCTGCTGAATATCTTTAACCAAAACTCCACTATAGCTTTCAGAATGCTTTTACCAGGTGCAGAGCATAGCATGTTATCGCTCTACTTTCCTCCCTAGCATACCAAGTAGAATAGTAAAATGGCATATTGTTTCCCCTCTCTTTAAACTGCCACTTTGTGGCAAATACCCATGTCCAGGTTTACATGTGGTACACATGGGTGTGTGTGTTTGTATTAGAGTGAGAAATACTAATATTTAATGTGTGTGAATGGATGGCTGTCTGTTTTCCCCAGGAGATACTAGTTGGCTCCAAGTTGAAGAAACACTGCTCATCACATCCTAAGATAGAGGCAGAATAAAAGTGTTAGGCACAGGAGATACCACTTAAAAATTTAGGATATTTTTTTGGTTTCTAGAGGGATACTATTCTCAAGTAACCATGGGGGTTTGGCTCAGCTGGCGTTATCTATTTTGAAAAAAATGATGATGGCTAGAAAAACAACTAGGAAAATAGGAGCATAAACTATGGATAAAATATAAGATGGAATGATGACATTCAGCCTCATTATGGAAGGATAATGGAAGTCATTAAAAGTATCTTTTAAGATTGACTCAGCATTTACTAAAGATATTTTTAATTTCTTACTGGTGAACAATCTGTAGTGTGAAATATGTCTATTATGAATTAACAAAATCTTGTATTGAGGATACACACCCACACACAACTGGGTTATGAACTAGTTGTATTGGAAGACAGGGGGTCACTGCAGGTTAAGGAGGCTATATTTCTGAGATAGAAACTATATAAGAGTTACCCTCCTTCCAAAAACGGCACATGTCATTAATCTTTCAGTCATGTAATCATGTAAATGTGCCCCATTGCCGTCAAAACAAAATCTAAATGTCATAATCTGATCCCATCTCCATTTACATTCTAACCTCTCACCATGCCTATTTTTCCAATGTAATTTAGGTCATACACCTGCTTGCAAAACACAGTACGTGCACATCTTTTGGATTTCTTGTCTTTTCACCTGCTGCCCTTTTGGCTTGCACTGCATTTACTCTTGCCCCATTTCTTTCATGATCCTATTAAATTATGGTTTAGCTGACATTGCCTTCTGAAAGCCTTCCTCAAATACCAACTGTAACTGGGTTATACGTTTTGTGTGCTGCCATAGTTATGTATGCATGCTTGTTTCATAGAGTCTGACACTCTAGTAGTTACTTTAAGTCCATCCTTATGACTTTATGATTCCTGAAGACAAAGAAAGCTTTTATCCATCTATGTTTCTTTAGCAACCATCCTGGTGCCAAGGCCATGGTGGAAGCTAATCCCTTGATGAAAGGAGGAAGGGAAGGAGAGAGGGAGGGAAAAAAAGAGGGAGAGGTAGGAAGGAAGTAATGAAAATAATGACGTATAGTAAGGGAAAATAAACAACTTTCTTCCAAGAAGAAACTTAACTTTAGTATGAGAAAAGAATACTAATATTAAGGAAAAAACGCTGGTCTTAAAGTCTGGATATGGGTAAGTGTCTTCATTTCCAACTCTTGTTCGTCATGGGAGCTTAGGCAAGTACTGTCATCTTAATGAGCCTTAGGTTCTCATTCTGGAAAGCTGAAATAACAACGTACATTCATCCTTCTACTCCAGGGTGCAACAGGTGTCACATTTAGTGATATTTGTTTATGTGCTTCATAATTTTAAAGTACAGAACAACTACAGGGTCTTATTATTTCAAAACATATCAAAGATTTTTAAATGACTAGATAAATATAAAAAGTTAACTTATACATAGCACATCTGTAAAATTTTTAAAGAACGAGTGATTTTCTAATTAAAAGTAGTCTTAAATGGAAGTCGTAAGTATTCTGTAATTAAATATGCTTTTTTTGTGTTCTTAAGCAAGTACTTTGGGCAATTACAGAACATTTTCCAGGAAGAGTGCTTTAGTACCTAGCTGCTTTTGCTTATACCTACCATATCCCTCCATTTCTTCTCTATTCAGCATTGTTAGTTTATTATCTGGGCTTCCAAACAATTATTTCAGAAATGTATTCATTAATTATAAGATGAAAGCCTTGGCCAGTAGTTTTACCTATAGAGCATTAGCATGCTTATTTTTCATGTGCAGTTTTTGTATCACAAATCTAGGATAACTTGAGGCTTTATTTGTGTGGAATATTCTATTTGTTCAAACTCACCATCTCAAATACTTTCTTTTTTTTAATTTCTGGGGCTATCTGGAAGCCTATAAATTCAAAATAAAAAACTAATGTGTGAATTCCCTTAGTATTTCAAGGAAAATTCTTTTTTTTTTTTTTTTTTTTTTGCGGTACACGGGCCTCTCACTGTTGTGGCCTCTCCCGTTGCGGAGCACAGGCTCCGGACGCGCAGGCTCAGCGGCCGTGGCTCACGGGCCCAGCCGCTCCGCGGCATGTGGGATCTTCCCGGAGCGGGGCACGAACTTGCGTCCCCTGCATCGGCAGGCAGACCCTCAACCACTGTGCCACCAGGGAAGCCCCTGGAAAATTCTTTTATACCTCATTTAATCAACAGTGTTCTCAAAAGCTAACAATGTATCTTATTATACTGTCTTATTTGTCATTTTTGCTGCAGTAACAAATGACCAGAATATCTTCAAAGGTTTATTTCTTGCTGTCATTCCATACGAGTTTTGAGTCAGTGGTAGTTCCCCATTTCTCTTTCATTTCATGATCTAGACTGGAGAAGCTGCCCCCCATATGGGGTATGGTCTTCTGCTGGAAGAGGAAAAAAAAGCAAGAGATCCTGAAGCCAGTACACCATGACTTAAAGCTAAAGCTCCTTGAAGAACTGCTCTATTGGTCGTTCTGCTCACACATTTATGAGCCAAGTAAGCCAAGTGGCCAGGTTCATGTTCACGGGTAGAGAAGTATATTCCTTCCCCCAGAAGGCATGGTGGTTGTAGAACAACACAGTGATGCATTATCCACTTAAAAGGAAGAGGAAAACAAAGAAAACAATAGTGCAAAGATCAATGTCTATCATCTTAGTCACAAACATTCGCTTCTCTTTTTTCCAGGTGCTAAATATTGCCAACCCCTCCCCAAGGAAGATATGACAAAATCCAATGCAGTCATGACAATCAGATTCAAATTTCAAAACGTGTTGATAATCACCATTGCAGGTCCAAACCTGGCTTGTTAAATTTTGGTGGTACGTGAACACACGCACGCACACGCACAGCGTGCACACACACACACACACACACACACACATACTCGCTCTGCATTCTGATTTCTATCTACTCAATGATAATAGAGGAATAAGGGTCAGATACCCACAATTAACAGTGTTACTCAGAAATGGGACAAATGAGTGGCATATGGTGATCAGTGGCCCATAGTAATTCTGGAATTCTGTTGGCCAGGTTTTTCAAGGAACATAAAATATTTCTTGATTATGACCTAATCTTGCTTCCTGGAAGCCCTCCAATCTGTTCTTCTCAGTGGCTCTCAGCTCTACTTCCTGGACAATTTTTATTTATTATACAATTAAACTTGGTTATCTCTGAAGAGGGCGTTGAAGAGCACACCTTCGTCTGTGCTTGAACAGCTCGCTTACCACTTTCGGAAGCTACACATCTCTACAAAGCTGTTACACACCTCAAATGGTCACAGTCTCGTTTAATTCATGTTGGCGGTTCTTTTGACAGTGCATCCCTCTTTATAACTTGACTTTTCATCTGTTTGATTCCAGTCATTTCCATGTGCAAACCGGCATACTCACAGTGCCTTTTTTTAATTTAATTTTTATTTTATATCGGAGTATAGTTGATTTACAATATTGTGTTAGTTGCAGGTATTGAGCAAAGTGATTCCGTTATACATATACAAATATCCATTCTTTTTCCAATCATTTCCTGTGTAGGTTCACGGTGTTTTCTGAGGCAGCCCCTGACGCTCTTCTTCTGCCTTGTCTTTACTTAAAGCCACGTTGAGTTTATCAGACTTCACTCTGAAGCCACCCTTGGTATGTTTTCTGAGACATATTTTGTTCAACTGAAATGATTTATCTGTAGCTACCATAATCTATTCAGACTTTTTAAACAAGAGCAAGATGACAATTATAGGTATCCCCTGCTTCTGGAAAGTTTGCCGTAGGCCACTTTGCTTTTACGAAAGACTTGTTTTTTTATATTGGTACCTGTTTTCAGTAACAGAAAAATCTGAAGAGGATTTTAGCTTTTACAAAAAAAGGGGAAAAGGGAAAATAGCTTTTCATCTGTGTTTTGCAGTGAGCTGTTCCAGAGACAGTGCACACCCAGAGCAGCCAGCACGGCCCCCGCGAGCTTCTTCCCAGGGAACCACGCTTAGCATCTCAGCATCAAGCTGCCAGAGGCTTGAACTGTCCATGAGCATCTGTGCTTTGTCATAGTTTATTCTGTGCATCCATTAGCGAACGTGTTCTAACATAATTGCTTCTTCACTTTATACTATTTTGGCTTATGAAAATTTTCATAGGAACTCTCTACTTTCCCATGGGAAGGTGAATCTGTGTCTTAATTTGGTCTTTGCTCTGGGTTAATTAGTCTTAACTGGTTAGAGTACTTCCAAGTTTTATCACTTATTGGTAGCCTATTAGAAACAGTTGAGCTTTTCAACCCTGCAAGTCCTTAGTTGTCTACATTGTCTTATTCCTCTTTTACTCCTTGCTAACTAGTGAGTTCTCTTCTGTTTTCATCTTTGTTTTCTTAAATCCAGCCAATAACAAAAGAACGCTTCATAAAGTTCTGTGTCTTATCCCTTTTGCCAAGAGTCACAAGTTAATTACGTACCTTAAATGGCTTAAATGTTATTGTAGAAAACACTGTTACCAATTTCATTAATACATAAAATTTCATCAATACACAAAATGAGTTGCCATTTTCCATCCTTCAATTATAGTTTACTTCATGCCCATAGCACAGCCCCGGAGCCAATAGCACATACGTTGTTTTTTCTACGTAGCAGTGCTTCACTTCTTGGACAATTTCTGAACTACTCAGCCTTGCTGTGTTAATAAACCACCCCAAAGTATCAGTGACTGACACCAGCACATATTTATTCCTCTAACGTTGGCTGAAGTTGTTGACAGATCTGCTTATACTCCACTTTTTTCTTCATTTCAGGATGAAAAGGAATTACTCCATATTGTGACATGCTGCCTTGTGGCAGATTAAAAACAAAAAACAAAACAACAGAGTTGGATAAAACCTACAGTGGCTCTCAATGCTTTTGTTTGGAATTGACATCCTGTCACATCACTCACCAAGAGAAAGCACATGGCCAGGTCCGTGCTTAAGTAAATGCATTCTTCCCACCCCCTGCTGGAAGGCACTGCTGATCCAGGCCACGCAATTGATAAATAATCCTCTTCAGGGAACGGGGTAGTAAATAATTGGGAATAATTATAATCATGATGTCACAAATGGTCTGATACCTGTTTATCCCTCAACGCTCTCTGTAAAAAGCTCATTAATTTCTTACAGTTTTCTGCGCCCAAACTCTATCACACAGTTTAGGTAGTTAGCTTTGTGTTTGTCCTTGACTTCTTCACCTCCTCCCAATTGTATGTCCTTCCAGCTTTCTATGGGCTCAGCTTCGCCTAATTAGTTTAGCCTGGCAACACACCAGGAACCAAATTTACAAAAGTAAATTTCATCTGAAATTGGCTCTCTGCCCTAAGTCTCATATATATAGTATAAGTGAGTTGCAGTCCTTCTGGTGAAAATGAAACCTGCTCTTGAAATCCAGGAGGTTTAGCTAAGGTTCTGATTTCCTGTCTGGCAACTGCCGTCCCTCTCCCTGGAGGGTTGGTCCTATTCTTTTCCCTTGTGGGTGTCTTAGTTTCCGGCATCAACACTACACAAATATATACTGAGCTCTCTGTAAAGTCCTTTCCTGAGACCCCTCCAGCTTATCCTCATCTGAATATTTTAGAGAACGGAGACTAAAGTAAGACTAGGTTTTCTGTTCCAGTCGAACATTGCAACTTAAACTATGATCAGCCCAATAAAGGCAAGCTTCACTTTAGAACAGCATATTCCCCCTTTACTCTGATCTTCCTGTTATCTCATTTAGCATTTGCTTTAGCCAAAGCTACATAGGTTTTAAACTGGCTTAAAACGTACGTGTATTTGATTTGAGTCTGACCACCTACTGTTGGTGGAATACTTGATAAAATATTTAGTTTTCAATAAATGACTACAAAAAAATAGCTATCTACATGATAGAAACAGTTTGTTTTCCTTTTACTACCATCATTTTAAAGAACTAATGTTAGTTCATCACAGTTCTGAAAAATTCATAAGGGGACCCCATAGTGGATGAAATACAAAATTGTGGGTATCAATTAGAGCCCTAGTGTTTGTTCTTTTTTCTAAATTAATTAATTTATCTATTTATTTTGGCTGCGTTGGGTCTTCATTGCAGTGTGCGGGCTTCTCATTACAGTGGCTTCTCTTGTTGCAGAGCACGGGCTCTAAGGCGCTCAGGCTTCAGTGGTTGTGGTTCGCGGGCTCTAGAGCGCAGGCTCAGTAGTTGTGGTGCACAGGCTTAGTTGCTCCGTGGCATGTGGGATCTTCCCGGACCAGGGCTTGAACCCGTGTCCCCTGCACTGGCAGGCGGATTCTTAACCACTGCGCCACCAGGGAAGCACCCACCCCTGTCCAAGTGGTTTTAATAATTATTTGACAACTAACAAGCTATAATTTTGTCAAGGCACAAATTGTATGTTTGTAAGTTATAGAGCTGGTGAGAGTGTAATAACCATTCTTGATATTACGTAATTGATGATTTGGCATCTTAAAAATCATAGGCCAAACTAAAGGCCAGAATTGCTTACTTATGTATCCATATGATCACTGTGTTTTCATAGGCATGCGAAAATCATATTATCAAACTTCAGGGCTCTCTAGTCACCATAAATACTTCTTATGAATTGGTTGAAAATTTAATTTTCAGGTAAACATGGACATCAAAGAGACATGGGGTTTTTTTTGTATTTTTTTTTCTTTTGGCCGCACTGCCTGGCTTGTGGGATTTTAGTTCCCGACCAGGGATCAAACCTGGGCCCTCAGGAAGCAGTGAGAGCACAGAGTTCTAACCACTGGACCACCTGGGAATTCCCCGACATGGTTTTGTATAAAGATGTACAGAGGAAACACACGGATCTCAATAGAGGTATTATTTAGAAATAAAATAAGTAAAATAAAATAACTATTTCCACACTTAAAATTTGGAGAACTGCAAATATTTGAAGTGTACATTCCTCACAAAACCTTAGCGTCTTTTGAATGTTAATTGAATCAGTTCTCACCACAGTACTAGAAGTTTAAAAGACTCTGGTCAACAAAGGAACACCCAACGGCAATAAAAAAGTCTCTAAAGGTAGCTGTGAGGCAATTTGCATGGCATTATTCAGGAGGTTTATGTATGTTTAGTTCTCTACCAAAAGTCTTAAAGCCAAATATACATACTTGTAATATTCAAGCATGCAAAGGATTTGGCCTGAATGCTTTACTCTTGTTATATTTTCAACATTCAAATTGTGTTTATATGTATATATACACACACACAGACATATATATACACATATATATACACATATACACATATACATATACACACATATACACATATATATGTCTGTGTATATATAGAGAGAAAGTTAAAACTATAATCTATCATTTAGCACATTTTTAGTTCCTCCAACATGTATTTTATGTGTTCTGGTGGATCCTGAGCCTGCCATTTTCTCAAACTACTAAGTCTTAGGAGTCTTTGCACCTGGGAGGTTTGGTGATGAAGCCGTGTCTCTTTGTTTTTCTGTGATTTCTGTGCTGCTGCACAGATGAAAGGGTCATTGTTTAGATTAGAACCATTTAACCTTGGTGTTAGTAGTTCATGTCTTTTCTCTCCCTCACCTGGGATTTCTTACAGATGAGTCCTTCTTAGTTGCCCCCACTTGACTGATAGATCTCTCCTACAGGACTGGCATAGACTTACGTAATGAAAAGAATAATACTCCACACTTCACCGTCAATGAAGTAAGGTGCTAAAAAGAAATCATAGGTTAACATTTTATCATCTCTGAATATATTTGTTTTAATTTACAGTTGTCACGTTCATCTTACAAAGGGCTGTCATAATTGTCACATAAAGTACAACTTGAGGTGACAGTTCCTGTACAAAAATATTGTCACAGGTGGATCCACCAAGTCCCGAAGACATAGAAACATTGGCCTCACCCAGCCATGCAGTGCTCTTTTCCTCAAGCTGTCTCTGTCTTCTTCCATTATTTCCCCACCAAGCTGCTTGAAAGAGGCTGTGTTTCCACTTCCTCAGCCCCCACTCATATTTTAAATTATTAATCCCCAGTTTCACACTCTGCTCTTGGGACTCTCATCAGTGGTCGTCTAGGGTCTGGCTGATAAGTTGAAAGGCACAGTCCATCGTATCCGACATCTTCTTCTTGGCTTGAACTGAAATGGCCCTCGCATCTGTGCCTGCACCTCAGCTATTTACCCACATCTGGACCCGATCTGCACCTCTCTGAACAGGCCCGTCTTCTGTCCAGCCAGCACCTAGAGCTCCACCAATGAAAGCACAAAACATTACTGCTCTCTCACAAACCCCTTCTGCCCTCCTGTATTTTCTAAATGGCATGACCATCTACCTACTCTTTAAAACTAGCCATTCTAGGCTCAGTGTCACTCTTTCTCATTCCCTGCAAAAGTTAGCCATCAGTTCAGGTTCAGTTCCTGAGAGCATCTCTCCCCAGTGGCGTCTCCTCACCTGTTACTGCCTGCGTCCTGCACCTCGGCGTCTCATTTACATTATTACAATAGCCTCGTCGACATTAGGATCTTCCCACACCTAGCCATCAAATTTACTATTTTAAGAAGCGAAACTGCTTCAGTTTTTAAAAGCTCAAATCCTCTTTCCCACAGGATAAAATCCAAACTCCTCAGCCTTTCACAGTTTGACTCCCATTTCCACCTAAATATCCAGCCACTAACCTTGTAACCCTTCTCCGTTTCTGCCCCATTGAATTGCTTTGAAACTCTCTCCCTTCACACATTTTCTTCTTTTGCACTTTGCTTTTAATGACACTGAACCCTCTTCTTTTATCAAACTTATCTGTCACCCAATTTAGATAGCTGTTCATCAGGCAATATCTTCCATAATCCCCCTGAAAATTTAATTACCTGACATCCCGTCCTCCCATAGTACATCGCTCATGGACATTTCTGCCCTCAGCCAGGATGTGTTGGATTTGATCTGCGGCAGAGAGTTCCCCTGGCTCACTGAAGCTCTGAGTTCTTTGAGGACATAGGAACTGTTGATTCCCATTTGCTTCTTCAGCTCTGAGTACTTCAAATGAGCTGATTAAAATCTTCACTCACTGCACTGCCTTCCAAGCAGTGCCTGAACCCACGTTCTCAGACCTCTGTGGCATAGTCCCCAGTGCATACTTCCCACTCATATCAGCTCAAGATACCTTCTTATTCCTGCCTCTGAGTTTTTACTTATGTTCAAGTTGCTCCTAAGCTGTAGGCCCTCTTCATTATACAGCATAATCTCCTCCTCCTCTGAACAGTCTTATCCAGAGCTGGTAGCTGGCTGGTTATACAGCAGGGCTGTTACATGAATGTAGGCTGGTACCAAACACACAC
The DNA here is from genome assembly GCF_949774975.1 of Lagenorhynchus albirostris. Lineage (NCBI taxonomy): Eukaryota > Metazoa > Chordata > Mammalia > Artiodactyla > Delphinidae > Lagenorhynchus > Lagenorhynchus albirostris. Next base: position 31,182,747 of record NC_083115.1, on the reverse strand, counting down.
CAGTTAAATATTCTGATAGGCAATCCTATCCGTATCACATTAGATGTAACTTTCTTAGAACATCTGTGTCTGACCTTACAGTTATTATTTATCATACATGAGTCCTGGAGGTGTGTTGGAGCGAGTTCCTAATGGCTCATGGGAGCCCATTGTTAAATCTTCAGGAATTTGTGTGAAAAAGTTGTTAAATACTGACATTACTTGAAAGTTAAATTATATAAAATTATTATCTTAAAAATAGAAGTAATAAATACTCAAAACTCACTATTTCATAATCAGTTTGCTAGTATATGTTATGAGGTTATTTATGTCTAGTGTGGGAATACTGTGTAATATGCTACCGTGCATCTCTTCTAAACATCGCCTTCAGTAATGCTGCACAGCTTGAAATCAGATAATGGAAATATTTATATCACAGCAGTCAGAAAGCTTTACAGATCAGGCCTTGAGTTATTGTTTCAACCAAACAAAACAGAAATTGTCTAAACTTCAGAAAGTGATGTAGAAAATATTAATAAGGCAATTTAGGTGTAAAAGTGTATTGCGTCTGTAGCCATTGCATGGAGAACAGTTTAAAAATTTGAGGAAATATTCCTTCATTTTCTGAAAACTTTTTTTCCAACTCAGAAAAGAAGCTATTCATTTCATTGTTGAGTTCGTATTTTCAACGTCTTCATCGTTTCTTTTTTCTCACTCATTAATTTAAATGAAAGTATCAAATAACTTTCATTTTGGAATGACAGTTTTTCATCAATTGCAACTATAGGTGGTGGGCTGGTGATGCAAAAGTTCAGCAAAATCAATAAGAGCATTCTGTGAGAATCAGCTGGCTATATGAAAATGGCAGTAAAGAATATTGCATATTATATTATTTGAATTATGTATTAAAAAGCTTTATATTAATACAGTTTACACTAAAAATATGTATGTATATGCACACATTTTTTTAGAGAGAACCAGTTCTTATACGTTTACTGGTTCACCACCAATAAGACTACGTAGGTATCAACCGAAAAAAAATTACATGATTGAGAGCACTTGCCCGTTAAGTCATAGAATAATATAATTGAAGAATATTTACAAGGGTTTACATTTTCTAAATCAGTATTCTGTTAATAAAGTAAATTTTTCTAAATAACTTTCTGTAAAGCTAGGAGTTAAACCCAGATTTCCTGATACTCACTACCATTTCATGTTTAATTCCAGTTATTTTTGCCACCCATCTGTATGATCTGGTACAATGTTTTAAACATTTTTTTGTTTTTATATTCATCTGTAAAGTTAAGTTACTAGAATAGATGCATTTCTTTTTTCTTTTTTTTTTGCGGTCCGCGGGCCTCTCACTGTTGTGGCCTCTCCCGTTGCGGAGCACAGGCTCCGGATGTGCAGGCTCAGCGGCCATGGCTCACGGGCCCAGCCGCTCCGCGGCATGTGGGATCCTCCCGGACCGGGGCACGAACCCGTGTCCCCTGAATTGGCAGGTGGACTCTCAACCACTGCGCCACCAGGGAAGCCCTAGAATAGATGCATTTCTAATATTATGTAACGTATTAATTTTCTTATCAACTACAACACTATCTCAATTACAATGAATTTGTAAGATATATGCCAAAATGAAATATTTGCTGAATCTATGGTAGGAGGATGATTAAACTGAGTGAAGAAAAGGCTTAATCAATAATCCTTGGTTTCAAGGAAAAGAAGCCACTTGAACAAGTTTAAACTGGGGGGGGAAAAGTATACTTCTTAGGAATATTTAAAGGTATCATAAAATTTAAGTCTAAATGAACCACACCTGGGACTGTCACAATCTGTCTGGGACCTCAACTCTCTTATTTCAGGAATCTTCAGGAGTCTTCCCCTCTTTCTCTGCAGTTCCTCTGCTTTGGTTATTCATGAATAATCACAGCTGCTCCTACAGGACTCCCACTGCCTCAAGTCAACACCCCATAATCTAATATTTGCCATAAACTGACCCCATTTAAAAATTCCATTGAAAAAGTCATCCACTGGCCCCATTTGGATAAAGAGCACCCTCCTCCTTCAATCAGTCATGGTCATGAGGCCTGTATTGCAGTCAGCACGGGCTGCAGGTCCCGCTCAGGCAGTCCTTGGAAAAGAAATAAGGGCTGAGTGTCACCTTGAGATTTTTCTGAGCAACTTTCTACTTAATCTTAAGCAGCTTCATTATTTGGCGTAGTATGTGTCTCCATCTTATTTGATTAGAAGGATAGCCTTAATAAAATCATACTTTTGAAGAATATTCTTTTTCTGGAGAGTTTTTAGCAAATCTGTTTTTTTATACCACTTATTTTTCTCTTCTAAATTATCCATCCTTTAATCTTAAAATAGTTAACTTTATCCATTTCTGAAAGCAAGACCATTACAGAATCTGTACTTCCACTGCATATTATATATAAACCAAATAAGATATAAAATTTAAAACCATTATTTGTCATAATAATTTTTCTATAGTTTAAGGCAAAATGTAAATGGAAATTCCACAAAGAAATAATAAACTAACAGTACCTTAAGTGATTTCGTTACAATGTTTTTGATTAATTAATTTGCATATTAATATGACAAAAATTACTGAAATCATTATTTCTTTAAATAGGCACCAGAAATGATGTTTTAATGTCCTGGAGGTCATTAAGGCATGAGAACTTCAAAACAAATATAACCAAGCCCAAATGATGATTTCTTGGCGTGAGTATATGCCAATTAGCACTTTTTATAACCCTAATTATATTTGGAACCAAGATGTACTATTGATACTGCTATAAAACAAAATTCACCATTTTCAAAATATTGGTATACAAAAAATACAATATTATTTTCAGGGAGAAGGTCAGGGATGGTTGATTTAATAATTCTCATTATGCTATGTATGGTGATCCAAAGATACTTTTAATGTCTATGCCACTTTTAAAATGAATTCTAAACAAACTGAAATGCTATAGATTTGTCCTAACAGAGTGAAGCATGTAGATCTGGTGCCTAGTTTTCTAATAAATACTTACATGCTGTCAGATGTGCTTGTCAGGTTGGCACACTTTTAAGTAAGAAGCCATATCCTTCGAATAAATAGTTGGTATCTGTAATGAATACTCAGGGGCAGCAATAGTTACTGTCTACTAAAATTATAACCCAACTATTATTTTACAATTTCAGGAAGCACCATAACTCATAATAGCAGTAATTTACATGCAAACAGATACAACTGTGTTATTTTACTACCAATTACAGTCTTAGGTGTATTTCTGTGTCACTGTCTACATCTTAAAATGCACTTAATTTGGAGGCTTAAAGAATACAAAATAGCTCACCACAAGAAAATATGCTAACAAGTTCTGGATTTCTAAAACAAGGAATTACTGAATACTTATTAAATTCATATTGGTTATGAATAAAACTACAATCAGGTGTGGAGAGGCTATAGCTTGCCTTTCCAGTATCTGGCATCACTAAAGAATATGTCTTAAGATAAATGAAAGGAAACTCTCAACTTCATATAACATATATTGTAGCTCTTTGGCTTTTGAAAATCTCAGTTTCACATTTCCTAGCTTTTATGGGAAAAACATATATTCAATAAACATTTAACCTGCAGTGTGGTTTAGATGATACCTAGATGAGTGATTCACAATTCTCCTCTCAATGAGTTTGCAGTCAACCACTGAGAAAAGATAGACATACACATACATCAAAAGAAAAAATACTATAAACACTGAATATGATAAACTTTCTTGAGAGAAATATAATAACAATAATGTGAATCTCTTGAAATTGGTTTTGTGATCATATTCTCATTACTTTTCACTAACTATGCAACATAATCACAAGAACAGCTTTAAAAGATTCTGTATATATTCTGTAAAGATTCTGTGTGTATACTCCTCCAGTATCTGAGGAGTGGTATTTGGTGTGGTTATTTCCAATTGTCCCTATAGACACCTTGTCCCGTGGGGAGGGGCATGACCAGAGGAAGCTCAGAATGGGGATGGGGTTGGGAGGAACAGCTAATTTACAGGGTGAAATTAAAGGTGGAAGATCTGGTACTTTATGAATGCTACTTAAATTCAGTTAAAAATTAAATAATGATGATAAAACTGTTTATTTTGAGGTGATAACACAAAGACAATTTTCCATGATACATATAGCATTATAGCAAAAAGGATTCTCACTTAATTATTAAAATCTATTATTAAAAATCCTCGTTAAGCAAAAAAAGTCAAATTAAAAGACTGGAAAAGAAGAGATTTAAAAACCCTGTTCTCAGACATAATTATCAACATACAGAACTGCACACAATCTGTTAAGAAGCTACCTCAACAAATAAATGAGTTTAACAAGGCCTCCAGAACACAAGTTAAATACACAAAAAGCAATACTATTTCTATATTTTAGAAATGAAAACTTGGAAGTTGAATTTTAATAGTACCATTCACAACTACACCACAAAAATTAAATACATAGGTGGAAATCCTACAAAATACATGCAAGAGCTCTCTGCTGCAAAGTACAAGGATACTCACATATACACGGTTAATTGATTTTCTGCAAAGGTGCACAGGAAAAAAACCTATAAATGAGATGTACTTGGAATTGATTCTGTTGCAGACATAATTCTCAAATACTTCCAAATCAACTATACTATTTAGTCATTGAATCAGAAGCCAGTTTTCAAAATGTATAAATATATTCTCTATATAGTTTACTGTAACTAATTTTAGTAAGGAAGATGCTACTGAAGACAAAAAGATACTTCAGCATGTATTTTATTCTGTCCTGCCTATTATCAGTTGGAATTTTAAAACATAAGAATTTATAAATCCATCTAAGTGTCTTACAAATGTTTTGATTTTTATTTTAATGACTTCTCTGATTTTGTCTTTTTTGCTTATAACTTTTGTAAGCTCTTTAAATTAATTAGTTAATAATGATACCTCCAAAATTTTTCAGTTTTTAAGATTGCATTGAAATACAATTATTGAAATAAAAGATTTGGAATAGAAAAAAACATTAAAATGTATCACTTTACTGTCAAGGACACAAGTAAAAATATTAAATGGTGGGTTTTAAATTGTGTACCAGAATCAATTTTTAAATGTTATAATTGGGGATATTTTTTTTCAAAGGAGCTCCTACTTGTAACTGAATAAAATTATATTTCATAGCATAAAGGAATTACATTGAGTCCTAAACATTTTGTAGCATCTAAATTTGACAAAGCATATAAAGAGTTATCCAATTTAGCAAGTTTCTGTCATTTAAATACTATTTGTAAAAAAATGTAATCTAATGAAGGCAAAACAGATTATACTTATGAAAATATTTAGGATAATATGTACACATTTCAAAACCAAATACATATAATTAAAAATTCCCTCTGACTTTACCAGGTAAGCTGTAGAGAAAGTGTTTCCTAAATTTAAAAAATTATGGTCTACAACAAAGAATAAACAAAGGTGGAAGATATTTAAAATTTGTTAATCATAAAAATGCAACTTTGAAGACTATTGTTGGCAACTTTATAAGAAAAGAATAATAAGATGATTTAGAAACAAACTTTTCAGAAAATGCTAGTTACAGAATATTGAATATTAGATCAGATAATATAAATTTTAAGATATAGAAATATAATACAGAATAATAATTTTATGTATGCTGTTTTTAAAGCTCATATAATCAATAAAATGTTCATGCAATTTCAGTTTAATAAATGTAGATAGATGTCAATTTATAGGAGGAATTTATTTTCAGTGATATTTTGAATATAAATATTTTTAAAATAAATAGTATAATAAACCCAACATTCTGTTCAATAAATATTTCATAAAAGTATATAGAATAGAGTTAATTAGTTTTTGAACTCCCATCAACTCTTAGAAGTGTCTAGTTTGGGATTGACACTTTTTTTAAACATTCCCTTCTCAACTCTAATTCTGTACTTAGGTCTAGCACAGATTTTTATGTTAAATGTTTTCAGTATTTTGTCTTTCACTCTTGGTTCCCTGCTAGTAAATATATTATCTTATAGTGAGTAAATATATTATCTTATATAGTGATAATATAGTACATTATCTCATGTACAAATTCCACTTGATTATGGTGTATGATTCTTTTATTGTTCTGTTGAATTGTTTGTTAGTATTTTGTTGAGAATTCTTGCATCTGTGTTATCAGGGATATTGACCTTTAGTTTTCTATTCTTTAGTGTCCTCACCTAGCTTTGGTATCAGGGTTATGGTGGCCTCGTAAAATAAATGTAGGAATGCTCTCTCCTCTTCAGTTTTTTGGAAATTAGGAAGGATTGGCATTAATTCTTTACATGTTTGCTGGAATTCACTCCTGAAACTCAGTGAGTTTTTGCCCCTATTTTAAACTCCTACACTTGTTAGATTAATTCTTCATGCATCTTTGTGTGTGGTTTACATGGTAAGGTGAAAAATCCCCTTTGTTTTGAGAGTTCATTGTGTCACATCCAGTTTCCCAAACTGCTTTCTTTCTTGGAGTGAACCTAAAAATGAGGACCATTTAAAATAAGGAGATCTCTGAACTCTCCTATTATTTGAAGATCAGATCACAAACCTGCACCTTACTGTCCCTTCATAATGTCACTGCAAATGTTGGTATAAGTCAGGCGTGAATTGTGTATCCCTCTGCATTTATAGTATTTACTATGGTTCAAATTCTCATCCTGCGTTGTACTGTGTAATTGAAACAGTTGAGGTATAACTCTGAATTTTGTGATTTGTTGAAATTACTAATTTTGGCATATTATAATGTGTAGCACAAACAGAAAATAGCTTATTCAAACCAGCATTCACTAACTAGAACTGTACAGTCCGCACTGAGATAAAAATTCCTTTCCTTAAGTAATTATTTTTTGATAATACATATTAATTGAAAATGTTGGAAAACTTTTCAGGGAGAAAAACGACCATGATTTCATGATTCCCGCACCAGAATTAACCATCGTTAACATATCATGAATAGCCATCAAATATGTATTTTTACATGTAAATTAGAATCATAAACACAACGTACACTGTAATGGTATTATTACATTTTGTGTCCTGCCTGTTATACTTAACAGCAAATAGTTTTTCCATATTCCTAAGTATTCTTGCATATGTTGCATTGCTAATTTAACCCATAATGATCAGAAAAGCACATAAGTAAAATTCTTAACTAGAAATGACCTGTTGTCATACAGAGCTGACCAGGAGTACATCTGAAGTCCAGGTGGTAGAGTCATTTCGTCTTTACCACTGTCCTCAGGTCCTTTTAAAGCAGTGACAGAGTGGACCCATATCAACATGTAGAAGACTCCTCCTCTGGTGTCCTTCCTTCTTACCATTTCTGCTTCTTTTCCACAGGTAACAACTCCGCTACACACTGCTCTTCCTTTAATCTACATGCTGCTATCCATATTTGCAATTGTTCAGAAAGGAGGATCTAAGAGAAAAAAATGTACACACACACACATATATATGTGTAATTTGTTTTTGATATTTAAATTCTGATACCTTTAAAAGGTCATTTCCTACTTCCAGTGTCAGCCACACTTGATACGGATATGAAAATTCTAGTCTCATGATAGCAAATAACTAAACTTGATCGCAAATATCCTAACCTTCTAAAGTGGGTTCAGGAAGGTGTTCCTGACTCCGTGGCTGCTGGTCTCAGTCATGAATGATCCGACTTGCCTGTAGTGCTGTGGTTAGTACTTGTCAAAAGATAAGACCCCGAGTCATGAGCAAAACCACACATCCGCCAAGCCGGTGCCCACGTGCTTGTCCCCAGTGGTCACCACCAAATCAGGATGACCTCTCTTTGGTTCTGCCTTCCAAATCGTACACAGTGCCTCTCCGTGGAAGAATACAACTGAACCCTGTTGTGAAAAGAATCCAAGAAATTCAGTGAGCACTTAGAAGAGTGAGAATATTTCTGAAAATCAACAAACTGTATCTAGTACATCCACCCCCTTGGACAATTATGTACATCTTCTTTGTGTACATTTTCTACTCTTATTTAAACTTCTGCACTCATTGGTGGTAGCATCATATTTTGCCAAACAAAAATGGTGCTAGGAAGCTGTATCCATTATGAACCCTAAAATAAGAGACCAAACCTTCTTAAAAGTCTCTGTGTTTTTCTGTGATGTATTTTCATCTGCTAGACCAATCATCATCCCCTTTAGATATCATATAACTTAATGACCAATGAGGGGTTTTTTTTGATCACTGATATAACGCACAGGAGTGCTATAGTGTATGTAAGGGCTTGTTTGCTTCCATTTCTATTTACCCTTAGGATACAGCACATTAAATCCTCAAATTTAAATAAAGGTGGTTTACAGTGCTGCAGAGTTAGCATGCTCTGTATTCCAGCTCCCGTCCTGCTAGTTCCACGAGGATGAAGGTTTCCTGCTCATTCCCTCAGCTGTTTGTCTTGTTTTAATACGGGGCAGAATGATCCCAAATGCTGGGCCCTTCTCACTGACATCCAGTGTATTCCAGTGTATACCTTAGCCTTGTAATTTCTTAGTACACTATTACCTAGTTGATTCTTTTAGGAACCAATTTTATTTATTTATTTTTATTTAATTTTTTTTAATGTTTATTATTTATTTTTCTTATTAGTCATCAGTTTTATACACATCAGTGTATACATGTCAATCCCAATTGCCCAATTCATCGCACCACCACCACCACGACCCGCTGCTTTCCCCCCTTGGTGACCATACGTTTGTTCTCTACCTCAGTGTCTCAACTTCTCCACTGCAAACCAGTTCTTCTCTACCATTTTTCTAGATTCCACATATATGCGTTAATATACGATATTAGTTTTTCTCTTTCTGACTTACTTCACTTTGTATGACAGACTCTAGATCCATCCACGTCTCTACAAATGACCCAATTTCGTTCCTTTTTATGGTTGAGTAATATTCCATTGTACAATATGTAACACATCTTCTTTATCCATTCATCTGTCGATGGGCATTTAGGTTGCTTCCATGACCTGGCTATTGTAAATAGTGCTGCAATGAATATTGGGGTGCATGTGTCATTTTGAATTATGGTTTTCTCTGGGTATATGCCCAGTAGTGGGATTACTGAGTCATATGGTAATTCTATTTTTGGTTTTTTAAGGAACCTCCATACTGTTCTCCATAGTGGCTGTATCAATTTACATTCCCACCAACAGTGCAAGAAGATTCCCTTTTCTCCACACTTTCTCCAGCATTTGTTGTTTGTAGATTTTCTGATGATGCCCATTCTAACTGGTGTGAGGTGACACCTCATTGTAGTTTTGATTTGCATTTCTCTAATAATTAGTGATGTTGAGCAGCTTTTCTGGCCATCTGTATGTCTTCTTTGGAGAAATGTCTATTTAGGTCTTCTGCCCATTTTTGGATTGGGTTGTTTGTTTTTTTTAATATTGAGCTGCATGAGCTGTTTATATATTTTGGAGATTAATCCTTTCTCTGATGATTCATTTGCAAATATTTTCTCCCATTTTGAGGGTGTCTTTTCATCTTCTTTATGGTTTCCTTGCTGTGCAAAAGCTTTTAAGTTTCATTAGGTCCCATTTGTTTATTTTTGTTTTTATTTCCATTACTCTAGGAGGTGGATCAAAAAATATCTTGCTGTCATTTATGTCAAAGAGTGTTCTTCCTATGTTTTCCTCTAAGAGTTTTATAGTGCCTGGTCTTACATTTAGGTCTCTAATCAATTTTGAGTTTCTTTTTGTATATGGTGTTAGGGAGTGTTCTAATTTCATTCTTTCACATTTAGCTGTCCAGTTTTCCCAGCACCACTTATTGAAGAGACTGTCTTTTCTCCATTGTATATCCCCACCTCTTTTATCATACATTAGATGGCCATAAGTGCATGGGTTTATCTCTGGGCTTTCTATCCTGTTCCATTGATCTATATTTCTGTTTTTGTGCCAATACCATATTCTCTTGATTACTGTAGCTTTGTAGTATAGTCTGAAGTCAGAGAGTCTGATTCCTTCAGCTCCATGTTTTCCCCTCAAGACTGCTTTGGCTATTCGGGGTCTTTTGTGTCTCCATACAAATTTTAAGATTATTTTTTCTAGTTCTGTAAAAAAAATGCCATTGGTAATTTGATAGGGATTGCATTGAATCTGTAGATTGCTTTGGGTAGTAGAGTTATTTTCACAGCATTGATTCTTCCAATCCAAGAACATGGTATATCTCTTCATCTGTTGGTATCATCTTTAATTACCTTCATCAGTGTCTTCTACTTTTCTGCATACAGGTCTTTTGTCTCCCTCAGTAGGTTTATTCCTAGGCATTTTATTATTTTTGTTGCAATGGTAAATGGAAGTCTTTCCTTAATTTCTCTTTCAGATTTTTTATCATTAGTGTATAGGAATGCAAGAGATTTCTGTGCATTAATTTTGTATCCTGCAACTTTACCAAATTCATTAAGTAGCTGTAGTAGTTTTCTGGTGGCATCTTTAGGATTCTCTGTGTAGAGTATCATGTCATCTACAAAGAGTGACAATTTTACTTCTTCTTTTGCAATTTGTATTCTTTTATTTCTTTTTCTTCTCTGATTGCCATGGCTAGGACTTCCAAAACTATGTTGAATAATACTGGTGAGAGTGGACATCCTTGTCTCATTACTGATCTTAGAGGAAATGCTTTCAGTTTTTCACCATTGAGAATGATGTTTGCTGTGGGCTTGTTGTATATGGCCTTTATTATGTTGAAGTAGGTTCCCTCTATGCCCACTTTCTGGAGAGTTTTTATCATTAATGGGTGTTGAATTTTGTCAAAAGCGTTTTCTGCATCTATTGAGATGATCATATGGTTTTTATTCTTCCATTTGTTAATATGGTGTATGACATTGCTTGTTTTGCGTATATTGAAGAATCCTTGCATCTCTGGGATAAATCCCACTTGATCATGGTGTATGATCCTTTTAACGTGTTGTTGGATCCTGTTTGCTAGTATTTTGTTGAGGATTTTTGCATCTATGTTCATCAGTGATATTGGTCTATAATTTTCTTTTCTTGTAGTATCTTTGTCTGCTTTTGCTATCAGGGTGATGGTGGCCTCATAGAATGAGTTTGGGAGTTTTCCTTCCTCTGCAATTTTTTGGAAGAGTTTGAGGAGGATGGGTGTTAGCTCTTCTCTAAATGTGTGATAGAATTCACCTGTGAAGCCGTCTGGTCTTGGACTTTTGTTTGTTGGAAGATTTTTAATCACATTTTCAATTTCAGTGCTTGTGATTCATCTGTTTATATTTTCTATTTCTTCCTGGTTCAGTCTTGGAAGGTTATACCTTTCTAAGCATTTGTCCGTTTCTTCCAGGTTGTCCATTTGATTGGCATAGAGTTGTTTGTAGTAGTCTCTTAGGATGCTTTGTATTTCTGCCATGTCTGTTGTAACTTCTCCTTTTTCATTTCTAAATTCATTGATTTGAGTCCTCTCCCTTTTTTTTCTTGATGAGTCTGGCTAATGGTTTATCAATTTTGTTTATCATTTCAAAGAACCAGCTTTTAGTTTTATTGATCTTTGCTATTGTGTTCTTTGTTTCTATTTCATTTATTTCTGCTCTGATATTTATGATTTCTTTTCTTCTGCTAACTTAGGGTTTTGTTTGTTCTTCTTTCTCTAGTTCCTTTAGGTGTAATGTTAGATTATTTATTTGAGATTTTTCTTATTTCTTGAGGTAAGATTGTATAGCTATAAACTTCCCTCTTAGAACTGCTTTTGCTGCATCCCATAGGTTTTGGATTGTCGTGCTTTCATTGTCATTTGTCTCTAGGTATTTTCTGATTTCCTCTTTGATTCCTTCAGTGATAGCTTGATTATTTAGTAACGTATTTTTTAGCCTCCATGTGTTTGTGTTTCTTACTTTTTCTTCCCTGTAATTGATTTCTAATCTCAGAGCATTGTGGTCAGAAAAGATGCTTGATATGATTTCCATTTTCTTAAATTTACTGAGGCTTGATTTGTGGCCCAATATGTGATGTATCCTAGAGAATGTTCGTGTGCACTTGAGAAGAAAGTGTAATCTGCAGTTTTTGGATGGAATGTCCTATAAATATCAATTAAATCTATCTGGTCTATTGTGTCATTTAAAGCTTGTGTTTCCTTATTAATTTTCTGTTTGGGTGATCTATCCATTGGTGTAAGTGAGGTGTTAAAATCCTGCACTATTTTTATGTTACTGTCGATTTCCTCTTTTATAGCTGTTCACAGAGCCTTATGTATTGAGGTGCTCCTATGTTGGGTTCATATGTATTTATAATTGTTATATCTGCTTCTTGGATTGATCCCTTGATCATTACGTAGTGTCCTTCCTTGTCTCTTGTAACATTCTTTCTTTTAAAGTCTATTTTGTGTGATATGAGAATTGCTGCTAGCTTTCTTTTGATTTCCATTTGCATGGAATATCTTTTTCTACCCCCTCACTTTCAGTGTGTATGTGCCCCTATATCTGAAGTGGGTCTCTTGCAGACAGTATATATATGGGTCTTGCTTTTCTATCCATTCAGCAAGCCTGTGTCTTTTGGTTGGAGCATTTAATCCATTCACGTTTAAGGTAATTATTGATATGCATGTTCCTATTACCATTTTCTTAATTGTTATGGGTTTGTTTTTGTAGGTCCTTTTCTTGTGTTTCCCACTTAGAGAAGTTCCTTTAGCATTTGTTGTAGAGCTGGTTTGATGGTGGTGAATTCTCTTAGCTTTTGCTTGTCTGTAAAGCTTGTGATTTCTCCATCAAATCTGAATGAGATCCTTGCCAGGTAGAGTACTCTTGGTTTTAGGTTCTTCCCTTTCATCACTTTAACTATACCATGCCACTCTCTTCTGGCTTGTAGAGTTTCTGCTAAGAAATCAGCTGTTAACCTTATGGGAGTTCCCTTGTATGTTATTTGTTGTTTTTCCCTTGCTGCTTTGAATAATTTTTCTTTGTCTTTAATTTTTGCCAATTTGATTACTACATGTCTCAGCGTGTTTCTCCTTGGGTTTATCCTGTATGGACTCTCTGCGCTTCCTGGACTTGGGTGGCTATTTCCTTTCCCATGTTAGGGAAGTTTTCGACTATAATCTCTTCAAATATTTTCTCAGGTCCTTTCTCTCTCTCTTCTCCTTCTGGGACCCCTATAATGCAAATGTTGTTGAATTTAATGTTGTTCCAGAAGTCTCTTAGGCTGCCTTCATTTCTTTTCATTCTCTTTTCTTTATTCTGTTCTGCAGCAGTGAATTCCACCATTCTGTCTTCCAGGTCCCTTATCCATTCTTCTGCCTCAGTTATTCTGCTATTGATTCCTTCTAGTGTATTTTTCATTTCAGTTATTGTATTTTCATCTCTGTTTGTTTGTTCTTTAATTCTTCTAGATCTTTGTTAAACATTTCTTGCGTCTTCATGATCTTTGCCTCCATTCTTTTTCCGAGGTCCTGGATCATCTTCACTATCATTATTCTGAATTCTTTTTCTGGAAGGTTGCCTATCTCCACTTCATTTAGTTGTTTTTCTGAGGTTTTACCTTGTTCCTTCATCTGGTACATAGCCTTCTGCCTTTTCATCTTGTCTTTCTGTGAATGTGGTTTTTTTCCCACAGGCTGCAGGATTGTAGTTCTTCCTGCTTCTGCTGTCTGCCCTCTGGTGGATGAGGTTTTCTAAGAGGCTTGTGGATGTTTCCTGATGGGAGGGACTGGTGGTGGATAGAGCTGGCTGTTGCCCTGGTGGGCAGAGCTCAGTAAAACTTTAATCTGCTTGTCTGCTGATGGGTGGGGCTGGGTTCCTTCCCTGTTGGTTGTTTGGCCTGAGGTGACCCAACACTGGAGCCTACCTGTTTCTTTGGTGGGGCTAATGGCAGACTCCTGGAAGGCTCACGCCAAGGAGTACTTCCCAGAACTTCTGCTGCCAGTGTCCTTGTCCCTTGGTGAGCCACAGCCGCCCCCTGCCTCTGCAGGAGACCCTCCAACACTAGCAGGTGGGTCTGGTTCAGTCTCCTATGGGGTCAGTCCTCCTTCCCCTGGGTCCCCATGTGCACACTACTTTGTGTGTGCCCTCCAAGAGTGGAGTCTCTGTTTCCCCCAGTCCTGCCAAAGTCCTGCAATCAAATACTGCTAGCCTTCAAAGTCTGATTCTCTAGGAATTCCACCTCCTGTTGCCGGACCCCCAGGTTGGGAAACATGACCTGTGGCTCAGAACCTTCACTCCAGTGGGTGGACTTCTGTGGTATAAGTGTTCTCCAGTTTGTGAGTCACCCACCCAGCAGTTATGGGATTTGATTTTATTGTGATAGCGCCCCTCCTACCATCTCATTGCAGCTTCTCCTTTGTCTTTGCATGTGGGGTATCTTTTTTGGTGAGTTCCAGTGTCTTCCTCTCGATTGTTCAGCAGTTAGTTGTGATTCCAGTGTTCTCGAAAGAGGGAGTGAGAGCATGTCCTTCTACTTGGCCCTCTTGAACCAATCTCCTGGACCTTTTTAGGAACTATTTTAGTTACTGCATTCAAATTTATTTTTTTGTTTTGAATAAAGATGTATTTCTTTATTCAGTTTTGAATATTTATTTCTTTTTTTGTTTTGAATAAACATTTATTTCTAATTCATTACTACTATAATCAGAGGTCTCCCATTCCACTGTGTTATTTGCGGCACAGACACAAAGAATTGTGTCTCTTTCGTAGAATTAAAAGTTGAAAATTGCAAAACACTTTTTAAATTGTTTGTTTTTATCTTTAGAGAGACAATTTTAACATACTCCAGATAACTAGATCCATAGGACCTTCCATAAGTAGATTGGCCCTTGGCCTTCATTTGATTTTTCACTCTGTGATAAGACCATTTCTTACTAAATAGTATAAAATAGTCATTACTTCCTGATCAATAAGTCTAATCATCATGTGACCAATACAGCAATATAGTATCATGTCCAAGCCGATATCAAGTGATCAAGGTACTTTCAGACTAGACTTCGACAGTGATGGGGATGACACAACTCTGAGGTAAGACTGAGGAATTACACTTATATTGCTACCAAAGGAAGGAAAACCACATCTAGCATCTCTGTTGCTTGGTATAGATAATGAAGCGTTTTTCAAATAGATAGTTTTATTGCAGGTGCGAGAGTTGGCGTTAATTTGCACCGGCAAAGATGAGACACAGGTGCAATTGGAGTGCTCCCTGGTTATGTAATGACATTGCACTGCCATTCTTTAAGATACATTTGCCTTATGCAAAGGCTAATACGAAATCTAAGTAGAGGCATCATAGAAATCATCACTGTTTTTTTCGTGTCTTTGAACATGAGTTTAAATTTGAAATTCCCTGAGAAACGTGGTATTGAATTTAGTTGACTTTTGGCAGACAGGGGAAGTTCCACTGGGTCTCCCTGAACCTTTAAATCACAACCGTAAGTTCTGTGGGTTAGGAAGCCTATATCGGGGTTCTGTCAGTCATATAAGAAATGGGCTTGGGGACGGGCTTCATGCCTCTCCTCAGGGGCAGCTGATTGCATCGGGCTGTCTCCGGTCCTCTGTCCTGTCCCCAGTCTCTTAAGTCAACAAATGATGCCGGACCATGAGGAATCCTTCTTTCATGTAGGACTCCCAGTTATTTTCTAAACTAATGCGCTAACGACACTCAGCCTTAAAATTTTGGCTGATTTCTTCTTACCCGCCTCCGTGGCAGCCATCTCTTCCTCTCCTGCTCGGCCACAGGTAGGAAACTGTTTTTCAGCCTCTCCTCTAGAGACCTGTCCCTCCTTGGTATTCAGTTTTCTTGGTTGCATTATGACCTTCAGCTCTCTGATGAGTTAAAGGAACACTAAACCTTTGCAGATTATCTTTTTTTTCCCCCTTTAGATGTTAAGATGGTATGACTTTGCTGTTTTCTACTACCAGTAATACTTTTAATACATGAAATGAGAGGCTAACAAAATCATTGGCAAGTGTGAGAAGTGAAAAAATATGGAAGCTCAGGGATTGTAGGGAAGCTACTCCCAATAGCCTTAACCGTGATTGTACTAAAGTAGATGATTCTCAATAGGGCGTCCAAAGCCCACAGGCGGCATCCCAAGTCAGCAAGTTGCAGACACCCATGCATCTAATTGCAGTTGCCACTTGAGGATAATCTCTTTCACCTTCCTAAAGCCACGGACTTGGCAGTGTCTATCTATAACCTCCCTGGCAAAACATACTTGCAAGCGAAGTGTTCAGGATTGACGACTGCATACAGCAGAGAGTTTAGAATGGTGTGAAATACGCTGGGTATTCACAGGGAGCATCTGGCGCATCTCAACCCATTAAACTGTAATTTCCAGTATAAGCAAACGATTAAATCTCTGAATATGCATTTCTGTAACTGATCTTTTGGATAAATGTTACATGTTTTATAATCCCTAAATTATATTTAGAGTATGCTGTAATGGCACTGCAAATATCACACGAGAAACCATTTTTATTTTAATAATACCAAATGCAAAGGAAACTTGTGCTAAGCAATGGTTGAAAGTAGCCTTTGCATGACAGGAGTCATACTAGTGTATAGAATTCTGTTAACTTATTACCTGTCACTGACTGTGCATTTTTAATGAAATAATTAAAGGGATTATAAAATGCTTTATTGTAAACATGGCAATTATTTTGCCAGATTCTGTGGGTAAAAGATTGTAATTTTATAGCAAGTTTTTTTTTCTCTTCAGAGTCAGTGCTGTGAAGTCCAATACACCCTTCACATCACTGTGCTCTAAGTTCTTAGAGATACAGCTCTGGGTGAATAACACCTAGGGATACAATGAATTAGTTAGTGATGGTGCAACAGCAGGGATCTCAACAAACACCACACTGAGTGAAGGAAGCCAGGCATAGAGAGTATTACTGTATGATTCTATTCACATTAAGCTCCAGGAAAGACCAGTATAATCTGCTGTGACAGAAACCAGATGAACGGCTGCCTAGGACTAGAGCTGAAGAGAGGACTGAGTGAGAAGGTGCAGGAAAGAAGTTTTGAAGTGTCGGAACATCCTGTATCTTGATTTGGGAGGTGGTGACATGGGTGTGTACGTTTATCAAGGCTCATTGAAATGTGCATCTCAATGGGTACACTTTATGTAAATTACACTTCAACGAAGTATGTTAAAATAAACAAGAAAAGCCAACAAACAACAGGAAGAACTGTCAGATTGGCGTGAGGAAGCAGAAGTCGGTTTCCTGGAGAAAGAGATGTGAAGGTAACTGAAAGGTCAAAGTCGTCAGGGGTCGGAGGCAAGGTTACGCAGTGCCTCAGGGAAACCCTCTCTTAGGAGATGCACCTGAGCGTGAGACGTTGACCTGGAAGGTTGTTATCCTCAGGGCTTCTGGAAGAAGCAAATAAGGTTCTCATTTGAGACTCAGAGAAATAAAGAAGGAAGAGACAAGGTAGAACGAGATCTTTCCTTTCACAAGTGACTGCGTCTCCCCACAGCCTGCACGGCGGCTGGACTGGAGCAGGAAGCAGCTTTCTGAGTCCTGCTGCAGGGCTGCTGCCTCTGTCCACCGGGCCTCCTGCACCCTCAGCAGTCAAGGCACCTCGTGCAGCAGGAATACCCGCGGGCTTTGGTGCCCAGAGCCAAGGACGAGAATCCTCGTCTTGCCACCTACTAGCTGTGTGACTTTGGCCAAATTACTTAAATTCTGTTTGGTTCCGTTTATTCATCGGTGAATGAGAAATATCCATGCGGGACTAAACGGGGTCGCACATGCCAAGTACCAGCTGCAGCGGCTGGTACATAGGAAGCTTGATGTTTTAACAGTAGCTCTTACTAAGCTGCACTCATAGAAAGCAAGCTTCACGGTTCCCTTCTGCTTAATTACTGTCCTCTCTCATTTACGTTTTGTGAGAAAACCTACAATTCAAATAGGCTCTTCCACTCCTCTCATCTTAGCTGGTGTTAAGAGTTACCCAAAGGTCTTTGTGCCACATCTTTCTTGTATGATCCCTAAATTGTTTTCAGGAGAAAAATCACACGTGAAGTGTATCCTCATGATGGGAATCCTGGTGGGCTGACGATTCCCCCCTCAGAGATGCGCACACCTTAATTCCTGGCACCTGTGAATACACTCCCTTGCATGGCAGGATTAGTTAAGGGTCTTCGGGTGGGAGATTAGATTATCCAGGTGGAGTCGATGTGACCCTGCCCTTATAAGAGGGAGGCGTGCAACTCCCAGCCATAGTTGGAGGTGTGCTGCTGGAAGCGAGATGGCGGGTGATGTGAAGAAGGGGTCGTGAGCCCAGGAACACGGCCCCCTCGAGTCGCTGAAAGAGACACGGGATTCTTCCCTAGAGCCTCCGGGAGGAAAGCAGCCCTGCCCAGCACCTTGGTTTTACACGTCTGAAGGTAAGAACGTGCTTTTGTTGTGCTAAGGCGCTCTGTTTGCAGCAGTTGTTGCAGCAGCCGTGGGAAACTCATGCAGGCGTGTTGGGTAACCCATGAGAAGCTGCACACATGCTCTCTGCAGACGCCCCTGGACTCGAGTCCCCTCAACTCTGAGACCGTGTTCCTGGTCCAACTCCCCTGAGGCTGCTTACGGCCCCTTGTTCCTAGGTTTCTCTGAGAGTCAAGGCCCCTACATGCCACCACCTTCCCACCCCATAGCTTCGGAGCGGGGAGGGGGAGAGAGTCTCTCTTCTCTGCTGTCGAACTGGCAGATAGCCACGCTGTCTCTAGCTATTCATTTTTGAAATATGTGCTATTGGTTACAAGGCTTTTGCTGAGCTGGCCAAGGAATGACCCAGGGCGAACTCATCACTGCTAATGGGATAACCAGAAGGTTCTGTATGTTTAACCGCAGCTAGAAATAGAGAGCAAGGGAATGCGTGTCTTTTCTCCAGTCTCCTGAGCACACTTATACATTCAGGTCACTTCGGACTTCAGGAGAAGGTAGGATGGTTTCTGTTTAGAAAAGTGCGATTTAAGATAAAAACATTCCACATCATTCTTGGAAGTGAAAGTTATTTACAGTAGCAACTACCTTTTTGGAAGAACTGTCCAGTGGATTGTGTGTGTGTATATATGTGTGTATATATATATGTGTGTGTGTATATATACATTTTGCTGCCTTGAAAAGTTCCTGGGAGAGAGCTCTTTTCTTCAGACATGATTGTGCGGTGGGCACTGCAGGTTGAATCACTTTAGAGATAATGAAACATTCAATTAAAATAAGAATGCTTGTGTAATGGCTCTAATTACAAAGGAATGTGCTACAGAGAAAAACTATATTTTAAAAATCTATTTTGAGTTTCTTGTGATTCTAAATGTAAGAAGAAGTGTAGAGGAAGCAATCGCTCTAAATGTCCCTTTGTTTTCAAGTGAATGTAGATGGAAATTCTTAAATACCTGTTTCAGGGTACTCTGAATTTGGTAACTTTCTCTGGAAGAAGATTCAATGGTGGTAAATACCAGTGGGAGGGCATAAGGAGTCAGAACCTTGCAAAACAGGGTAAAATCCAATGGAAAGGACTACTCTCTGGATGGACGAAACTACGAAGGTGTAAGTCACTGTCTCAGAAGCTCCGTGATAGTTTCTCAACTCTGGCTGAGGGTTCAGAGGAATCACCTGGGGGACTTTCAGTATCTGACACCCGATCCCAGCCCCAGAGACACGGGCTTAATTGGCTTGGGGTGTGGCCTGATGGGTTATTAAAGCCTCTCTCTGCCTCGGTGTTTGGAGTGTTCAGCCAGGTCTGCGACCGTCCCCCCTACGTTTCTTCCTGGGATCTGTGACACTGCTGGGAACCAACCTCACCCTCTTAGTTTAAAAAAAAAAAAAAAGGCTTACCTGGTGGCGCAGTGGTTGAGAGTCCGCCTGCCGATGCAGGGGACGTGGATTCGTGCCCCGGTCCGGGAGGATCCCACGTGCTGCGGAGCGGCTGGGCCCGTGAGCCATGGCCGCTGAGCCTGCGCATCCGGAGCCTGTGCTCCGCAACGGGAGAGGCTGCAACAGTGAAGGGCCCGCGTACCGCAAAAAAACCAAAAAAACAAAGAAAGAAAACCACAACTTTTGGTTGGCTGAGCCTTAGAAGGTTTCAACATGGCCTTATTTCCTCCATGAAAGATAAGTAATGACTCGGCCTGATGATTTTATAAACTAAATATTGTCAAAACATCTAAGACTCCCG
This sequence comes from Lagenorhynchus albirostris, assembly GCF_949774975.1. NCBI lineage: Eukaryota > Metazoa > Chordata > Mammalia > Artiodactyla > Delphinidae > Lagenorhynchus > Lagenorhynchus albirostris. The sequence goes on along the minus strand of NC_083115.1, from coordinate 31,162,584 downwards.
CCACCCATTTTATCTTCCCATAAAAAAAAAAATACAACTGGGATCCGTTAGTGAGTGGGTGGGAGAGTGCAAGGTGAACAGCTCTTCCTGGGAGGAGCGTCTTAGTTCTGTGAATCCCATCCTGCATCCTGAGAAATCCTCCTTCGTTACATGGCTCTTATTTTTACTGGTCTCCAACATTTTATATTTTAAAATATAAAAATATTTTAACAGACCTTTAATATTTTAAATTACTGTAACTCAGCTGAGAAGGAAAGGTAATGCGAAATACATTTTGCAGATGTGTGGCCATTAAAGGTTTTCCTGCTTTAATTGAAAGTACTTTTTCCCTTTTAAATTTTACAGCCTTATTTATCGTAAAAAAAAAATTCAGTAATCTATTAACATAAATATCATTACTTGTTAAATGTAATGAATTAATGCCAGTAATCCGTTTTCTAGTGTGTGGCTTGGGCTGTACTAACCTGAAAGTTCAGTGATATAAAGGGATGTACATGGAAAGCTTGTTATCTTATCCTGGGTCAGGCTCATTTCTTAGTGGCTGAATAGTGTGTGTTATGCCTTAAGAGTTTTGAAGGTAAAATGTTAAACTGTTGAGGCTCTTTGTTCCTCCCAGGACGCTCTGAAATTGTCAGAGCTGGGACAGTGGTTGTAAGCATCAGTCCTTTCTCCTCCCTCAAACAATATAAACTATGTAATGATAGAAAACACATAAATACAGTGTGATCAAAAAGAATAAAAGGATTTCTCAGAGGAGCAGGAATTGTGGGAAACTCTTAAGAAAGTAGGGAAGATGATACTGAACAGTGAAATGGCTGCACATGGGAATATTGAGCATCTGCTGGGGAGAGGCTCACAGTGATGGGGACACATCAAGGGTGGTGCATGCCTGGAGGTGGTGGACCCCGGCAGGGGTCCAGGCGTCGGAGCGCCTGGCAGGGAGAGGCATTCAGGTACTGCAGAGGAACCGGTCAGGCTGCTTGATCCTTTTGTGTTCCCTTCCACCCTGTGAGCCAGGGCGTGAGACGGGGCATCTAACAAAAGTGGGAGCAGGGCTTCCCTGGTGGCGCAGTGGTTGGGAGTCTGCCTGCCGATGCAGGGGACACGGGTTCGTGCCCCGGTCCGGGAGGATCCCACATGCCGCGGAGCGGCTGGGCCCGTGAGCCATGGCCGCTGAGCCTGCACGTCCGGAGCCTGTGCTCCGCAGCGGGAGAGGCCACAACAGTGGGAGGCCCGCGTACCGCAAAAAAAAAAAAAAAGTGGGAGCAGTCCTGAACACAGAGGCAGGACGGTGCTCCTCCAAGCGGCAGATTTTGCCAAGCTCAGCACATAGGGGACTGGGGCTTCCTGCTGGGGCGCTTCCCATTCCAGCCCAAGAGGAGGTATAAGAAATGTAAGAACGTGTCTAAGAGGTGGGTAAAGGATCTGAACAGGAATTCACGAAGAAAATAAAAATGGCCAGTTCATATGTGGTTGAGGATTGTTTCATATCTAGAAACTGAAATTCAAAAAACAGTAACAGTAAAAATACAGTGTATTGGCAAAATTCCAAGTCTGACAATAACAACAGTAAGGATAAAGGGAGAAAATTTACTGTCCTATTACTGGTGGAGGTGAAAATTATCATGGATGCTTTAGAGGAAGCTGGCAATATCTAGTCAAAAACATGTAACACATGATTCAGCTACTTCATTTCTGTACATAAAACTTGTCAATAAAAAGTTGTAGAAAGATGTTCATTACAAGTGTATGTAATAAGTGGAAAACTGTTAAATGATTATGAAAAATACAGTAAGTATGCTGTACAGTCATAAAATAAAATACTATTCAGTTAAAAGAATTCATTAAATCTACTTTTATCAAAGTAGAACAAAATATACTGAGTAAAAGCAAGATGCAGTTTATGGTATTATAATTATATAAATAAAACAGCATATCAACAAATTTATATATTTACTTACACATATTAATTGACTACATTCCCCTTAAGTATTAACTTTCTGTTCCCCTTAGTAACAAAACTTGAACAAGTTGTTTGTACTTAATATGTTTATTTTCTTATCCTGTAAGGCCATGTTTCTACCTCAGTTAAAATCACTCTGCCAATGTCTGTGACCTTTATCTTGTTAAATACATTGATCTTGGCATAGTCCATGAATTTCCTGATTTTTTCACCAGCATGTAACACAGCTGACTGCTGCCTCCGTTTTGAAATTATACTAATTTTCCAAGGTACCATACTTTTTTTCAGAAACCTCTGTTCTCTTTCCAGTTTTACCTCTTCTTGAACTCAAACTTTTGCCTTACTTAAAAGGCTTTCCCCATGCTTGTCTTGACCTTTACCTAGACTCTTCTAGGTGATCTTATCATTCCCATTTTCTATACTACATACAGGCTAAACTGATGACCCTAAATATTTAACTCCAGGACAAACTCTTGCCCTGAAATCCAGACTCTTAATGTTAAATCACTTTTCATCACATCAGCTTCTACCTTATTACAAGGTACTATAATTTCTTACTTGGAAATTGCAACAATTTTCTAAAATGTGTGAATTTTCTCAGAGCACAGGAGGAGACAGAAAATAGTAGAATAATTAATGGCTAAAAATCTACTAAATAGGAGGATTTATCTATAAATCCACAGACCCCAAAACTGAATCAATACCAAATAATAGAGAACCTCTTCAAGGCAAAGAAAGTGCTAAAGATACATTCTTTAAAGCAGGTAGAAAAATGTACATTACTGTATATACAGAGGAGCAAAGATGAGTGACAGCAGACTGCTTGTCAGAAACTATCTAAGGAAAAGCACAAGGTAATGACATTAATTTACTGAAAACATGCCAGTATAGAATTTTACACCAAGCAAAAATATAACTCAAAATGATTAAATTAAACTTAAAAGCTTTTGCACAGCAAAAGAAACCATAAACAAAACAAATACAACCTACAGAATGGGAGAAAGTATTTGCAAATGTTGCAACTGATGAGGGATTAATCTCCAAAATATACGAACGGCTCATACAGTTCAATATCAGAAAAACAGCCCAATCAAAAAATGGGCAGAAGCTCTAAAGAGACGTTTCTTTGAAGACCTACAGATAGCCAATAGGCCCATGAAAAGATGCTCAACATCACTATTAGAGAAATGCAAATCAAAACTTAAATGAAGTATCACCTCACACCATTCAGAATGACCATTATCAAAAAGTCTACAAATACTAAATGCTGGAGAGAATGTGGAGAAAAAGGAATGCCCTACACTGTTGGTGGGAATGTCAGTTGGTGCAGCACTATTGAGTACAGTATGGAGGTTCCTTAAAAAAACTAAAAATAGAGCTGCTATATGATCCTGTAATTTTACTCCTGACCGTATATCTGGAGAAAACCATAATTTGAAAAGATACACGCACCCCAATGTTCATAGCAGCACGATTTACAGTAGCCAAGATACAATGGAATATTACTCGGCCATAAAAAAGAATGAAATAATGCCATTTGAAGTAATGCCAACACAGATGGACATAGGGATCGTTCTACTAAGTGAATCAAGCCAGACAAAGACAAACAGTATATGATAGTGTTTATTTGTGGAATCTATAAAAACGATACAAATGAACTTATTTACAAAACAGGAATAGAGTCACAGACAATAAACTTACTGTTACTAAAAGGGAAAAGGGGAGGGAGGGATAAATCAGGAGTTTGGGACTAAAATATACACAGTACTATATATCAAGTAGATAACCAACAAGGACCTAATGTATAGCACAGGGAACTATACTCAATATCCTGTAGGAACCTATGATGGAAGAAAATGTGAAAAAAGAATACCTATTTTTTTTATATATGTGTAACTGAAACACTTTGCTGTACATCTGAAACTAACATAACATTGTAAATCAACTATATTTCAATTAAAAAAATCTTAGGAAATCTAGAAAGTGTGCTGTGGCATAGAATTTGGATTTAATTTGCCTAATGACTAATTATGTTGAGTATCTTGTGTTTCTTTGCCATCCATATTTTTTTTGGTGAAATGACTTTCACATATTTTGTGTACCTTTCTATTAGTTTTTTTATTACTGAGTTTTGAGCATTCATTATATATTCTGGAATCAATTTCTTCATCAGATAAGTAACTTGCAAAAATTTTCTCAGACTGTGGTTTACCTTTACATTTTATTTAACTGTATATTGTGAAGATAAAAATACTTGAAATTTTGATAAAGCTCACACTGCCAATTTCTTGGATATTTTTAAGTATCATATTTAAGAAATCTTTGCAAGCCCAGTTTCACAGATCTTTTATGTTTAACTTTGAAAGTTTTTATAGTTCTAGGTTTTACATTTAAGTATATGTGCCGTTTTGATTTTATTTCTGTATATTGTACAAGATAGGAAACAAAGTTCACATTTTCTGCACAAGGACATACTTTTCTAGCAATATTTGTGGAAAGCACTATCCTTTCATCACTGAATTGCCTTTGAACTTTTGTCAAAAATCAGTTGTGCATATGTGTGGGTCCACTTCTAGATCTCCTATTCTGTTTCATTGATCTACTTGTCTGTGTTGAGGCCAGTAACACATTGTCTTTTACATTACTGTGATTTTGTAAATTTTGTAGTCAGTGTTCTCCAAGTTTTGTTCTTCCAGAATTGTTTTGCCTATTCTAATTTCTTAGGATTTTTCATATAAATTATAGAATTTCATTGGAGTTATTGAATATATTGGCACAAAATTGTTCATAATACTCTTGAAATCCTCTTAATGTTCATAGAATATGACAGATATGTATTCTTTTAATTTTAATACAGTTAGAGTTTTATCTCCCTGTTTTTTGTGGCCAGTCTGACTAGACTCTTAAGCAGATTAATTTATTTTTTCCTCTAAGACCTAGTTTGGGGGTACATGGATTTCTCTGTATTTTACTTCTTATATCTGCTCTCAGTTCCTTTCTTCTCATTTGGGTCTAATTTCCTCTTTTTGTAGCTGCTTAAAATAGAACATGAGATCATTAATTTGAGTTTTCTTTTTTCTAATACAATTTTATGGTCTAAATTTCTGTCTGAAATTTGGTAAATTGTATGGTAAAGTGTATTTACTGGCCATACGCTTCTTATATTTTGTGCTTTGATTTATATTGGGGTCAAAAATATTTCTAACTTCCTTTCTGATTTTTTGCATTGACACGTATTATTATTTGATTAAATAATTATTTAATTTAATTTCCAACTTATTTAATTTCCAACTACTTAAGGATTTTCCAGAAATCTTTGTTAATCATTCATAATTCTATTGTGGTCAGAGAACATACTTTGTATAAATTGAATCCTCTTAAATTTTAGACTTCTGTTATATGGTCCTGGGTATGGTCTATCACAGTAAGTGTTCTATGTACACTTGAGATGACTGTATATTCTGATGCTGAGATTATTTTAAAGTTGTCATTTGGCTTGAGTTGGTTGATGGCGTTATTGAAGTCTTCCATACACTTATGTATTTTCTGTCTATCAACTATTGAGAGAGTAGTTTTAATCTTCGAATATAGCCTTGGAAGTGTCTGTCTCTTCTTGCAGTTCTACCAGATTTTGCTTTGTATTTTGAAGATGGTATGTACGTAAAGCTGAGGATTTTTGTCTTTACAAATTGACCTCTATGAAAAGACCTTCTTTCTTGATTTCATTCTTCTCTAAACTACTTTGCTTACTACCATAGTTAGAGCAGATTTATTTTGATCAGTTTAGAATGGGCTATCACTTTCATCCTTTTACTTTTTACCTACTTAGATATTAATATTCAAAATGCATTTCTTTTAAGCAGCATAAAATTGGAACTTACCTTTATCTAAGCTGACAATCTCTGCCTTTTAATTGTGGTGTTGTCACTTACATTTAATGTGATTGATATGGTTGGGATTAAGTTAACAGGAATTTGACTGTCCATCTTCAACTTCAGCATGGACTAAGGCATATTCATATTCCCAAATTTTGTTAAAAATTGAAGATGAGAATTTGACATTCTGTCACAAAACTGACTATAAAAATAAACGTTTACCTACCTTTCTATATTTGCATCTCTAAAATGCTAACTTCTAAGTTATGGCAGTATTTAGCAAAAGAGACTATAAATTCTGTCCTCTGCTGTAGGGGTGAGGCTTAGTTTAAACAAGAAATATCGAAAGGAAAATTTTCAACTAAGTTCTATAGGCAGTTCTATATGGTGCGCATAAAGCTAGTTCAATAAATATTAAACCGTACTGCTTGTATATTGTTGGATATCCAGTCCAATACTTCTTGGCCCATGCCCTAACTCTGGTTTTCTAGATTCCTAAAAATTACATTGAGGCTTCCTGTCCATGCTAAAGTCTTAGGCTGACAGTACAATAGAAATGGCCAGATAAGTGACCTGTAGACACGGGAAGAGTTCAGTCCCACTGATTACATTCTCAGTGTTGTCCAGTCACATATGCTACATTTTATAATGTGGCCTGTACTCTGGAATTGAAGGAATATGATTTTATCACTCCTTCACTGACTCCACCCATGAGGGACCTCTTTACACATCAAAAGAAGGTAACAAGCTTGATAAAGATGGAGGTTAAATTCTAATAAAACACCTAAAACTTATTTATGAATCCAGTGAGAAATTCAATCTTTTACCTTTATGTTCTCTGTGATATATATTTTACACCTAAGTGATTAATGCATATTATGCATATGGTATCTAAGAAAAATTGAGCTATTAACAAAGTTACCAATACACATACAATATTAAATGTAACGGTTGTGGTTTTGATATACTTAGCTATTGCTAGAGGGTATGAATATTACAACTCAAATTAGGGGTCAAATTTAACAGTTGTCTGTGTTGTGAAGATAAGCTTCTGACAGGATATCTTTTGGTTCAACTGATAGTTATAATAATTTTGGACCACTTATGTGTACTTCCACAAATAATGACTGATTTTTAAAGACAAAATATTGGCTAACTTGGTTATATCTAGAGGCCTATTAAATTGTTAACAAAATTGGGTCATAGAACATTTTCAGAGAAAACTATGATACTAGCTGTGAAAACCTTGTTCTGGAGCCATATAATTATGTTTCTGACCAAAAGGTACGCCTTTTTAATAATTGTGTCAACAGACAGAACTGAGGAGTATTTAGCTAGGAATATACAAGTGCTGATTTGCTTGTGATGCGCTAATGACAGTCTGAGGACGATCATTATAAACATGACCCCAGATAGAATTTCACACTCAATTTTCACTAGTCTAGAGAATGACTGCTTGAGACAAGCAAGAGGGTAGTTTACAGAAACCGTGGTAATCACATCGTATTCCAGTAGTTAGTCCTGAAACTCTCAGCTCTTCTAACAGCTTCTCATTTTTTTTTTAAAGTGGTTATATGCTGAGAAAGAGTGCCCCTGGTGATTGCCACAAGTTCATATCACATGAAGCCTTCATCCACAACTGAATGAATCTGCTGGGGCAGCGGGGGAGGGCGGGAGGGGGATGGCATTGAAGACTAAGAGCAACTAGGTGCTCACCCAGGATTGTGTGTAAGTAGTTCAGATGTGCTCTTGACCTGATAGACTGGAAAGCTGGAGGGTTTTTGATAGAAACAATATTATAAATGGCAGGTGGTTCCAAGCAATCTCAGAAAAGCTTATGGGTATTCGTGCTTATTTGTATTTATGCATTTTAGACAACATACTGGGTAAGAGGATAATGGTGTTGAAGTTAATGTTACTAATTTAATTTCCCAATCATTTGGAAAAGCTTTCAAATTCAGAATGCTATCAGCACAATATCTTGTTTCCTCTAGTAATTCTTGTGGAAGATTGTGTGTGTGGCCACCTTTGGAAAAGAGACACATGTATATAATAAATATCATCTACATACTCTACTTACAATGTAATGTTGATGTGCCTCCACTGAGAGGTGTGGTCTGTGTTCCCTCCTCTCAAACCTGGGTGGGCTTCTGTGACTAATTTGGCCAATAGAATGTAGCAGCGATGTTGCACTTCTGAGGCCTGGCCAGAAGGGGCAGTGCAGCTTCTACTGACTACCCTTTTCCTGGAACACTTGCCCCTGGAATGGACAGACCACTTGTAGGTTATTCTGGCTGATAGTCCCAGCTAGTCCCCCCACTGACCATCAGCATCTACGATCAAACGTGAGCAAACGAGCTCCCAAATGTTTCCAGGCCTGGATTTGAGTCTTCCAGACACTGTGGAACAAGAATTAAAACCATCCCCATGTGTCCTCCAAATTCATGACCAATAGAAACAGATAATAATTATTTAGAGCCTCTAAGTTTGGGGTGATTTGTTACACAGCGTTAGGTAACTGATGCATCTCTGTAGCTCTGGTATTAAGTTCTTAAGATTGTGCCTGTGTTCTTCATGCCACCCCACACTTGTTCCCCAGCCCACAAATATTCAGCCTTAATGTCTTTTTGCTACAGTGGCAAGATTTAGGAGCTCTGATGTCAGTGCGAGCCACAGTGTCAGGAGGAAGAATGAGTTGGACAAGGACAAAATGTTCTGGGAGGAATGATTATTCCTGGAGCAATTACTACAAGTAGGGTGAATCCAGTGTTGAAGGAGAAATAGATCCAGCAGCACTTTGGGTCCCAATTACATGTAATTTCATAACAAAATTATCTCTTTTTTTGCTTAGATTGTCCATGATTAAAATAAACTTTATTTCCTTCCAGTTTTGTTGAGAAATAGTTGACATACATCACTGTATAAGTTTAAGGCATACAGCATGATGGTTTGTTTTCCATATATTATGAAATGTTGGCTGAACCTATTGTGGTAATCCATCCATTGTCTCATACAGATACAATAGAAAGAACAGGAGAAAGCAGTTCTCATCACAAGAATTTCTTTCCTTTATTGTTACAGTTTACTCTCAAAAACTTTCCTGCATATCATCTAGCTATAATGTTAGCCATAGTCATCATGTTGTACATTACATCCCTATTATTTATTATATAATTGGAAGTTTGTACATTTTGATCACCATCTTCCAGTTTCCCATACCCCACTCCCCAACAAATGGCAGTTGGGAAATAGGATAAAAACATCTCCATGTTTTCTGAATGTCCACATTGGATGGTTATTGGTACCATTTATTGAGCTAAAATATGAACAGGAATTTAGATAAGATGATGATGAGCTCAGGTGCCTCTGAGAAACAGTCAAGAACAGATATCAAGTAGAGAGTGAAATAATGGGTCTGGAACTTGAAGAAGAGATTTAATGTAAATAAATAAATTGCTTAAGTCCTCTGCTTAGATGTAGAAATGCAAACTATAGATGTGAATGAGACCTTCTTAGAAGAGATGTTAGAGGAAAATTGCTCAAAAATGGTACTACTGACATTTTGGGTTGGACAGTGTCTTTTTATACGGGGCCATTAAGTGAATTGTAGGACGTCTAGCAGCATCCCTGACCTCTACCCACGAGATGCCAGTAACACCCCTAGTTGTGACAGCAAAAATGTCTCCAGTTATTGCCAAATGTCCCTTGGGGCATAAATCACCTCCAGTTGAGACCACTAGGTTAGAATAAGAAGAGGAGAAAATACCTTTTAATCTCATATTTACTATATTTTTCTATTGGTAAAATAAAATGGAGACCAGGCTTGAAGATTCCCCAAGCAGACAGAACAGCTAAGAGAAGTAAGCAAAACTTAATCTAGCTCATTTCATAAACTTAAGCACAAATTGATGCAGGTTATTTTTTGTAAATGCCTGTGATAAACAAAACTTAAAGTCATCTACCTAAAATGGTATAAGATAGTCAATGTTAACCAATCCCCTGCTGTCTGGGAAGTCCACTGTAATAAGCTGTCATTGTAAAGGTTAAACAACTTCATTATTTTCTCTTTCTAAGTTATCCTGCAGCGTCATGCCTCTAAGGAATACCACTTTCAGGTTTGAAGTCTCCCTGTTTAGTACATTTCTCACTCAAAATACATGAAGTAAAGCTCTCTGAATTTTTATTCACAGTATGATTTTTAACATGTTTCTGTAAAAGTTCAATTCTTCCTAACATCTTTTCAAAAATCTATTCCCCAGAGTATATTTGTCTCTCTAAATCACCTTTAATTTAGTAGAACTTTTATGCATCCTCTATTATCTTCATATCTTATGGCAAAACAACTATACTATTTCATTTTTTTAACATCTTTATTGGAGTATAATTGCTTTACAATGGTGTGTTAGTTTCTGCTGTATAACATACTATTTCATCTTGATGTCTTAACTCTGTTCATATTCTATAAGAATAATGTATGATTGATATTCTTCAGAATAATTAGAATATTCTTGGGAAATGTCCATTTTACATAAAACAAATATTTCAAGGACATTTTCTACGTTGCTTTGGTTTAAATGCTCTGAAAATCAAACAGAAATCTCTTTAGAAATACCTGGATAACCTCCTATAGTTAAATATCTGGCATACTTCTTAATAGGTTGTTAGATTTATAAATGCTGTAACAATTTCAAACAGGCAATTCAAAATTGATTCATGTAACAGAGCCCTCAATTATAATGCTAAGTGTCTAGAAATATACTAATAAGTTCATGATAAAATTAGTGCTGTAGAAGAGAAAGGCAAAATATTACATTGATTTATAAAACATAGTGATAAACAGTTTGGCAGTATTTGGTTTTCTGGTAAGAAGCCTAATACCTTGAGATTATTTGAGGATTTCTTCTCAGTTTAACTTTTGTGTGTGCCGTATCATTAATGTAAACCTCCCTAACCACTGAATAGACTTCTTTAATATTTACACTATCCTGTCTTTATCTTGGGTCAGTATTTTGTACTTCATCTTCACATCTAATTGTCAGCATAGTCTGAGATTTGGTCCTGGATTCTCTTCTACTTTAACTATCACAAGGAACACCTCACTCAGCTGCATATGCTTTAAACACCATAATCGTGGACCCAGGGATTCACTGAGTACTCCTGCGTCCTCTAGCTCCGCATTTATGTCTGGCCCCACCAATCACAGAGGACAAGGCAAAACCTTACGTGTTAATAAAAGGGCCCTTAATCACCGCCCTGAAAACAACCATCAGCAGTGTAGAGTGAGTCCTAATACTTTAGTGCTTCTGAAAAGTTCCCAAACGCCCCTTTCTGTAGACGCTGACATCCTTGCTATATGTATTTGCTCCAGGAAAATCAAGACTCAATTTATAACACTGTTTTCCCCAGTTTATTCCAGTCATCACAAGAAGCCCAGGACATCTCAATTATCATTCAGTCCCAGGATTTAAACAGCTCTGAAAACTTTTCTAACCATTTTTCCCATCTGTCCCAACTCCTGGACTATTTTCAATCTGCCGTTTTTAACTTAGTATTCTGAAAAGTCTCTATATCCTCAAGCTCTTTTCTTCACCACTTGCTCTAAACCTTTGCTCTCTTCTGATTACACAATTGCTCTTTCAACCCTCTCAAATGGTGAGGTTCTCTCTCCCTCATCCCTCCTAGATTAGGCTGGGAGATGGAGTAAGTTTTCTCCTCCTGTATACTGCTGCTTCCAGAACTTTCTCCAGCACTTCATCACCTCTCACCTGTCCCTTCATTTTATCACTTGGGATCACCCTACATTCCACCCTACTTGCTGCCACCTAAGGACAACGTGGCTCCCTCTCATTTCTTGGAAAAAATTAGCTCCTATTTCATTGCCACTCAGTCTAAAACTACTCGTGCAATATTTTGCTTATTTCTTTGTCCTCTAAGTCACTGACCTCCCAGCTCCTTGACAGTCTAAACTCTGAAGTTCTCCTCCATTCTGTTTTAGCCACTTACTCTTATGGTCTTATTACTATGACATTATTACCAATAACTGAAAAATCAATACCTACTTTCAGTATCCCACTTTTTAATTATTTTTAAAGTTTATAATTGTTTGAGATTTATAATAGTTTAAGATATAGTACAGAGCTGCTATATATCCTAAACCCTGTTTCATATATGATTAACATCTCACATTTGTATAGCATATTTATTATAATTAATCTGGTATTGATAAATTCTTAGTCTATACATTATTCATATTTCTTTCGTTTTCATGTAATACCTGTCTTTTTTTCTTCCTGAACCCCTCCAGGATATGACATTACATTTAGTATCATGTCTCCTTCTTAACTATCCTACTCTTTATCACTTTCTATCTTATTAATGTCATCATATTTACAGAAATAAACCGCAACTTTAACAAGACCTAAATTCCAATGATCATACCAGTATTCCTCTGTTCCAACGACCTTCTCATCTTTACTTCTTAGCTGGATTAAATTTGATGGTAAGTAACTATAATTACATTCTTTCTTATACCTTTGGTTTCCTTGCCCCGTTTATCCTTTGTTTACCAAACCATCACCCCAGTCATGTTTTCCTCCCTTACCACCCTACTGAAACTGATTTTTGCCAAAATTTACCAATATGGCAGTCCCTGAAAAATGACTTCCGTGTTACTAAATCCAATGGTGAGTTTCTCATCACTCGTCTTATCTGGCATACAAGACGTTTGATTCAGTTGATTACCTTCTTTTCTTTACAACATTATTTCCAATTATTGTCTGTTGCACATTAGTATCTTTATTTTCCTCCTATATCACTATGCTTGATTTCAAGCTACTTTGCATTTTTCTTTTCATATCTTATTTGGCCTTGGAATGCCTCAGCATTCAGTCCTTTTCAACCACATCAATTCTTTATCTGTGATCATATGCTGTCTTACGGTTTCAAATAGTATCTGAAGACAAATAACTCCCAAACATATACTTACATCTAGTTATCTCCCCTAGATTCCAAACTGATATGCCAAATAGCCTCCTTAATATCTTGCATGGGTATCTAACCAGCAACTCAAACTGGCTGTGTGCAAAAGCAAATTTCTGAAACCACCCTGTCCCACAAAAATAAATACGTACATATACACACATACAAAGTAAAACTCCTCCTGCAGTCTTTCCTTTCAAGACTAGTTTCCATTTGGTTTTGATCCTATCACTTATGTCGGGGCCTGGGTACTTGATGTTTCTTATGCCTGGAATCCTGTTCTCAGATATTTTCATGACATGGTCCCACTACTCTAATGTGGTTTAAAATGGTTATATTTTAGCTGCATTACAGTCAATCTCAGTATCTTTTTGAAATTCTCAGTGATCTTTCCCAAGTCCAGAAGTGAATCCTCTTGAGCCAGAAACATAGGAAATCAAACACTAGTTCTGAGTTCTCTCCCCAAAACCAACATATGATAGTGAAACAGTGATGGGATAACTGCATAAATACTCCCACTCAGCAATGCAAAGAAGGGCAGGCACTTAGAAGCCACTAGTTCACGGTGATTCTGAAATCCCACTGGACCAATTTTGTGATGTCCTCTTATATTGGGCCCAAAGTCTTTGAGGTCTCTCTGTCCTTGATTAAATCTGTGTTTTGCTCCCTGAATGTATTTTCCCAGTCTCTTCATTCATTTGGCACTTTTTCTACCTTTTGGCTGCCCTTCATTTTTTCATCATCCTCCTTGGCCATCTCTGAAGAGAGTAGTGGAAGTCTTTCAATGTCTTGAATAGTATCAGTGTCCGTTTTTTTTTTTTGTCAGTGTCCTTTAATACAGGCCGATATAACTTAAAAACTTTGAGGTATCCTATTCATTTGATTCTATTTCATTTTATGTGCCAAAAGTTATACCCACGATTTATTATTCTCTCTCTAGATTTAAGTAAAAAATTGATGGTATAAAGGGTTTCATGGGACAATGTCTGTAGTCTTCTAGGACCCATTAGGTCAAATTGAAAGGGTATCTTATCAGTCTTAATAACAATGACCTTGATATGATTTCTGTCTTAAGACTATGATGTAGGGGCAGACATCTGAATTGGGTCTTCTTCCTGAGTTCGTGATTTAGCGGGTATAGTTTCTGTTGATGAGAGTTCATTTTCTGACTCAAAGTCCTAGAACTTCTGGGATCTCCTTATTCACCTACCAAGTACCACTTTTTCTCTGAGTCCATTTTTTTTTTCTCTTACCTTTGTAAGTACAGCTATCAAGCAGACAACAACTGCTTTTAACACTTTGCCTCAAACCTGCCTTGCGCCACAAGTGCATGTTATCGCTGCTAGGCTACCACAGGTGTGAATTACACCACCACCCTGTGTGCTGCTATATTATATCCTCTTATAAGGATTACCTCACTTCTCAGTGCCCCGTCCCAAAGCCAATGGCACATATTTTGTGGTAGAACAGCCCACACCCTAGTTCCAGTACCAGTGTCTCTCTTAATCTTATTTTTTTGGATAAAAACATCAAATCACTATATTGCACATCTGAAACTAAGAGAATATTGTAAGTCAACCATACTTTAATTGAAAATGACCTTAATTTCCTCAGATTTATAAAGCAACCATTTGTGTTGATGAGTATGTGATCTGGGAGTTTAGAGCTTGCATAATATTGACGACATTCGGCTAAGCGTAGATCCAGGCTGCGAGTTGGGTCAGGTCCATTCCACTTCTATTTGTTGTTACAACACGAGCAGCTACCTAAGGCATGTTCTTCTCAGGACAGATATCAGGAAGACACACTAAACCATGTAACCACATTTATATCTTAGTGGAATTGCATAAGACTGTATGATACAGCAACCAAAACAAATCACACGGCAGTACCAGCAGCGATGTGGCAGGAAAAGTTACCTTGTCCATAGCAGAGGCACTGGGACACTGCAAGGCAGAAGCATGAGCGTATAATTCTATAACAGAGGGGTGAAGTATTGGGTCTACCAAAACACCGTTTCAGTGAAATCACCTTACTACCATATATAAATCCTCTGACAGTTTTTCCTGGCTGCTGAAAGAATATATCTACATATCTCTTTACTTAGATATCTAATACCCCTCTCAACACAGTATAATAGTTGACCATTTAATAGAATGGCATAGTCGACCATTTCTCCCACACACTGTACCCCGTGCTTACCCATATCTATATTTGGAGTCAGCAGTTTGATTAAAACAACAACAAAGGAAAAACCTAACTGTATATGATTTTATTTCACTCTTTACTTTTCCTCTGACATGTAATCCATCAAGTCCTGTCTACTATACATCTAAAATCTATTCCATTATTGTCCCCTTTCACATCTTTCTAAATATCAACTTGCAAGTCACCATGATTTCGTGTCTGGACTGCAAGAGTGTGTTTCAGGAACTTAGGGTAGCCTTGTTTTCTGGATCCAACTGAGTTTTCACAAGTCAGATCTCAGTTTAACTGTTGCTCCTTTGAAGCTAATATGTATTTTCTTGGTTTCTCTTTGAGCTCATCTCTTGTCTTTGGTTTTCAACAGTCTCACTATGATTTTTTTTTCTTTGCGTTCTGCCTGGGATGCTTGTAGATCTTTGAATTTGGGGGTTTGTTTCTTTTATCAGTTTTGGAAGTGTTTTGGTCATTATCTCCTACCATAGTGGTTCTTTTTTCCGTCCCTTAGGGCCTCTCTTTATTTACATGCATGAAAGATTGTTTCATTGTGGCCCACGTGGTTCTAATTTTTTCTCAATCTTGATTTTTAAAATTTTAGGCTGCTTATGTTTAGATATTCCCAAATGACTTGCTTTCCAGTTCAGTATTCCTGTCTTCTGCATTTTTATGTGTTATTAAACTCAATGAAAGTGTGCATAATTTCAGATGGTATATTTTTCCATTCTAGAATTTTCATGTTGGTCTCTCTTGTAGATTACCACTCTCTGGTCAATGTTTGGTGCATATGATAAAATGGACACATTTTAAGTAGTGATAGAGTAAATTTGAACCAAAGTTATTATTGAGTATAATAACTACACATACTCTGAATGTAAATAAAGCTTAAATAAAACCATATCCAATCAAATCATAAGTTTAATACGTAACACATATATTGGGATTCAAGAACAAAACTTATGTCTTTGAATTTATAGGACAGAGTATATTCATATACATGAAAAATTGGGAACAGCATTTAAAAAGCATAAGAAAGTACAAAAGTATTTGGTGATACAATGAAAACTAGGGGGATTCCAAGATGAAATGTATAAGTTATAGGGACGACAAGCTTCCTGGAAGAGGCCTGAGAGATTTCATAAAATTAGAATATACAAAGAAAACAATCATTGCAGATGTGGTAACATGTCCACTCTTAATAAACTAAGTGAAATTTAAAAGATATAAAGATCCAAAGGGAAAAAAAGCTTATGAATTTAATTCGTATAATACTTAAAGACTAAAACTATTTGTAAAATTTTATATCATCTTTACTGATGACGCTGAAATAACCATTTCATGCTTCACAGTATTTAAAAATGTACATTAGATATTTTTAGTGTCTTGTTTTTATAGATGCTAACTGCAAAACTGTCTACTTTCACAAATCTCTTATACATAGTGGGCAATGTAAACACGTGAGATTTTAAATTGAAATGGGTAACTTATCCCATTCACATTTTAGTCACAGGAAAATGCTTAAGTGCTTGAAGATCCGAATTTGCTTTGGGAAAGAGTAATAAATATGGGAACAGTAATGCTTCCAAACTGAAATGGACAATATGGGAATTTAGGAAAATTTCTAAATCAGAGCACCCTTCCCATAAAATACCCTGAAAAATTGTTGGCTTATGAATTTGTTATAGCAATATGTCAAATTATTAAACTAATTATAAATATAAATATCTTTGCATTTTTATAAAATGAAACTAGCTGTGGTCTATAGCTCTCTCACTTACTTGCAATGTGACCTTTCAAAATTAACCAAACCTGGCTGAACCCTGGTTTTTCAGCTATGAAATAATTCTATAATAAATTTTACACATATGAGGTTATTTGGCATGAATCATTTGTGACGTGCACATTGGTATGAAATAAACTTTGCAAAGTATATGTCAATATATCTTAGTTATCATTAGCATTTGTCTTAGTAAAGAAGAACATTAATTTTCCAAATTATCCACACTGATACAATTCATGGCTGCTTTCTTGGTTTCTTCAAACATCTTGATACTGAGTGGGAGAGTAACTAAGGGAGAGTGAAGGAAAACACATAGTCTAGTATCAATACCTCGCAATAATTAGTGTTTCCCTCTGTAAATGCTCAGACAGGTATTTTCTCATCCCTTTTTATCCATTCATATCTATCATCTTTCCCATCCATTCTTCTTTTTTACATGCTTCTTTATTCCCCGCTCACTCCCTTACCCTCCCATTCCTTTAAAACTTGGGTTAAAGGTGCAGAGGAGAATTAATTTTATTTATGACTTTATAAGACCTTATTCTTGAGATATACAAGGCATTGTTCTTGTTTTACCTTGGTATAGTTTAGTTTTATTCTCTTCATTCAATATGGAGTAGTTTAACCTGTGTTAGTATTTTCTAAGTTTTGAGACGTGGTAGATGTAAGTATGATACAAAATTCTAAAATTGATTTTACAAGTAGATTGGCAAATAAACCTATGTAACACAAATGGCTTCCAAAGTCTCCGGCTTTACTCATCCAGAGACAATGCAATTATTTGTAAGAAATATATGTTAATTAAGGTATCTTCAATCAGAAACACACATAAAATAAGGTTTTTATAGATGAGTTGATGAAAATGTTGTAGCCAGAGTTTCACGAGTACCTGATCTTTATTTCTCCTAAGAGCAATGGTTTCGTATTTGCTAATTCAGTGTTCCCAGCAACTTTATAGAATGTAACTATGATGAAAAATGATAATCTATCGAGTCATGTATATGTTGTCAGTTATATATAGTGGTATTAAAGGAGAAGTGAATACTCCTAACTTAATCTTTGTCCGAGAAGTTGCAAGTGAATTATTTTAATGAATAGTTTTTTAAGTCAGTTGTAAGTGAAATTGCTTCCATTTGTTTGCAGTTAAGAGAGTTGAAGGAGGATCAAATCAGGTTGCATGCTCATTAAAAATACTTTAAATAACAGATCATACTTAAGGTTTAACACACAACTTCCAAGTTAAAATAATTGTCATTCTCATAAAGGTACTGTTACTAAAGAAAAGCTTTCTTTGTTTTTTTTCTTTTTTTAACATCTTTATTGGAGTATGATTGCTTTAAATTGGTCTGTTAGTTTCTGCTTTATAACAAAGTGAATCACTTATACATACGTTACCATATCTCTTCCCTCTTTCGTCTCCCTCCCTCCCACCCTCCCTATCCCACCCCTCTAGGTGGTCACAAAGCACCGAGCTGATCTCCCTGTGCTATGCGGCTGCTTCCCATTAGCTATCTGTTTTACATTTGGTAGTGTATATATGTCCATGCCATTCTCTCACTTTGTCACATCTTACCCTTCCCCCTCCCCATATCCTCAAGTCCATGCTCTAGTAGGTCTGTGTCTTTATTCCCGTCTTACCCCTAGGTTCTTCATGACCCTTTTATTTTTCCCCTTAGATTCCATATATATGTGTTAGCATACAGTGTTTGTTTTTCTGACTTACTTCACTCTGACAGACTCTAGGTCCATCCACCTCACTACAAATAACTCAATTTCGTTTCTTTTTATGGCTGAGTAATATTCCATTGTATATATGTGCCACATCTTTATCCATTCATCTGTTGATGGACACTTAGGTTGCTTCCATGTCCTGGCTATTGTAAACAGAGATGCAATGAACATTTTGGTACATGACTCTTTGAATTTTGGTTTTCTCAGGGTACATGCCCAGTAGTGGGATTGCTGGGTCGTATGGTAGTTCTATTTGTAGTTTTTTAAAGAACTTCCATACTGTTTTTCATAGTGGCTGTATCAATTTACATTCCCACCAACAGTGCAAGAGTGTTCCCTTTTCTCTACACCCTCTCCAGCATTTATTGTTTCTAGATTTTTTGATGATGGCCATTCTGACTGGTGTGAGATGATATCTCATTGTAGTTTTGATTTGCATTTCTCTAATGATGTTGAGCATTCTTTCATGTGTTTGTTGGCAATCTGTATATCTTCTTTGGAGGAATGTCTATTTAGGTCTTCTGCCCATTTTTGGATTGGGTTGTTTGTTTTTTGTTATTGAGCTGCATGAGCTGCTTGTAAATTTTGGAGATTAATCCTTTGTCAGTTGCTTCATTTGCAAATATTTTCCCCATTCTGAGGGCTGTCTTTTCGTCTTGTTAATGGTTTCTTTGCTGTGCAAAAGCTTTTAAGTTTCATTACGTCCCATTTGTTTTTGTTTTTATTTCAATTTCTCTAGGAGGTGGGTCAAAAAGGATCTTGCTATGATTTATGTCATAGAGTGTTCTGCTTATGTTTTCCTCTAAGAGTTTGATAGTGTCTGGACTTACATTTAGGTCTTTAGCCATTTTGAGTTTATTTTTATGTATGGTGTTAGGGAGTGTTCTAATCTCATACTTGTACATGTAGCTGTCCAGTTTTCCCAGCACCACTTATTGAAGAGGCTGTCTTTCCTCCACTGTATATTCTTGCCTCCTTTATCAAAGATAAGGTGACCATGTGTCCATGGGTTTATCTCTGGGCTTTCTATCCTGTTCCATTGATCTATATTTCTGTTTTTGTGCCAGTACCAGACTGTCTTGATTACTGTAGCTTTGTAGTATAGTCTGAAGTCAGGGAGCCTGATTCCTCCAGCTCCATTTTTTGTTCTCAAGATTGCTTTGGCTATTCGGGGTCTTTTGTGTTTCCATACAAATTGTGATTTTTTTTGTTCTAGTTCTGTGAAAAATGCCAGTGGTAGTTTGATAGGGATTGCATGGAATCTGTAGATTGCTTTGGGTAGTAGAGTCATTTTCACAATGTTGATTCTTCCAATCCAAGAACATGGTATATCTCACCATCTGTTTGTATCATCTTTAATTTCTTTCATCTGTGTCTTATAATTTTATGCTTACAGGTCTTTTGTCTCCTTAGGTTTATTCCCAGATTTTACTCTTTTTGCTGCAATGGTAAATGGGAGTGTTTGCTTAATTTCACTTTCAGATTTTTCATCACTAGTATATAAGAATGCCAGAGATTTCTGTACATTAATTTTGTATCCTGCTACTTTACCAAATTCATTGATTAGCTCTAGTAGTTTTCTGGTAGCATCTTTAGGATTCTCTATGTATAGTGTCATGTCATCTGCAAACAGTGACCGCTTTGCTTCTTCATTTCCGATTTGGATTCTTTTTATTTCTTTTTCTTCTCTGATTGCTGTGGTTAAAACTTCCAAAACTATGTTGAATAAGAGTGGTGAGCGTGGGCAACCTTGTCTTGTTCCTGATCTTAGTGGGAATGGTTTCAGTTTTTCACCATTGAGGACAATGTTGGCTGTGGGTTTGTCATATATGGCCTTTATTATGTTGAGGAAAGTTCCCTCTGTGCCTACTTTCTGCAGGGGTTTTTTTTATCATAAATGGTGTTGAATTTTGTTGAAAGCTTTCTCTTCATCTATTGAGATGATCATATGGTGTTTCTCCTTCAATTTGTTAATGTGGTGTATCACGTTGATTGATTTGCGTAATTGAAGAATCCTTGCATTCCTGGAATAAACCCTACTTGATCATGGTGTATGATCCTTTTAATGTGCTGTTGGATTCTGTTTGCTAGTATTTTGTTGAGGATTTTTGCATCTATGTTCATCAGTGATATTGGCCTGTAGTTTTCTTTCTTTGTGACATCTTTGTCTGGTTTTGGTATCAGGGTGATGGTGGCCTCGTAGAATGAGTTTGGGAGTGTTCCTCCCTCTGCTGTATTTTGGAAGAGTTTGAGAAGGATAGGTATTAGCTCTTCTCTAAGTTTTTGATAGAATTCGCCTGTGAAGCCATCTGGTCCTGGGCTTTTGTTTGTTGGAAGATTTTTAATCACAGTTTCAATTTCAGTGCTTGTGATTGGTCTGTTCATATTTTCTATTTCTTCCTGATTCAGTCTTGGCAGGTTGTGCATTTCTGAGAATTTGTCCATTTCTTACAGGTTGTCCATTTTATTGGCATAGAGTTGCTTGTAGTAATCTCTCATGATCCTTTATATTTCTGCAGTGTCAGTTGTTACTTCTTTTTCATTTCTAATTCTATTGATTTGAGTCTTCTCCCTTTTTTTCTTGATGAGCCTGGCTAATGGTTTATCAATTTTGTTTGTCTTCTCAAAGAACCAGTTTCAGTTTTATTGATCTTTGCTATCGTTTCCTTCATTTCTTTTTCATTTATTTCTTATCTGATCTTTATGATTTCTTTCCTTCTGCTAACTTTCGGGTTTTTTTGTTCTTCTTTCTCTAATTGCTTTAGGTACAAGGTTAGGTTGTTTATTCGAGATGTTTCCTGTTTCTTAAGATAGGATTGTATTGTTATAGACTTCCGTCTTAGAACTGCTTTTGCTGCATCCCATAGGTTTTCGGTCGTTGTGTCTCCATTGTCATTTGTTTCTAGGTATTTTTTGATTTCCTCTTTGATTTCTTCAGTGATCACTTCGTTATTAAGTAATGTATTGTTTAGCTTCCATGTGTTTGTATTTTTTCAGGTCTTTTCCTGAAATTGATATCTAGTCTCAAAGCATTGTGGTCGGAAAAGATACTTGATACGATTTCAGTTTTCTGAAATTTACCAAGGCTAGATTTGTGACCCAACAGATGATGTGTCCTGGAGAATGTTCCATGAGCACTTGAGAAAAATGTGTATTCTGTTGTTTTTGGATGGTATGTTCTATAAATATCAATTAAGTCCATCTTGTTTAATGTATCATTTAAAGCTGTGTGTTTCTGTCTTTTCATTTTGCTTATCTTACTGTGTTTGGGGTCTCCTTTTTGCAGGCTGCAGTTTTGTAGTTCCCGTTGTTTTTGGTGTCTGTCCCCAGTGGCTAAGGTTGGTTCAGTGGGTTGTGTAGGCTTCCTGGTGGAGGGGACTAGTGCCTGTGTTCTGTGGATGAGGCTGTATCTTGTCTTGCTGGTGGGCAGGTCCACATCTGGTGGTGTGTTTTGGGGTGTCTGTGGCCTTATTATGATCTTAGGCAGCCTCTCTGCTAATGGATGGGGCTGTGTTCCTGTCTTGCTAGTTGTTTCGTATAGGGTGTCTAGCACTGTAGCTTGTTGGTTGTTGAGTGAAGCTGGGTGCTGGTGTTGAGATGGAGATCTCTGGGAGGTTTTCGCCATTTGATATTACGTGGAGCTGGGAGGTCTCTTCTGGACCAGTGTCCTGAAGTTGGTTCTTGCACCTCAGAGGCACAGCACTGACTCCTGGCTGCAGCACCAAGAGCCTTTCATCCACACGGCTCAGAATAAAAGGGAGAAAAAGAAGAAAGAAAGAACGAACGAAAGAAAGAAAGAGAATAAAAACAAAATAAAGTAAGATAAAATAAAATAAATTTAGTAAAATAAAAAATAATTATTAAGAAAAACATTTTTTTGAAAAGTAAAAAAAAGGACAGAACTCTAGGACAAATGGTGAAAGCAAAGCTATACAGACAAAATCTCACACAGAAGCATACACATACACACTTACAAAAAGAGGAAAAGGAGAAAAAATAATATATCTTTGCCTCCAAAGTCCACCTCCTCAATTTGGGATGATTCATTGTCTATTCATGTACTCCACAGATGCAGGTACATCAAGTTGATGGTGGAGATTTAATCCGGTGCTTCTGAGGCTGCTGGGAGGGATTTCCCTTTCTCTTGTTTGTTCTCACAGCTCCCAGGGGCTCAGCTTTGGATTTGGCCCCGCCTCTGCGTGTAGGTCACTGGAGGGCGTCTCTTCTTCGCTCAGACAGGACGGGGTTAAAGGAGCGGCTGATTCGGGGGCTCTGGCTCACTCAGGCCAGGGGCACGGAGGGGCATGGAGGGCGGGGCGGGCCTGCGGCGGCAGAGGCCGGCGTGACGTTGTACCAGCCTGAGGCCCGCTGTGCGTTCTCCCGGGGAAGTTGTCCCTGGATCCCGGGACCCTGGCAGTGGCGGGCTGCACAGGCTCCCCGGAAGGGGGTGTGGAGAGTGACCTGTGCTCGCACACAGGCTTCTTGGTGGCGGCAGCAGCGGCCTTAGTGTCTCATGCCCGTCTCTGGGGTCCGCGCTGTTAGCCGCGGCTCGTGCCCGTCTCTGGAGCTCATCTAGGCGGGGCTCTGAACCCCCTCTCCTCGCGCATCAGGAAACAAAGAGGGAAGAAAAAGTCTCTTGCCTCTTCGGCAGCTCCAGACTTTTCCCCGGACTCCCTCCCGGCCAGCCGTGGCGCACTAACCCCTGCAGGCTGTGCTCACGCCGCCAACCCCCGTCCTCTCCGTGCGCTCCGACCGAAGCCCGAGCCTCGGCTCCCAGCCCCGCCCGCCCCGGCGGCGGAGCAGACGAGCCTCTCGGGCTGGTGAGTCCCGGTCGGCACCGAACCTCTGTGCGGGAATCTCCCCGCTTTGCCCTCCGCGGCTCCGTAGCTTCCCCCTCCGCCACCCGCAGTCTCCGCCAGGGAAGGGGCTTCTAGTGTGTGGACACCTTTCCCCCTTCACGGCTCCCTCCCACTGGTGCAGGTCCCGTCCCTATTCTTTTGTCTCGGTTTATTCTTTTTGCTTTTGCCCTACTCAGGTACGTGGGGAGTTTCTTGCCTTTTGGGAGGTCTGAGGTCTTCTGCCAGCGTTCAGTAGGTGTTCTGTAGGAGTTGTTCCACGTGCAGATGTATTTCTGATGTATCTGTGGGGAGGAAGATGATCTCCGCGTCTTACTCTTCCGCCTTCTTCTCCTGTCTCCTTTGTGTTTTTCTTAATTGCATAAAAGTGGATATAAAACAATGTTACATGCTAATAGACACATTTAGAAAAAGTGATGCAACAGTGTTAGTTTAAAAAGAAATGTTTATAATCCCTGAGAAATTACATCTTCAAATATGTAAAGTTAATATAAAACATTTACATAAACAAAATGTATAGTTGAGATTTCTATTTTTTCTAATTTATGTAGGCACAAGAACAAGACAATTTGAAGTGATAAGAGAAGTTTAACTCCACATACTGAGCCAGTTTCCCCCACACTATCCCACAATCCCCTTGTTTTTCTTCTTTGCTTATCTAACAACTTTATAACTTAATAAATGCTATAAATTATAAAATTTATAATTGAATATAAAAATACACATATCCATTTCTAACTGCTGTTTTATTTTTTCTTGCTTTAACAGTATTTTAAAACCCTTATGGCCCTGTGCATTGCACTTACATATGATAGGATGAAACTTCTCACTTTTGTTTTCTTTTATGAAGTTGACTTAGTTACTTGCAACATTTCTCTCTAAAAAAAAAAACTTAGAATAAATTGTCCAAATCACTCAGGATATCAAGCTCAGTGTTTAACTGGGATTTAAATAAATACTTATAAACATAGCAAATCTGTTTCTTCAAAATTTATTTAATATCTGAAGTCATTTTGCAATTGTTTTCTCTATCAAATTAACACATGTTTTGTACGGTTGGTTCCTAGACTCTTTAGAGTGGGTGATAAGAATACGAATGATTTTTAAAACATTTTCTAGTATAACTTCCTAATAAGGTTCTGTGGTCTAAAGGAATAATACGATCAATCAGTAGAGAATCCTGCAGTCTTACTGTAATGCCTAATCTGCTTGGCCAGAATCGGCAGGTTTTGTTTTAAATTGAGAATCAAATTCACAAAACACAAATGGCCCGTAGCAAGGTTACTCTAAAGAAGGAAATGAGGTAGGCAGCACAGCATGTATAGTCAAGTTCTGCAGGGCTGGTGACTCCCAGGCACATTAATCAGCATCCCCACCCTGCATGCAAGAAATAGGGCTCTGTGGGTTCAAACAACCTTAATTAAAGCAAACCTTTCCACCTGGGAAACCTTCAACTGCATCTCATTAATTTCAGCTTATGTGTAAGTTAAGGATTACTCAATCAATGAATCTCAGTGAGTTACAGCTGTTCGGTTTGTTAACAGTAAATTTGGCCAGAGTCTCGTGTAAGTGGATCCAGTACAGACTCACTGAGTTAGTATGGTGAGGAATATCTGACGAGGGGCCAAGTTTTCAGGCATCCTTAGGGCTACTGCATGCTACAGGCCAGCTGATCATGCATCCTACCAATTTCCAGCTCTATTTGGTGTATATTTAGTCCAATATGTTTGATGAAATCATTAAAATTCATGACACTTGGTCATGGCATACTACCATTTTCATATCACTGGAGTTGATTTCCTAATAGTTAAGAATATTTATGACTATGTTCATGATGAATGTTAATTTTATATACATTTTTTGTGTAGTCTCTTCGGTTTTGATATCAGGGTAAGTCTCTCCTCATAAAGTAGAAAGTACTTCCTCCTCTATTTTTTTTTAATTGTGAAAGATTGATACAATTCTTCTTAAATACTTAAGTGAATTTACCAGTGAAATCATTTGGCTTTGTAATTTTATTTGATGAAAGGTTTCGATAATTTTTTAGCAGATATATGGCTAACTATAATTTTCTCCAAATACTCTAAGATGTTGATTAAACTCAGCGTCACTGGTAATGGGTCTGAGTTGCATAATCTCTGTGCCTGTGAGGATCACATCTTGTCTAACTTCTGAAATGTAAATCTAATACCTCTGGGCTTCTCTGTTCTAATCAGTTTGTTGGAATTCCTTTCTAATTTCTGTCATTTCTTGTATGGTTCTCTGTTCAGTCACTCTGGTTCCATATTATCATTTGTTGTAGTCTTATCTATTCTTGGGCACTTAGCTTCTAGTAGGTTAAAGTTACTAGGGTCAAAGGGTTATAATAATCATCGTCATCATCATCTTCTTGAATTGATGCCTTTAGGAGCAAAAGGGCCTGGGTTTCTTCCTGCTCTGGAAATTACCTTTGGGGCCTTTCCTTTCTGTCTGTCCGCATCTGTGTCACTAATGGCTCCTAATAAGACCTCTGGAATTTCTTATTTGCTCTTCACAATATAGGCTATAACTCGCTGGGTTGGGTGATCAGGCCAACATCTGGAGTATGGTAAGTTTTGTTGAGACTAAGTCTTCAATAGGTCTCCAGGGGTCCTCAGAAGTTAACACATAATCCAGTCTATCCCTAAAGCACCCCTTAAGTGATTAGAGAAGCAAATTATTATCCTCCTGTCTTTCACAACAGCGTTTAAAGTGTTTTATCATAGGGACCCTTAGTAGAGTGTTCCAAATCATTTGTAATATGGTAGAGCAGTATTAAGATGAGTATTGTGGCCGGCATTAGTATCCCAACTATACCAGCACAATTTGTCTATTCACGAGCTATTTAGAATTTCAGTCAGATGGCATAGATGGTAAATAGTTCATTAAGTTTAAAGTTTGTCAATCAGTAATGATGGGCTTCACCAGATTTTAGTTGGTCATGAATTTAGTGTAATTTATTGAACTGTTTTTCAAATTTGACATGGAGTACGGTACATCTTACAGCACCAACCAATATTAATTATTATTACTTTGAGTTGGGTTGCCAGCTACACCAGTCATTTTGTTTTGGGACAAATTATGCACAGATTGACATTGTCTTTTGCCAATATTATATTTCCCACACATTCATTGTGCGAATTATTGTTTATAATATTTCACAAGTCAATAGCATACAGGATAATGTCTCTTAATAAGCCAATAAAGACATAACACTCCAAACCAATGATGGATTAATCACACTATTGTTCCAGGCAAAGGGGAGATGAAAGGTACAAAGTCCAAATTTAGCTGAGGTGTACCTTTCTACGAGCTCATTCTCAGAAGAGACAGCTTAGCCATTCAATAGCTGATGTCCAGCTGCCAGTGCAAACAGAAAGCCCCTCATTGCTAGAACATGATTCTAGTGGAACCAAGGCACTGGTGCAGGCAGGCAAGGTGATCTTGTTCTTGGGATCAGTGCACAGTTTTCACCACAGCTGGCAAAGAGTAGCCTTGCCAAGGCAGGAGCTAATGTCTCAAGGTCTTTGGAGAGCTATTTAGGTCAGCAAAGAGTAGCCTTGCCCAGGCCAAACACTATCATTAAGTCCTCATAAAAACCTTGGTACTTAAAGTTCACATGTCCATTACATCAGTAGTCATTCCTCCATATGTTCATATCAGTAAGCACTCAGCACAACAGTTGTGCTGACATCATCCTGACTCAGCCTCCCCAATGTAAACATACTGACCTTTAGATCAAACAACTTCACTTAATCCGTAAACAAGTGGACTTGAAATCATAACAAACCAATCACAACAGATGTGCAAATCTTTAGTTTTAGGCCTTCTAGTAGGTATGTTGTGACATCTTATTGTAGTTTTACTTTACATTTCCCTCGTGACTTTATGCTGAGCAATTTTTCATGTGTGTTTCCCCTTATCTTGGGAGCATCTGTCAGTTTTTATTTCTAATAGGTTATTTTTCTTATTACCTAAATATATATATATATATTTAACATACATATATCCTGAATACAATTCCTTTATCAAGTAAAAGTCTTGCAAATATTTTCTACTGGTCTATAGCTTTACTTTGTATTTTGCTAAGAATATCTTCTGAGTAGGGAAGAAGTCTAATTCATCAATCTCGTTCACAGTTTATGATTTTGGTATCCTATCTAAGGAATCTTTTACCTATCACAAGGTAAATAAGAAATTTTCATATAATTTCTGCTAGAAGATTTTACAGGTTAAGCTCTTAGATTTAGATTGATCCATTTCAATGTAATTTTTTGTCATTTTGGCATATAGCATTGAAACCGTGCTCCTCAGACTGGGACTTGAACCCCTGTGCTGGGACTCGAACCCGGCCAAAACCCACAGTCTTCCAACTGAGATCACACACCTGGTTTCAGGATTTAATGAAGCTCAGGTTCTTGATGTCTCATTGCAGAAAGAATTCAGTGAGAGGCAAAGTGATAGGTAAGAAGTGGATTTATTTAGGGAGAAACACACCCCACAGACAGAGTGTGGGCCATCTCAGAAGGTGAGAAAGGCACCAGGGTATGGGGTTGTCAGCTTTTATAGGGGTGGGTGATTTCATAGGCTAATGAGTGGGAGGAGTATTCCAGCTATTTTGGGAAGGGGCGGGGATTTCCAGGAATTGGGCCACAGCCCACTATTTGATCCTTATGGTCCATCTTGGAACTGTCATGGTGCCTGTGGGTGTGTCATTTAGCTTGCTGATGTGTTACAGTGAGCGTAAACTGAGGCTCAAAGTCTAGTGCAAGTTGACTTGTCCACCATCTTGGACCCATTTGGCTCTACTCAGTTTGTCATGTCCTTGGGTTACATCATTATGTCATTCTTTCAAAGGTTGTGCCCTGCCCCCTTCCCTCCTGTTTCATTGTTAGTAAGGATATATATAATATGTAAATAATGTAATGATTATCAAATTCTTCCAACACAGTTTGTTGAATATATTATTATTAACCCATTGAAGTGCTTTGACACTTTTGTTGAAAATTAAGATCATATATATGTAGGTCTATTTCTTGACTCTTCTATTTCATTAATTTATAGTCTACTGACTTTAATTACATATATATTTAATCATTTTTTGGTATTTTTTGAGTTTACATTAGCCATCTTCAAAATTTCAACATTTAGACTTAATATTCTGCTTTCCACTTCACCCTTCATGATTCTAAAATCCCATTTTCTTTTTTGTTCTTATTTCATACTTTATATTTTTCACCCTCTTTACTTTGTTCTGTTTTCCTATATTTTTCTTCTACATATTTTAATGCTATTCTTAAATAGTCATTTGCCTTCAAGAAACAAATAGAAAAATATTGTGTATTTTCCCACTTGTTTGCCATTTCTGATACTGAGTTTTTATCTGATGTCATTATCTTTTTGCCTAAAGAGCATTCTTTAGCATTTCTTCCAGTACAGGTCTTGTGGCTACAATCCTCAGCTTTTATTTAACTGTAAAAGTATTTCCTCTTCATTGTAAAAAAAAATTTCCTGGATTTTGTGTTGAAACATTTCTTTTGGCACTTTAGTGATATCATTGCTTTACCTGTGGCTTTAGTGGTATCTGAAAAGTTAGCTGTCATTCATTTTAGTGTTGCTCTGTGTATAATAATTCTTTTGTTCTCTGGCTGTTTTCAATTTTTCCTTGTATTTTTCAGAAGTTTGATGTGATTTTCTTGATATTTATCCTGGTTAGTGTCTGCTGAAATGTATGGATATCTAAGTGTATGTTTGTAATCAAACTGGAAAAAAATGATCCTTGTCATTCATATACCTTATTCTGCCCCAATCTGTCTTCTCTTTCTGTGACTCCAACTGTAGTTATATTAGACTCTTGTTGGTAATCTTTCTTCAATCTTTTTTTCTCTATACCTTGAGACCAAAGCATTTTCACTGATAGACGGTCAACTTGACTGATCATTTCTTCTATCCTCCCCAACCTGCTACTAACAACAAATGGTGAATTTCTCATTTTGATTATTGTACTTTTCTCTTCTAAAATCTGTGTTATTTTTAAATCATTTTCATTCCCATTTATTGCAATTCCCAACTGTTTACTAAGGTCATATTCCTTTAATCCATCATAATATTCATAATAGCTGCTTAAACCTTCAAAATTCCTGTCCTTCAACTCAGTATATGAATCATCTTCATACCTTCAACTATTGTCTTCTATTTTTTTCTTGACCCATTAGTATATTTTTGCTTGGTATAGAAATCCTGTTTGAAATATTTTTCTTTTAGAATTATAAAGATATTTCTCCACTTTCTGTGTCTTGTGTAGTTTCTGAAAATTGTTTAAATTCTTGTATCCTCTATATGAACTGTTATTTTTCTTTTCCCATCAAGATGTTATTTACATTTGTTTATCAGCAAATTGACTATAATTTTTTTCTTAATTTTTCTTTCATTTTGTATTTATCTTGTTGCACTTACCTAAACTTCTTTGCGTGTTTTGTATTCCTTTATTTTGGAATTTGGGGGCCATTCTCTCTTCAAATAACTTCTTGGCCATTCTCTCTCTTCTCCCTCTATGACTAAAATACTGTATGTTACGTTTTTATTCTATCCCACAGGTCTTAGATGCTTTATTGTATTTGATTTTAAAAAATTTTCTCTTTGCATTTTATTTTCAATGCTCAACTGACATATTTTCCAGTCCAGTAGAAGCATTCCTTACCCATAAGTAGTTTATTGGAGAGAGTGTTAAAGGAATTTCTCATCTCGGATATAATAAATAAATAAAATTTCCAGACATAAAATTAAGAACAAGTGAGACTGAGATACATACGGTTTACGACCAGAAATGGGTGTACCTGCTTCTTTGTCAGTCCGTTATTGTGGACAGTTAGGTTCGTATGCTGGGTGGTTGAGATAGACTTGTGTTTTGCTGTTATCAGTCTTCCAATCCCACAGACTTCACATTCATTCAGCAACAGGCCATCATTGTGTGTGCTTCCTGTTAGTCCTGAGGTTCTGAGAACTTAGTGTTTCTGTCCATGTTTCCCTCATGTTTCCCTTTGTTCCTGTGTTCTTGAATCACAGAGTGGTCTCTCTGCTCTGGTCTCTTCCCCAGAGGTAGATGCTGCAGCTGTGTACTTGGTATTATTGATGCTATTGCTTTTGCTTACATTCGATGTAGGGAGTTTTGGGCTCTCCTGCTCTATCACTGGTCTTTGAATGGCAGGTGTGTTTGGCGTCGGGGGATGGGCCTTCTCAGTGTTCCTGCCTCTGCCCCACCCATGGCAGCTGACCTCTACCTTGTATCTAATGTGGGTCTTGTGCAGGAGAAAGTTATCTCCTCTTTCTCAGTGATAGCCAAGCACTGTCTTGTTTTGGCAAGGCATTCAAGGACTGTTTTTCTTGCCTCTCCTGCAAGGGCAGAGGATTTGGCGTCTGTACTTCCCCAGAAGCCTTGGGATGCCAAGGATTTTTGCCTTGCCCTTGGGAGCATGAAGGTGGTGTTTCCCGACCCTTCCCTAGATGCAGATGGGTTCTTCTGTATACATATCCCTGCAGGCCTGTGTCTGAGAAAATCAGCTGCTGCTCCATCATGAGGGTTAGAAGAGCTATCTACATGGCTTTCCCGTTCTCCAGTGGCACCGGACCATCCCCTGTGGCGTTCTGGCAGCGTAAGGAGACTTCAGTCTTCTCCGCTGCCCCCAGTCTTTCTATTAAAAATCTACAGGAGGCCCATGTACAAGAGTTTCTGAAATAATACACACTCCCTTTATGTGTAGGGCTTGCTGCTATGGGAACTGGTGTCCAGCCCTACCCTACAGTTTTCCTTTAGAATATTTTTTGTTTTGGTGTTTATTATTATTTCTGTCTGAGCCCTGCCTACAGTTCCTATGCCTCTTCTCTCCAGAAGAGCTTGTCACTCCTTGAAATTCAGAGGAGTGACAAGAGCCTTCTAACTTCAGCTCTTTGACCAATTCCCAAAAATTATATTTTTGTGGGCTTCCCTGGTGGCGCAGTGGTTGTGAGTCCGCCTGCCGATGCAGGGAACACGGGTTCGTGCCCCGGTCTGGGAAGATCCCACATGCCGCGGAGCGGCTGGGCCCGTGAGCCATGGCCGCTGAGCCTGTGCGTCCGGAGCCCGTGCTCCGCAACGAGAGAGGCCACAACAGTGACAGGCCCGCGTACCACAAAAAACAAACAAACGAATTATATTTTTGTGTTTTATCTGATTGTTGCTCACTTGTAGTTGGAGAGAGATATTCTCTTGCAGTTTTCTGTATTCAGAGTGGAAGTCGCACTCCTTTCTTATGTACTTTAATAAAATTTTAAATACAAGACGTTGCTGTGCACAGCCAATATTTCTTTATATTTTCTCACTTAAATATACATTTTGAGTTCATCTTATCTTGTTTTTCTTTTGCCTGATTTTACCCCTTAGTCCTCCCTTCATCATAGGTTTCTTGACGATGAATTACCTGTATTTGGCGTTGCTGAAAATGCCTTTGAGTTTTTGTTTGGATTTTCAGCAGTTCTACCGTGATGTGCTTAAGGATTGACTTTCTTCATAGCACTTCTTGAATCTATGTTTTTTTGAATTTCCCTAATTTTGGAATATTCTTAGCCTTTGTCTTACTAACATGTACACTAGACTAGGTTCTAACTATAGGTTTGAACCATAGGTTCCTGTAGATTTCTTTTTTAATTGATTTTAGGTTTATTATTTTTTCATACTTAGTTTTTTCCAGACTTACAGAGGTATTATTGACAAAGGTTGTATACATTGAGGTTGTACAACATGATTTTTGAAGGTGTACAACGTGATAACTTAGTATACATTGTGAAATGATTACCACAAGTTAATTAACTTATCACCTCACAGAGTTAACATTTTTGTGTGTTTGGTAAAGACACTTCAGATCTACCCTCTTAGCAAGTTTCACGTGTACAATACAGTAGATATTAATAACTATAATCACCATGTTGTACATTCATTTTTAATTATAATCAGCTTGATAGATCCCCAGAACTTATTCATCTTATAACTGAAAGTTTGTGCCTTTGACCAACACTCCCCGTTCCCTTCATTCCCACCCATGGCCCCTGGCAACCACAATTCTACTCTCTGGTTCTGTGAGTTTGACTTTTTTACACTTCACCTATAAGCAAGATAATGCAGTATTTGTCTTTCCATGTCTGGCTTTTCTTACTTAGTATAATGCTCTCCAGTTTCAACCATGTTGTTGTAAATGGCGGGATTTCCTCTTTATGTCTGAATAATATTTCATTATATATATCCATTATATATAATATTTTATTATGATATATGTATATTACATTTTCATCATCTATTCATCCATAGATTTATTAAGCCCTCTTTCAGTTTTCTTATATTCATTATGCACTATTCATAATGCATAGTTATGCGTAATTCATCTCCCCTGAGTGTTTTCTCCCCATACATCCTCAATTACTTAATCCTCTTTGCCTTTAACCACCATGCTGCTAGACTGGCCTGTTGAATTCTTAAACTTAATTAATGCGTTTTTCACTCCTAGAATTAACATTTGATTCTTTTTCATACATTTCAGTTCTCTGCTAAATAACTTTATCTCTGTGAACATTTAAGCATTTTTATTTTGTCTTATATGATCATTGTCATCGTCCTCTGTGGCTGTGTTTCTGTTATCTAATTTTCTTCTGGCTTTCAGTCCTATCACCTTGTTTCCTCAAGTGCTTGGTAATTTTGATTGAATGATAGACATTTATACAAAAAAAATTATACGTAGTCTCATTAAGTCCTTCCAAGAATATTTACCTTTGCTTATGGAATGAAAATAGGTACACTATCATCCCTGGATTAGTATAATGCAGTTAATGTGTTTAAAATAACATGACTTTGGACTTCAGTGCATGTGAAGGCTAATATGTTTCTAGTTTTTTCATTCCTGCTTATTAATAGTTTCGCCCTTCAGGGAGCCAATTGGAGGTTTAACAAGCCACCCCTTCCTTGGTGGACCCTGGACTCCAAAACCTGTCTCTCTGTCTCCAAGAGGCTGATAGAATCCATGCATAGCTTCTCATTCTTTTAGCTACCTTTTCCAAAATAGACAGTCTTAGGTAAAAAGTTACCCTAAATGATGGGTCACAAAATATTCATTTCCTTTTTCAGATTTTAGCCTTGTCTTTCTCTACTGATACATATAAACATAAATCATTCTCAGTTAAGAGTTGGTCCACATTAGCTAGTATCTCATACTGTGAGTGAAAGTATATTCCATCTCTTTCTTCCATTTTTATTCAACACATATGCAAAGTCATTTTTATATGGTAGGTATTACTGAAGTGATTAGAATAATCTACAGAATAATCTATACATTGTAAAGCAATTGACAATTTAAAAATAATTTAAACTATTCCTTGAATCACAGTTTTGTTACAGGAGGATATGTTCTGTGGTTCCTTGACTTTATTTTACACATAAAAAATAGATTCTATATGAAGTGATTTTCCGAATACTACAATGATGGTAATTACAGAGGAATCCTTATCTGATTACCAAACAAAACTTTAACGTCAATGACAGTTCATTCCAGTGTCTTATGTCCAAACTCAGTTCATTCTAAAACACATCTATCATCATTGCCAAGATAGATGGGGAGGGAGGGAGGGAGGGGAGATGGTTGGGACAGAGGAGAGGGGAGGCATACCTGTTTTAGTAAGCTTTTGGAAATTTTGAGCTTTAAAGAATAGTGTGTGAGAAGTATTTTCCATATATATTCAATGATTACATCATCTATCTAATTTAAGATTCTATGAGTAGATTCTCTATAAATCAAATCTCAGTGAAAGCTTCACAGTTAAGAAACAAGCTTTTGAAAAAATCTGTTACCTTTGATTAAAATGATTCTACTTTATTGGCACCTTTTATTTTAACAATTTGAATTTCTAAAGCCTCTCACATTTCTGTATTAACAGAGAAATATAAATAATACCAAACTCAAAAGTAATTGTCTACTGTTCTGGAAAAGTGTAGACTACCTGTAATTCAGGATTTAACATTTAATTTACATCTCTGTACTTCTGTTATTCATAGTTTAGTTGTATATTAAAGTCATCTCTTTTTACTTCATTTTGTTTTCTTCCATTTGGATCTTTGAACACACAATCTTGAACCAGATTGAATCAATAAATTTCTATAGGAAATAAACCTTGATAGTAAAACAAAATAATGAAAGTTTCACATAATCTATTGAACTATAGAAGTAATTTCAGATTTAGTAATATAAAATCTTGACAGAATTTCTGGCAAAACAAGTACAAGCTATAACTCTAGTATATGCTGTCCTTTTTCTCTTGTAAATCATAATTAAACATCAAACAATCTATCAAAAGAAATATAAAATTCATCAATTTTCCCTGTAAGCATTAGCCACTCTTTTACAAAAACTTCATTCACAAGTGTAATTATGCATATTTACCAATATTTAAGAAAAAGATAACTAACTCCAATTATTTTTATTCTTTATATTTCTACTGACAGCTATCAGCCCATATGTTGATAATATTGTCAATGTTTAGTATTAATTAAACTCTACAAATGGATTGAGTAAATGAGAGTAGGTAATGTCTTTTACATATATATTATAAAGGAATTTATTCCTAGAAAATTTTATTATTGTCATTATATATATTTTTAGAAAGTCAGTCATAATCATTTATTGCCCTTTGGTATACTGTACTAAGCATTATATTATAGCTTAGGTTACATTCATCACCATGCAATACTGTATTATGACATCATTATTTTTTTAGATGTAATAATGTGCCCTAAGAATTCTGAAGATTGACACTTGTAACTCCATGCTTTGCGTTTGGAACCATTTCCACCACTGGTGGTGCTCTTTCCTTAAAAGCAGTAGCATCTTTAGGGCACCATTTACCATGAAGGTCTGCTAACAGGCATGAGGATAATTTATTCCTTGTTAAAATCTCACCTTGAATTGAAAATACGTTTGATCATTTGCAGTTTCCTTATTATCTTTTGGTAGATTAGTTCTCCTATAAAAATATCTGGTACTTGCCTTACGGATGTGTTTTTATTTTCCTGATTATAAATTCTTCTTTTTATGTATAACACAGGCTGTGAAATAACAAATGAGTTCAGTTACAATGATAAAATCTGGATACAAGCAAATAGGTTAAATTCTCCCAATATTCCCGATGACCTTCTAAATCAACTTAGTGTCCCAATATGTCTCTGTGTAAAGTCGGTTTTCAAACTGACTTACTATAATGTTTAGATTTAGCGCCACAATTTAAAATTCAGTATAGATTTGACATATTGAGGTTTACTAAAAAAATTGTTTGTTATGACTTATTTCATAAATGACTTTGAAGCAAACTTAAATATATTGCTATATCAATAAAGTAATTCCGAATTGCTATGGTGAATGTTAACCATTGTAATATTTCATGTAAGACACTTATAAATCATGTAGTTATGCCAGCAGGTTTTTCACATACAACCTAAGTGACTCAAGTGAAGTAATTGTAATTTTAATTGAAGTGGCTAAGAAATAAATGGCCTGTGTTTCTCCTACGTGTATTTAAAGAATAAAGAAAGATAAAATAGGTAATACATTGAGGAATTCCAACTACTTTTAGAATTAGATAGAATTATGAAAAAAAAATTCATCTGATTTGTTATAAGGAGTAAGACATTACATATAAGAGTATTTAATGTTGTATAGGGATATATAACTTTCTCATGGGATCAAAATACAAATGTCAATTAGGTTAAAATTATTGATGAGACTCATCCTTCTAAATGAGTATACACATACACATGCACAATTTGAATAATATGATTTATGGAGTTCAGAGCTTGCAGTTCCTGCACTTTTAGTATTACTAGTGATGTTAAAGATAATTGTTCATAGCTGCGCTAATATTGTAAAAGTTTTATGAGTATATCTTCTAGAAAATTCAACTTCTGGCCTAACACTGTTAAAGTAAACTTGAATCCTATTTTTGCTGACATAGTGATATAAGAACTATGTTCTCTCAGGGCATTCTGCAGTGTCATTTATATATGAGCATATTGGCTTTCTTGGAAGATAAGTATATGATTTGTTTAACTTGGGTGATGTCTACTTTTCATGAACACATTTTATGAAAAATAGGCAGTTGGTGCTTAATTTATTAAATAGAACACAATGGGCTACAAATACGCCACCTATATTATATAATCTTAATGCATTGGATGTACATGTTATTTTGAAACAGATTTACTGCTTTATGATGTAAGTAACTTATTCAAATTTAAAACCAATTAATCTTTATAGATAAAATAAAACATGAAATATTTATAAGCAGACACTTGTATATAGATACAGGATCTGTGACAAGTATAATAAGATGAAATTTGATTTTCTAATTGTCCCAAACAATCTGAAGTTCTAGTTGATGTTATTTCAACCACATACATTGATTTCTATATCCTATTATATGCTTTTAACTATTAGGCTTTTTTTAATATCATCATACTTTTTAAAAAAATCGGTTATTCCTTACTATCAAATATCTAATAGGTATTCAGTTGTCTACTAATCTTAAACATCATGACATTTTCCCCTTCTATTTATGTGATAAAATAAGGATCTCTTTTTCTTTAACTTGAAGTATAGTTGCTTTACAACGTTGTGATAATTTCTGTACAGCAGAGTGACTCAATTCTATACATTTTTATATTCTTTTCCATTATGGTTTATTGCAGGGGATTGGATATAGTTCCCTGTGCTATACAGTAGGACTTTGTTGCTTATCCATTCTAAATATAATAGTTTGCATCTCCTAACCTCAAACTCCCAGTCCAGCCCTCTCCCTAACCCCCTCCCACTTGGCAACCACGAGTCCATTTTCTGTGAGTCTGTTTCTGCTTTGTAGATACATTCATTTGCACAATATTTTAGATTCCACATATAAGTGATATCACATGGTACTTATCTTTCTGTGTCTCACTAATTTCGCTTAGTATGATAATCTCTAGTTGCATCCATGTTGCTGCAAATGGCATTATTTCATTCTTTTTTATGGCTGAGTAGTATTCTGTTGTATATATGTACCACATCGTCTTTATCGATTCATCTATTGATGGACATTTAGGTTGCTTCCATGTCCTGGCTATTGTGAATAGTGATGCTATGAACATAGGGGTGCATGTATCTTTTTGAATTATACTTTTGTCTGGGTATATTCCCAGGAGTGGGATTGCTGGATCATATGGTAGTTCTATTTTTAGTTTTCTGATGAACCTCCATACTATTTTCCGTAGTGGCTGCACCAACTTACATTCCCACCAACAGTGTAGGAGGGTTCCCTTTTCTCCACACCCTTTTCAGCATTTCTTATTTGTAGACTTTTTCGTGATAGCCATTCTGACCAGTGTGAGGTGGTACCTCATGGTAGTTTTGATTTGCATTTCTCTGATAATTAGTGATGTTGAGCATCTTTTCACTTGCCTACTGGTCATCTGTATGTCTTCCTTGGAGAAATGTCTATTTGGGTCTTCTGCCCATTTTTGGATTGGGTTGTTTGTTTTGACATTGTTTAGAATTGCCAACAAATGCTGTTAATAAAAAGCCAGAACACCTTTAAGGATTTTAACATTGGTTCTAGATTTTAATATTTGTTTAAAATTTTAGATAACACAACCCTTTTCATTTGTACTCTGAGCAAACAATTTCAATCTTATCAACCTTGATATCCCCCACTCCCTGACCACACTTTATCCATTACTAGGAACTTTAATGTTTCTAGTAAATTCTTATTCAACCAGCACTAATTTATTAGCTAATCAGTTAATATGAATCCTTTGAGAGAACTGATTTTTATATTTAGTTTTAATAATGCAAATCTAGTAAAATAAAACCAAATGTAAAATACATATTCCATTTAAAGAATAGTAAGAATATAGTATTGTTTTGCAATTAATTTTAAGGTTGATATTAGTTGAGGATTTCTATGCATCAGAATTTTACATAAGGGATTCTTTAAGTCAATGAAAGAAAAAAAATTTAAAAATTTAAAAAAGCATAATAATTCAAGTAAATGGAAAGATATCCCATGTCTTGACTTGGAAGCATTAATACAGTTAAAATGGCAGTACTACACAAAGCAGTCTACAGATTTAATGTGATCCCTATCAAATTACCCATGACATTTTTGTATGGAACCATAAAAGACCCAGAACTGTCAAAGCAATCCTGAGGGAAAAAAACAAAGGAGGAGGCTTAATTTTCCCATACTTCAGACAATACTAGAAAGCTACAGTAATCAAAACAGTGTGGTATTGGTACAAAAACAGACATACAAATCAATGGAACAGAATAGAGAGCCCAGAAATAAATCCACACAGCTATGGTTAATTAATCTTTGACAAAGGAGGCAAGAATATAAAATGGGAAAGACAGTCTTCAGCAAGTGGTGCTGGGAAAGTTGGACAGCTGCAAGTAACTCAATGAAGTTACAACACAAAATGGCTGAAAGACAAACACAGGACATGACACCATAAAACACTGAGAAGAGAACATAGGCAAAACATTCTCTGACACAAATCTACCAATGTTTTCTTAGGTCTGTCTCCTGAGGCAACAGAAATAAAAACAAAAATAAACAAATGGGACCTAATCAAACTGAAAAGCTTTTGCACAGCAAAGGAAACCATAAAAGAAAAATAAGACAACCTATGGAATGGGAGAAAGTATTTGCAAATGATATGACAGACAAGGGATTAATCACCAAAATATACAAACAGCCCATACAACTCAACAGCAAAAAAAAACCCAATTGAAAAATGAGCAGAAGCTCTAAATAGACATTTATCCAGAGAAGACATACATTTCACCTCACACTGGTCAAAATGGCCATATCAAAAAATCTACAAACAATAAATGCTGGAGAGGGTATGGAAAAAAGGGAAGCCTCCTGCACTACTGGTGGGAATGTCAATTGATACAGCCACTATGGAGAACAGTATGGAGGTTCCTTAAAAAACTAAAAATAGGGCTTCCCTGGTGGCACAGTGGTTGAGAGTCCGCCTGCTGATGCAGGGGACATGGGTTCGTGCCCCGGTCCAGAAAGATCCCACATGCCGCGGGGCGGCTGGGTCTGTGAGCCATGGCCGCTGAGCCTGCGCGTCCGGAGGCTGTGATCTGCAGTGGGGGTGGGGGGCCACAGCAGTGAAAGGCCCGTGTACAGCAAGAGGAAAAAGGGAACAAACAAAAAACTAAAAATAGAACTACCATATGACCCAGCAATCCCACTACTGGGCATATACCCTGAGAAAACCATAATTGAAAGAGTCATGTACCCCAATGTTCATTGCAGCTCTATTTACAATAGCCAGGGTATGGAAGCAACCTAAATGTCTATCAACAGATGAATGGATAAGGAAGATGTGGTACATGTATACAATGGAATATTACTCTGCCATAAAAAGGAATAAAATCGAGTCATTTGTAGTGATGTGGATGGACCTAGAGTCTGTCATACAGAGTGAAGTAAGTCAGAAAGAGAAAAACAAATACTGTATATTAATGCATATATATGGAATATAGAAAAATGGTACTGATGAACCTAGTGGCAGGGTAGGAATAGAGACACAGATGTAGAGAATAGACTTGTGGAAACAGGGTGGGACGAATTGAGAGTAGCATTGACGTATATACACTACCATGTGTGAAATAGCTAGCTACTGGGAAGCTGCTGTATACCACAGGGAGATCAGCTCAGTGCTTCGTGACCACCTAGAGGGGTGGGATGGGGGAGGGTGGGAGGGAGGGAGGCTCAAGAGGGAGGGTATATAGGTTTACATATAGCTGACTCATTTGTTGTACAGCAGAAACTAACACAACATTGTAAAGCAATTATAATCCAATAAAGATGTAAAAATAAATAAAAATAAAATACTTGAAAAAATACTGTGGTTCTAGGTTCTAAATAATTGTGGCAGTTACCTGTGGACTTTAATTGTATATATTAAATACACTTTTGAATATACATATATATTGACACTAGAACATATTTTAAATTTATCCTTTAATAAATATTGATTGTATTCTCCAAAGAATTTAATTCAGAAAACACCCATTATATAATACACCTCTTATATATGGACATATGATTACCTTGAATCTTGGTTTGTAATAGCTCAGAACCACTAAAATGTACTTTGGAAAAAATTTGTGTCCCCAATCCTGTGTTACTAGATAGGTATTCCTGACTACAAAAAGCAGATTGAAAGTAAATGATGAGACTTTATTTATTACATAGACAAGAGCAAGATTTGTTTCAATTCTGTCATTTCTTGGAATGCCAGGAGAAACGAGCCCAGTTTAGCAAAGTTGCATGATACAAAGCAATAAACAAAACTCATTTTCATTTCTTGTTACAACTGAATTGAGTAATTGAATATGGCAATTAAAATAAATGTTTTCAATAATATCAAAGAATGAAATAATTTTAGAAAAATTGAAATACGTCCCAGGTTTCTATGCCGAAAGTTATAACTTCGATGAAAGAGACTAAAAACTAAATAGAGAACGACACTTTATTCACAAATTGAACCGTTTAATACTGTTAGGATGTCAATTCTCCCAAAATTCATTAAAAAATTCATTATAATCCTAATAAAACTCCAGCAGGACTTTCATAGATTTTGTAACTAATTTAAAATGTACACAGAAGAGCAAAGGACCAAAGTTTTGCTGAAAAATTACTGCAAGGTTCACAGTAATGAGTTGAAATTTACTCTTCACGTATGACAATCAATAGAGTGTGATGTTATAATAAACATATGGTAAGTTACAGAGAAATAGGTACTACAGATACGTGATACATTTTTGACAAAGATGTCAAAGTTACTCAATGGCAAAGGGTAGTATTTTCAGTAAATTGTGCTGGAAGAAAACCCACAGGTACCATATAGAAAACCACTGAAAAAGGAATAATAGGCCTAAATTTGAAGCCAAATGTGTACATATTTTGAAAGGAAACATTGGAAAAATGTAACATGTGGTAGGGAAATAATTCTTAGGCCACAAAACACAAAAAACCCAAGATTTAAAAAAAATTAGATATTGCACTTTAAACGAAAAATATTTGGCTCTTCAATAAGATCATTATTGAAATAACACACTATCTTCAAAACAAATCTGATATGGGAGCATATTGATATATACATGGGATATATATTTGCAAATGCATATCTATAAAGGACATATTCAGAGTTCATGAAGTACTCTTATGCTCAATAGTCAGAATAAAATAGACAACTAAAAAATTGGAAAAGATTTGAACAAATGCTTCACTAAGGATGAGATAAAAATGGAAAATAAACGCATGAAGGATATTCATTAGAAGAATGTAGATTAAAAAGAGATACCACTACACATTTGCTAGGATGGCTAAAGACAAAAAAAAAAAAAAAAATCCAAAACGAAATTGGAAGTGTTTGGAAGGATGAAGGATGAGCATTTGACACTCATGTATTTCTGATTAGAACACAGAATAATACAGAGACTTTGGAAAATCTTTGGTAATTTCTTAAAAATCTAAACATACACTTGCCATACAGCCCACCATTCTCATTCCTAGGTAGTTCCCAAAGGTAGAGGAATGCATGTGGTCACTTAGAGACTGATACACATATGTTCTTAGCAGCCTTCTTTATAATTACGTAAAACTGGAATCACCTGAAAACATGTCACATGGTAAATGGATAAACAAATTAGTTTATTTATAAGGTATCACTATCATCATAAAAAGAATTAGAAGGATGAATCCAAAAGCGTAAAGCTAAATAAAATAAGCCAGATATAAAAGGCTGCATGTTTTATAATTAGTTATATTTTATAAAAATGTATATTTACACAGAAACAGGTTGTTGCCAGGTACTGGAAGCACAGAGAAAGGAATATCTAAAGGGAACTGAGGGGAATTTTTTTACAGTAATAGAAACATTGCCTATTTCAGTTATGGTGAAGTTTCCATGGCTCTACTTAGTTCTCAAAATAATTGAATTGTACACCTAAGCAGGGTTAATTTTACTACAAGTAAATTATATTCAGTAAACCTGAAGTTGAAAAATACATAAAAATTGTTAGGGTTCAAAGAGGTTTTAACTGCTTGGAGAACATTGTCCTAGAAGAGAGGATTTTCAAATATTATACTTTGATAATCAAATATTTGTATTATCATCTCATGTAGGACTAGGATAGGATAGTATTTTTTTAATGTATAACCAAAGGAAAAATAGGATAATAAAAAGATAAAACTGATAGAATAGAAAGCAAAGCATAAGATCTTAGATTAAAGCTAAGGTATGTCAGAAA
This sequence comes from Lagenorhynchus albirostris, assembly GCF_949774975.1. Lineage (NCBI taxonomy): Eukaryota > Metazoa > Chordata > Mammalia > Artiodactyla > Delphinidae > Lagenorhynchus > Lagenorhynchus albirostris. The sequence goes on along the minus strand of NC_083115.1, from coordinate 31,119,811 downwards.
CTGCATTTAAAAGGACAGAGAAATTACTCCAACCAGAGAAAGCAAAATGTCTTTCAGAGTCATTTTTAAACTTTAGTATTTTTACACACAAGAGCTCTAAAGCATAAAGTATTTTGAAGTTAAAAGTTACAAGAAAAAGGAACGGAAGGAGAAGCAATTGGAGAGGAAGATGGTTTCCAATTCAGCTTGTAAGAAGCTTGGAAGTCACCACTTTGTCCGCACAGAAAAAATCTGAACAGACTGAAAAATCAATGACTCTTCTCGGATTCCTAATAAAGAAGAGGACACAGGGTCAACCACTGTCCCCAACTGGGGAGACAGAAGGGGAATACGGCAGTCATGGCTTACAGAAGCAGAGACTCCAAAGTGTAAACTACTGAGTGAACCGGCTCTAGGGTAGGAACCCTGAAACATAATGCATGAATTGCTGGAGCTCAGTCTGGACGACCCAGAGTTAGAAGCTCCAGGGAGACCCAGTCGTCAGGGGCGGGGGGTCTCCACAGTTTTGTGAGATTGAGGTCCAGGAGCTCGACCAAGTTCTCACAATAAATATGGGAGAAAAATTCCTCTGTGACTCGGCAGAAGGAGGGGAGAACGCTTTAATTTTTTAATTGAATTTAGTTGATTTACAACGTTGTTAGTTTCGAGTGTACCACACAGTGATTCAGTTACATATGTGTATAAATATTTTTTTTCCAGAATCTTTACCCTTATAGGTTACTACAAAATATTGAGTAGAGTTCCCTGTGCTATACAGTAGGTCCTTGTTGATTATTTTATACATAGTAGTATGTATATGTTAATCCCAAACTTCTAATTTATCTTGCCCCCTTCCCCTTTGGTAGCAGTAAGTGTGTTTTCTATGTCTGTGGGTCTATTTCTGTTTTGTATGTAAGGTTATTTGTATCATTTTTTTTTAGATTCACACACATGTAAGCAATATATGATATTTGTCTTTCTCTGGCTTACTTCATTTAGTATGATAATCTCTAGGTCCCTCCATGTTGCTGCAAATGACATCATTTAATTCTTCTTTATGGCTGAGTAATATTCCTTTGTATATATACAGCACATCTTCATTACCTGTTGCTGGTCATTTGGCTTAGAACACGTTTTGAAATAAGCTAGTACTCTCCATGACTCTCACAAGGCCTGCACTCAAGAGAAACTAGTTGACCAGAACCTAGCTGGCTAGGGTACTATCAGAATCTAAATGACCTGGAAGAAGAGAAATACCTAATCCCAACTCCCCCTAGATTTCCACTTGGGAAAAGAGAAATACCCAACCACAGCCTACTAGAGCCATCCTGTCCCATGTAAGGGGGGGAGAACACAACTGAGAAACATTTGTGAAATTCACAGTTGGGTGGCGTATGCTCCCTAGGAGCCTGGACTTAATCATGCACTACAGCACAATTGCCCTCCCCCCTTCACCTCACGACCACATTACTGTCTATGACAGCAGTTCCTTTTACTCAGTATATCATGTCTGGTCATCAAGAGAAAATTACAAGGCATAGGAAGAGGCAAAGACCTCCACAGCTAGAAGAAAGAGAGGAAGCATCAGAATAAGACATGGCGTGGAGTATTACTCAGTTATATATTTTTTAAAAAAATGAAATAATGCCATTTGCAGCAACATGGGTGGACCTAGAGATGATCATACTAAGTGACGTAAGCCACGCAAAGACAATATATGGTATTGCTTATCGCAGAATCTAAACAAATAAGATACAAATGAACTTCTTTACAAAACAGAAATAGACTCACATTATAGAAAACAAACTTATGGCTACCAAAGGGAAGGGGCGAGGAGAGGGATAAATTAGGAGTTTGGAATTAACACGTACACGCTACTATATATAAAATAGATAGCCATCAAGGACCTACTGTACAGCACAGGGAACCATATTCAATATCTTGTAACAACCTATAATGGAAAAGAATGTTAAATATATATATATATATATTTTTTCCCTTGTAGGTTCTTTGGCTGGCCTAATAATTAAATTGACATAAGACAGAGTAACGAGAAAAACAAATTGAATTTTGTATATTTGGGAGCTCATAAAAATATGGGACTCAAAGAAGTGACCAAAGCAGGTAATTATTTAGACAATTATTTGTGAGGATTTGAAAAAAGAAAACGGTTTGGGCTTGGGGTAGCAAATCAGTGAAGTAACAAGGTCTGTTTACACAGCCTTCTCAGCCTTGAATTCCCTGTCTCTGGTGATAGGATGCCTTCTACCCTCCTAGTACAGGGAGGGTACCCTCATATGAAAGATTTTTTTCCTGCTTTTAGGGAGACAAAGGAGGGTCAGAGTATCCGTCTGGCATTGGCTGTTTCTTAAGTAACTTTAAGTCAAAACAATCAACATGGCACAGTGGCATATTTAGCTCCCCCTCACTGTATTTCAAATGACTATCATAAAATCAAAGAGAGAAAGCAAACACACGCAATTTTGAAAACATATTATGACTGTATATTCTTAGGTTGTTTGTATGTTTGTTTTTAATCTTAGGTTGTGTGTTTTTAATCTATCAACTGATCTTGGCTTTTACCAGTGTGTGTACATACACATAATGGTATAATGGTAGCTATTCTGAAAATATTTTTTTATTAGGTAGTTGAAAAATATATGAATATATTGAAGGTTGATTTGGGGAGGCAAAGTTTACACAGTAAATGAAGAGAGATACTGATATGAAATGAGGAAGCCAAGGAGCAATCCTGTAATGTTGGATTGGAATTAGAGCTATCACTGTGAAATTATGAGTTTATATTTTTAAATTTTAGATATTGAAATATCATAATATATAAATGTCTTTATCATAATATATAAATGTCATAAATAATTTAAGTTTAATATAATTATTTTACTATAACTTTCATATATTTGTAATTGGTGTGCTTGTAGGTGAATGATGAAATGTTTTTTCCTAGTTCTTTCTACTAAAATGGCCCAGAAGTGGATACTCCAGTAGCAAAGCGTAGTGCACTTAGGTCAGAAATCTTGGTTGCTAAGTACTATTCCCCAATAAGAACTAGACTCTGTGGGGAAATGACTGATTCCAGCGCTGAAACAGGATAAGTACAAGATGAGTCTGGACATGCCAGAAAGTAAGAAAGTCCTTAAAAAAAAAATGGGTCATGTCAAAAGTAATAAAAAGCCATTTTGAATAGCCTCCCCTGTCCAAATATCATACAATTCAAACATCAAAGTAAAATGACAGTAATGAACAATAGTCCATTGAATAATATCAAAATGTTTGCCTATAAACACAAAAAACAATCAAAGGAGGAAGGGAAATTTGTTCCTTACAGTAGAATACCAACTAATAAACATAGGAACAATAAAATTAGAAAATCATCACCACAAAACTTTCAAAAGAATCGATTCGAAAAGGAATCATTCAAGATTGCTAAATCTATTGGGTGGAAGGTTGAAAGAGAACAGAATATTACATAATAAATCTCCAGTTATTTCCTTGATTACTTATCAGTTACACAATTAGTAACTTTTACAGTGAAAAAACTTGGTGGAAAGTACTTAAAGTACTAGTGTTAACCTCACCACTAATAGGGCATACGGACAGAATGTTTCTTATGTGATGCACTCTGTGTGTGTGTGTATATATATACATATATATATATATATATATATATGTATATATATATAATTACTGCTTTACATTCCTGTTAGCCAAATTACGTAGTTTTGCCACTGGAAGTACCTTATCAGTATGATGTTCCAGGTTTAATAAAGTCTCAAAGTAAATACTTCTGAGGGTCAAAAATCAGGCAATTAAATGCTGTTGCTTTTGCATTGCTTGTGGTGAAAGTAGTCATTTTCTATCTAACTGCATACATTTTGAAAATGTATCAAGTTAGGCAAAAGTCAAGGGACATTGAGAGCATGGGAACACACCGCTATATCTGTATCTATCACATTTTTATTATGCCAGTGTTTTGCTCTTCTTTCATTTGTAATATCTTTTTATGATATTAAATACATAAAAACCACTGAAATTCCATTGATTTCTTTTTAAGATTCTTTCATTCATTCCATGTGCTTGGCTATTATTTTATCTTCGTTTTTTTATTAAGACTTTTTTTGTTTACATGTTTCAATTTTTCACCCCCAAATTGAGGGGAAGGTGGAGATTTTCTGCACACTCTGCCCCACACCTGCACGGCCGACCCATTATCCACATCCCCAGCAGTGATAATTTATTATAACTTACGAACATTATTATCACCCAAGATCCATAGTTTAATCTTGGGCTCACTTTTGGTGTCATACATTCTATGGGTTTGAACATTTGTTCATTTGTATAAGGACATGTATCCACCATTATGGTATAATACAGAGTATTTTACTGCCCTAAAAATCCTCTGTGCTCTGCCTGTTCATCTATCTGTCACCCTACCCCATGCCCCTGGCCATCGTTGATCTTTTCACCATCTCCATAGTTCTGCCTTTTCCAAAATATCATATAGTTGGAATCATATGGTATGTAGCCTTTTTTGATTGGCCTCTTTGACCTGGTAATATATGCTTTTAAGTTTCTTCCATGTCTTTTCTCATTTCTTTTTAGCACTGAGTAATACTTCATTGTCCAAATGTAAGAAACCACCAAAGTGTCTTCCAAAGTGGCTGTTCCACTTTGTGTTTCCACCAGCAATGTATGAGAATTCCTGTTGCTTTACATTCTTGTGAGCACTTGCTGTTCTCAGTGTTTTGGATTTTGGCCATTCTTTTAGATATGTAATGGTATTTCATTGTTCTAATTTGCCTTTCCCTGATGACATAGGATGTGGAGTAACTTTCATGTCTTATTTGCCATCTTTATATTGTCTTTAGTGTGACACCTTGTAAGGTCTTTGGCACATTTTTTAATCAGGTCAGTTTTCTATTTCTAGCTTTCAGAGTTCTTTGTATGTTTTGAATGACAGTCATTTATCAGATGTCTTTTGTAAATATTTTCTCCCAGTCTGTGGCTTGCCTTCTCATTCTATTCACATTTTCTTTCACAGATCAGAAATTTTTAATTTTAATGAAGGCCAGCTTATCCATTTTTTCTTTCATTGATCATGCCTGTGGTGTTGTATCTAAAAAGTCATTGCCATATCCAAGATCATCTAGGTTTCTCCTATGCTACCTTCTAGGAGTTTTATAGCTTTGTGGGTTTTTTTTAACCTCCTTACCTAAATGATTAACTCATTTATTTTAGTCTCTCTAGTATAATAATGGACATTTTAAGGCTATAAATTTTCCTTTATATTCAGCATTGTCAATATCAAATATGTTGTATATACTATGATCACTTTATTTGATCTTTTCAAAAATCAGTAATTTGAACTTGGGTAACCTAGACATGGGAGCTATCTAGGAGAATGTTTTAAACATTTAATTTCAAATTGTTTGATTTACTTATATGTCCTTTTCTTAATCATTTCAAATTTTATAGTATTGTGAGATTTTATATATGGTCAAGTAGATCCTCTTTATTATCTCATAGCCAGAGGACAAAGTAGATATATCAACTCTACATTGTATTAAAGCTTTGTAAATGTGAGTGTGCACATACATATACACATATATACACTTTATATCAACTTTATGAAATATATTATTTAGATGTGCTGTATCTTTTTTATTATTTGAATCCTTATTTAAATGAGTGAGAATGTTGTCGTAAAGTCTCAATATCTCTGCATTTTATTTTTCTTTATTTTTTAAATAACTGATATGATTCATACATGATATAAAATTATTAGATATATGAGGTATAATAGCAGTTATAACTTTTTCATCTATATATATTTATCAAAATATTTTTATTAGTAGAAATATTTTTTGTTTGTTTTGTTTGCTTACATGTGCTAACAATTTCTTCCTTGTTGAGAGAGACTATAACCTATCATTAGAGATTCAAAGGCAATTTATCTTCCTTGGATAACCAAGGTGATTTTCTGCTGCCTCTTGTTAGAGCAAGAAGATAGGGGAAAAAAGTGAACTAAAATATTAATCTTCAACTAGAGTATCTGTCCTCTAATGTCAACTTCACACGTTGTCATTTCCCATGTATGAACAGATTCTAACGTCAAAAATATGAAGAAAGAGAAATCAAGAAGGTTCGGAAGCCATTAATGTACTTCTCTAATCTGATCTTTTAGATAAAGCAGTGATATACAGGCTATGCACAAAATATTTCTAGTTTTACAGTAATACCCATATGATATAATTTTAAAAGTACTTTAAATGTAGATCAAAGAGAATGAATATCTTTACTACCCTGAGGGACACTGAAATACAGAACTCCCAAAGAAACTGAAAATTTACATTTCAAATAACAGTGTATAATAGCTAATTGATTTTGATACTTGAAACAGTATTAAAGTAGAATTAAAGCAAACGTATGTCCAGAACACTTCAAATATATTTTTTGTCCTAAACTCATCGCATTAAATGACATAACCTAGCTTTTTACATTTCCTCCACAGATACAGAATAATTTCTTCATATTGCAGTGTCCACATATATGATATTTCTAAGTGTCCCAATGTATCTTATGTTCAGTAATTTATTCTAACAGAGACTGAAGTTTAATCTATTTTGACTTTCATTATCAATCATTGGATTTCATTAATCCTAAACCTATAAATTGTGCTTGTGGAGAAAAACTCTGTTATACGTATCTTTCATTTCATGCATACTCTAAAATCATATTCTCTGGTAGACTGATCTCTAAAGAATTATTTATCCTACAAAGAAACCTGTGCATAATCATGGTTCCTTGTTAAGTGAAATGGGCATTTATTCACTCCATTATCATGAACATTATTATTAGTATTTTTATTTTACCGTATCCGTGTGCTTCATTAAGGAGCAGTGAAGGATACCATGGCTACAAGTACAGTTTGGTGCCATTACCTTGGATTATGCTAAGGTAAAAGCAGCAAATGTCAACACAGAAAAAAAGGCAGGTGATGTCACCATATTATTATGAAATAGTAGTAGTGTTGTCCTACTTTTTAGATGAGGACACTAAGCTACGGAAACATTACGTAAATGTTCTAAGGACAAAAAGCTGGAAAGCAGTAGAGTTAGAATTTGAAAGCAATGCATCCAAATTCAAAGCCAGATCCCTTAAAGCCTAGGATTTTAGAGAGAGGGTGTTGGTGACCCTGATAAAATAGTTCCATGAACCTTTCTCCGCATCCTTCCTAGTGCACTACATTTTAATCTTCAGCCAGTTTTTCCATTTTTTTCCTTCTCTGAATTATTGCCTTAAATTATATTCACAATCAAGTGTTATATTGAACCCATAGATTTAAAAAGCCATATGGAATAGTCATCTGAGTAATTTTTTGCTAATGTAAAAAACAAAAAAATTTAGATCTATCCTTCGTTTGTGTGAATTTGAGCAAATTACTCAACTTCTGTGAATCTCAGGCTTCTTATACTGAATACCGATATTAAAGAGTTGTAAAGTTTAGCCAAGATATTATATAGAGTTACCTATGACAGTAGTAAACAGTAGTAATAGTCTTAATATTCTAAAGATATACTCATGCTTTTTCTTGCCACGGTTAT